>NW_027332222.1:4845000-6069188 GCF_041222505.1 Epargyreus clarus | reverse complement strand
CCTAGTTAAATTATAAATTAAACAACTTTATGTTAATGAAGATTAAAATACTCATATATACATTTTATTAATTGTTGTTTTATCTAGGAGCTATTTAAAGAATTGAATAAGGAAATTAAATTTCTGACTACTACATTCAGGTAGAAATTTAAAAGAATCGTTGACTATATAAGGTAATCTAAGGTAATATCAGGGTAAAACGAATGAAAGGTGATGAACAGTAGGCATAATTGGATCGGGGAGATACCACCATCACATCATTTCAGGGCTTCGTATCCAAAGCATAGATTAGTAAAGTTACTTCGCCGCCTTGAAATTGAATGAAGCCACAAACGGCTTATTTTAGTAAGTTCTATTTTTTAATTCTTCACGAATAAAAACATTTTTAGAGAAAAAATACGAATAAATAACTGATACTGCGTAATTTACGTAATAAATAAATAATTATTTCAAATATTTTAGGGACATTTTAGCACGGAGACGTGGCAAAACTTTTTTACGCAACTACGAGTATTTCAATTCTCAAAACTGGGTACATTTTCTTATTAGGAGTGAGTAATCTTTACTAATCTATGAGCCAAAGAGAAATAATTGGCCAAGTACGAGTCGAAATATGTGAAATTGTGAACACAGGTGGCGTTGGTGGTAACGTCTAAGCGTCGTTTTTTGTATTTTGGCCCCCTTTTATATTCTTTTTTTAATTTTTAGTATTTGTTGTTATAGTGGCTAGCGTTATTTGTGAATTGTAAAAAATTCATGTGTCTATCTATTACGGTTCAAGAGATAGAGTGCTATGACACACGGACAGACAGCGGAGGCTTAGTAATAGTAGTAGTAGTTCCGTTTTTATCCTTTGGGTAGGGAACCCTAAAAATGGAACTATAATTATGGGCCGTAATATTAGGCCGCTTAATATCTTACTACTTAATATAATTGCCTATAATTATAGTAAAGATAGCCTAGTGGTAAAGAAACTCGGTTTCTTTATCGATGGGTCGGAGGTTGAAATCCCACGCACCTCTGATTTTCCAAAGTTATGGGCGTATTAGAAATTACTTATCACTTGCTTAAACGGTGAAGGAAAACATTGTGAGGAAACTTGCACACCTAAAAGTTTTAAAAAGAATCTCAAAGGTATGTGAAGTCTACAAATACGCATTTGGCCAGCACGGTAGATTATGGCCTTTTTTTATTATCGAGGGGGAAACCTTCAAAAGGTACCCGACAACGTGGGAGCGACGCCGGGTTATGTGGGATTTTTACCGCACTAAAACCCCCCCGGTGGCCGTCCTCTGCGTTGCGTAGAGGGCTCCGGGATCTCCAAAGGAACGCAACTGGAGTCCTCTTAGCGCGTTGCCCCTTCGGGCTCCGCCCAGGTGAGCTTGACGCTCGCCACACCATCTGGTGTGTACGACGGTATGCGACCACACTGGCCGGGCGGTTCGAGCTCCCACTCTTGCCGCCCGCAACCCCGGAAGCCCCCTTTTATAATAATAATAATAATAATACTCTTTATTGTACCCAGATGTAGAACATAAAATAAAAAACATACAATTTAGGACGACACAAAAGGCGGTCTTATCGCTAAAACAGCGATTTCTTCCAGACAACCTTAGGGTGAGGAGTTAAAGAAAGTATGAATTATAATAAAAGGTAGGGTGCAAAATAATTAAAATTATAGAATAAATAAATAAAAGGGAAAGAAGCTAATAATTAATTTAGAAACAACGTAACATTTTTTTTTTTTTTTTTTTAGATGATTAATAGCAAGAGCACAAATTTAGAGAAGGAATAAAGTTAGAGTTGGAGGTAGTGGGATTTGACCAGATTTTTGAAGGAGTATAGGGATTGGGAGTTACGAATAGATACTGGGAGGGAGTTCCAAAGACGGATAGCTGAAACAGTGAAGGATTTTTTATAAAAGGAAGTTGAGTGAGAAGGCGTATAGAGAGCAAGATTTTCTGTAGAACGGAGAGATCGGTCATGGGACAAGTGTAGAAACTGGAAGTGTTGTTTGAGGTAAGGAGGCGCAGTTGGATTAAATAGTAAACAATAGAGAAGAGATAGAATGTGAGCATTCCGGCGAAGGCGAATTGGGAGCCACTTGAGTTTAGTGCGGTATTCAGAGATATGGTCATATTTTCGTAATCCAAATATGAACCGTATACACAAATTTTGAAGACGCTCAAGCTTATCTAATTGCTCCTCGGTAATGTCAGGATAACACACATCAGCGTAGTCAAGTATAGGTAGTTTAGTCGCCTCTTACGACAGACAGGGGATACCGTAGCCCTATTCTAGTCCCGGAACTACAGGGACCACGGTAGATTATGGCCTAATCTTTCTTATTCTGAGGAGACCCGAGCAGCAGCGGTGGACAGTAATCGATTGATGACAACAGTTTGATTGTTAGGTAGGTAACGACTTAGACACGTTAAAAATAAATACTGGTGAGAAAATTAACTATCATAAACACCGGAAAACGTGTCGTCATCGTATCTTAAGTAGTATAAGTATCTGAAAAACTTCGCAATGTATTAAAGGTATTTTGCAGAACGGTTAAGGCGCTGCGCTGGGGCAGTAAGGCTTTAAAAAGTTAATAAAGTCAATAAATAAAATCATTAATCTGTTAAATCTCAGTAAATTGTAGCATAAGTATTAGAATTCTACAATAATGTTGTTTTTGGCAATATTTTTCGTATGCTCAGTGTGTGTGGGTAATGTATGCAGTGGGGCATCGAAATCTCGTCTGGTGAATATTGAGCAAGGCCCCATCAGGGGTTACAAGGCTCCTGATGAAGATCACTTTGTGTTTTATGGTATACCGTATGCTACTGCGCCTACAGGGACACGGCGTTTTCAGGTAAATGTTATTATAAGGGATGGGTAGGGATTGCAGCGATATACTTTATTGGTGGTAGAACCCTTTGTGGTTTGACTCCGACGGCACCACCGCCACAACTATTTCTGCCTCACAACAGCAGTTTTAAGCTGCTGTGTTTTGGTTTGAAGGGTGAGCTAAGGGAGACATACCCTTGGCCGACCTTAGGTAGGAATATCTAATCCTATCTGGAGTTGATTGTAACAAAAAAAAACAGATGTTCTTGGGCAGTAGCCACTTACCATCAGGTGTACTGCATGCTCGTCTGCTACTCCTATATTATATAAATAAATAAAAACTAGCGGTTGAAATTCGGCAACTCGATCGAGGGGTCCGAGTATTAAATGCATGCACCTATGATTTTCCAAAGTTAGGTGTTTATTCAAAACTATTACTTAACGACCTTTTGCCCGCGGCGTCGCTCGCGGTACGAAGTAATATTTTCATCCCCTATTTTATCCCCTTGGGGGTAGAATTGATCAAAATCCTTTCTTAGCGGATGCCTACGTCATAACATCTACCTGCATGCCAAATTTCAGCCCGATCCGTCCAGTGGTTTGGGCTGTGCGTTGATAGATCACTATATCAGTCAGTCACCTTTGAGTTATATATATTTAAGATTGCTTTAAAGGAAAACAGAGTGAGGAAACCTTCACCTTCGCCTTCTCAGAGTTCTTTAAAAAAATCTTATCTACCTATTCACACTTAGCCAGTGTGGTGGACTACAGCCTGTCTCCCTTTGAGATAACTTTTTTCATATTTTTATCATTTCTAATATTTATTAAACAGCTAACGATAGTGTAGCATAACCATCTGAAATATATTTTAAATTTTTCCTTTTGTGGCGTTTTAGAAAAATGATAGGGGTGATTTTTTACAAAACCGATGATATATTATGATACAATAAACTATGATGAAACGATATGTATCAGTTTGTATTTTTTATGTTTAGTGGGTCATTTCTCAATGCATGCGTGTTTTGTTTTTATTTTTATTAAATACTTATATACATAAATGGTTTTATAAGACAATTAAATTTAATCACCAATCTTTATCGTCGATTAGATATATACCACGGTGACACCACCGCCACACTGAATTCTGTTTTATAACAGCAATGTTAAGCGCTACTGTGTTTTGGTTTTATGTGTATTACGGGAGGTATAGTTTTACGAGTTCAGCTTAGTCCTCAAGGGTAGTGACGCATTTGTGGTCGAACTCAGACAGGAATCGAATCGTATCTGGGATTGATTACAGGTGTCCGGGCGGCAGTTGCTTATCATCAGATGCTTGTTTGTTAACTCTATAATGTAAAATAAGAAATATGTATATTGATTAATGATACACGATTAGTGCGCATTTAGGGCATACATTTTTTTATAATATGACTAGCATACGAGCATCTATGACTATAATATGACTAGCATATCTACCATATCTGTAATCAACACCAGATAAGATAAGACGTTCGTAGCTGAGGTCCGGCACAGATGCGCCGCTACCCCTGAGGACTAAGCTGGAACACCTCGGATAAGTGTGTCTCTCTTACCACACCCTTCAAACCAGAACAGAGTAGCGCATAACACTGCTGTTATGAGGTAGAAATAGGTGTGGTGGTGGTGCCGCCAGAGTCGAACCACAAAGGGTCTACCGCCTTAGTGTAAACAAATACTTAAAAAATCATCATTAAATGTTGATATTCATAATGTTTGAACTTCTATTAGCTAATATAACATCTGATACAAAAAATGAAAATTCGGTGGTGCAGAACCTTCCGTATGCGATCAGCTCGCATTTAGGCAATTATTTTAATATGTTTACTCTTTTTAATTTTTTACAATATTTATCAGCTTCACCATTCTGTATGTACATCATTATTACTAATTATAGTTAACGATATTTTTAAAACTTAATAATTGTACTCTAAAGATAAAAAATAAGTATCATAATTATACATTTACTAGTGGTGCCCGCGGCTTCGCCCGCATTTTAAAGAAATAATATGACATACATAAAACGGAAAATTTGTACCTGCATTGGAATGACAGTGGTGCCATCTGTCGAAAATTGGTTTTACCAACTCCCAAACCCTACGAGGGCTCTTGGACAACAACTTTGCTAAAGATCATCACTTGATCAAATGCATAGTTTCCGATTCTATAACTACTTACGAATTAAAAATTAATTAAAAAAAAACCTTTTCCCACGGACTAAATTGTGAATCTAAACCATTCTCAAGTCCCCTTGAACACACACAACAAATTTCATCAAAATCAGTTCAGTCGTTTAGGAGGAGTTCAGTGACATACACATGTACACAAGAAATATATATAAAGATAATGATTAACGTTTTTTGCAACATCATAATTCTTAATTTTAATTAGTTTCAGTGATATGACGTTATCACTACCGTTCTTAAATAATAGCCGAATAATGAGTGCATCATTAAAACAGTTTATAAATGCAATTAACGGTTAAAACTAATTTGCATTATCTTTATTTTATAATTAGCAAATCTAACAAAAAGTGGTGGGTTAATATCCTGAGATGACATTGGTACATCCTTCGATGAAATTTGGATAGAAGGATACATCCTATTAATCCTACTATGATACTAATATTTTAAGTTTCTGAGGATCGATGGATGGTTACATGTTTGTTCCTTCTTGTAGCAAAGACTGCTGAAAGGATGTGAATGAAATTTTACAATAATATAGTTTGTACATCCGAATAACATATAGACTAAAATTTATATTTGACATTACAATGTACTAATAATAATACATATATTATTATTAATATCATAACAAAATTATTATTTGACGTAATTATTTTGAAGATGGTCATATTAAATTGGACATATAGATATATCGATAGTTTCCACTTATAATTATCACACACATTATTTGATATAATTATTATACGATAATAATTACTCAGTCATAATATGCATAAGTTATAAGAATTGTAAAATTACAGTAATTATATGAGAATCTAAAACAATAGATGCATAAAAATGGGCTTAACAATGTAGACGTTTAATATGTAAATAAATCAATCAGATATCATCATATAATCAGACAACATTGTCTAATACAAAGCAGTGTAATCTGGTTATTTCTATTAAAAGATTATATACAATTGCTTCTCTATAATTGAGTGTCTTTAATATCTTCAAAGTAATTTACAATATTTAAAACTGTGCATAAAGGCTTATCTACACCTATTTCATTTTTTTTGATGAAGAAAAAATATGATGTTCTAAAGAATTTTCAATTATTTCAGGCGCCTCTACCACCCCCGACATGGATGACAACCTTCGAGGCTATTGACAGAGGTGTCATTTGCCCACAAATGGTTATCCCAATGTTTGTCTCTGAAAGCAAAACAATGCAGGAAGACTGTCTTATAGCAAATGTATACGTCCCAGATACCGAGGAACGGAACCTCCCTGTAATTGTGCACGTGCATGGGGGAGCATATATGTGGGGTTACGGGGATCTTATCACACCGAGAAATTTAGTGAACCATGGTAACGTTATAGTAGTCAATTTTAATTATCGTCTAGCTGCCCACGGTTTTCTTTGCCTTGGGACAAAGGATGTTCCCGGAAATGCGGCCATGAAAGACCAGGTGTCGCTATTGCGCTGGGTTAAGAAAAATATTGCCAATTTTGGAGGTGATCCTGATAACGTGTCGCTTACTGGATTCAGTGCAGGCGCGTCCGCAGTGGATCTTTTGATGATATCCAAAACTACTAAGGGTTTATTTAATAAAGTGATACCGGAAAGCGGAGCCAATGTAGCAATATTCAGTATTCAAAGGGACCCTGTTGAATCAGCTAAGATTTATGCGAAATTATTGAATTTCAGTGACGTAAACGACTTTTACGCATTAGAAGAATTCTATAAAAAAGCACCGTTTGAATTACTTACTTCTATTAATTTGTTTGATAAACTCGATATTCCATTCCTATTCGTACCTTGTGTAGAACGAGACACGGGTGTGGAAAGGTTTCTCGAAGACGATCCGGTGCATATATTAGAGAGTGGCGATTATCAGAAGCTGCCAATGTTGTATGGCTTTACTACAATGGAGGGGTTAATACGAATTAATGCATTCGATATATTGAAGAATGGGATGAACGAGAAGTTCTCAGATTTCCTTCCAGGCGATCTTAGATTTGCTAGTGACGAAGAAAAAGAATTGGTAGCTGCGAAAGTTAAAGAGTTTTACTTTGGAAATAAACCAGTGAGCGAATCAGTTTTAAGTTACATAGATTACTATTCTGATATAACTTTTACTTATGCAGCATTAAGATCTATTAACCTTCAGGTGCAAGCTGGGAATAACCAAATATATTTGTATGAATATGCATTTGAAGGTGGCACTTCTATAGTCCCTACAAAAATTCGAGGAGCATCTCATTGTGCTCAAACTATAGCTGTTCTTGACGAGTTAAATGCTACGCGATCAGACGAAAGCCACCTTTCAGAGGATTATAGAAGTATGAAGAAAATAACCAGGGAAATTTGGCTAAACTTCGTTAGGACTGGGTAAGAATGCGCATAAAAATATTTTATAACTAAACTTAAGACTAAATAGATGTAATGGAATAGAGTATGCCATGGAAATAATATCCAAGTGGGCTTAGAATTACTCTAACCTATATGCGGATGATATTTACATGAGTGGAGTAGACGACCTACGTGGCGGACCGGTCACCATACTGATCAGACGCGCAAAGGGTTTCGGGTTTGATCGCCGGCCAAGCAGATATCTGTATAACGTATTTAGATATCTGTTCTGGGACTGGTTATTTGTATATTCATCTTTGGGTGTGTTCATATGAGTGTAGAAAGCATCTTTTAAAATAAGAAAATACTAAAGAACTGTAATTAATGTAGGTACTTAATTGACAAAATTTTAAAATTTTCTTTATTCCTCAGGAAACCAATACCAGAGGGATCTTCACTCCCGGCGTGGCCTCCTACAGGCCCTGATCATTATCCTTACATGGTGCTGGATGAGACTTTCGAGTTGAAGCGCAGCCCTCTCCTACGGGATCGGTATCTCTTCTGGGATGAAATCTACAAGCAGTATTACCGTTACCCCATACCACCACCAACACCACCTCGTAAAGAACGCACAGAGTTATAAAAAGTGTTTTTAGAGGTAGCTATAGTCTTTGTAGTCCATCTGCTTTAAATTGACATCTATAAGAAGTCAAAAAATTTCATCCACCTTTAATATTTTTTTGTAATATTGAAGTAGCAGACGAGCATGCAGTCCACCTGATAGTAAGTGACTACTGCCGCCCATGGTAATCAACACCAGATAGGATTAGATTTTCCTATCTGATGTCAACCACAGATGCGCCGCTATCCCTGAAGACTAAACAGGAGCGCCTTGGAAAAGTATGTCTCCCTTAACACACTCTTCAAACCAGAACACAGCAGCATGAGGAACTGTGTGCCGCACAACATCCTTCAAATCAAGATTATGTGTCTATTTGCATGAAATATATGTATACACCGGCAGTTTTGGTGTTTTGTTACACAAGATTACTTTGAATATCAGTTTTAAATGTTATTCATGAAAAATAGACGATAGAGGTTTGAAAACTAAATTCCTTTGTGTATAATCGTCAAAAAATGAATTAAACAATTACTTTATTAGAAAGATACCTAGGACAATGTCGCATTTTTGTTAATATTTATTGTTATATATATAAGCGTTTTTGTAATGTATGTACGTATGAATTTGCAGATTTTTTGCATAGTGTGTATTATGTTCTTCGTTTTTGTATATAATGTGTATTGTGTAGAATACAATACAATAAGACTTCAAACTGGTATCTATCTAATTATAATATCCGATTGCTTAAAGATAATAATTACTTAAAAGAGAATTAATAAAGCCTGACGTATTTAACCAAAGAATGAGACATACATACATACATAATGAGATACGTTATTATTAGAGGTTCGGATCCCTACAAAGTGGCATGTTGCCTAGTAATAAAGACTAAAATGTAATAGGACAATAGGATAATTATTTTAAATTATTGACTCATTTCTCTCTCATTATATTCCATTACATACATGATATTCAAGTTACTTCAAGGTAACTGTTCAATTACATCGTAAATACGCCGTAATTGATACATCTTGATACGCCTTCAAGGTTCTTGAAGGTGGTAGAACCCTCTGTGGTTCGACTCCGGCGGCACCACCGCCACACCTATTTCTACCTAATAATGGCAGTGTTAGGCGCTGCTGTGTTCCGGTTTGAAGGGTGTGGTAAGGGAGACAGACATTTCCGAGGCATTCCAGCTTAGTCCTCAGGGGTAGCAGCGCATCTGTGGCTGACCTCAGGTAGGAATATCTAATCCTATCTGGGGTTGATTACCGATGTCCGTGGGCGGCAGTAGCCACTTACCATCAGGTGGACTGCATGCTCGTCTGCTCCTCCTATAATATAAAAAAAAAAATCTACTTGTATACCGATACGCTAACATGTTATTAGGGATGTGGCATCGTGTCCCTTTTGTTCCGGGACTAGAATAGGACTACGGTATCCTTTGCCTGTCTTAAGAGGCGACTAAAAGGGGGCTTCCGGGGTTGCGGACAGCAAGAGTGGGAGCTCAAACCGCCCGGCCAGCGACCCCGGGAAGGACGGCGGTATGTGTGGTCGTATACCGTCGTGCACACCAGACGGTGTGGCGAGTGCCAAACTCACCTGGGCGGAGCCGACGGGGCACCGCGCTAAAAGGACTCCAGTTGCGTTCCGTTGGAGATACCGGAGTCCTCTACGCAACGCCGAGGACGGCCACCGGGAGGGGTTTTAGTGCGGTAAGACCACATAACCATGTGTCGCTCCCACGGCACCGGGTTTCTTTTTAAGGTTTCCCCCACGTTAACAAAAAAAAAGGGCTGTGGCAACGATTTATTTGAACTGGTCCCGATTTTTTGCTATCTTATGTTTAGACGTAGTTTATATAAACAGTTTCAAGGTTCCATACTCTAGGGGTAAAAACTGAACCCTATTACTAAGCCCCTGCTGTCTGTCCGTCTGTCCATCTGTCACGGGGCTCTATTTCTTTATTGTAATAAATAGATACTTCTAATTCAAAGAGTACGTACGATAACGATAGCCGCTATATCGACAAATTCCAAAGAAAAATATCTTGAAAATAAATGTCACCTTGAACCGCGACCTTTCGGCGTTTTTCGCTTTATGCATTTAACTGTAATAATTAGACAGTTTAAAATTCACTCCTGAGATTTATACCTGGGACCCCCCATTGAGAGGCAAAGTTTCAGGTATTACCACTGCCTTCTGTAACACTTACGAGTAATTGTTATAAAAATGTTATAATTATAGTAACGTTCAAATCTTTCGACTATGAGCAGAATGAATTACAGACAGACGTTATCAACTCTTTACTGTCCCACTGCTGGGCACGGCTCTCCTTTCAGAATGAGCAGGATTAGGCCATAGTCCACCGAGCTGGCCAAGTGCGTATCGGTGGACTTCACGTACCTATGATATTTTAAAGACCTCTCATGGAGGTTATGTATATGCAGATAAGGTTATGTATATGCCTCATAAGTTTTTATTTTAATTTAATACAAGAGTAGCAAACGAGCGGTCCACCTGTGGCTACTTCCACCCATGGACATCTGTAATGAACCCCAGATAGAATTAGATATTCCTACCTGAAGCCGGCCCCAGATGCACCGCTACGCCTGAGCTAAGCTGGAACGCCTCGGAAAAGTATGTCTCCCTTACCACACCAAACCAGAACACAACAGCCCTTAACGCTGCTGTTACGAGGCAGAATATGTGTGGCGGTGGTGCTGCCGGTGTCGAACCACAAAGGGATCTACCACCTTCAGAAGATTTTCAGACAACAGGTTTTCTCACAAAGTTTTCCTTCGCCGTTAAAGCAAGTGATAATTTATTTTCCACGGAAGGACACTTAACATAATACGTTTGCTAATGAACATATTAAATACTAGTTTTTGCCCGCGGCTTCGCCCGCGTTTAAAAGAAAATAATCTAACATACTAACATACATAAAACTGAAAATTCGTACCTTCAACTTTGCTAAAGATCATCACTTGATCAAATGCATAGTTTATGATTCAATCCTTACTAATATCGATTAAAATAATCGATGTTTTGGGCGCAAAAAATCGATTCTCCGATTAATCGATTTTAGATCGCCATCCGTAGTTCCCGTGGGATTTCCGGGATAAAAACTATTCTATGTCCTTTCCCGGGTCTCAGACTATCTTTGTACAAAATTTAATTTAAATCGGTTCAGTGGTTTGGGCGTGAAGAAGAGACAACCAGACAGACAGACAGACAGAGTTACTTTCGGATTTATAATATTAGTAAGGATTTATGTTGCACATTGCAATTAGTTAGAATAGCATATACTTAAGTGTAATGAGATTATTTTTCCTTTGTGTTTATTTTTGAGATGCTTGCACGTGATATTTATCCAGTCATCAAGCTAATATATATAATACTAGCAGAACCCGCGGCTTCGCCCGCGTAAAAAAATATGATATGACATACAATAACGGTACCTCTGCATTAGGGATGATATTATGGATATGAAATTTCAGATCTGGATGTAGATAAGGTTTTAAATATTACTTCCGTTTCGGAACATTGTAATCATCAACTCATTACTGTCCTACTGGTACACAATGGTCTCCTTTCAGAAGTCTCAGAATGGGAAGGGTTAAGCCATAGTCTGTCACGCTGGCCAAATGCGTGTTGGTGGACTTTACATACCTTTGAGAACTCTTTTTTTTAAGATCTCTCAGGTATTCGGGTTTTCTCACGATGTTTTTCTTCGCCAATAATAAGATTGCTTTTTTGTGTTTGTTTTTAAGATTATTACACGTAGGTAGATATTTATGTAGTCATCGCAGACATATTTCTTATAAAGCTTATTATCACAACCATGTTAACTGCGCCATCTAGTGAGGTGTTTTAGAGTTGCTTTTAAGTACACTTGATCTTACTGGTGCTTCAACATTTGGGATATGATGGATATGTTTCGGGTTTTGTGTAGAAACAGTTTTACTCAAAATATGATATCGGTTTCGAATACAGTTGAATTATTTAGACTTACACATTGATCTATAACTAACGTCATTGGACTTACACATATTGACTTATTTAGGGTTA
The DNA here is from genome assembly GCF_041222505.1 of Epargyreus clarus. NCBI lineage: Eukaryota > Metazoa > Arthropoda > Insecta > Lepidoptera > Hesperiidae > Epargyreus > Epargyreus clarus. The sequence continues at coordinate 6,057,097 of NW_027332222.1, read as the reverse complement.
TTTCACACTATTGGTTATGGACACGGTATTCCATGATATCAATGTAGGTATGTATAAGCGTTAGTTAGGGTAACAAAATGCTTTTGTGACCCCTATGTGGATAAGTTATAAGATTATGTATTAAAAAGAAAAGCTAGATTTTTCGTTCGTCTGCACGGGGTAATGTTAGCACTTTTACATTCACGAAAAGGATTTTATATGGCATGAAATAAGCTACTTTTGAAAGGTACCGCTTCATTTCTTAATAATAAGTTTAATTACCTACAAGTTACTTTAGTTGATTCACGTAGCAGTCTATTCCAAAATCCAATGGATTGACTATTGACCCCGTTAACTGACAATACTAGCCATCTAATAAGCTAGTGACCTTGAAATCCAATGCCTCATAGCCCCATATCATAGCAACGGACATCCCGTGTTTATTCAATCAGGGTCTAGGTGTTGTACATTGGGCTGAGCCATCAGCTCTTCCTATTTGCGACTGGAACCAATTTAGTTTAAGTTTAATCATGTAATGATTGATAGTGCTTGGTGGTGGTAACGATAGAACTTTGATATTCCACTTCCAGGTCTGCGGCGGTCATACTTTTTTTTATATTTAACCTAACGATAAGGCAGACGGCCTACCTGATGGAAAGCAGTCACCGTCCCCTATGGACATTTGCAACACCAGAGGAGTCGCCAATGCATCGCCGGCTTTTAGACGTGTCAGTTATTGTACATGATATCGTTGATAAGGTCTACGACAGGCAGATCCCTTTGTGGTTCGGACGCACTACCGCCACACGTATTTCTGCCTCATAAGAACAGTGTTAAGCTGATATGGTTTAGTTTAAAAGATCTGATAAGAAAGACATACTTATCCGAGGAGTCAACTTAGCCCTCGGGGGTAGCAACATATCTGTGGCTGCCAGGTAGGATTCTAATTTAATCCGTGGTTGATTACAGTTATCCATGGGCGGCACTGGCCACTCACCAACATTATAAATACAAAAAAAAAACATAAAAAGTCACATCATAAAAAAATCAATGCATTCTATTTCCATATGAAGTCGACGGCCAGGGTAATTTTTTTGCACATTGTTCTAGACAGTAAATGATGTCAGAAGCCTTTCTCTTAGGTCTATAACACCCCGTCTTTTTATCATTAAGTAATTTATGTTGTTAAGGTCACATTTACTTACGTTCTAAAATTATATCTAAACGAGCTTTTGCCCGCGGCTTCGCTCGCGTTACGAAGTAATATTTTCATCCCCTATTTTATACCCTTTGGGGTAGAATTGATCAAAATCCTTTCTTAGCGGATGCCTACGTCATTACATCTACCTGCATGCCAAATTTCAGTCCGATCCGTGCAGTGGTTTGGGCTGTGCGTTGATAGATCACTATGCCAGTCAGTCACCTTTGAGTTATATATATTTAGATATTCTAAGTACATCACAAATTTACATTCACAAATATACCAAAACTGCAAGTGTTATACATTCAGCAGTGCCCTAAAAGTTCATAAATGACATTTTGCTCGTAAATAGAAACGCAAAGTATGCTAATGCAGTTAATTTGCCGTCTGCGAAAGCTGCAATAAAGCTCGGCCCGAGCTTCCTTATTTGCCTAAAGCTCCACACCAGAACGCTCAGCACGTACAGTGTTCTAAATTAAACGGCACACTCAAAGCCGATGACGTAGTTTGTTTCGTCTTTCTCATTTGATGTATGTAGTTGTAGGTAGAACCCTTTGTGGTTCGACTCCAGCGGCACCACCGCCACACCTATTTCTGCCTAATAACAGCAGTATAAGGCGCTGCTGTGTTCCGTTTTGAAGGGTGTGGTAAGGGAGACATACTTTGCCGAAGCGTTCCAGCTTAGTCCTCAGGGGCAGCGGCGCATCTGTAGCTGACCGCAGGTACATATCTCATCCTATCTAGAATTGATTACAGATGTCTATTAGCGGCATTTGTGGCCGACCTCAAGTAGGAATATCTAAACCTATCTGGGGTTGATTACACATGTCCATGGGCGGCAGTAGCCACTTACCATCATGTGCAATGCATGCTCGTCTTCTAGTTCTAAGTTATAAAAAATAAAATAAAACGTATTTTAATTTGGTGTTGGCTAATTAAGGCATATATATATATATTAGGTTCATGTAAGATATCGTTATCAACATAAGGAGCTTTTCATGTCGGCATACTAGTATCGCATGTAGTCGGCATGCATACAAGTACATACTATAAATTTATACACACATTCACTGCATGTGTGTATAAATTTATAGTATGTACTTGTATGCATGCGTGCTTATCACGCGTGCGGGCGGGACGGGCGTAAACATGCATGACAAGGAAGCACCGATAATGAGGACTACACACATTTACTATTTCTATTAAACATGCATCATTATATAGTTTTACTACTAACGTACGCTTAATAATATACGATCTAGAGTATGGAGCTGCTTTGAATCATAGAAACCTAGCAAGCACCCTTTGATCTCGATCAAAGGCTCTGAGTTTAGTTCGTGCTTTGCAACTAACTATTTCCGAGAAGTTTCAATGCATGCATTTGTACAATATTGCCTGCCTAATGGGCACATATGAAACTATTTGAAATATTACATATATTATTTTACTATTAATAAAATAAAAGTATTTTTTGATACAGTTTACTACTTTTATTGTTCCCGCGCAAAATACAACTCAAACGTCAAGAACGTTCTTTTTCTTATTATGCTAACTCATACAATCGTGGCAGCCAGTGCTTATATAAATGGGAACTTCTTATAATAAAAATAACATATAATGAAAATAACACAAAAATACTATAGGTAATTAAATAATTTGAATATATTTTTAACACTGCTCTGCCAAGGAATGACGTAGCAACATCAATTATGTTTATACGTCACTTTTGGGCGTCGCAACTAATTACTGTTTAACTTGAAAAGGGTTTAGGGCATATTTCACCAACTTTTGTGGATCGGTAGACTTTACTTTTAAGATTTTTAAGGCTTTCAACAACATATGTTCGCTGATAAACCAAATGGTTCATTACTTTCATGATCAGAGGTGCGTGCCTTTTTTTTTCTTAACGAGGGGGAAACTTTTAAAAGGTTCCCGACGACGTGGGAGCGATTCATACCGCACTAAACCAAGGGTGGCCGTCCTCAACGCTTGTTGGAGAACTCCGGGATCTCCGACGGAACGCAACCGGAGTCCTCCAAGCGCGATACCCCAATCGGACTCTACCCTGGGGGAGCAGTTTTCGCTCCTCCCGCACCATTTGGGGTACACGACGCTATGCGACCACACATACCGCCGTCCTTCCCGGGATCGCTTACTGGACGGCTAGAGCTCCCACTCTTGTCGCTCGCAACCCCGGAAGCCCCCTTTTAGTCGCCTTTTACGACAGGTAGGAGTTACCGTAGCCCTATTCTAGTCCCGGAACTGCAGGGACACAGAGGTGCGTGCCTAGGATTTCAACGTCGGACCTCACGATTCACATGGTGAATTTGAAACAACTTGTCCATAACTACCATTTTCGATGCCATTTAATAATGAATTAACTAAAAAAGACATGTAGGTGCGACTAGACTTTATATATTTACTTCTCTCTACGGCAAATGGTCTTTCCACAGCTCACAATATAGTTATAAGTACACGTTAACAATACTTGTACACTATACCGAGAGTGTACTTATGTACACGCGTTGACCTACAATTGCATTCTTAGTTTGTGAGCGGGTACTATAGTTCACACGTTTTCAGCCACGGCATCGCCCGCATGTGTGAAACTTTACAACATTAGTTGACATATTATGGCGACTTAGCGGAGAAGTTGTTTTTTTTTTTTTATAATATAAGAGTAGCAGACGAGCATGCAGTCCACCTGATGGTAAGTGGCTACTGCCGCCCATGGACATCTGTAATCAACCCCAGATAGGATTAGATATTCCTACCTGAGGTCGGCCACAGACGCGCCGCTACCCCTGAGGACTAAGCTGGAACGCCTCGGAAAAGTCTGTCTCCCTTACCACACCTGTCAAACCGGAACACAGCAGCGCCTAACACCGCTGTTATTAGGTAGAAATAGGTGTGGCGGTGGTGCCGCCGGAGTCGAACCACAAAGAGTTTTACCACCTTGAAAAACTTTTTGTTGAGTGAATGGCGTGAATTTCAAATGGTTATTGAGTAGATAGACCAACAGATTTCAGACACACTTGGGAACTTTTTATAAGAACTTTCAGGCGTTCAGGTTTCCTCACGATGTTTTTTTTTCACCGTTTAAGCACGTAATAATTGATTTCTAATACACACGCCGTTAAAAATCAGAGTTGCGTGCAGATTTGAACCTCGGAACTTGACTAAGAGGCTGAGTTACTAATCATTAGTATGTCACTGTTTTAACTTGAAAATATAGCTTAAAATAAATAGTATTAATAAATGAAGTCTTAAATAATCGTTACTCAATGCAGAAACAATAAAAGTATTCAGACCAACCCTAAGAGAAAATCCACGATTAAGTACTTATATTTCAGTCTTAAGTAAGGAATTATAGATCATTCGTGGTTTCTTACGAATGTTCCATATTTCTTGTAGTAAGGCGCACTTTTTTCGAACAAAAGAGTCGTTAGAACTCCTGTGATGAGTACGCTAAAAACTATTGACCTGCATTGACATTCCGTGCATTCTGAGCAAGATAAGAACTAAGTTCTAAACTGAGGTTAAAGTTAGGGTAGCTCGAATGTTTTATGTTCTGCCTGTAAACTATTACACTCGAGCCGCTGTAAGTCTAGTTCAAAATGAATACATAGAAATAGAAATAACTACCTATGTAGTAATAATGCAGCCTTGAGGTAGCGGTGGACTAAGAATTTACGTTAAAAAGTCTTAAAAAGAGACATATAAACGCGTAAGCATTTCCGAATGAAGTTAATGAGCAAAAAAAGAGGTGGTTCTATTTTTTAATTTTGACACCTCAACAGATTACGGGTTCACTTAGTTAATAATTTTAGAATTTAAGATTAGGATTGGGAGAGGGGGTTGGATGGCCACTGAGACCCCTTTAGATCCGCCACTGCCCAGAGATATAAGCAAAATTGGCCGTTCAATTTGTATTTTAAGCGTTATAACAATAAGCCAAAGAAATACGCCTTAATAAATGAAAAAGCAATATTCATTCTCGACGAATAGTTCAATAAAATGCAGTTCATGAATTTAAAAATATTTACAAATACCCTATAACATTATTGGAATGATTAATCATTATAAAACAATCCACACTGAATGATGGAGTACCATTGTAAATTTAGCAGTAAATTGGAAAGCAATTGATGTAGATCTCGAGGGACCGTGTAAATCATTTGTTTCACGATGTCAGGGCTAATGAGCGATATCCGTAGGGATTCACTGTAGACACGTGCCCTAGGCGGCTAAGGGGGAGGGGAAGGGGCAGCCCGCCCCGGGCCCCCGATCCTAGAGGGCCCCCAAACAACTTGCTAACTAGCTAAAAAAATTGGTTGTCACAATCTGCGAAATGTGTATAAATTAGCGAAATGTCATCGGACACATAAGTACTTGTAGCCAAATAATTCTATAACAAATTTGTAATTTTGTAAAATCAAATCAACTTTTTACAAAGATAATTCATATATTACCAACTAGTGGTGCCCCGGCTTCACCCGCATTTCGCAATATCCTATATCCATTCTCGGGTCTCAGACTATGTTTGTACAAAATTTCATTAAAATCGGCTCAGTGGTTTAGGCGTGAAGAAAAGACAACCAGACAGACAGACAGAGTTACTTTCGGATTTATAATATTAGTAAGGAAAGGATTAATTACTACGCTAATTAGGAAGTGCTTGAATTAATTTGCTAAGCGTTATTACTTACTATTATTAGGCCAAAGGTCATTATTCCGACAAAGGTAGAGAACCCTTCTTAGTTCAATAGTCAACGTCAAAGTCAAAAGTCCCGCTACATTTATCAAATTACAAGTTATTTTTTATAAATTTTATTTTAACTTTCCTTGTACGTTCGTATGTAGTAGGTATGCGGGGGTCAAATCTGGCATTAATATCAAATTGGCGAATTTAAGACTGATTAAGCTACATTTTTGCATACATTTTTGATTTGGATGACAATGCATGATTTGTAATGACGCCATTCTAAATCCAATATGGCGGATATCACAAGATGGCGCACCAATTATTTTCGATCGAATGATATGGGTATCAAATGATGTTCTGAAAAGAATACAAAAAGCTTCAGTTTAAAAAACTTTGTTAATCTTGTGGGTATATAAAATTCTCGTGTTAGTTACCGTACTCCGAAACGGCTTTACCGATTTTCAGCAAATTTTATATTCATATTTAGTAGGTCTGAGAATCCGCTAATATCTTTTTTCGTCCCCTAAGTGATAAGGGTTGTTGACCCTTAACATTTTTTTATTGACATAGCAACAACGTTTGACGGGTCAGCTAGTTTATTATAAATATATTTGTATATTTCTCTTAAACTATTATGTCAAGCGCTGCTGTGATGATTAAATCTTGAAGCAGTACAAAATACATAACAAAATTGTAACTTGATTACTTCCAAAAATTCCTTATTAATGAATTGGGAGCAATTTGGAAGAAAAACAATTTTATTAGGGGTTTCGTTACCCTCACTCGAGAGCACAATGAACTGAACGAATAAGATAAAGTCCGTAAGTTAATTAACTCCCGAAGGTTTCGCTATAATTAACTTCTAAGCCCTTCGACGCGAGTAAACAGCCATTTTCACGTTTTCAAACAGGCCACGTGATTTATCGATACCTTGAATTAAATCGAAATTTATATTAAAACTAACTTCCACCCGGGGCTTCGCAGAGGTCGCTAACAGTAGTTTTTTATCTCTCCCTCGGGAATAGTACTGTTGTTCGGGATAGCATTTCATGACAAGTATGTAGTTAAGGAGTGAAAGGATAGCAAACAAAGGGTAGGTCGTTTTCGCATTAATAATATTAGTTAGGATTCAATTACATTTTTGTCAATATTTGAATACTTTAAAAAATTACTCTGTTTCGAATAGTAGTTAAATTAATCGCATTCTTTTCATTATAATACTTGCGCCTCCATATCTTTTATATCTGTAATCAACCCCAGGAAAGATTGAAAACCTGAGGTCGGCCAGTGATGCGTTGCTCCCCCTAAGGACGGAATGGGATAGCCTCTGATAGAAACATAGCAACACTTTAAAGTAATCTTATTAGACAGAAACAGTATTCTATTAATTTAACTACAAAACGAGGTAAACAGTAATAAGTTCTAACTAAAAAGCATAAGTTTACAGTTCGGTATGTTTCGGCGAAGGATCGCCAGGGGGTATTGGGTAACGCTGGTGTTTGCTGTAGATTCCATCCCAGAAGCGGATGGTGTCTTCCAGCATAGGACGTGTCTTCACCTCTGGAATTTTATCCAGAATCATGTAAGGTGCTCCGTCCGCGCCTGTAGCCGGCCACGCGGGATACGATGACCCCTCCAGAACTGGCTTGCTGAAAATGAAAGAACATTTAACGTTAGAATGTACTTACAAGAAATTCCGTAAACGTACTATTATGAAATATACGTGAAACCGCCGTCAGCATCGCCACACATATAATAGCAGTTTCCTTCTAATAATAGCAGTGTTAAGCGCTGCGTTCTTGCTGGAAGGGTGTCGTAAGCGAGAGATACTTTTCCGAGGTGTTCCTTAGTCTTCAAGGGTACCAACGTATTTGTGGCCAACCTCAGGCAGGAATCTAATCTTATCTAGAATTAATTACAGATGTCCAATGGCGGCAATATCCGCTATCGGGTGGACTGTGCTCGTTTGGTACTTTAATATTATAAAAAAAATAGTTTATACTCACCCAGTTACAACGAAGTTGAGCCACATGTCCCTTAACATCAGCTTCATATTTCTCATGTCCTCCGAAATATTGGTTTCATCACTATGAGTAAGATTTCGTCCATCATGTACAATCATTGTCTGCGCACAGTGGTTAGCGCCACGAATATTAGTGTCAGGAACGGCTGGTGGACTCTCATCATCAACATATGAAAACACATACAGGTATATTTGAGTATTACCAGCTTCCACTTGAAGTCTTGTCGATCTGAGCGTTGAATAAGTAAATGTAATGTCGGAATAGTAATCAATAAAACGTTGTATTTTATCTCCGGTTATCGGTGTGTCGTTAAAATAAAACTGTTTAATTTTCGCTGCTACAGCTTCTTTTTGTTCTTCATTCTCAAACTGTAGGTCTGCTGGTAGAAAATCTGCGAAGTTAGCGTTCATTTTATCTTTCCACGCGTCGAATAAATTAACTCGAAATAGTCCTTCCATGTTAGCAAATCCGTATAACATAGGACGCTTTTGATAGTTGCCGCTTTTGAGGATATTAATAGGATTATCATCTAGGAATCTCTCAACACCAGTGTCCCGCTCAACACACGGTGAGAATGTGTACATGATGTCAATATCACTCATCGCATCTATTGATAGGAGTGTGTCATACGACACGGTCTTATAAAAGTTTTCTAAAGCATAAATATCGTCGACGTCAGTGAAATTTAACCGTTTCGCATATTTTTTAGCATTATTAATTGGATCCATCTGTACACTAACTGGTGCTGTATTCGCTCCGCTTTCAGGGATAACTTTTTTGAATAAGTTATTTGCCATTTTAGATAGTAATAATAAATCGACAGAGAAAGATCCTGCGCTGCATCCTGTAATAGTGACGTCATCGGGATTGCCTCCAAAACTGGCTATGTTATCTTGCACCCATCTAAGAAGTGCTACTTGATCTTTCATTCCTGCATTGCCAGGTACGTCTTTGGTGCCTAGACAAAGAAATCCGTGTGCACCTAGGCGATAGTTAAAGTTTACGATTATAGCCCTTTTAGTCATAGCCAAGTGCCTTGGTGTTACAAGATCACCATATCCTATTTGGTAACCTCCTCCATGTATATTAACTAGCACTGGTAGATTTTTCTCTTTTGTATTAGGAACATAAACATTTGCAAAGAGACAGTTTTCTTTAGCTTCTTTGGAGTTGTTAAAAACATAGCCAAAATAATTATACTGTGGACACACGATTCCTTTGTCCACTGCTTCATAGGTATCTAGCCATATCGGTGGTGGTAACGGGGCCTGGAATGAGGAAATAAATTCTTGAAAATACTATTTAAAATTATCTACACAAAAAATATTTTTTTTTTATATCTAAGTCTATTAATAATTATGGCGAATGTATAATATATTGTAATTAATAAATATGGTGAAATCGCCGATCGGGTGAAATCTAGAAAACATAATATTTTTATTATGCATGTGTGGTGCAATTTAATAGAGATTTTAAAAATGTAGATCTTAAAAAAATATTTAATATTGCAGATAAAAACGAGATTGACATTTATAGAATACGAGAGGTGTCCTGTCTACGATGAATCCCTGAGGGACTACCTTTAGGCACTCCATGACTTCAGACTTACTGATATTTATATAAGGCATATAAACTAAGTATATTATGTAAAATTACACAGCATAATAATCCACAACATTAACTAATATTCATAAAAATTAAATGTTTGCACAACATTGGTACGATAGAATTGAAATAAAAAAAAAACAAATCTGATTAACGCTATTATGAAGATAGGTACTTGTGGAAACTTTGCTGTGGTCCATAATCGGATCATCTACTCAGTTTTAGAAATAAAAATTAAAGAAAGGTTACTAACCTGAAATCTCTGGGAGCCAGTAGGCGCAGTGGCGTACGGTATACTGTGGAACACGAAGAAGTCTCCATCAGGGTGTTTGTAGCCTCGAACTGATCCTTGCTTGATGGTGACCACACGCGACTCCCTTTCATCATCACACAACACACTGCCCACGCATATAAATAGTAAAAACAACAACATATTCACGACCGATTTGTCGTCGTTGTGAATGCCGACCATATTATCAATTGCATCGATAAAGTGATAACCCTACTGACAATTAGAATATAACCATATCAATTCTAATCGAGATATCGGTAAATATCAAAAATAATCTTTACAGTAAACGTATAAAATTACTTCTGTATTTAAGGCACATAAAAACAAAATCACAACAGCCTTCACCTTGACTTTGAATTGAGAGGACGAATGAGTTGTGTTTGGCGTGCTCACCAAACCAGTTTGTATGAACTTGCATTACCGACTGTAATGTATATAGCTACGACACATAAAAGTGCCTTGCATGTAAATTTTGGTTACACCAAAAATCGTAATCGTTAGTAATACACTAATCTTGGTATGATTGCGCAAGAGAATGTTTGACTAAGATATTGTGTAAGTTTATGGTCGCTTTATTTTGCATAAATTACCGGAAATGTAAAAAAGTATTTGTTCATATTGCAGCCAAAAAATAAGCATCACATAAAAATAATATAGGTAGTATGAAGTTAAAAATATCTACAATCTAAATCTGAAAATAGATATGTAAGATAGAGGATAAATAAATCACGGAATCTTTGTAATATTCTTTTTCATATCTATTTTAGAATGTACTAAAGATATGAAAATAAATTTGTTTAATTTAGTAGCATTGTTTGAGTGTGCGATTGTAAAAAATGATTTCATAAAATAAAAAAGAACTTGACCAACTAATGTTTACTGTAAAAGTAGTTTTAAAGAGAAATGTTTTGGAAAATTCTTAAAAAACATTTTAAAGCTCTGTATGTTTTGGTGCTGGATCGCTCGGTGGTACTGGATCGCTCGGTGGTACTGGATAACGGTAGTATTTGCTATAAATTTCATCCCAGAATCGCATTCGTTTTTCTAGCATAGGACTGTTTATCAGCTTCGGAGATTTGTCAAGTACCATGTAAGGTGATGCGTTCGCGCTTGTGGGAGGCCACGAGGGATATGACGATCCCTCAGGAACTGGTTTCCTGAAAAAGAACATTTACTTTAGAATTTTTTAAAAGGAATTTTACCACATTAATATTGGTTAGTATAATAGTTGTACCTAGTTTGTGTTGGCTTATACTTAAAGACTAGGCGTTATTAGGGTAACCGTCTTATTTGATAATTTTATTAATTGTTGCTTTTATTTCTTGGATATAGAGTTACTGTATCTTATCTTTAATGTCCTTAGCACTGACCTTGTAAATACACTAATAATGCCTATTAAACTACTATAATGTTTCTTACCCAGTTGAAACAAAGTTCAGCCACATATCCCTAAGCATGTTCTTCATATTTTTCATATCCTTTGAAATAACGGCTTCGTCGACATGAGTGAGATTAAGCCCATCGTGTATAACCATTGTCTGGGCGCAATGGTTAGCACCACGAATATTAGTGTATGGAACAACTGGACTATCATCGTCCACATATGCGTACTCATACAAGTATATCTGATTGTTACCAGCCTCTACTTGAAGTCTAACCGATCTGACTGTTGGATACATAAATAAAATATCGGAATAATAATCGACATATCCCATTATGTTATCACTGCTGATCGGCTTCCCTTTAAAATAAAACTTTTTAACTTTTGCTGCAACGGTTTTTTTTTCTTTTTCACTTTCAAATTGTAGGTCAGCCGGCAAGAAATCTGAAAACCTAGCGTTCATGTCATCTTTCCACACTGCAAATAAGTTGAGTCTAAACATTCCCTCCATATTAGCAAATCCGTATAACATAGGAAGTTTCTCGTAGTTTCCACTTTTGAGGATGTTAACTGGATTATCATCAAGGAATCTCTCAACGCCAGTGTCTCGCTCAACACAGGGTGTGAACGAAAACGAGCTATCTTCATCACTCATCAAATCTATCGAAACCAATGAATCATACGATACAGTCTTATAAAACTTTTCTAAAGCATAAATATCGTCGACGTCAGTGAAATCTAGCCGTTTTGCATATTTTTTAGCAATACTAACCGCGTCTACTTGAACACTGAATGCAGCTGTATTCGCTCCGCTCTCAGGAATCACTTTTTTGAATAAGTTCTTAGCCATTTTAGATAACATTAACAAATCTACAGAGGAAGATCCTGCGCTGTATCCTGCGATCGTGACGTCATCAGGATTACCACCAAAACTGGCGATGTTATCTTGTACCCATCTGAGTAGTGCTACCTGATCTTTCATTCCTGCATTGCCTGGTACGTCCTTGGTACCGAGACAAAGAAATCCGTGTGCACCTAGGCGGTAGTTGAAGTTTACGATTATAGCCCTTTTAGTCATAGCCAAGTGCCTCGGTGTTACAAGATCACCATATCCTATCTGGTACCCTCCTCCATGCACGTAGACTAACACGGGTAATTTTTTCTCTTTAGTTTTGGGAACATAAACATTTGTATAGAGACAGTTTTCTTGTGATTCTTTGTTGTGGTTAAAAACAATACCAAAATAATCATGTTGTGGACATACAATTCCTCTGTCCACTGCTTCATATGTATCAAGCCATACAGGTGGTGGTAGTGGAGCCTGGAATGGAAAAAATAGAAATAATATTAATAGGTCAGTAAATATGTTATTTCATGTTATGTTCATTTGTATAATATAAGCATGATAAAGTATAGTGATTATTAAATATTATTTATCACACAAATGGTACGATTTGTGTGACAGTTCAAATAATCCATTCGTATAAATCCATAGTACATATTTATTATATTTTATACAAGAGTGATGAAGAGTTGAAGGTGGTAGAACCCTTTGTGGTTCGACTCCGGCGGCACCACCGCCACACCTATTTCTGCCTAATAACAGCAGTGTTAGGCGCTGCTGTGTTCCGGTTTGAAGGGTGTGGTAAGGGAGACAGACTTTTCCGAGGCATTCCAGCTTAGTCCTCAGGGGTAGCGGCGCATCTGTGGCCGACCTCAGGTAGGAATATCTCTAGCTGGGGTTGATTACGGATGTCCATAGGCGGCAATAGCCACTTACCATCAGGTGGACTGCATGCTCGTGTGCTACTGCAATATTATAAAAAAAAACTAACATAAAAATGCAAAAAAGTAAATCGTAATGATACTATTAGATGAAGTACATACTCGTATATAATATATAAAATTACGTTAGATATATAAACGAGGCAAATAATATTAATGCCAAATAGTGCTGAAAACTGCGATATGAAAATGTACAATTTTTGTTTCCTTCTCTACAATATTAGCTATGGAAGAAATTGACATTTATCTAGATGAATTAGTGTGGCCGTGATCGATGATAGAGAGATTAGGGGTAAATATTACACGTTATGTTTTTGTTGCCTGACTACAGTCTTATATATTAGTATATAAAAGTATATAGGGTACGCTGCCATGATGTAGAAATCATTACCGTGAACTTTTTACAGTTCAACACAAAATAATTGTTCAAGTGCAAGTCGAATTCGCGTACGCAAGGTTCCGTACCACCAAACTGTTCATATTTTTTTATTTTTCGTATTTGTTAATATAGCAGCCATTGATACAAATGCATTGTGAAAATGTTGACTGTCTACCAATAAGTAGACAGTTAAAATTTTCGTAATAACGAATAGCAGTTTCTTGTATTGCGACCTCCATTTATTATAAAGTTTTTTATATATGTTTGGTATTTTTGTTATAGCTGCCACGTATATGTAATAAGGACAGTCTCCACGGCCATACTCTGTAAAAATAAACAAGTTTCTATCTATTACGGTTCAGAAGATATAGCTCTTTGACAGACGGACAGACAGGGCAGGCTTAGTAATTTTCACCCTTTGGGTACGGAACCCCAAAAAGTACAAATAAAAGTATTAAAACATAATTAACCTGGAATCTCTGCGAGCCAGTAGGCGCGGTGGCGTACGGTATGCTGTGGAACACGAAGAAGTCTCCATCAGGGTGTTTGTAGCCTCGAACTTTTCCTTGCTGGATGGTCACCTCACGTGACTCCAGTTCGTCACCTTGACACCACGCACCGCCCACGCACACGAGTAGCAAAAACAACAACATATTCACGACCGACTTATCCTAACATTACAGTGCAAATGATTGTATAATCAACTTGTAATGATTAAATGATAACACATTTATTATAAATAAAATCCTAATATCATTATCTCGTCAACTTATCGGTAACTATGTAAACCAATTCACTTCTGGATTAATAGAGAACGACTTACAATATAACTAATCGGACGCGAAATTTTATCATATACGAGCAACTATGTATGTATTTTGAAGGTGGTAGAGCACCTTCTACGACTCCGGCGGCACCACCGCCTCACCTATTTCTGCCTATCAACAGTAGTGTTAAGCGCTGCTGTGTTCTGGTTCTGAAGGGTGTGGTAAGAGAGATATTTTTTCGAGGCATTTCAGCTTAGTCCTTAGGGGTAGCGGCGCATGTATGGTCTACCTCAGGTAATAATCCTAACTGGGCTTGATTACAGATGTCCATAGGCGGCAGTAGCCACTTACCATCAGATGAACTGCATGCTTGTCTGCTACTCCTATATAATAAAAAATCTAGCCTCACCAGTGGCCTACTAAGTCAGGAGGCCCGGGGCGGAAAGTTGAATGGAGGCCCCCATTGTAAAAAGTTTTACAAAATTACAAATGTGTAGACTTATTCAAAGGCAAATACGTAGGTATGATTCCAGTGACGACCTATTTTAACCGACTTCAAAAAGGAGGTGGTTATCAATTCGGCCGGTATATATATATTTTTTTTATGTATGTACACGAATTACTCCGCCGTTAGTGGACCGATTCTAATAATTCTTTTTTTATTGTATAGAGACGAGCTGGAAGTTGGTCCCATTTATAGGGACCAACTTAGGATCCATCTTCAGAAATATGTACTCAACCAACATTTATTTCAATTATTGTTTACTTTGTAGTGACATAGAAGTCGGTTGTATTTTTGTTAAAAACAATTTTTAGCAACTGTTTTGGGGTCCCCTGTATCGCGGATCCGGGGCCCCTTTCGCTCCCCCTTAGTCCGCTAGAGAGCCCCACAATATAATCTAATAAAGCAGACGCGGTATTTACCAACCTTCACCTTGACTTTGAATTAAGGCAGATGAGAAAATTGTGTTTCGCGTGTCGAGGCCGTCAAACTAGTTTAACGAACGAACATATTTTAGTACATTAAAATGTGCACAGACAAGTGCGTGCATTGGCGAAATTTGTTTTCAGACTCCATACTTCTTAATACTATAAAACCTAAACAAAAGTGGTAACTAACTAGAATCTTCTTATCTATTAAATGTGTAATCGATTATGTAATGAAACCATTTTTTATATTACTCCACTTCCAGATTGAGAAATAAGCTGAGTTTTGATAATTTTCTAATAATAAAAATTATGACCAATTTTTTAGATTATATCTTAATTTGTTACATTTTGGTCCACTATATTCATTCTCCTTTTAGTTTACCGGTTTGCTCAGTCAGCTTGATAGATGGCGTTGTACAAAAAACATTATATTTCGAAATCATCCGAACAAAGTCGCAGGCAAAACTTGTATATCAATAAAGCGCTTCTCAAGGTGTCAAGTGCAAGTAACCTTTGGTGCTATCAACATCGATGTAATCTATATACTTAGAATTTATTTTCAATAGACTTTGCGCTTTTGTATCAATCCATAGAAGTTAGTTAATAATAATATAATTCGTTAATAATATAATAGTTCTTTAACTATTCTTTTGTATATTAAGTAACTATATTTTGGTAAAATAGGAAATGATGCAACAAAAAACCAAATAAGATGAAGGACAGTTTGAAAAAAAAAATACAATTATTTTGTTAGGTTTATTATCAAAGTAACAGACTATTTATAAATAATACCTGTCCACATACAGTAATACTAAATTTCAATATTTAAACAAAGAAATGATCTTTTTTTATGTCAATTTAAAAAGTGGTTTTTAAATAGTTTTAAAGTTATAAAACTCTTATTTAAAGTTCGGTACGTTGTAGTGCTGGATCGATCGGCGGGATTGGATAACGATAATGTTTGTCGTAGATTTCATCCCAGAAACGCACCCGTTTTTCCAACATAGGACTCTTCTTTAGCACTGGGATTTTGTCCAGTACCATGTAAGGCGATCCGTTCGCACCCGTGGGAGGCCACGAAGGGAGTGACGATCCTTCGGGAACCGGCTTACTGAAATTAGAAATTTTGATTTGAGTTTACTTTAATGATCAGAATGATTCATATTTCAATTTTATAATCATGACTTCCTTTTTTAAAAATAAATAAAATATTCCCAAAGGGAAAACAAAATCCATTGCTTAGGATTAATACGCTGCTGTGTTCCGGTGAAGAATGTGGTAAGGGAGACATACTTTTCCGAGGCGTTCCAGCTTAGTCCTCAGGAGTAGCGGCGCATCTGTGGCTGACCTCAAGTAGGACTATTCAATCCTATAGGTTAATTACAGATGTTCATGGGCGGCAGTAGCCACTTACTTAGCCTACGACTCAGACCCATCTCACTCTAGGATGAACCGTGCCCATACGAGAAGCAGTAATGGATTGACAGAGTAGTTGCAACTTCTTAGGCTTTAGTATACTACAAAAAATAGGAAGGAGAAGTATAATTAGCAGACAATTTGTAAATAAATTCTAAATCTGAATTAATTGGCGTCTTAGGTGAAGCATATCAAATTAAACATTACTATAACCAATAATTTAATATTAATTATTCTCACCCAGTCGTAACAAAGTTAAGCCACATTTCCCTTAACATCCGCTTCATATGTTTCAAATCTTCTGAAATATTGCCTTCATCATGTTTTGTGAAATTTTGTCCATCGAGTACAACTATTGTTTGCGTACAATGATTGGCGCCACGAATATTAGCATAAGGAACGAGAGTACTGTCGTCATCCACATAATCATACTCGTATAGATAAATTTCTTTATTACCAGCCTCAACTTGGTATTTCACTGACCGAAGCGTAGAATATGCAAAAATTATATCTGAAAAGTAATCAATATACCCCAGAATGTTATCTTCGCCAACTGGTTTATCTCCAAAGTAGAACTTTTTTATTTTCTCCGCTACTTCTTCTTTTTCATCTTCACTGTTAAACTGTAGATCAGCTGGTAGAAAATCGGAAAACTTAGCATTCATTCCATCTTTCCATGTTTGAAATAAATCGATTCGTAACAATCCTTCCATTTTAGCGAATCCATATAGCATAGGACGCTTCTGATAGTTGCCACTTTTTAGAATATTAACTGGGTTATCTTCGAGGAACCTTTCAACGCCAGTATCACGTTCGACACAAGGCGAAAACACAAAAGTACTATCGAGTTCATAAAACACATTAATAGATGTCAGTAAACCGTATGAGGCAGTTTTATAAAACTCTTCCAAAGCATGAAGGTCGTCCACATTTTTAAAATTTAAGCGTTTAGCATACTTTTTGGCGACCGCTACTGGATCTGGTTGAATACTAAACGCAGCTGTGTTAGCACCACTTTCGGGAATAACTTTCTTAAATAAATTATTCGCCATTTTTGATAATAGTAACAAGTCTACAGCAGAGGATCCCGCGCTGTATCCTGCGATGGTGACGTCATCTGGATTACCCCCGAAACTGGCAATATTATCTCTCACCCATCTGAGTAGTGCTACCTGATCTTTCATTCCAGCATTTCCAGGTACGTCTTTGGTACCCAGGCAAAGAAATCCGTGTGCACCTAGGCGGTAGTTAAAATTTACTATGATAGCTCTTTTAGCCATAGTCAAATGTTTCGGCGTGGCAAAATCGGCAAATCCTGCAACATAAGCTCCTCCATGGACATATACTAATACAGGTAATTTTTTCTCGTCTGTTTGTGGGACATAGATGTTTGCAAGCAGGCAGTCTTCTTTCTCTACGAGAGGCCTATTAAATACAGTGCTAAACATATCAATCTGTGGACATACAACTCCTTTGTCAACGGCTTCATATATATTCGACCACGTCGGTGGCGGTAGTGGTCCCTGAAATAGAAAAAAGATTTATACTTAATCAATGACATTTTTCTATGAACTTAATTACATTTTTGTGTACATTAAGAATAAGTTTATTCATAAAATTCAAATTAAGCATAACAATAATCCCATGTGAAGTTGCTACATGATGATGCTGATGATAAGTACTTCTCTTTCTAAAGGTGTATGAAAAAAAGGTTCTCCAAAAAACAAAAAGCTGTTATCAGATTCTGAATATATTTTAAGCATATTAAAAAGAAAGAGCTTTCTTTACTATGATTCTAAGATAATATTGACAACAGATAAACTCTATGTTAATTAACACATCATAATAAAAAACTAACTATAGGTATATTTTTGCCGTAACAGCATCTACTATAGTGACTTACAAATAACGTTTATATAAATCATAGTATATTAGAGGTATAGGTAGTATGACTAAGGTTATCTGATTGTTTATGTGAGATAATTATAAGATAATAATCTTTGGTACTTTAGCCTGTGTAACTATAATATCGGTGTTCTAGATAGATATAGAACGATCTATAGCACGATAAAATACGTTGAGTACATTTTTTTCTTCCATTTGTTAACAAAATTTTCTCGTTTGCTTGGCAGATTATGACAAAAGCTTTAGAATTTCCAAAAACAATTTAACAGTGATTCAAGGTTCAGCTACTAAGCGACGTTTAGCTTCTAATGTGATGTTCAGAAACACACTTACTCAAGTGATCGGACCAATAGGGAAAACAAATACATAAACCACAGATAAAAGTACTTCAGAAACCGGACATTAGTGAGCTTTAAAATATGTAATTATATTTTCAATACAAAAACGATATTAGTTAAGGTCACTGTTGTATTATTTAAACTTATATTACTGTTGAGATAACGACATAACAATTGCACAATAACCTGAAATCTCTGTGACCCAGTAGGCGCAGTGGCGTACGGCACTCCGTGGAACGTAAAGAAGTCTCCATCTGGCGACTTGTAGCCTCGTATAGCCCCTTGCTTGATGGTAACCACACGTGTCTCCACATCACTACACCACACAATCCCTACACAAGCGAACAACAACACCCACAACATATTTACGACTGACTAGCTGACTAGCTGAGTGTCTAGCCGTCGAGATACACCGCGAATGATAACATTGTAAATAATAGCCTATACATAACACTCATACTCGTACGAGTACATTCAAGTGTGTGTATTTATAGAATACGTGCAATGTTATCTAATGATGATGTTATCTCAATGAGACTGAAGTTTTTCATGACTCCAATCTTCAATTGAGCATAATTGTTAGTTGATTTTACATTTAAAAACGTGTTTGTATAATACCTATTTAACTCATAGATAAGTAAAAATTACTCACTCCTAACAAGAAAATGTACCCAGTTTTGAGAATTGAAATAGTTGCGTAAAAAAGTTTTGCCATGTCTCCGTGCTAAAATGTCCCTTAAATATTTGAAATAATTATTTATTTATCGTGTAAATTACGCAGTATTAGTTATTTATTCGTAAATTTACTCTAAAAATGATTTTATTTGTCAAGAATTCAAAAAAAGAACTTACTAATAAACCGTTTGTGGCTTCATTCAATTTCAAGGCGGCGAAGTATCTTTACTAATCTATGATTTAACTATGGTAGATAAAAATATAATCTATTCAAATGCTCAAGGTCTTTGTCAAAAGTTAGACGGTCAATAAATATCACGATGCATATCGCATACCGGCTTCAATATTTATCAACATTTAGCTCGTATTACATTATCAATATATATTGACTGGAAAATAAAAAAAACCATACCCACTGTAGCCGAAAATGACAATGGCAAAATTGCATTGCGAAATAAATGTACGTTTCATTTAAAGTGGCGGGGAGCTTATTTTTTATTATTTTTATATCTATACTAATATTATAATGAGGAAAACTTTGTTTGTTTGTTTGATTGTAATGAATAGGCTCAAACACTACTGAACCGATTTTAAATATTCTTTCACCATTTGAAAGCTACATTATCCACGAGTAACATATGCCATATTTTATAAGAAATATATTTGATAAATAGATTTTGAGGCGGTACAAAGTTTGCCGGACCAAAGACCATACGCCTATATAAATCCAGACGTTATGTCAAAAGACTGACGCGTTTACACAAAAATAAATATTGATGGAATCATGAGTATCACAATATATATTGACCGTGTAACCCTTACCTTTAAGGATGGTGTATGTGTTTAAGGATCGCTGAGTTTGTGTGCAATTCACAATGGGATTGTTATTGCTCACTGCGTGTGGTAACGCTATATAGGCACTTCAGTTTTACCTTATATAATGTACTTACTTATAGTGGCGTCGTTTGTTGTGTCGTGGTATTGTTGTGTTTGGAATGAAATGCTATAAGGTTTGCTAAGGAAAAAAGTAGGCATGTCTAAATAAGGTTTTCTATGTCTTTTTTATAATATAGGTGTAGCAGACGAGCATGCAGTCCACCTGATGGTAAGTGGCTACTGCCGCCCATGGACATCTGTAATCAACCCCAGATAGGATTTGATATTCCTACCTGAGGTCGGCCACAGATGCGCTGCTACCCCTGAGGACTAAGCTGGAATGCCTCGGAAAAGTCTGTCTCCCTTACCACACCCTTCAAACCGGAACACAGCAGCGCCTAACACTGCTGTTATTAGGTAGAAATAGGTGTGGCGGTGGTGCCGCCGGAGTCGAACCACAAAGGGTTCTACCACCTTTATAAGTCTGCAAGGATATAAATCTGTAAATATGTAAACCTGTTATTAACTTCAGCTAAAATATCTGCCCAATTTTGTTTAAAAATGTCGATTGGCATTCGACAGGCAAATAATTTAAAATTAATGTATTCACCAAGTTTATAAATACAGAAGAGTATTTATGGACAATTACTAGTTATCACTTATATTTTCTGGTCTATTGTGACTTTAAAAATATTTTAAGACTTAACTTGTTTTAAGGTTGTAATTTATTTAAAGTAGGTTATAATCACCAACAAATACTTAGATTTATTATTGAAAAATTTACTTTGATTATTACTAAGAAACCTTATAGCTTCGTGCGTGTTGAAATAAATCCAATTAATGTTTTTATTAATAATTTTAGCGCTCGGTATAATGACCGCGATCACTCATTTACGGGTTAACACGTTAGCTGCGGAACGCGGCTTAAAACACCTCGTCCATGTCTGGTCGTTATAGCGGTAAGAAAAAACTTTAACTTCTCTGTGGTGCGAGAGGCATAACTTCCGTCTGGTTCAGTGTAGGAGAGTGATAACTATATGTTTGTGATGTGCTACTGATTCCTAGTTCTATGGTACACCAACCTAATGTCGGGTTTGTTAGACCTCGTACCGCACTGAACAAATAATAATGCTAACACAGTGCGGAACGAGGTTGGGAACGCCTCGTTTCCCCACGCACCTCGTACCGCACCCCACGCTAGCTTCACGTGGTTAGTGTTGTGCAACGCAGTCGAGGCTGTCTTTATGTTGAAAATTATCATGTCGAAACGTTGCCGAAAAAAGTTGATCATGGAGGAAGATGAAGAAAAACCGGTTGAAAAATCTGAGCCAGAATCAGAATACAGGAAGATATTTCAAAAACAGGTAAGTCACAAATATACTCTGTCTAGGTGAAAGTCCAGTAGTGAGACTTGGTAGGCTAGGCGTATATCCGTATAGTAAGAAATTACATTATAGATAATTACGTTTCCTGTTATGGTTCAAACAAAAGTTAAGTAGCTACATTATTGATACTCTTTACCCTAATCTACTCGCTCCTACTTTTCAGAATCCACTGCAAAGAAAGCACATCATCTCGATAAGGGTCCAAAGAAGAAGAGATGTGTCGGATGCTACGAAAAACTCCGCACATTCTTGACATGTCGTGAGGCAGACAAAAAAAACCAAAGAAAAAATCTCACGGAATGCACTGTTTGCAAAAAAACCTTATTGTCTGAAATGTTTCAATGAAAAACATCCATAACTTTTCCCCTTTTTGTATTCATTCTGTCCATAACGTTGATAAATAAAAACAATAAAATAAAATCGATATTTATTTTCCCATCACTAAATTATATGGAAACCTGCCATTTTTCAGTGCGGTCCGAGGTGCATTAGACCCACATTTTATTTTACCCATAGAATCTAAAGTAACGAATTTAACCAAGGGCGGCGGCAGTTTTAGGTTAATTAACTCATTGTTAATAATAATCAAGACAAAAGCCGTCGATTTTGTCTTATTTGGCGCCAAAAAAAGGATTTTAGTCCCCTTCGGGCGGTGGGATTTAACACGCCTCGTGCCGCCACAATGTCGGATATAGGACGAGGTTTAAAACAACTCGTAACGCAGTAATGGAAAGTACAGAAAAATCTGTGCCGCAGGGAACGTGTTAAATTACTGGTTTTGTACCGCTTAGCCGCCACAGCAAACAGTTTTATAGCCCCGAGTCATGCGAGCGAGTATAAACTACAGGAAACCTTTGAGAAATTGTGAAATTTTATGCAAGTAATTGATTATTAAGATGGGAGATAGGCAAATAATAAGCTAGCAGGTAGGGATATATACCGAACGTTTATATGTTTTAAAGTCATGTTGAAGCCTTGACACTACTTTTTACAATATAGTAACAAACGAG
Source organism: Epargyreus clarus (assembly GCF_041222505.1). Classification (NCBI taxonomy): domain Eukaryota; kingdom Metazoa; phylum Arthropoda; class Insecta; order Lepidoptera; family Hesperiidae; genus Epargyreus; species Epargyreus clarus. Next base: position 6,034,444 of record NW_027332222.1, on the reverse strand, counting down.
CAGGTGAGCATTGTCCATTGTCCATTGTCGACCACGTTTCTAGATCTTTAAACGACCCCAGACAAAACAGGAATGTTAATTGCTGTAACACCAGAAAATTTAAATTAAATTTTAGAAAACTTCTTAACACGGCGTTATTTCTAATAACAACAGTGTTAGGCGCTGCTGTGTTCCGGTTTGAAGGGTGTGGTAACGGAGACAGACTTTACAGAGGCGTTCCAGCTTAGTCCTCAGGGGTAGCGGCGAATTTGTGGCCGACCTGGGAATGTCTAATCCTATCTGGAGTTGAATACAGATGTCCATGGGCGGCAGTAGTCACTTACCATCAGGTGGACTGCATGCTCGTCTGCTACTCCTATATTATAAAAAAACAGGGCGTTAAGCAAACAGTAAATATGTTATGAATTTATAATAACAGTTACATTACAGTTAATTAACAAACACACTTAGTACTTATTTTACTAGCTAGTAGCAATACGGTTTATATCGCAAAGCGACGACGCAAGAAACGGGTTAACTGTTTGAATGGGCTATGGGTCAGTACTCTGGCGGAGAATAGTGCACTGAAACTAACACGGTTCCGCGTCTTGAACGTAGAAACAGAATAGTACTAGTTTATATCTTATATGAGACATTCCGTTTAATTATCAGTAGCAACGCTTAGGTAGATCTTAATCATATGAGTTAAGTACCTCTTTGTATATCTATCTTGTACAGTAGAGCATAATAGTGACAGACAAGTCCTTTTAAATTCCAGATAGAGGTTCCAATCCCAGGCACAAATCTCCAATTTTTCGAAGCTCACATGATTTCTTACAAATGCTTGCTATTTTTGACGCCGAAATCTTCCCCAAGAAACCCGTCAGAAATCTTAAAAAATTCTTAAAAATGTTCAAAGTTCAAACCGCATTTCGCCACCGTAATGAACTATGGCCTCTCACTCAAAAATTATAATTTTGTTTTACTCAAGCTTTGATGGCAGTTAAGAAAGTTAATTGACAGTTAAGTCTAATTCCAGCAATTTTGCCATTTGTTACATAAAACTAATGTTCGTTTGTTCGCCTGACAAGAACAGAAAAGATGAATGGCCACGAGCGCACAGATTAATTAAGAAACTAATATATTCATTTAGGTTTACCAAGAAACATTTGTTCGACGTTCGGTACTAAGAGAGAGACAATTACCATCATAAATAGCAGCAATCATGTTTTAGGCAATTTTCTAGATATTGTTGTCTAAGGATTTTTTTGTATAAGTTTGTCGGAAAGTCTCGGAAAAGTCTGTCTCCTTACCACACCCTTCAAAACGGAACACAGCAGCGCCTAACACTGCTGTTATTATGTAGAAATAGGTGTGGCGGTGGCGGCGTCAAACCACAAAGAGTTCTACCACCTTCTTTATATGAATGAAGCGGCTAACGGCCTTTCAATCTACCTGATGGTAAGCAGTTACTGCCGCTAATGGATATATGTGACCAACTGTATATAGAACAGGGATTCTACCTCAGGCTATTATAGACGCACTAGTTTTTGCCCGCGGCTTCGCCCGCGTTTAAAAGAAAATAATATGACATACTAACATACATAAAACTGAGATTTGTACCTTCATTGGAATACCAGTGGCGCCATCTGGCGAAAATTGGTCGTACCAACTCTGAAACCTTCGTGGGCTCATGGACAACAACGTTGCTAAAGGTCATCACTTGATCAAAAGCAAAGTTTACGATTCAATCCTTACTAATATCGATTAAAATAATCGATTTTTTTGGTCCAAATGATGATTCTCCGATTAATCGATCTTAGATCGCCATCCCTAGTTCCCGTGGGATTTCCGGGATAAAAACTATCCTATGTCCTTTCTCGGGTCTCAGACTATCTTTATACAAAATTTCATTAAAATCGGTTCAGTGGTTTAGGCGTGAAGAAGAGACAACCATACAGACAGACAGACAAAGTTACTTTCGGATTTATAATATTAGTAAGGCTAATCCTTACTTATCCTTAAGGATCCTTACTTCCTTAAGGATTATTACACCCGGGAACTAAGATAGTTGCCTCATAAGTCAGCAGGCATTCACATCTTCCATAGAAACACAACCTCTACTTCTTTGGTCGAACCATGGTAGTTTTATCTTTAAAAATATCTTACACTCACCTATTTTACCACGCAAAGTCGACAAACACATTATCATCAACCCATTACTGTCCCACCGGACACAGGTCTCCTCTCAGAATGAGAAGGATTAGGCCATAGTCCATCGCGTTGGCCATGTGCGTTTTACATAGACTTCACATACCTTTATTTTTTATTTTATAAATCTCTTACGTATAGCTTACGTACGCAAACACATACTTCTTTTAAACATTGTGGTCCCACCGTTCCTACATATAAATATAAGGTGTAACAAAGCCATTAGCACAGCTGGTCTTAATTATACTAATGAACACAGTAAGAGGTTGATTCATCAAGTTCGTTAGTGCGCCCACTGGGACCGAGACAAGAAACTGGGTGATTAATAGAAATAAAACTACTTAATTATTAAATAAAATGTATTTAAAGTGTCCTGTAAAAGTTATAAAAAGCTAGACTCGCTTTTGACGGCTTTTAACTTTTACTGCAGAGAAAATCTAATTTTACTTCGTTTCGTAGTTGTTTCTTTACGTAATTAATTAGAAATGTTTTAAAATGGTGCCATCGACCTCATGAAGTTTTTCAATACATTTGGAAGTATGTATATGCAACAGTAATTCTAAATTAATTATTTGATATATATAATAGTTTATAGTTTAGTTTAGTTTTTGCACGCTCTATTTGTTTTCATATCCTCATTCTCAGGAGTAGGTACAGGAAGAGCTCATTTTGAAATAAGCAGTCCTTTGTACTTTATTTCTATTACGTCTGATAGGTATTATACAGTACTACGAGTGTTGCAGAAATTTGGTAATACGCTCCGTGCTTTTTGATATTAACTAAACTTATGATGATAGTACTTTTAAAGCAATACGTAATTATAATTTAATTAATATTCATTTTTAAATTTTTCAATCATAATATTATGATATTTATTATTATGCGTAAATATTTCAGGAATCGCAAAGCTTTAATTAAGTTTTATCTTCGAAATAAGCTTTCGATCAATCCTTAATATAAACAAACATTTATTAAGTAATCAACGCTTTGACATCGTACCAATAACATATAGGTGTATTTAGGTAAATACCGTTATTTTTGAATTATGGATAGACATTACATTATATTATTTTGACTTATTTTCTTATTATACGCATTACTTATAATATTATAAATTCGAAAGTGAGTTTTGTTTCTTTGTTTGATACGCTTTCACGCCTTAACTACAACACTGATTGTAACACACACACACGTTGTCAAGGGTCCAGAAAAGGACATAAGACATCTTATATCCCGAAAACGGTACTTTTCCCGAGGGAAGAATAAAAACAATCATTGTTATTGATCACTAACGCGAGCGAAACCGCTGGTAAAAGCTACTTTACAGACATTCTTTTTTTTAAATAACTTTATCAGACGTTTTTCTTTTGTTTTATGTAATTTATTTAATTTTTGTCTCCTTTCTGTTATTTTATTTGTGTTGCAATTATCCGAATAAAATGTTTCTTTCTTTCTTAAAGGTAACAAACGTTATACAATAACAAATATGTTAAGTAAAACAATCTTACTTAGACATTGCTTTATCTATACTAATATTATAAAGAGGAAAACTTTGTTTTTTTGTTTGATTGTAATGAATAGGCTCAAAAACTACTAGACCGATTTTAAAAATTCTTTCACCATTCGAAAGCTACATTATCCACGAGTAACATAGGCTATATTTTATATGAAATATATATGATAAATAGATTTTGAGGCGGTACAAAGTTTGCCGGGTCAGCTAGTACTTAGATATAGCTACATACTCGACTATGTAACTTCAAACACAACATTCACATAGTGTGAACATTGCTACCTACGTAACTATAGCTACGTAGCTAGCAATCGTGCTACCCTTTGAAGTCCTCGAGCGGGATTCCCAATGACTAAGTCTGCGTCGTTAGACACGTCGCACTGCACCTTTGCACGTCTGTCTACTTAAACTGTCTACTGCTCTCTAGTGGTTGTTAGTACTTAGGATATGTACTGCATATACACCACCACATGCAGTATATCTTCGAAGTATTAACGACTACAGTACAGGTCCAGAGAAAATTTGAGATTTGTGTTTTTTATTTGAGGTGTTTTATAATATTCAAATTGCACGAGCATGCAGTTTACATGATGGTACGTGGCTACTACCGCCCATGGACATCTCTTATCATCCCCAGATAGGATGGTAGATACGCCGCTATCCCTGAGGAGAAGCTGAAACACCACGGAAAAGTGTACCTTAACCCATCCTTCAAACCAGAGCACAGCAGCGTTTAACACTGCTGTTATTAGGCTGAAATATGTGTGGCGGTGGTGCCGTCGGAGTTGAACCACAGGGTTCTACCACTTTCAAACTGTCAGGTGCGTCACTATAACGTCTATTTCTTCTTTATACAACTTTGATTATGATTCTGTGTTCTTGTTTAATATTTTTGAGGTATTTCTGCGTATTATTAAAAGTAACAACGTTTTATATTTGATACTAAAATATTGTGGTGATTACGTCATATTTTGGTAACTTCACAAATGTGTCGAAAAACATTGTAAATTCAGACATCAGCGACACTGAATCAAAGTGCTAGTAATTTTACCCACAAGCTAAGAATATATCTAGCTCAATCGATATTGACCTATCTCGAAATAACGATACTATATCTCGTTATATCTACTATATTTTCCCGACATCTGTGTATAAAAATAAATCACTAGTAGGTCGCATACAAGGTATAATAGAAACTATTTAAAATTCACAAGGGAGGGACCTAGACCCTCATGTAGACTTTATTTAGACCCTTTATAGCCTCATAAATTAAACATGTTTAGAAATTATTTAACAAAAGGGTACATTATAAAATTACCTAGATATAATAAGGTTTGCAGGTAGGCTTTTTTTATAATATAGGTGTAGCAGACGAGCATGCTGTCCACCTGATGGTAAGTGGCTACTGCCGCCCATGGACATCTGTAGTCAACCCCAGATGGGATTAGATATTCCTACCTGAGGTTGTCCACAAATATGGCGCTACCCCTGAGGGCTAAGCTGGAACGTCTCTAAAACGTCTGTCTCCCTTACCACATCCTTCAAACCGGAACACAGCAGCGCCTAACACTGCTGTTATTAGGCAGAAATAGGTGTGGCGGTGGTGCCGCCGGAGTCGAACCACAAAGGGTTCTACCACCTTCAAGGCTTTAGGTAGAACCTCTGTTGTCTATGGAATTGTTTACAGATGTACATGGACAGCGACCATATTAACTTACCATCAGGTGGACTGCATGCTTGTTTGCTTGTAAATTGGAGTAGCTAACGCGCTAGTAATGAACTTGATGGTAAGTGATCACTGCTACTCATGGTCTTGGTTCTACCTCAAGATGCGTTGCCACTTCTGACGACTAAGAGGACCTCATATGTGTGTGTGTTTTTTTTTTATAAAATAGGAGTAGCAGACGAGCATGCAGTCCACCTGATGGTTAGTGACTACTGCCGCCCATGGGCATCTGTAATCAACCCCAGGTAGGATTAGATATTTCTACCTGAGGTCGCCCACAGATACGCCGCTACCCCTGAGGGCTAAGCTGGAACGCCTCGTATAAGTATGTCTCCCTTACCACACCCTTCAAAACGGAACACAGCAGCGCCTAACACTGTTGTTATGTAAGTCGTGTATGGCCTTATATGGTCTAACAGGACCTCAAAAGTAAGACCTCATATATATCGTCCACAAATCCAATCTTATATGTTTATCGCACGTCAATTATAAACGATGCGCTTATTTCAATTTAAAACATTTAAAAACATTCTCAACATTAATCGCACATCGTACGGAGTTCTGAAGAAAATATTTTCCTCTTTGCGACCCTCAAGTGAAGAAGTGCGCTCTAGGGTTCTAGCTGGAAGGGAAGCTCGTTAGGAGTTGGGTAATCGTATTTAGTACGGGCGTCGCTTTACACGTCACGTGGACGTTATGGTGCAAACACTTTTTTTTTTTCGACCATATACCTACTATTTATAGCCATAGATTAGTAAAGATACTTCGCCGCCTTGAAATTGAATGAAGCCACAAACGGCTTATTAGTAAGTTATTTTTTTTGAATTCTTGACAAATAAAAACATTTTTAGAGAAAAGTTTCGAGTAAATAACTAATACTGCGTAATTTACATAATAAATAAATAATTATTTCAAATATTTTAGGGACATTTTAGCACGGAGACGTGGCAAAACTTTTTTACGCAACTATTTCAATTCTCAAAACTGGGTACATTTTCTTGTTAGGAGTGAGTAATCTTTACCTATCTATGGTTATAGCCTCCTGGTACTCTTTTCAAAAGAACTGAAGTTATTCAACTCAACAAAAGTAAAATCGTTTGACTGACATATGAGCCGACCGTCTTAGCCTTCAGGAGGAGCATAGCATCTGTAAATCGCGTCAGATAGAAAACTGTTCTACATAAAATGATTAAAGATGTACCTGGGCGGCAGTAACTAATTAAAATCAATTCCACTTTAAAAATACACTATTTTGATTTTTTTAGCATTGTTATATTTTTTGAATCGGTTTATGAGGAAGTGTAACATTGCTAATGTCTTACGGGTTATGGACTCTTAGGTTATGAGATTTTAACCCTATCTTCCGTTGTGGTACGTTTGTGGTCGAATCAAGGCAAGTGAGTTATCTAATTGTTTACGTATGATGTTAGTACAAAAACAAACATTTGATTAAATAATTATTTATCTCCTTTTCAAAAATCAGTATTATTTCTTAGAGGACTATTAAATTGTATACTGGGGACATGTAAAAACGGGGCTTAACTAAATCTCTTCGAGTAACGACTCCTACTAGCTTTTGTTGGTTAAGAGAAATTCTTCGATTTTCCTACCTTTCTTGTACATTTATCAAAAGAAATAAATAGCCGGTTTGATCAAAGGGAGTATAGAAAAATACGGCTGATAAAGAACTTATGCAGTGCAAACGAGGTCGTTTCTCTAATAAGAAGCTTTGCGGTGTTCATTGTCAGGACAGTGTATCAACCCCTTTTGAACTGTATTTATAGGGCTGCGCGTATTTATGTTTTCCTGGTACGTTTCATTAGAGATTCCTTAGGTTTCTAGCTAATAAAAAGTTTTATTTATTCTAGACTTGTGGGTTATGTGGTTTTATATGTTTTGTTTTAATTAAGTTTCTTTTTATCTATAAAACTTTAAATAGAAGACAGTCTACCGTCTCACTTAAGAAAAATAAACTACATCTTTTTTTTTTAAAGTCGGCGAAAGAAGTTTAAATTCGTCAAGGTTTTTAAACTTGATTAATCGGGATAAATTACCCTAGCATATTGACTTCGAGTATTGACCATGATTCAAAAAACTGAGTTGATAGTTATATTCATATTTAAGATTTTTTTTTATTCTAAATTTACCTTTATAAAAAATATAAGAAATGTATCCTAGAGGTATCTTAATGTTTTCTATGATATTTCTATCAATATGCAAGTGTTCTACTAGATAAAGTGTATTTTCTAGAATCGAGGATACAGGATATATATTATACAGGATACGATGAATAACTTCTACGGAAGGCACCGAGGAAGGTACAATAATAATATTTATTTTACTGCGACGTGTATACTAACTTAACTATAACTGTACTAGAACTTTATAATTGCAAAAAGAAGGTTTTTAATCCTATACCTGTTTATTTGCACATTAAAATATAAAAACCCTAATAAAATGTGTATTTGTAATCAAAGAATAATTTTGTAAACGATTGTACTAATTTTAACGGAACTTTAAAAAAAAAGATAAAAGACTAATAAAAGCTACTTTTAATCGAAAAAAAAAATTGGAACAATGGATAACCCGATTTACGTACTTAAGATTTTTGAACTGAGATTAAGTAATATGCGCATCGTACATAAATTTGTTACTAAAACGCAAATAAAAAGAGCAAAAAAATTTTTTTTCTCAGAATAAAACAGAAGAAATAAAAATTCAAACGTGGAGGTCATTCGGCATGGCGGGCACCGTGCGATATGTGCATGGCCGTCAAATATGTGCATGCCTCCGCTCCCACGATGCAAAAATGCAAATTTCATGCAGTGCAAATGAGTGACCCGTGCACCGCGTACCAACTACGCCCGGACACAGATAAGTTACTGCACAGAGGAGATATCATACAGAAAGGCCACTTCTAGGTGTGTTAGTATGAGGAATATAAAAATAAAAAGGACTTTTTGGTTTGAGCATGATGGTTTGTCCTTATAATAGTTTAGTCAAGTTGGAAAGCTTGATGTACGAGATGTACGTCGTATCTCCAGCGCCACAGCGTAACTTGGGCAATCCGTCCGAGGCACGTTTTAGGGGGCGGCAAAATTTGCTCCGAGGGCAGCATATTTCAGGGGGCGGCAATAGGACAACTATTTTATTTTGTTGAGAGCAGCGAATTCAAATTCCGGCTTAATTGCGCTAACACACGCTATGCTACTGTGTATCTCTGTCTTATCGTACTCTTTAGAACCCAACAAAAGACAGTAACAGTAACACACAAATGCTCGAGATGCGTAAAAAATCGCTTTAGCGAATTTTAATTGCCGTCCAAAAACATTTTCTAGATGATTCGAATTATAAATTATAGTTCAAAATTTACCGACAGATATTTAAGTCCTTTATGTTACTGAATATTAGCGTACGAGTGTAATGCATGTACCTACACCTCTGTTAATACTTACTCACGTATCCCGACAAGGACTCCGGACACATCAGTTTGCGTTGTCTCATTGTGCACGGAAACTTTATGAGGGGTTGTCAACCCATCCTTGTTAGCTCATTTACGGAGCTTTATGCATGATTACGGTAGCTCATTCATACATGTAGCTAGAACCCGTTCTACATTACTTCACGGTTCTTGTTTTTTTGTGTGTGCTAATTTTGTAATGTATAACGGTTTTATGGATGCAACGGAGAATTTAGTGGTTTAAAATTAGGCCCTTTACTGAGTTCCGAATCCGTGACTTACATTTTTTTGAAGTTATGTGCATGTTAGAAATTACTTTTCGCTAGGTTTAACGGCAAAGAAGAATATTGTTAAGAAACCTACATTCCCAAAACTTAATCTCGAAGATATAGGTATGAGGTTTTTCAATCTGCCTAACAATGGTCTAAACCCTTCTTAGTCTGCGATGGTACCTAGTCACAACAATGGACCAGAAATAGGTCGACGGTTATGGGGAGAAAGTAGTTTGCGGATTCTTTATTTTATGTTATGGAGTACCTACTAATTAAATTTTTCATAGATGCGTTACTGCGACAACCCAAGTCTAAGCCATTATACCTTATGCGATAGTACGATTTTTTATAATATAGGAGTAGCAGACGAGCATACAGTCCACCTGATGGTAATTGGATACGGCCGCCCATGGACATCTGTAATCAACCCCAGATAGAATTAGATACTCCTACCTGAGGTCGGCCACAGATGCGTCGCTACCCCTGAGGACTAAGCTGGAACGCCTCGGAATAGTCTGTCTCCCTTACCACACCCTTCAAACCGGAACACAGCACCGCCTAACACTGCTGTTGTTAGGTAGAAATAGGTGTGGCGGTGGTGCCGCCGGAGTCGAACCACAAAGGGTTCTACCACCTTCGCGATAGTACGAGTATATAGGCATCGAACACACTGTTAAAAACACAACTCAGTGTATAAACCACTATACCACTTTAACACTAAAGCATAAATTGATTAATGAGGTTTTTACTACTTCATAACCTTACAGTTAATAAACGTCCAGCTCAAACTCACAAAACTTTCATTACTCGAACAAATGAACAGCAGCTCAACTTCATTCCTAATGACTTCATTCCAAATGTATCCTTAACGACGTTTCTAATGCATTTGGAACATAAAACAAATGGAGCGCTTAAATAACTTTGTAGAGTACATAATGTATTTATTGAGCTACTTCATAGCCTGATCAATGAACTATAATTGCTTAAGTCCCACTGCTGGGCACGGGTCTCAATCACAAATGGGGAACCTGGAGTATTTACCAGGCAGCTCCAAGCTATGGGGTACTGGCGGTCACCCATTCAACGGGTGACGACGCGATATGTTGCTTAAGTTTATAAATAAAACTGATATATACAATTATACAAGTAATTTCATATCATACAAATAAAAATTTCCTTGTATCGATCAAAATTAAGGTATCCAGTACCTGTTGTATAGGTGTACAGATAAATGAACCTATTTAAATAAGTAATACGTTAAACCTATTTTAGTGGAGCTTCGCGGAGACACGATATATCGACAAAAATATCTAGCATTCCTGAGAAAACCTTCAAAACGATGCACGAATATTCTAATTACATACAAAAGTCATATTCATTAGTAGACATTGATATAACCACGATAACTATGCAGCATCCGACTTGAGATATTACAAGCCGTTACGTTACGAATACTGCACACTAACGCCTGATTTAATATTATCGCAATCAACACTATGAAATATTGCTTTTAATATTGCTGTCGCTTGTATTCTGCACTATGAATAGTTATCTTTGATATTGCCCGCTTGTATTCCGTTCAGCACTATGAACCTTTATAGGCTTAATATATTTCGTACTGACTATGTATTTATGTCTAATAACAGGAGTGTTAGGCGCTGCTGTGTTTTGGTTTGTAGGGTGTAAAAAAAACATTATTTTGCCAAGTCATTCTAGGTAATTTCTCAGGGGTAGCGGGATATCTGTGACCGACCTTAAGTAAGGATCTCATCTTATCTGGGGTTGATAATGTCCATGGACGGCAATAGCTACTTACAATCAGGTAGACTGCATGCTCGTCTGCTACTCCTATATTATAAAAAATATTATATTATAGTTTTTAAATTGTAGGATATTGCGTACTCACCATGTATTATGTAACTAATACAGTTTTTAAATTGTTGAAGTTAAACTTTATCTGGCCTTTGGGTAAAGAGCTGCCAATGTATAAGTAGTCTATAGATGTCACTCCCAAAGTTTAGAAATCATTAACGACACTTCAAAAGGTGAAATCCATCAAGCTTTTTGTGATCTAGGGCGTCTAAACGAATGACACGTAGGGAGCCACACACCTAAGTATAATCCGCGCCAAACTGCTTGACCGCTCTGAAGTTGTTGCGAACAGGTGTATTCATACAAAGTGCTATGGCGACGCGATTCATTTCTATATTCAGAGCGGACTAGCAGTTTGGCGCGGACTATAAGCTAGAATAACATTACCCTCCGAAGTCGGATAAATATAACGCCGTCTATAGTGTTAATAAAAAAATAATGTGCGTACTTAAGTGCGTACCTAAGTAGTACGGTTCTTTCGGATAATTAAAAAAAAATTTAGAATTTCGTAACTAAAGGGTAAAAAAGGGAAACATTATTTCGTTTCTCTGTCAAACTTAATTAATCAGCAAACCCTCATTTCTCCAGTTTTTAAAGTAGGTAAGTACCTATCCATTTCTCGTTATTAAAAATAAAATATTCCGTACCGCGAGGAAACGTTAAAATTCAGTACAAGTGACAAGCAAATAATGACTCGCTCCAGTATTGAAACGCAAATAATAGGCACGAAGTAACCGAGTATGACCGACGGAAAAATCATTCATTGTATTCGATAAAATGACTTCCAGGAAAAACTTGTTTTTAGAAGTTATGCTTCTTTATGCTTCTCTATACTTCACCGTGTTGTAAATAGAAAAAAATATTGGTGGAACGGTTTTGTAACGGAAACGGTTACGCTTTAAATAATAATAGTGAGGAAATATTAAAATTCAGTACAAGTGACAAGCAAATAATGACTCGCTCCAGTATTGAAACGCAAATAATAGGCATGAAGTAACTGAGTATGACCGACGGAAAAATCATTCATTGTATTCGATAAAATTGCTTCCAGGAAAAACTTGTTTTTAGAAGTTATGCTTCTTTATGCTTCTCTATGCTTCGTGCTAAGAGTGGCAAAAGTATTGGTGAAACAATTTTTGAAATGGAAAAGGTTTCGGTTCTACACGATTGCAGCGAGGAAACGTTAAAATTCAATACAAGTGACAAGCAAATAATGACTCGCTTCAATATTGAAACGCAAATACTATTAGTTGCTTCGTGCCTATGCACAGAAGCAACCGAGTATTACGGATGGAAAAATCATTTATTGTATTCAATACAATTACTTGAAGAAAAAACTTGTTTTTAGAAGCCATTCTTCTTAGATGACGATGACCTTGATTTTTCAGAAATTCGGAAAAGTTACAAAAATAAAATGTTTTATTAAATGTATGTTTTTTTTGTTTGCTCCATTTATCAGGTTCGAAAAGCGCCACACATTTTTTCCACAATTATACTATTTACTGTTCTTTAATTGATTCTTAGATTGAAAATTATTTTCTACTTTTTAGTTGATTTTATCATAAAAGCGAGTTTTTTAGTTTTTTTAACTATATTTATTTTATTAAATTTTAGTATTTTGTTAAGTTGTTATAGCGACCACTATTATGCATCGTTTGTAAAAAAATCAAGTGTCTATCTATTACGGTTTAAGAGATAAAGCCCAGTGACACACGAACAGACAGCGGAGGGTTTCGTTTTACCCTTTGAGTACGGAATCCTAAAAATCATTCTACAAGATGGCATTATAGATATGTTTCAGTACATTTGAGTTTATTATTTTTCAAAACTAAAAATCAATCTAGTACCTTTGGGATGAACTTTCTTTAAGGCGCTTGAACAATGTCGCCTCGAAAATCGTTAATCCTGAGGATGTTAATAAGTACCCTTTGAGTACGGAATCCTAAAAATCATTCTACAAGAGGGCATTATAGATATGTTTCAGAACATTTGAGTTTTAGGGAAATAACATTATTATTTTCTAACCTAAAAATCACGCTATAACAGTTACGCCTTATTGAAACTAAAAAGCAACAATTATTTGCAATCTAGTAACTTGGGATTAACTTTCTCTAAGGCGCATGAATAATCTCGCCTCGAAAATCGTTAATCCTGATCCTGATGTTGATAAGTAGAGATGCGCCGAATAGTGGTTTCACCGAATAACCGAATACCGAATAATATTCGGTTTAACCCTTACCGAACCGAATATTTAGCCGAATTATTCGGTTAACCATTTCTTTATTGCCAGTTTGCCAATTATGTGTGTTCATTAGCACTTTAAAATGTTGATTTGAGTTTTAAAATAAATACTGATTTAAGGTTTAAAATAAATGTTCACTTTACTAACTATAGATTAAGTAATAAATGTGTTGACTTGAGGTATCAAAAAAGTTTGGAAAATCCAAAAGTGCACGACTCATAATGCTCATTTAATTATGAAATATAAAAAAAAAAAAAAAAATCTTAAGTCGTTCAAAATTAATTGCCGAAAAAACAGCTGTAGTAGGAAGAAGGTACTGCGCAAGCGCCCCTGGTGGAATAAATGTACATAATATCTATAGATATATCACCATCCATATGTTAATTTTCTATGAATATAAATAGATGTACAGTCTTGTAGTTTTCGTTTTTTATTAATTGTAATTAAACGACACTGAAATAATTAGCCATTTGCATTCAGTGACCTATAATTGTCGATTAGAATTTAAAAAATGATAGTTTTCGTTTTTTATTAATTGCAATTAAACGACACTGAATTAATTAATCATTCGCATTCAGTGACCTACAATCGTCGATTAGAATTAAAAAAAAAAAATAACTCAAATGATGGATTTTTTCACAAGTTACAGTGTTTTCAAGTTTCACACATGACGGACAGGAAAATTTTTTGACCTATTTTGGTGTTTTTTTCCAATTCTATTGCAGTAAATCAATTTTTAAAAAGTATGGAATTAATCTCCATTAAATTATCTCGACAATAGTATGCAAAATATCTTGGTTCCGTGAACTATCAAGGCTATAATAATAAAAATAGCCGCCAAAATGAAGCGAAAAATTTTTTTCGTAAAGCACTCTCTGATGCTTCGCATCATGAGTCGTGCAATAAATGTTGATTTGAAGTTTAATCGCTTTATATTATTAGCTTTATTCAACACATTCTTCATAGGATTTGAGTTTGACTTGTAATATAACATAAATCTTACTTAAGAAGTTTTGTGTTTCAGGACTAAAACCATGTCGTGTACACAAGAAAATAGAAATACTCGAACCGAATATAATTCGGCACCAAAACCGAATAATTCGGCCGAATACAAATAGCAAAAAAATGCCGAATACGCCGAATACCGAATACCAAACGAATATTCGGCGCATCTCTATTGATAAGGACAATGGTACAAAATTATTAAAATCGTGTATTGTCGTCGGTTTTTGATAATGCTTCAAAATTTTGAATTAAACTGAACCACAGACTGAACGTTCAAAGTGGACAGAAATCGGGTTCAAAGATTCCGTTACTTGTTACTTACATACATACAACCCAAGCTAATAAAAGCGTGTTAAAAATATCAATATGGGTATTTTCATCAGAAACGTCGTTTTCCAGTTAACATGTAGTATGTTTTTTTTATGTTACACAGCACTTAAATATAATATTCGATACACGTTTTAGATTCATTAACGGTACATATTTCCTACGTATTTCCTACAAGTAGTGAAATTAAATGTTTCGCTAGAAATCTGTGTCGTGAAAATACCTCGCTAACGAACGTTGCTTTTTGTCGACACTTTGTAAATATAACGTGTTTTGATGTAATTTGTAATACCTATGTTAGGAAACATGTTTTGTCAGTGATTGTCAACCTTTTTTGTCGAACTCTACTAATATATTTTTAAATGATTTACAAAAGAAATATTGGAAAATAAATTTAAAATTTGGCATAAATAATTTTCATCATAGAAAATATTTCTTTACTATTCAATGTTGTGATGACGCAACAATTTGTTTGGATATGCGAAGGTGGATGTGGAAATTGATTGTTAATTTCATTAATTACATAACTTATATTTTATAAAAGTAACGAATAATTATCTACTTATTCTGAAGGTGGTAGACCCCTTTGTGGTTCGACTCCGGCGGCACCACCGCCACACCTATTTCTACCTCATAACAGCAGTGTTAGGCGCTGCTGTGTTCCGGTTTGAAGGGTGTGGTAAGGGAGACAGACTTTTCCGAGGCGTTCCAACTTAGTCCTCAGGGGTAGCAGCACATCTGTGGCCGACCTCAGGTAGGAATATCTAATCCTATCTGGGGTTGATTACAGATGTCCATGGGTGGCAGTAGCCACTTACCATCAGGTGGACTGCATGCTCGTCTGCCACTCCTAAGAAATAAAAAAAATAAACATCGTTTTGTTTTCGTTCAACGCCATTTATTATGAAAATAAATAAAAAAAAAACATTTTGACAAAAAGTGGAGTTGGCTGATTTGCGAATTAAGGTATCGATATACTTAAACTATTTTTTTAAAGATTAATTTGTAAATCACCAAAGATAGATACATAGACAATTGTTTGTTGTTATAGATAAATGACCATACTAACATAGAGAAGCTAGGGCATAAAACAAAAACTCTATTTACAGGATTCGACAAATAATTTCTTATATCTTTTACTAGCTGACCCTGCAAACTTTGTACCGCCTCAAAATCTATTCATCAAATATATTTCATATAAAATATAGCGTATGTTACTCGTAGGTAATGTAGCTTTCGAATGGTGAAAGATTTTTTAAAATCGGTCCAGTACTTTTTGAGCCTATTCATTACAACCAATAAACAAACAAACAAAGATTTCCTCTTTATAATATTAGTGTAGATAATACTCGTATTATTCTACGAAAAACTTAAATTAATTTCTGTTATTTCATATTTTATTCAACGTTAATAAAGCACAATCTTGATATTTTAAAGTGGTCCGAAATTCCAAAACAAAATTGAAACAGCATTGTTACTTGCTTCATAAAAACAAGGGAGTAAAATTATAAGGGTCCTCAATTAGAAGCGCCTAACTTAGAAGTGGGGTCGAGAGGGCAACAAAGGTACTTAGTACAAAACAATGAAATGAGACAGATCATGTCGTGTACTGTAGGGCAAGTACTTATTATGTTGGAACTATGTACCTATTTTGTATTGTTAGGGGTTGATTTATTTTCGAATAGCGTAAAATGCAGTGTATCTTTTTAAAACTATTTAGATTATCAGCGAGAAAATATATTTTTGTAAAATATTTTTCAAAAAGAATACCGCACTACTAGTAGTGCTCTATTTTTTTTTATCAGATCTTCCCAAAGATAATGTTTATTCTTTTGAATTTTTTATTTTTTTTTATATTTTTTTTTTCATAACTTCACCCGATGAAACTTCAACTTTTAAAGATCCGTGTGGTAATAGTACCATCGTAGTCGACCTACAAAAGTTCAATCTTTACACATATATCTAACAAAATATTACGACATAATATAGTCAAAATTTGCGCAATTTTATCCACAACACACACACTATAATTTTTAGGCAAAAGTTGGTACATTTTATGTAACTAATAGCTAACTTAACTTTAAATATGAACACAAAACAGTCATAAAGTTACTGTAATAGCGTAGAGCGAGCTCGCTTTAATTCACATGCAATATCTGAACGTAGGTGTGCGTTGAACTTTCCACTTTTTATCAACTTATATGTAGGGTGTCTATGAAATTAGACGCCGAACACAGAAGCCGATAAAATTGTTATTATGCGTACTAGATAACAGTTGCCTATCAGTTGCTATATCGGTAAATATCGGTAGATATATCGGTAAAAGAAAACATAGTGTGAAGGAAGAAGGAAACAAACCTCAATACTTAAGAGATCTTAAAAAAAAGAAACAAAACATGTCAAAGGTGTATAAAGTCTACCAATTCGCACTTCGGTGGCGGTGGAGTATATCCGAAGTCCCTCACACTGAGAAGAATTCCATGCCCAGCAGTGGGACAGTAATGGATTGACGACATATCAGGGTGGAAAATTATCAATACGACATAATTGCAGTCAAATCACATTAGAAAATGAGAAAGAAAAATTGTTGATAGATCTTATAGTCGACTTTCGACAATCAATAATAATCTATTTGTATTTCTTTGAGGTTAACTTCTTTTAAGGAAATATTGTTTTATAAATTTGCATGAAAATCCTCTCAAGGCAATAAAATGTCCTTAAAAAGTTGAAACGATGGTAAACATAGCTCGGTGCAAGCTATCTCAGTTTCCAATATAAACAGGTTGAAATTTATTGTCAATTACAGCTCACAGGCTCATAATTACTGGAGCAGTGTGGCTCTTGCTTCCAGGTTTTTAGGGATCCTTCGGTAGTTTCGATTTTCTAGCTAGATGTACTTACATACTGGTGGACCTAGGATTATCGCTTACGTGGGCAAGGTCTCGGTGGTAAGGTAGATAGAGGAGGGCTTATAAAATAATGTGTTGCCTTTTAAAGGGTTGGCGAAAAAAAAACTTTCTTTATAAATTATTAGTATGATAAAACTTATATAACGTAACTCAGTAACACAAAACAGAGCCCCTATTTTTGAAATTTTACCACCTCCTTAAGAAGATAATTTAACATTTTTGTACCAAAAAATTGGTACTTTAAAATAAAGCATACAAAATAATAATAATTATAACGTTGATATACTGATATTTAGTATACGCGCATAATCCACAGAGGCTTATAGGCAAAGAAAATAAATGACATGGCTGGCCATAGATTAGTAAACATTATTCACTCCTAAAAAGAAAATGTAACCAGTTTTGACAATTGAAATAGTTGCGTAAAAATGTTTTACCACGTCTCCGTGCTAAAATGTGCCTAAAATATTTGAAATAATTATTTATTTATTATGTAAATTACGCAGTATTAGTTATTTATTCGTAAATTTTCTCTAAAAATGTTTTTATTTTTCAAGAATCCAAAAAAAGAACTTACAAATAAGCCTTTTGTGGCTTCATTCAATTTCAAGGCGGCGAAGTATCTTTACTAATCTATGTAGCTAGCCTATTAATTACAAATTAATAAACATGTTAATTTCGCTCCGACACGGAACCCAGTGATAGCATCGCTAGTTGACAATACTTAACACGGCTTTTATCTTACGTTCTGTTTGTACAGTAAACTAGTAATCTAATCTTTTGGGAAACCATTATTCTTTAAGGTTGTTTTAGTCGGTGTGAATGGGATGGGAAACGGATTAGTCATGTTATGGTGTTGTACGAAATAGACATAATATTATACAAAGTAGGTGTAATGTATGGACAACTTATAAGGCTTTCATTAGGTTGCATCTCTTTTTCATTAACACGCTTTTATTAGCTTGGGTTGTATGTATGTATGAATGTATGTAACAGAGTAACGGATTCTTTGAACCCGATTTCTATCCACTTATAACGTTCAGTTTAATTCAAAATTTTGAAGAATTATCAAAGACTGATGACAATACACAATTTTAATAATTTGGTACCATTGTCCTTATCAACATCCTCAGGATTAACGATTTTCGAGGCGAGAGAAAGCGCATTAGAGAGTTCACGCAAAGTTACTAGATTGATTTTTAGTTTTGAAAAATAATAATGTTATTTCCCTATAACTCAAATGTACTGAAACATATCTATAATGCCATCTTGTAGAATGATTTTAAGGATTCCGTACTCAAAGAGTAAAACGAAACCCTCCGCTGTCTGTTCGTGAGTCACAGGGTGATCTCTTAAACCGTAATAGATAGACACTTGATTTTTTTACAGACGATGCATAATGATAATCGCTATAACAACAAATACTAAAAATTAATAAAATAAATATGCTTAGTTAAAAAAAAAGTAAAAAACACGCTTTTATGATAAACTCAACTAAAAAGTAGAAAATAATTTTCAATCTAGGAATCAATTAAGGAACAGGAACACTTATCAGTTTTCGAAAAGCACCCCACACTTTTTCCACAATTATACTATTTACTGTTCCTTAATTGATTCCTAGATAAAAAATAATTTTCTACTTTTTAGTTGTGTTTATTATAAAAGCGTGTTTTTTAGTTTTTTGAACTATATTTATTCTTTGTTAAACCTAGTTTTCTCCAATCGCTTAGGACGAGGCCTGGATAATATTTCAACACGTTTCAGTTCTCATTGGTGGAGATTCTACGGATTATTGATCAACTATTGTTGGTTTTAGAATAGTTTATTAGGACTCCAACAAGGTTGAACGACTGTTACCAAATGTTAGTGGCCGGCCCTTTACGTACCCTCTGAAGCCCAGAAAAACATGAAATTTAGCCGCTAACGTACACCCATCCGTATTCTGACCGCACCCGATGTTACTGAACTTTATACGTTTGTAAATCGATTAATATATACAAAAGCCGTAGGACACGTCTGTACATATTATAACCACGGCACTAACTTAAAATAAAACGCAATTGCAGGAACAGGTAATTACTCTGTATGTATAAAATATACGGCATATTAATTCTAGAAGAGGAAGTTGTTATCCAGCTTTAAATGAGTACGAGGGAGGAAAATAATAATACCTCCGGTCCAGCGAATATATAACCTGGTTAAAAGTTTAAGGTCCACTTGCATCTTTAACTATTCAGTTAATATTTTTGAAAACATCCAGAAAAAAAACACCACTTAGGTATTTAAAATTTGATACTGTTTTGAAATATCGCTTTTACAGAGCTAAAAAAAAGTATCAAAATTTTGGGAAATAATTAATATGTGGAACATGTTTCCTGTTTATCACTTATACTTAATGGCTAACTGTTATGCTTAATAAAAGTTTTGAACCTAAAATAATACAAGATATTATAGGAGTGATAGACTAGTCGTATTATAGTGATAAGCAAGTGATAATTTATTTTAGTTATGCTCAATTTGTAAAATGTTATGGATTCGAACCTCGGACCTTCAGTCTAGGCAACCAAAATTAACACCACTAGGCTACCACTCAATAGGTTTAAATTTATTGCCAACTTTGCATAACACCTATTATAATAATAAGCAAGCAAGTAGAATCAAATGTAAATAAGAGACCTCCCGGGGACAAGAAATAGGTATTTTGTATTCTCTCACGAACGTAGACGCAAATATGGTAGAGTCTGTATATGGCTTTTAATTTTTCTGCATAGGAATGTGGCTAATTATATGCCGGCGATTATGCATGCAAGTTATTGTGATATGCATGCTATAACCTAATGAAAATAAATGTTAACGACAATTATTTTATATTAGATGCTTATATATGCACATATTTAATGTTTTATATATTTTACTCTTATAAGCAGTGATAGCCTAGTGGTTAAAGAAACGCGGCCTCTTGTTGAGGGGTCCGAGGTTCAAATCCCAGGCACGCACCTCTGATTTTTCAAAGTTATGTGCGTATTATAAATTAATTATCACTTGCTAAACGGTGATGGAAAACATCGTGAGGAAAAGAGATTTATAAAAAGAACCGCCACTACCTCTGAGGACTAAGCTGGAACGCCTCGGAAAAGTCTGTCTCCCTTACCTTTCAAAACAGAACACAGCAGCGCCTAACACTGCTGTTGTTAGGCAGAAATAGATGTGGCGGTGGTGCCGCCGGAGTCGAACCACAAAGGGTTATACACCTTCAAAATCACTCCTGAGGACTAAGATGGTCCCGTTATACATAAGTCAACCGGCATCCACACCCTTCCAACTAAACACAAAACTTTACGCTAGAAAAAGCGTGACAGTGGTATAGTCCGTACCAAACTGCTAGTTCGCTCTGAAATTGTTGCGCACAACTACAAGCATAAATTCCGTGGCAACGTAAGGGCATACTAATGCAGCTATGTACCCGTGGGCTAGAGCGGGCAGCGGACGGGTGCTTCCGCGCTGTCTTCGTCCCGCAAACATCTACAATTACTATTCGTTTCTGTATTCAGAGCAGACTAGCAGTTTGGCGCGGGCTACACCTTACTATCAAACCAGGTAAAAATAGTACTTGTTACCCTGTTCATTCCATGCTAACAAATGACGCTTTGAAATAAAATTTTATTCAAGAATTGTTCTTATATATGCATGGAGAAGGGTGTCTTTATATCTTAGTGGTCTTGTTTAAGGGACAACAAAGGGATATTAAAATTTTGCACGGCCAGAGCTTCACGCCACAATCAGGCGTCAGTACAGCTGTAATAAATAAAACGTTATCCAAACAATTGGCGATTAAACTGGCCAGCCAACATAAATTACTTTTTGTGACTTGAGAACGAAAAGTACCAATTTAAAAGTCATTTATAATGACCGTTACGTATTCGTTATGTATGCGTGTCATTTATGCCAGAATAGTTCATGTAGAAAACTTTATCTCCAGGTTATTCCACTCATATGTCCTTAGGAGTATGTGTTAGCTTTCTCGAAAATTGTAAAAATATTTGTGGTATGGTGTAGGTATGTTCTTCAAACAAAATTAAACAGTATGATGTATTGTAATCATTTGTATACTTGTATTAAAGTACATTTTATATTACATATTTCAATGCAACACGTGTAAATTATAACTAACACAGAAAGTAATCGTACTTAGTTTTGGTCCAAATATTTTATATCCAAAATGTTTGTCATATTGGTACTTTATTAAGTACATGAAGTTAACGGTATTGTCAATTTTTCTTGTGTTACGGAATAAGCTCAGCATGCAACTCGGTGGCTATTGATAAACGTAAAAATAAGAAAATTCTCAAATTCTAAAAATGTCTTGTATGGTTGAGAGATAAAATCCTAAAACGTATTGTGCTTAGCCTAAATAGTCGATAATGCAACACCACCTAAATAGTTCATGAGACAAACTTGAGCTGGCGGTGGTACTGACACTACTGAGTACCACTCATGAACCGAAGCTTACCTTGATTGTCACGTGCGAACGCTTTCAGCCACTTGAGGCCACCTCGAGTATCTAAAACTGAACTGTCAAGGACTCAATTGTTCATTTACCATACGAAGCTTATCCTGAGATGAAGTCAATTCGATAATCTACCTTATATCTAAGTTTAGAGACTAATTTTTGGTATAGAAATCCGAAGTATCCGTTAAAAACTGCTCTTTTGATTCTATAAAGTGTTTAATTTCATACAATGTTTATGGGGTGGTGTTTAGATAAGACTAAACAAACAATTAAATGGACAGACGGACATTTCAAAACTATTTTATTTTTTGAAGGAAACCTTTGTTGTTCGACTCTGGAGGCACCACCACCACAGCATATTTGCCTGACAACAGTAGCGTTGAGCGCTTCTTTGTCTCTGTTTGAAACGTATGGTAAGAAAGACATTCTCATCTTAGGCGTTCCAACTTAGTCTTCGGAGGTAGAACCGGAGTTACAGCGGTTTGTCTGGTCGCAAACCGCTATAATCACCAGGGGATGTGATAGGAGCGTAAATTGCTTCTCCCAGACTACAGCCCGATAGAACCTCCGGCGTCGCTCCCACGGCGTCGGGTACCTTTTGAAGGTTTCCCCCTCTCAACAAAAAAAAGTAGACGGTATGGTCATTCGCTACGCATGTAGCGCATTATGTAGAACATTATAAAAACGATTACGAAGTTTAACAAAAGTAATCATTTCGAAATCTCGTAACGGCTTAAATTTAATAATAAATAGATGATAACGACAAGGTACATAAAACAGACGCTTACATTCTAAATAAGGAACAATTCCGCTCGAAATTAAACTTATCTGAATGACTGATTAAAATAGATATTGTTAGGAGCGAGTTATTGGCGCGATAGGCTCGAAGATCTTTCCGGACAATCCTTTTGTTTTCCGCCGTAGCTCCGCTGCGGGGATTAATGAGTCACTGTAGGGATGGTGATTCTTTCCGAAAAAGATCGATTCTTGAGTCGATTCGAATCATGTTATAAATCGATTCACAAAAAAATCGCTGCCCAAAGAATCGATTTTTAAAAAATCGGCCTTCGATCTTTTCAGCTACAGAAGGCGAAGATAGCGAAAAAATGCATCAGGACCAAACAAGCACTGAAATACGTATCAGCAAATGTCTATAACACATTCGACTAACTTCGAAAAGATCGAATTTCGATTTTGTAGGATGAAAGATCGATTCAGTGAATCGATCCATTGCTGGAGATCGACTCTTCGATTAATCGATCTCAGATTGCTACTCGTAAGTCACGCCGATTGGTTACAAAATAACATGGAGTAGCATGATCGCGATATTAAAGATTAATAGCTGCTGTTTATTTAAGATGTATCTATCCATATAAGTAGATAACAATGGTCAATCATCAATCATGTCAAAATAGTATATTGACAGGTTCCAAAAAGTGAAAGGCAAATTGTAATTAAATAATGTAGTATAAAATTGTTAACACATAAACAAAGTTTGTGTAGAAAGCAGTGATAGTCAGTTGTTGACTAGCTTTAGCTGACGCCCTCAATCCGTTTTATGCTGAACTTGTGTCCCAAAATTATTCAAGAGGCTATTTCTGGATTTAAACAAAATCGGATTGATTAACGATGTTTGGCGTAATTATTGTAAAAAAAATGAGTTTAAATTAGGTACTTAAAAAGTTACAATGTATTTCCTGTTCCGCTTCATTTGCTTTCATGAAAACAAAAGCCAACTACATAATAGGACAAAGGTCAATCAGGAAATAAAAATCCTCTTGTTATTCCCTGTAAGCCCACTCATATAAGATCCTCCTGCACTACAGTAATAAATTAATAGCCATCTCTTATATGGATTCAAAGGGCTCTCCCCTTTCCTTTGTTTTATACATTTTAATGTGTGTTTCCGTCAATACTTGAAACATTCAATGAATGTAATGAATCATTCAATGGAATGATTCAGATATCAAAAAGTTTATAAGAATATTGAGATATTTATGTATAAGTATCTAGGAGATAAATTGAATGTCGGTAGAGCTATGGCTTTTTTATAATATAGGAGTAGCAGACGAGCATGCAGTCCACCTGATGGTAAGTGGCTACTGCCGCCAATGGACGTCTGTAATCAACTCCAGATAGGATTAGATATGCCTATCTGAGGTCGGCCACAGATGCGCCGCTACTCCTGAGGACTAAACTGAAACGCTTCGGAAAAGTATGTCTCCCTTACCACACTCTTCAAACCAGAACACAGCAGCGCTTAACACTGCACTTTGGTTTGACCAGGGAGCACCGGCACAGCCCATCTGCTAAAGATTGAGGTATCTTGTGAAGCATTTTTGTACTTTGGTGGAAGTTTGTAAATATCGAATGATTTACAAATTGGCGACCTTCAGTCGCTTTATGTTTTTTACAATCACAGCCCCACACTAAGATTACCTGTGTTGTGAGTGCCATGGACACACACAAGGACGAATACACGAACACCCAGACCCAGAAAAGAAATCTAAATTCATCGTTTAGACATCTGTCTGGCCGGGATCGAACCCGAAACTCTGCGTCAAACCGGTATGGGGACCGCTCTGCCACGCGGGTGGTATCAGAAATCAACACGGATCACACTTCACCGTCCAAATCAATATTGTGGACAGTTACTCGTATCGCATTAAAGCCAAAACGCGAATCATCGTACTGCATTTTGGTTTTTTATTCACAAGATAGATGGCGTTCCTTTTCATAAATAAATTATGTGTTACATCGACACAGACTTTCGTCGTTAATAAAAAATATAACTTCAATAAACAAATCCATCCAATAAGCTTGGTTTCTTTGAAAGATACGAATTATTTTCATATTGCTTACATCAAAAGGGATTCCTTATGAAGTAATTAAGTTTCATGCGCGATTTGGGTCTGGTTTGGGTCCGCATGACAATTAAATTGGTTGTAGAGTAACAGCGATAAGGCACAATAGCGTTACAAGGAACAAGACTAAGCCGATTCACATGTAACACAACCACGCCACAACAATTATTACTTAATAATTAGTCAACAGTGATAGCCTAGTGGTTAAGAAAATCAGCCTCTCAATCGAGGGTTTCGAGGTTCAAATCCCAGGCACGCACCTCTGATTTTTCAAAGTTATGTGCGTATTAGAAATTAATTGTCACTTGCTAAACTGTGAAGGAAAACATCGTGAGGAAACCTGCATACCTAAGAGATTCATTAAAAAAATATCTCAAACTTATGTGATGTCTACCAATACGCACTTGGCCAGCGCGGTGGACTTTGGCCTAATCCTTCTCATTATGAGAGGAGACCCGTGCCCTGCAGTGGGACAGTAATGGGTTGATGATGATAATTGGTCAACTGAATTCACGGGTGCAAAGAAATAGCATGAGCATTGAGCATGCAGTTCACCTGATGTTAGAGGCTTCTGAAGCCCATAAACATGATCAACCCTAGATAAGATCCCAGTTCTACCTGAGCTCAATCACAAATGCATTCCTAGCCTTGGATACTAAGGGCTTCATATCGATACCTTAATTTATTTAGTTTTTTTTTTATTTATTTTGATTTCGTTCAACGCCATTTATGTGGTAGAATGTGGTAGAACATAAGATAATTGTTATAAATTTAAGATCCTTGTAAAATACTATGTTCCTGCAAATAAATGATTTGATTTGATTTATTATGTGATTGTCGCCGACGACTAAACATGTACGCTGCTTTACGATCGTGTGTTGTAAATGGTCGCTCAAGACGTAAGGCGACAGCCCTTAGGAGCAGGCTGTCTATAAGCTTACTGTAGTACGTTCCTAAGCCAAATAGACACGTAATTTCTTGGCGACATTTGTCGCCGTGACGTGGCGTGGTACGTGTGAATAGGCAACAGCGATAAGAATAGCGATTACAACAAGACAAAGAGTAAGTCTCGAACGCAAGTTCCCAAAGCTTTTTAGACAAAACCCGAAGGTTTCGCTCGCCTTTGTAAAACTTGAAAAGCTTAACAGTGAAGTGACTCAGGCGCTCAGTAAACCCTTATCTTAAATACTTCGTACAGTTTATTCCGAGCAATGGATTATTTTGATAATGGTAGCTAACAAAGTTGGTATAGCATACGTTTTGTAGGGTTTCTTGTTTCTATCGTATTTTTGCGCAAAAGCATTAGGGTAAAGGCAGTAGTGTTCGGCTGGGTAGGTACCATCGATAGATAGATAGATAGATAGAATACTCTTTATTGCACACTTAAATTTGAATTTAAATAAAAGCAAAATACATACACAGGTCAAACAGTATGCAATAGGCGGTCTTATCGCTAAGTAGCGATCTCTTCCAGACAACCTATGCATGAAAAAGAAAAAATCGACAAGCGAAGAAAGAAGGATAGTGTGCGCGAAGTTAGAAGGAATAGGTTATGAAGACGATACAGCTATGTTTAACGTGTTCTTGCGTTACGGAAGTGGGTAAAATATCGGCTGACTATATAAGTCAACCGATATTTTACCCACGCGACCCAAGCGATCGCTTTATATATATAAAGCGATCGCTTTAGTCGTCAGGAGTGGCAGGCAACTCTATGGTTCTATGGTAGAAACCATATAGAACGTTCTAATATAGAACTAGATGTCTTCCCATGTCCCTGTAGTCCCGGGACCAAAATAGGGCTACGGTATCCCCTGCCTATCGTAAAAGGCGACTAAAAGGGGCTTCCGGGGTTGCGCGCGATAAGAGTGGGAGCTCAAACCGTCCAGCAAGCGACCCCGGGAAGGACAGCGGTTTGTGTGGTCGCATATCACTATAATCACCAGGGGATGTGAGAGCGTAAATTACTTTGCTTCCCGCAGGGCAGAGCCCAATAAGGGAATCGCGTTGAAGGAGGAAGGAGGACTCCGGTTGTGTACCTTTTGAAGGTTTCCCCCTCGTCAACAAAAAAAAATATGTCTACCCAATAAGGACCACTTATCCGGTGGACCGCAAGACGTGTGCTATTCCAATCTAAAAAAAACCTTTATTTTCTTGCCAAAGGAAAAGCTATTTCACCGCGTTAGTTTTAAGATGTGTTTGGCACATACTTGTTTGAATTTTGTTATATTTTTATAGTAGATATTTAAAAAAATGTAGTAGGTGTAATGTTTGTGATCTGTAAACATGACGTTGTCTCGGGCACACGGGTAGTGAGGTGACAGTCATGCGGTAGCCACGAGCTGGAGCGGATGTTACTTGCATACTGGTGTGATAACGAGCCAATTACCGTACGCGTAAGACACGGAGTATTACATGTGGCGACGAGGTAAAAGGTCAGTGTTAAATAATATATTTATATATATATATATATTCTAAAAGAAAAAACAAGGAAGAAAAAATGAATATGTATGTAGATGGATGATTTAATGGTTTAAGTTTTTATGCAGTGGATGTGTGTAATAGATTGTGTTTAGTATTCGGGGGCTTCAGGTTTATCTACTCAATTAAAAATAACTAATTTCGAACTTTCTGTCGGTCACGAAGAACAATTTATTTTAAAGTGACAACGGCACCCGCATCGGCTTCTTTCAATATGTAGGCAGACGCTCACTAGATGGCGCTACCAGTAGCGTTTCTGAACAGATTGTTAAATTACCGGAGGGTCAATAATTCATTATACATATGAATAAGATTTGCACGTGTAAAATATTTTTAGTAAATACACTAAAAGATTATATTGAAACAAAACAAAATATGTACCTTTAATTTACCAAACAATACCTTAATATCTTGTTTCGTTTATCACTACACTTTGTAGGTCTTTTACAATGTTCCCGATGATTCATCGCGTCGCGGCATTGCAATGCGGATTAATGTTATATTTTAAACTACCCGTAAATTGAATTGAAATTAATAATTAAGTATTGTGTATTAGATGCGACTTTAACTAATCGTTTTAATGGATTAAATTAATGACTAAAATGGATTAAAGTTAAATAAATTAGCTATAAGAATGTTATTAATCCTTGACTTACTTAACATGAATTTTTGTACCATAATTACATGGATTCAAAGGATTGTTAGGCGGATGCCTGACGTTTAAGATTTTAATCTGTATTGTGTAAGATTGCTCAATTTTTCAGTAGTTCTGAATTCCTTCCGGTGATTTAATAAACTTAATGCTGTTTTAGAGCATACGTACTTATTGCAATAATTAGACTGTGAGTTAGGTAGTACGAACCTACATGAAAATGTAAATTGTGCGTGACGTGCGTGTGTTAGGTAGTACAAACCTACATGAAATTGTAAATTGTACGTGATTGTGTGTTAGGTAGTACGAGCCTACATGAAATTGTAAATTGTACGTGATTGTGTGTTAGGTAGTACGAGCCTACATGAAAATGTAAATCGTGCATGATTGTGTGGATTGGGTAGTACAGACCTACATGAAATTGTAAATTGTACGTGATTGTGTGTTAGGTAGTACAAACCTACATGAAATTGTAAATTGTACGTGATTGTGTGTTAGGTAGTACGAGCCTACATGAAAATGTAAATCGTGCATGATTGTGTGGATTGGGTAGTACAGACCTACATGAAATTGTAAATTGTACGTAATCGTGTGTGTTAGGTAGTACAAACCTACATGAAATTGTAAATTGTACGTGTTTGTGAGATTGTGGAAAAGGTAGTACTCGTTAATATAATACTACTAGATACCCGTGTTTACACAATGGGACGCCCTAATAGTATACAGTAGTCACCGAAACTAACTTCGGTTCCAGGTCGCCCCGAATCTATCTACTCCGAAAATGACAAACTTATTGCCAGCTCCTGAAAAGCTAGATCTCGAAGGAGACAACGCTACAGTTGCTCTGAGATGGGAGCAATGGAAAAGATCTTTTCACATATATTTGGAAGCATCAGGAATTACAGGCGAAGGAAGAAAGAGAGCAACATTGCTCCTTTTAGGAGGACTAGGACTCCAAGAAATTGTTTACAACTTACCTGGTGCTTACGAAGAAAATTCTACAAATGAATCACAAGTGTTTAAAACAGTTATTGAGAAGCTGGATGACTATTTTCTTCCAAAGCAGAATAAAATTTACGAACGACATTTATTCCGTCAAATCAAGCAGGATGAAGGGGAAAAGTTTGAAAAATTTGTTGTGAAATTGAGGAATCAAGCTAGAAAATGTAAATTCACTAGTCCCGATGAGCATATAATTGATCAGATCGTGGAAAAATGTTTTTCGTTAGAACTGCGAAAAAAAATATTAACATTAGGAGACACTGTTACATTGGACAAAATCATAACTGAAGCAAATACTTTAGAATTAGTAACTCATCAACTGGAAGAGTATGGCCAAAAAAGAAAATCAAATGATATCAATACAATTACAAGTCGCAAAAAATTTTATAACACTGAGAAAGATTACATTAAAAACAAAAATGAGACTAGTAAAATGAAAGAATCGACAAGTCAACCTGGACCAAGTAATTGTAGTAGATGCGGATACAATGCGCATACTGCGTCAAAGGAGTGCCCTGCAAAGAGGAAAAATTGTCATGCCTGTGGCAAATCCGGGCATTTTAGTGCAATGTGTAGGACAAGACCCCAAAAGCGTAAACTGGAAAACAAACAAAATGACGAACCTAAAATAAAAAAGAAACGGAATGAAATAGACTCAATAAACTTTGTACATGACTCTTCTGACGAGGACCATTATATTTTTAACATGAATGACGACGACGAAGCTACCATTGAATGTGAAATGGGTGGAATCAAATTGAAGTTGCTTATAGATTCTGGATGTAAATTAAATTTAATTACTGAAAAGACATGGGAAAATTTAAAAAAGAAAAAAGTTCTATGTACTAATCAAATTAAGGGGTCAAACAAAAACTTATATTCATACGCAAGTAAATCACCTTTGAATGTGACAGGGTCTTTCGAAACTGACATCAAAGTAAATAAGAAATCTGATCACACTACAGTTTACGTTATTAAAGAAGGATCAAGAGATTTATTGGGAAAGGACACTGCTCTTCGCTTAGGAGTCCTCAAGTTAGGTATTGGAATAAACGAAATCACACACTCCTCTAAGCCTTTTCCAAAATTCAAGGATGTACTGGTTGAGATTCCAGTTGATGAAAAATGCAAGCCTGTATCACAACCGTACCGGAGAATTCCAATTCCTATTGAAGATAAGGTAGAACGCAAAATAAAGGAGCTCTTGGACAGCGACATTATTGAAGAGGTACATGGACCTTCTCGTTGGATTTCCCCGGTAGTACCTATTCTAAAGGACGATGACGACATACGACTATGCATTGATATGAGGCGTGCGAATTCCGCAATTATGAGGGAAAATCATCCATTACCCTGCATGGATAATTTTTTGCCGAAAATTAAAAAAGCTACATATTTTTCGAAACTTAACATAAAAAACGCTTTCAATCAAGTGGAGATCCACCCTAATTCAAGACATTTGACGACATTTATAACTTCAAAAGGCTTGTATAGATACAAAAGACTTATGTTCGGTATAACGTGTGCGCCGGAATTATTTCAAAAAATAGTTGAAAAGATGTTGACGGGACTAGATGGCGTAATAAATTTTATTGATGATATCTTGGTGTATGGAGAAGATGAGAATCAACATGATAAACGGCTATCCAAAGTTTTAGACGTTTTAAAAGAAAATAATGTCTTGTTGAACGAAAGCAAGTGTAAATACAAGGTGCAAAAGATTAGTTTTCTCGGACATGAACTAACACGAGATGGAGTGAAGCCGCTTAAAAAATATATGACCAGTATAGCTGAATTTAGAACACCTAAGACAGTGGAGGAACTTCAAAGTTTTCTAGGGTTAGTAAATTACATTAATAAATGGCTGCCAAATCTATCAACAATGACGGAATCTTTAAAAAAATTATTGAGAAATAAATCTGGAAAAAAAGCAAACATAGAAGATTTATGGGAAGATGAACAATATCGAGCATTTGAGAATCTGAAGCAAGCTCTCAGCAACATGCCAACATTGGGATATTACGACGTTAATGATGAAACACAGGTTATTGCTGATGCGAGTCCTGTAGGGTTGGGAGCTGTGTTAATACAAAATGATAGCAGAGGATCTAGAATTATTGCATACGGTAACCGCACTTTAAATGAACTGGAACGGAAATATAGCCAAACAGAAAAAGAGGCACTCGGTTTGGTTTGGGCCGTAGAGCACTTTAAGATTTTTCTGTTTGGAAAAACATTTGATCTAATTACGGATCATAAGCCACTAGAATTTTTATTTGGGCAAAAGTCGAAACCATGTGCGCGCGTTGAACGCTGGGTCCTACGCCTACAAGCTTTCCGATACAATATTAAATACAGACCTGGTAAAGTCAATATAGCCGATCCTTTGTCAAGACTTTGTGAATATCACAGTGTCCCACCCGGAAAAATTGAGGATTATGTACAGCAGATAGCGGAACAGTCTAGGCCTTGTGCTATTCCCATGGAAATCCTATCAGAATATTCTGGACGTGACCAAGAAATTAAAAACGTAAAAAGAGGAATGTACAATAAAGACTGGGATGATTCGGTAAAAGGATATAAAATATTTGAAAATGAGCTTTGTTTTTACGATAAAATATTATTGAGAGGCACCAAAATTGTAATACCAAAAGAACTCCGAAAAAGTGTGTTAGATGCTGCACACGAAGGTCACCCGGGGATAGTATCGATGAAAAGCAGGCTGAGATCAAAAGTTTGGTGGCCAAGAATAGACAAGGATGCTGAATTAAGAGTAAAAGCGTGTAAAGGATGTACTCTTGTTGGGATACCAAGTCACCCTGTACCTATGAAACGACGTGAGCTCCCCATGGCTCCATGGATTGACGTTGCAATAGACCTATTGGGTCCACTGCCAAGCAACGACTACTTGCTGGTAGTTATTGATTATTACAGTAGGTACAAAGAGGTAAAATTTACTAAAACAATCACTAGTTTGCAAATGATTAAACTTCTAAAAGAAATATTCAGTCGTCTCGGATACCCCTCATCAATTACAGCAGATAATGGTCGGCAATTCGTTAGCGACGAATTCAAGGAATATTGCCGACAGTGCAATATAAAACTATTCAACACAATACCTTACTGGCCTCAGCAAAATGGCGAGGTCGAGAGACAAAATAGGGATATATTAAAAAGATTAAAAATTAGTCACCTACAAAAAGAAGATTTAAAGGAAAGTATGTGGGAGTATTTAATGATGTACAACTCAACCCCACATTCTGTGACAGGAAAGACACCTACCGAACTTTTCTTCAGTAGACAAAATAGGGATAAGATTCCGTCTTTACTTGACAACAATAGTAAGATTAATGATTCCGAAGTAAGAGACAAAGATAGAATGGAGAAAGAGAAAGGAAAAGAGTATGGGGACAGGAAACGACATGCTGAGTACCCATCACTTTCAGAAGGGGATAAAGTATACGTTAAAGATATGGAAAAAGGAAATAAGCTATCAACCACCTTTAAACCGACACCACATGTTGTAGAACATTCGGACGGTGGAGATGTAGTTGTAAGAAATGAGGAAACGGGACAAAAACTTAGACGGAACGTAATCCACTTGAAGAGAGTAGAAGGTGAATGGAAAGTTCAGGATGAAGGCCAAGGTAGTGAATCAAGTAATATTGAATAAGGAATTTGTTGTGAAACATTGTACTTGATGGATTGATTATGTTGTAACCAAATTATTATTGATTAATAAATTTATAATAAGAAAGGGATGTAATGTTTGTGATCTGTAAACATGACGTTGTCTCGGGCACACGGGTAGTGAGGTGACAGTCACGCGGTAGCCACGAGCTGGAGCGGATGTTACTTGCATACTGGTGTGATAACGAGCCAATTACCGTACGCGTAAGACACGGAGTACTACAGTAGGTAAACATCTTCCCGCCAAAAAAAGAAACACCTTATAGATAATAAATATAACCTGAAATTACCATAGTATATAATTGATAAATATTATTATCTTTATTATAGTATTAATTCATAATTATTATAATCTCTATTACCTATTTCTTTTTGACTTATGTCTATTTAATGAACAGATATATTAAAAGTACAAGAAACAAATTCAATACAATAAGACAATACTTTTTATTCATGTGAACGACTTTTAGCTTTAATTAAATAAATAGCTTCGAAACGTCGTTTGTACCTGTTGTAAACATTTACTTTAATGGAAGAGAATGGACAGGTGAAAACATAAGACGGTATCGATAACATAAAATATAAAAATGTAACAGAATATTTACAACCTCTCATATTTATGTGATAGCCGGTAATGATGCTCGTGTATTCAGAACCTGTCATTTTTAATGACGTTTAAATGTCAGTGGCATATCCTTAGAGTAATAATAAGCATAGAGTGCGTCTATATCACCATCGACTTGGTACGTATCGGAGATATGTTAGCTTGTTTAAAACCACTTTACTGGTGAAATGTAAAAAGTACTTATACTATTATTTAACACTACACCTCGCCTATGATATTTGCCTACTATAAAAAGAAAAAGATGACTGAATTGCGTCATTAAAGCTTGAATTATATCTGTTTTATTGTTTACCGCGCAACGTGATAGTGTTCTTACCCGTGCCTAGTGTTCGTACCCGAGTTACCTCGCTCTATACTTTATTCTCACTCTAAGGACATCGAAATACGTTACCGCTGTTAACATACATAAAGAATAGTAGCCGCCATAACAATTTTTTCACACGTTCACGATAAAAAACGTTTATAAAATTTAATTAATATGAAAGTGACACTCAATATGCATTTTATATTTCTATTGACATTTAACTGCTTGTCAATGATATGAATAGTGTTATGTGTGATAATTTATAATAAGTTAATCTACCAGTATAGTTTCGTAACTTATCTCCCATGGAATAGAAATAAGAAATTCTTCTTTTATTGTTATTTCATATTACTTATTCTTCTTCTTCTTCTTGCGGTGCCTCTCCAACTCACCAAGGTCGGCTATCAGCTGTTTAAATCTCTCTCGGTTTTTTGAGAGGCGAAATAGTTCAGCTGGGCTTGCTATCCCGGTCCACTCTCGAATGTTCCGCAGTCAAGATTTTTTTCTTCTTCCTACTCGCCTTTTCCCCGCGACTTTGCCCATTATAATGAGCTGGAGAAGTTCGTTACTTGGATGCCGTAGAATGTGACCCAAGTAAGACTTTTCTCTCTTTGATGGTAAGCATAAGTTTACGCTTCTGGCCAATTCTTCTTATTCGCCAAACAATGATTATAAGCAGGTGGTGGAGAGTAAAAAGGCTTATTTCCTAAAATTTACTTTAGAAACGTCTGTCTCTTCAGTTAAAAACATTACTATGAAAAGCATGGATTTTTGTCACGTTATCATTTCTACAAATTGAGGTGTATTTGTATTTCGTGGAATATTCAGTTCGAAACTATAATGACTTGTCGCAAAGTGAGCGAGTAAACTAGTAATCCTGGAAAAATATATTGACGAATATTAAATAATTAAATATAACAGATATTACAACGGTTTATCATAAAACATTGTATTTTTGTGCACACTTTTTTTTATATTCGGACATTATAGATAAAGAACGAAATACAATACTTATTATTATTGCCACCATCTTTAGTTGCAAATATTAATTAAGAGACTTTATCGATCAATTATAATTTTTACCTAGTTTTATATAGTTATTTTTAGATATAGACAGTAATAGTTGTACGTTAACCAAACCCAAAAATAAAGCTTATACGAGTACATTTGGCGTAAATAATAATTTCAGTACCAACAAGATCCTAACTTAAATTGTAAGTGTAACTGTAATCAACATTATTTATTGCACTGTCATAACATGTCGTTTCTTGCATTACTTTATTTAATTTACCCCTATTCACGCTCTTTAACTATTTTAATGATTTCGTGTATCGTTTTCGTTCACCATGAAGCAAAACTTCCACGATTCAAGGAAAGAGTGTATTCGGGTAAGTCGTGTCGCATGCATGCTAATATATTAGCGATACCAAACATCACTTACTATCTTAAAAGCACTGCTTTTGTTTTCGCTAAATTCGTTTATCGTTCACGATGAAGCAAGTTCCACTATTCAAGGAATGAGTGTTTTCGGGTAAGACGCATCGCATGCTAATGCATTAGCGATACCAAACATCGCTTACTATCATAAAAGCATTGCCTTTATTTTCGCTAAATTCGCTTGTCGTTTATCGTTCACGATGAAGCAAGTTCCAAGATTTAAGGAATGAGTGTATTCGGGTAAGACGTGTCGGATGCAGGCTAACGCATTACCGATACAAAACATCGCTTACTATAATAAAAGCAGCTGTCTTTGTTTTCGCTAAATTCGTTTATCGTTCACGATGAAGCAAGTTCCACTATTCAAGGAATGAGTGTATTCGGGTAAGACGTGTCGGATGCATGCCAATACATTAGCGATACCAAACATCACTTACTATCTTAAAAGCATTGCCTTTATTTTCGCTAAATTCGCTTGTCGCGTATCGTTCACGATGAAGCAAGTCTTCCACGGTTCAAGGAAAGAGTGTATTCGGGTAAGACGTGTCGGATGCATGCTAACGCATTAGCGATACCAAACATCACTTACTATCTTAAAAGCACTGCCTTTATTTTCGCTAAATTCGCTTGTCGTTTATCGTTCATTAGCGATACCAAACATCACTTACTATCCTTAAATCACTGCCTTTATTTTCGCTAAATTCGCTTGTCGTTTATCGTTCATTAGCGATACCAAACATCACTCACTATCTTAAAAGCACTGCCTTTATTTTCGTTAAATTTGCTTATCGTTTATCGTTGACGATGAAGCAAGTTCCACGATTCAAGGAATGAGTGTATTCGGGTAAGACGTGTCGGATGCTTGCTAATGCATTAGCGATACAAAACATCTTACTAGGAACTGTGATCGTTATGCGTAAGATGTAATCTCACGGAAGGGGCGATTCTTATGATTAATTTTATTTTTCCGTCCGGGGTAAGGGTGTGGGATAGATTTATAGCTATTGTATGAAAACTATTGTATTTAATGCTGCTATACGATATATGTCATGAAAGATATACCTCTTATTTCTAAAATATACTATAGAATACCAAATTATACTCATATTCGTAGGGAACAGCATTTATTTGCTACTGTAAAATGTCGGACTAATGCTGGTAAACGTTCTTCAATGAATCGATTAATTAATACCTATAATACTAATTTCAACCATATAGATATTATAAATAATTGTCCTGGACCTTTCAAAAAATGGGTTTGCAATAATGAGCAGCAAGATTTCATTGAAAATCCTTATAACCCTTATAGAATAATTTGTTGTTTATAAAAAAAAGTGCTTTCACTTTCAATTAATATTATAATAAACTCTGGTCAACGGTGCTGGTTCTCAGCTATCTATTTTGTACTAATTCTATCTATATGTATTATATCTTGATGTGTAACTGTTTGTTGACCTAACTAAACTAAAAAAAGTTTATTTTGAATTTAGAACACCATTTTTATATACTTATATAGATTTGTTTGTCGTTTTAGTAAATGTCGTCATATTGTTGAAGTTATGACAAGACACTGACGACTCCATGAAATAAGGGTGCGTTCCTGATATTCGAACCTTGGACTGACAGCATGATCGAAATAAATACCACTAAGCTATCACAGCTTAAAGTTATATTAAGTACCCTTCATCATAATTGTAGAAGTATGTCAAAAATTATGTTTCAGTGTTAACCATAGATTAGTAAAGATTGCTCACTCCTAACAAGAAAATGTACCCAGTTTTGAGAATTGAAATAGTTGCGTAAAAAAGTTTTGCCACGTCTCCGTGCTAAAATGTCCCTAAAATATTTGATATTATTATTATAAATTATTTAATTATCATGTAAATTACGCAGTATTAGTTATTTATTCGTAAATTTTCTCTAAAAATGTTTTTATTTGTCAAAAATTCAAAAAAAGAACTTACTATAATAAGCCATTTGCGGCTTCATTCAATTTCAAGGCGGCGAAGTATCTTTACTAATCTATGGTGTTAACATTCTGTTTCGTTAGATATATTAATAACACAAACTATTTTCTTGATCCAATCATAGATTAGTAAAGATGCTTCGCCGCCTTGAAATTGAATGAAGCCACAAATGGCTTATTTTAGTAAGTTCTTGTTTTGAAACCTTGACAAATAAAATCATTTTTAGAGAAAATTTACGAATAAATAACTAATTTACGTAATAATTACGTAATTTACGTAATAAAAAAATAATTATTTCAAATATTTTAGGGACATTTTAGCACGGAGACGTGGCAAAACTTTTTTACGCAACTATTTCAATTCTCAAAACTGGGTACATTTTCTTGTTAGACGTGAGTAATCTTTACTAATCTATGGATCCAATTTACAACTTTTATTATTCCCGCGTAAAATACAAGTCTCGCGCCAAGCGCGTTCTTTTTCTTTTTTTTATGCTAATGCACACAATCGTATAACCCATACAGCCAATGACTATATAAATGGGCACTTATTATTATAAAAATAACACATCATGAAAATAATACAAAATAATACTATACGTAATTAAATAATTTTAATATATTGCTAACAATATGTTTTTCGTTAATAAATTATTTATAACGAGCGACAGTCAATTTAATTGCAATATTTATTGGAACAAATTATGCCAATAATTATTTACAAACATTTTTAAAGGCTCTATAGCAACTGATACATATATTAAAGAGTATAGTAGGATACTTATATGTTACTTGGTTAAAATAAGTTAAGACTAATATTTAAGAATGTAATTGAACAAAATAATCTTGTATTCTTACCTCTAATGAACAACATAATCAGAGAACATTGTGTTCTTACCTCCAATCTGTATCATATTACCAAAGTTTTAATTACGCTTTATTATATTGCTTTTCTATTTTATTTGTTACACGATCGCTAACAAATTGTCACTAAGAACAGCTGCGGGTTGATGAAATTGGATCATTCAATTTAGTGCTTGTTTGTTTTTCATTATGTTTTGATACATGCAGGTTTGGTTGCAATAGTTGTCGCATTGCTGGGCCAGGTTTGCCAGATATGTGGCCAACATTTTTAAAGGAGCTTTTGAGAGCTTAATATTTATCTTATTATAAAAACTAATATACTTACTTATAATATGCTTTATACTAGAAATAGGTGTGGCGGTGCTATCTCCTCTGATGAACCCATCCTCGTTCTACCAGTTTAAAATCTGATATCTTAAATCTTAAACCTTATTTGTACACAGATATATCTGTATTAACTATATTTTAAATATATTATTAACATTTACAGTTGATCGTGATAAAACACCTTTCAATTAAACACGTCGAATTAAATATTTTAACGTCGGATTGTAAACATTTAAATACGACAGTTTACAAAATGGCGCTGATCTTCTAATTAGAGCTAATATGGCCGATAGTGATCGCGGGACATGGTAAATCACTTTAAAAATGAAAATACTGTCAAACAGTTTAAAAATACTGATGGCAGGCGATACCTCAAAATACCTAGTTAACATTTTCCCCTCATTAGTCACATAATGTTCAAAATTACTAGCGATGATTTCAGATAAGTGTTATCTATAAAATAAATCAAGTCATCAAGCAGTGACGGGCACTATCCGTTACATTTACAACTTGATGGATGGGGAACCCAAACTCTCAACGAAAGTGGTTCGTTCGAACCGTAAAAGAACAGATTATTTTAAATAATGATTCGGTAAATGACATGCATTTTAAAATGCTACTAGTGTTGATAAAATAGTAAGCGACGCTTAACGGAAGATTAATTGTTTGAGTACTTATTATGATTATTTTTTTTAAATGTTAAACTTTGACTGATTGTAGATTCTCTTTGTATTTATTATTGATTGTAATGCCAAATAACAGCCTTTATTAAAAGTATTTGAAACGACTTATGTTTGTTACATATTTTTGTTATAAATACTTTAAAAAAGAACAATTATTAAACTCTCAAAAACCGTTGTACCAAATTAGATGGAACTTTCGCTGGTAGACAAGTGATGTTATAAGTTTTTTTGTTTTATAAAACGCATTAGGGTTTCGCTCAAAATAATAAAAACCCATGAAATTTCTTTACTATTTAGGAAGCGAACGACTCCAACCTTTGGTAGCTAATGTGAAGTGACTATCTATCAGTTTCCTCATAAAAATGTTTGTTTGTTACAATTGGTGTAGGTATAAACGCGTACAGTCGCTGTCAAAAACTAGTTCTTAATATGAATATGTTTAGTATAAATGCATATTTTATGTAGCACATTAAGTTTCCTTGCGGCTATCATCATATCCACGTCATTACTCCCGTATTTCCATACTCTACCGTAGTTTCCGCGAAGATGCGAAAAGCACTTTACACTTTCCGTAATTTCGTGCATTGTACAAGCACGTGGGTAGATATTTTAGTTCTACGTGCAATATGTAGAGCTGTTTTATTTACTTCGCTGTCTTGCGTTTTCTAGGTAATATATATATACTGAAAATATACATTTAATTAAGCTCAGAGTACTCTGAGCGTCATTTTTGCTGACAAACCTCATAATTAATTCTGAAGTTCTAGAATTGTTTTTTTTACTTGTATTATATTATATTCAAGTTGTATATGGTCTGACAGTCGTTGTATTTTTTAATAATCTGTGTATTAATTAGTAGAGTATATCATGGTAACTATAATAGTTATGAATGATACGAAAAGAGTTTTGAGGTACGACTCAATTTAATTTTGACAACAATAGACGTTTGTAAAGGGACTTAAGTTAGTACTGATCTGACAACCAGACAGGTCAGAGTTCGATCTCCGATTACCCAGGCTTTGTGATTAATTCAAATTTTTGTTTTAGATTATTTAAACTATTTATTTATTAGTGTCAATTTTACTATGTAACATACCTACCTACATGAACCATACTTGCCTATTGAATTTTATAATTGAAATTTTCTAATACCGTCTCGAAAACGTGCCAGCGACCTCTGGGACCTCGAGGGTGTATACGTGACTGCAGTTGAACGCGACCCTACAAAATTTTCATTTATTTTGTGAAGGGCTTTAGTGAATATCGATGAGAGGTTACTATCAGTATTTTTTTTAATATGTCATTCCCTCATACTATAGACATGTTTAGTCTCTAAGACACTAACGAACAAAGTTAAAAGTGTTAAATTTATTAAGCTGATCAAAAAAGAATTGATAAACCATAACCTTGGATGTTATAGAGAAATCCAGCATTGCTTTCTTAAGATGAACAAAATTCCTATTACCCACAATTACATGACTTAAAAAAGTCTACAGCACTAAATACTCGACTCAGTAGATTGTATGCCATTGGAGGACTTTCCTCCGAGAGAACCCATATATTCCGAGATATTCCAAATTTCCCTTAGAACCATCTTCTTAGTAATCCTCTCTTTTTCACGAATAAAATATGTTTGAGCAGGATACCTGTATTGTTCCATAACAGTGGTCATCTTGTTAGTAATCTTCTCTCCCACAAATGATAAATTTTAAAGCAGGATCCTCAAAGTGTTACAGAGCAATGGTCAAATGCAAATCTTATAAACATACGAATTGTAATAATAGATTGTTAGACCTTATCTTCTCTAGCAAACATATTGCCGTCCATAAGTGTCCCGACCCCCTAGTAGAAGAAGATCCACATCATCCAGCATTGTGTGTCTCTATCAATGTTAGCCAGCAACATATGCTACCCGTGCAGCCCAGAATCAAATATCTTTTTCATCGGGCGGATTATACATCCATTTGTAATGAACTGAATTCTATAGATTGGGTACGTTGTCTGGAAAGGGGTTCAGTAGAAAATGCTGTTTCTTTCTTTTATGATAAGTTAAACACTCTGCGGGATATGTACGTTCCCAATAAATTATTAAAATCTTCTTCCAAATATCCTCCATGGTATAAAACTCTCCTTATAAAAGTGCTTAAAGAAAAATATAAATATCACTCAAAATATAAAAAATATGGTAATCTTTCAGATCTTAATTCATTTATTGTATTGCGTGATCGAGCCAAAGCTCTTGAAAGGACTTTGTATGAAAATTATATAAGCAGGGCTGAGCGTAATATTAGATATCATCCTAAATCCTTTTGGAATTACATAAAAAGTAAGAAGGCACCAAGCTCATATCCGGCAAGCATGAAATATGAAGGGCGTACATCTACAAAGGGTGAAGTTATTTGTGAAATGTTCAATCAGTTTTTCAATTCTAACTTTTTACGTGCGACTGATGCACATGAAAGTGACTTTAAATCTCTGCATGATACTGGAACCTCCGTTGATCTTAGTTTTGTGTCGATCCGAGAAGCTGAATTATCCAATTTATTGAAGACCCTGGATCTCAATAAACCTGCTGGTCCCGACGGCATCCCGGCTATATTTATCACGCGTTGCGCTGTTCCCTTAACCACACCCTTAAGTATTCTGTTTCGTCGATCTCTGGCAGATGGTGTAGTTCCTAATATTTGGAAAAGTGCCTTCATTACTCCAGTACATAAAAAAGGTCCCAAAGATGAAGTACAAAATTATCGCCCTATTTCTAAACTTTGCTTATTTGCAAAGTTACTCGAGAAGATTATCTATGGTCAGATGTATGCCTGTCTTCGTTATACGTTTCTTGAGCAACAACATGGTTTCTTAAAAAATAGATCGACCGTATCTAACCTTGCCGTTTGCTCTGATTTTATATCAAGTTATATGTC
This sequence comes from Epargyreus clarus, assembly GCF_041222505.1. Classification (NCBI taxonomy): domain Eukaryota; kingdom Metazoa; phylum Arthropoda; class Insecta; order Lepidoptera; family Hesperiidae; genus Epargyreus; species Epargyreus clarus. Next base: position 5,992,602 of record NW_027332222.1, on the reverse strand, counting down.
TTTACCTTCACAAGTTAATGTAGTCTACACAGATTATAGCAAGGCTTTTGACAGAATAGACCATAATATTCTTTTACGGAAGCTTTTCCTAATGGGTATAAGGGGTGATTTGTTTAGGTGGTTCACTTCATACATAAATAACCGAAACCAAACTGTGGTTCTTAACGGGTACAAATCCTCACCTATACTAATACCGTCAGGTGTTCCACAAGGATCCCTGTTGGGTCCGTTGCTTTTTACAATTTTTATTAACGATATTAACTCATGCTTTAAAAGTTCCAAGATAATCTTGTATGCAGATGATATGAAGATCTTGTACCCCATCACTAATATTACAAGTTGTTTCCTTCTTCAGCAGGATCTCTGCAACTTAGAGACATATTGCATTACCAATAAACTTGCATTAAACGTATCCAAATGTTTTGTCTGTTCATATACACGTCAACCTAAACCTATCATTTACAATTACACATTGCACGATATATCTATTAATAGAACAAATATTATTACAGACTTAGGTGTTACATTTGATAGTAAATTACTCTTCGACACCCATATTGATAATATTATTAAAAAAGCTAATAAGGCTCTTGGATTTATATTAAGACTAGGTATCGCGTGGGTGCGCGAGCTGCAAGCAGCTCGCGGGGAAATGTCTTGTTTAGTTTTGCGTGCAAGATTTTTTACAATTTTTGTTACTCTATATTTATTGAAAATTTGTTAATTTTAGGGGTCGTTTGTAAAGGATATGAGTTAATATTTGCAAACTACCAAGAATTTGGGACCTGATTTTTTTGTCTATAAGCCATACATTTTAAAAACATAATAAGGAGACAATAGCTTGAAATATTACATACAAAAATACCTATAAAATAGTTCATATCGACCCAGGAATGCGTTATTGCTGTTACTCCAAAAAATCTGGAAATACGTTAAATACATATTTGGAATCAGATTTTTTTTTCTGTGTTGAATGATCTAACACTCGTAGCTCTAAGAGCATTTTAAATTCATTTACAGCGTAGAAAATTTCAATGAAATGTTTTTTTTTCGACCTTAAAATGCAGTAACCCTGTAAAAATCCTTCATTTTATTGTACTGCGCCTATTACACTAATTTCATTATCAGAACATTTAAACACAGCACGGGTTACAGTGTTGTCGCGGTCCGAGAATTTTAGTCCCTGCTCAGTTACAGTAGTAGTATTTTAGGTATAAATTGAATATTATAATTACAGTATTTGTTTAGAATATAAATAAATTGTAAAAAAATACGCGATTAAAGGGAAAAAGCGCTAGGTAAACTTAAAATTATTGTTTCTACCCATTTTTTTAACGCGGGGAAATCCAGAAAAGCATCCATGAGGATTGCATATCAGATCAGAAGATCGGAGGAACAGAGGGGGTACGTCAGACTCTTACCAACTAAAACTCCGCGGCGTTCCTCAGGACGTTCAGAGGCGGGTCACGAGAAAACGTTAGCCGGGCCGTCTATTCGAGGCAATTGTCACAGTGATGGCACCTGGCCATCGACACCCGCCCGATCCGGTACAGATAATTCCAGAAACAACCATATACCTAAAGTACGTGTGTCCGACGGAAAGACAGGACGCCCTCGCGCTTACCTAAGCACTACTTCAATAACGGACGAATTGCCTCAATAGTCCTCAGGACGGCGCTAGGACGCACCAACCTTGAGTTCCACGTCTCGGTAACCCATTGGCGCAGCTCAGCTCTGTGTCTCTTCAGTTCCTGTCGCACTGGCGGGCGGCCAGTATCGGTGTGCTTCCTCGCGCTACTAACGTAGCGACGCAAAGGTCTTCGCTCCCAAATCCCAGGGCAAACTTCCCGCCAACTCGTAGGCTGCTTCACATGAAAATCTACCCAAGGTCGCCGCCGACCTTAGGCGCTGAGGGGTCCATCCAAAGCGGGGTCCGACATTTCACCGGCTATCCAGGATAAATCTCAGATAAGTCCGCAACGGCCTCACGGCGGTACGAACTCCGGAGACGACGATATGAGCATCCTGAGGCGGCGCCTTTCGAGGGCCATGCCATGAAGCATCGCCATGATCGCCATGAAGCACAGCCTCGGATTTTTCAAGATTTTTAAACACAACCGCCGTATGCGGCCCACTATGAATACCGTACTGGCGGTGACGCGCAGGAAAGCATCCCCAATGTTTCCGCTACAGGCAATCATTAGGGAAGGGGAGCTCTTTGCAGCACTCAGTTTTAGCCGATATTCCACAAGAGAGGACCCAGCATCAAACCCTGTGGAACTCCGCACGACATTTCCCGCCGACACCACCGGTCTTGGCCAGGGTATTCGACCATACGCCTAAATAAGTAGTCCCCAACAATCTTCTTCGGGGGGAACATGTTGGCCATATCAAGTGATACCGCCAACATATCCTCACCCCGGGTAACTGTATTCTTCGCCAGGGACTTCACCTACTTAGGTATCGCCACCTATATAGGTTCTCTACGTAGCGTAAATAAGTACTAAGAAAGGCCTTTTGAAAATTCTACTCCTAAGAGGGTAAAATAGGCGATGTCAGTTTTTTGAAATCCTTTCATTTTGAAGCAACTACTAAAAAATTTAGTATTTGACTTCCTGGATAGGAACAAGGACATACCCATTTATCCCCTCCCTAAAAATAAACCCCGTAGAGGGTAAAATAGGGGTTGAAAATTCATTTGAACAACCGTCAATTTTGAAGCGAACACTATGAAATTTTGTATCTGGCTTGCTGGATAAAAATAATGAAATTCTACCCCTAAAGAGGTAAAATAATGTCTGGTACTTTGAATTACTGAAGTTATATATTTTATAGAGCATAAATGGTGATTCTCTTTCGCGAAATAGTAACACGTGTTAAAAAAAGTTAACCAAACCTATCGAATAGTGTATCAAAATAAAGGAAATCAAAAGGAGATTACACTTACATTATGACAGTACAGTCTGACTAAATGAGTAGTGTTACTGTGCCAGAGTTCTACGCAAAGGAAACCGCTGAACTTTAGAGTGCTGGAATTTTACTCATAGGTTCTTTATATAGCGTACTAAATGAGCACTACGAGGATAAAATAGCCTTTTTAGTGATTTTTTTAATTTAATTACTTGTTTTTTATTTTCTTTTATGTTCTAACCTAACCTAACCTAACAAATTCTACATACCTACTATATTTTTCTGTACTAATGTTACAAAAGTAAAAGATTTTTTTTTATCATGATTCAAATATATATAGTGATTGAAGGTGGTAGAATATTTTGTGGTAAGACTCCGGCGGCACCACCGCCACACCTATTTCTGCCTCATAACAGCAGTGTTAAGCGCTGCTGTGTTCTGGTTTGAGGGGTGTAGGCAAGGGAGACATACGTTTCCGAGACGTTCCAGCTTAGTCCTCAGGGGTAGCGGCGCACGTGTGGCCGACTCTAGGTAGGAATATATAATCCTATCTGAGGTTGATTACAGACGTCCATAGGCGGCAGTAGCCACTTACCATCAGGTGGACTGCATGCTCGTCCGTTACTCCCATATTGTGAAGTGTAAAAAAGTGAGCATTAAATGGCCGAATAGATAGGTGGTATCCCTGTATCATCAGGATTAAGGAATTTGATATTGAATTGCAAGCTCAAATAACTTACTTTTATTAAGTTGAAAATAATTGTATATTAACAGGGTTGAGTAGGTTAAATTTGTGGTCAGTACATGGATGGGTGATTGCCACGTAATGTTACTTGTCTCCTCAAACGTTTTCGTTCTTTTGAATTTACGTTCAGCTGTTGGTTCCAGATGCTAATATATAAGTCTGGTGAAAACCTCAAAAATTATTGTTTAAAAATTAAAAGGTTTAAGTTATTGGATATCCACAACCACTGTTTTTCTTATATGAACTAAAGGATTTACTTTACCTATTCGACTTTCGTTATTATATCGGACCATCGAATCTATATAACCTGTAAAAATCTAGACTGTATTTTGAACTTCACGTCAAATTAAATTCTGATAATTCTGGAATATCAAATTCTGGGAAGTAATGATAAATGACAAACTAAAGGAAAAGCGTAAATTTTAAGAATGTACGTATTTTTTCATATTAATTTGGTAGTTAAGTTCCCGCCATTCATTAATTTAGACATCTCGCGTATTAACAATGTTTTTGGTCTAATATTTCAAATCATTCGGAAGCGGACGTTTTGTTCTTCTAGAATTTATATTTTTATGTTTGACTTAGTTAAGGTTATCTTTAGGACCATTATAGTAGATTTTCAACTTGCTCTGCGCGGAGTGTCGTTTAATACAAATGTAAAATTGACAATTTGCGAGTATGACTTTTTCAAGTAAAATCCTAGTCATTACTTAACAATGGCATATGGAAAATCATATGTAACGTTGAAACGAAGTTGTAAACAATAAAAAATAATAAATTACATATTAATAAATTATCTATTTTTATTTAAAATATAAATCCTAAAAACGGCGGGAACTTAGTTGCCAACCTATTAGTTATACTAAGCCGTATGTCACGGTCATAACATCGAAGAATTAGTTGATTAACCAACAAATTCTTCAATGTTATGACTTATGTATACTCCTAAGAATTAAATATAAGTCATATGTTAAGTATAATCTATAAGGATCAGTATGCCAATATATGAAAAAAAAAATATATATTTTCAGAATTTGATCCTTATAAGAGACACTATCAGGTAGTGAAATAATATAGAGCATGTATTATTTTTCAAAATTATCTCATTCGATTCTCGGCTAAGGAAGAAAATATTCTAAAAAACTAATGATGCAGTTTTAGTTTTTATCAAAATCGGCCTCGGAACTCCTTTCAGCATTTTTCGCTACTCCTTATAGTTTCGGATTTGGCCCTGAAGGCCTATTTGAAAAATTCACCCTGTATAGGTGTATCTGGAGTTTGCTAGTATGATCGGCTATTGGGACCACATATCATAAGCCAACGGTTGGCCAATGCTATCGTACTGAACTTTCGGCTTGGCTCTTCGTGAAAGGTCATGCAACATACCGGTTGACCCAGATACTCACCGGAAATGGCCGTTTCGGTGAGTATCTAAACAGGATAGAGGGAGATGAGGGCCCAGTGCCATCATTGAGGACACTACGAGGATTCCGCATAGCACACGCTGCAGTACTGCCCAGCGAGGGAGTCTCAGCGGCGGATCCTCGTGTCAAAAGTGGGACCGGACCTGTTTCCAGCGCCATTGTTGGATAGCTCCAAGATATAGCAAGATTACCTGCGACATTGTCATGTAAACGAAGGAAGACGCCGAGCGAGCCAGGGAGCGCACAGCTCGGAGGAGGATTCGCCCGGACCAGAATAGGGTTACGGTATCCTCTGCCTGTCTTAAGAGGCGACTAAAAGGGGCTTTCGGGGTTGCGGGTGGCAACAGTGAGAGCTCGAACCGCCCGGGTTACGACCCCGGGAAGAAGGGCAGTATGTGTGGTCGCATACCGTCGTACACCAAACGAACTGGTGAGCGTCATGCTCACCTAGGCGGAGCCCGACGGGGCAATACACTAAGAGGACTCCGGTTATGTTCCTTTGGAAATCCCGAAGTCCTCTACGCAGCGCCAAGGACAACTACCGGGGGATTTTAGTGCGGTAAGAATCTCACATAACCCCGTGTCGTTCCCACGGCATAGGGTACCTTTTGAAGGTTTCCCCTCTTCTCAACAAAAAAGGTTTATCTTGAGGGAAGTATAATAAGTACCTTTTTATGTAATATATAGCAGACGAACATGCAGTCCAGACAGTAGCCACATACCATCAGGAGGACTGATAAAGCCTTGCACTAAAATAAAAATATTGTTCAGAAGAAACAGACGACGAAGATGTTGATGTATAAGAAGAGTGATAACGTAAGAGACAAATTAAACAATGATGAGATGAAAGGTTTTATGAGTTGAGTTGAGGCGTTAAAAAATCAGAAAAGTTTAATTATAACGTTTAAGTGAAAATTATTTAAAATAACGATCTCAGTTTTTTAAGATCCCGTTATAATGTACGATTTTTTTCTTAAGTTATTTCAATCATATTTAAAACGTTAAAGAATTACATTTTCATTACCTGCAATAAAAAATAAAGTAAGATTTTAAAGTGTTTTAGTTTTAGACCAGATCCCTAAATACGTCTTTTTATTTTAATATTAATTTTGTTTATGCCACAACTTACAGCATTTTTTTCGCGTAAAAAATTAAACTCATCGGATTATAGCTTTTTAAAGTAACAATGACTTAAAAATATGATGTTTACAGCATATACGCTTCCCAAAAAAAGAGATTACATATGCATAGTGCATATTTTTTTCGTATGGCAACACTCAACATTGGATATTGTATTTTTTACGTAACGATCATTTTAAGTAAAAAGTTTATCCTCTGTCAACGGTTCTCCCTCAACTATTCAAAAAGTGAAAATCATGAAAAAAAATCTGTATGCCAGTGTTGTCAGTTGATTAATACGAAAATGGTCAAATGTCATTACGGCATCATGAAAATGTCCAAATATACATCATAGATTATGGCCCTTCTTTAGTAAGTCTTATATTTTAACCCTCTTTAATAACTCACAAAAATGTAGAAGATTATTACATTTTATATCTTTTACTTGAGTACATACAACATCCACAAAATCTGTTTCTCTGTGTCTGTTAATAAATAATTATAAATTATTGCGTAAGAAGAGAATCTAACATCTTACGTCCCTTCCCACTATGTGCATGGTAGGGCTACACTCCAAAAAGAATAATCACGAGTAAAATTCATATAGGTAACGTAAGCCACAAACAATTTAACTCAAATAAATAGAATACTCAAAAACTCAAGTCATAAATAATTTCAAACCAGTTATTGCTTTCTTAACATACCAATAAGTTAGCTAATTAAGATTGAATCATATATATACCTTTTTAAACGACTCATAAATAAATTTCGAAATATACTTATACTTATAAACCCTGTAATCGATAACCATTACTTCTCTCCAAATAATTTAAACAATTTGACTTACTTTTCTTCTTTCATATCTTATGACTCTTCTATGAACTCTGACTATGAATTCTTCTCCTCCGAAATGGTAACAAGTGATTTAAATACTTTAGTGTTGAATGCCCAGTCCATTATTATTACATTCCAAAGACCACAGGTATTCTCTATTGTTTGATCCAATATAAACATGAAAACAAAAATAAAACTTGCAGTTAATTTTATTTAAAAATGTAACTAAGTAAGTACAAGCTGTAACCATACTTTTCCAATTAGTAACGTAATGGACACTTAGGAATAACGCAAATATAACAAAATTTCAATAACCTAATCCCTTTATTATTATTATACGGATAATATAATGTTAAACAATATAACATCGATAACTTTAAAAATCAATAATTACTTTCGAATATTATCAGCACAATAAGCCCTAGTACTAATATAGGACTGTTATAATTATTCGTAATATACGTATAAATATTTAACACATACTCCGAAACGTTAAGTGTTAAATGTATGACAAGACAAAATATTAATAATTTGAAGCTTGCAAAAGTTGCCTTATAATATTAAAGTTCTTCTAAACAAATATAACATTTGCTCATAACAACGGTACTGCCATTTTATATCTCGACTGTGTAAGTAAGAACTTCTAATATAGTGTTCTTATGATTTATATCAAAAAAAGGTAAAATGAAAACATAAATATTTAACCCAATAAAATTTCTGAAAACGGCCTGCTAGGCTACTACATACCTATTTAATAAACTCAGATAGCAAACTTAAGACAATCTGTACCAACCAACATTTGTATCGATTCTTAATTTGTTGTATTTAAATATATCCAATAAATTAACTTACGCAGTTTTACGCAGGCGATCCCACTGGCTAAATTGTTGGGGGTGTCTCCAATGAAAGTCTTGAATCAAGCTAGTTATTTTTATTAAATTCCAAGACCTCCACAAACATCGCTCTTGACATCTGCCGTTTCCCGCCATAATACCCTTTTGTTTTTTTTTTAAATCACGAGTACAGCGTTACAACCAATTAAATATGTGGCCAGCATTATTTTTCGAGTGAAAGGTTTTAAACTAATTTTAATTTAATTTATTTTTATAATGTTGAACTAACGCAGTAAGGTATAATAATAAATGTGACCTTACAATAAATACTAAGAAAAAATGTAAAATGGTGCCGGTCATCGTGGTGGTGGTCATTAAAGTGAGAGAAAAGCCTGAAACATTGCATACAAAAATGCATATGTATGAAAAAATATTTTTTTGTTTGACAATTTTGATATATTTTTTTTAACAAAATGTTTTTTTTCAGACTATAAATACCTATAAATTCAGACTATAATACACTATAATACCTACAAACACCTCATACTTTGTAATGATATCAAAAGAATACAAGTTTGAAATATTACATACAAAAATACATGCATATGAACTTTTGTATAACAACACTGATATAATTTTTCACCATAATATTCAAACTGTTAAAATCGACAAACACCTCATTAATTGGAATGACGTCAGAAGGAGACAGCAGCTTGAAATATTACATACAAAAGTGCACATGTATTTTTTATTTTTTTTTGTATGGCAACAATGAAATATTTTTCCACAAATTTGTACAGTATATATGTACCATTAAACACCTCATACAGAAAAAATACATTAAATGATGCCGGTCCTTAAAGGGAAATATTGCATATAAAAATACATACATATGAAAATTATTATTTTTTGTATGGCAACACTTAAATATTTTGTTACCAAAAGGTGAAGTCTATTAGTACCCACAATCGCGTCATACATTATAAGGTTGGCAAAAATATAGTAAAGCTTGAAATATTACATACAAAAATGCATATGTATGAAAATTATTATTTTTTGTATGGGAACACTGAAATATTCTTTTACCCAAATGTCTTAACTGTTAATATCTACAAACGCCTCATACATTCTAATGATATCAATACAAGACAACAGCTTGAAATATGACATAAAAAAATGCACTTATATGATTTTTTTTTTTTTTATATGGCAGCACTGAAATATTTTTCCACCAATTTATACAGTCTATAAGTACCATTAAACGCCTCATACAGAAAACTGACGTTTAGTGATATTGGGCATGGTGGTGGTGGTCTTTAAAGGGAGACAACAGCCCGAAACACTACATACAAAAATACAAATATATGAAAATTACTATTTTCTGTATGGCAGCACTAAAATATTTTTTAATCAAAATGTGCACAATATTAGTACGTACAAATGCCTCATACATCCTAATGTTACCAATACAAGACAACAGCTTGAAATATTAAATACAAAAATACATATGTATGAAAATTAATATTATTTGTATGGCAACACTAAAATATTTTTTTACCAAAATGTGCAGTCTATTATTACATAAAAACACGTCATACATTATAACGTTGTCAAAAATTTACAACAGCTTGAAATGTGACGTACAAAAATGCACATGTATGAAAATTATTATTTTTTGTATGGCAACACTGAAATATTTCGTTACACATTGGTACAGTCTATAAGTGCCATTAAGCGCCTCATACAAAAAAATTACGTCAAATGGTGGCAACAGCTTGAAATCTTCGATAATCCTGTAGAAAATGCATTTGTATGAAAACATTTTTTTTGTATATGGCAACATCGGATTTTCGATTTTTTACATAGGGTCCATTTGAAATAAAAAATATCTCCCATACATTACTTATATGCTCTGTCTACGGTTTCCGCCCAAGTACTCAAAAAGTGAAAATCGTGAAAAAAAATTCTGTATCCCAGTGTTGCCAGTAGATTAAGACAAAAATGGTCAAATGTCATTACGGCACCCATAAAAAATAGGTCTGTGAAAAAATTTAATTAAAAATATTTCTCCTTCTACTTTTCACATTTTTGAATGAAAAGTTTCAAAAAATGTATGAAGCATGAAAAAAAAATCTTTACCTGGCAACACTTCGAGCCGAGCTCCATGACCGCCCAATACAAAGCGACTCGCTCAAATGTTACCAACCTCAAAATATTTCATTTCGAAAAATGCATTTTTTCGTACATTTTACAAAATGGCTGATACAAGGTCCGCCATCTGGTTTAAAAAATATGACATTGCCATATGACAAAATTGAGGATACACTCCGGTCAATAAAATAAAAATGTCGAAAAAATATTAATAAAACCATCGCGCTACGGCCCCACAAACACACCTCGAAAAATGAAAGATTTCAAACTCAAATATCTCGGCGGCCATCTTGTTTTTCCAATTTTTTCTAATTTTATCGTAACAGTCGTCCCACAATTAGCCGAAAATGACACCAATCTCAGGTAGACGCGCAGAATAAAAAAAAGTTGAAAATCGCAGGAGGGCCGCCATCTTGAATTTTGTATGTTTCCCATTTTTCCTATAACTACCATTATTTACCGAAAAAATATCTCATACATTATTACTACCCCCCACCAATAGTTTAGGCTGGGCTACTCGAAATGTCAAAAAAGTGAAAAAAAAAATCTAGCTCCCAGTGTTGCCAGTTAATTTGAATGAAAATGGTCAAATGTCATTACGACCCCTCTGACAAATACCCATGTAAAATATTTTCATTAAAAATGTTTCTCCTTCTACTTTTTACATTTTTGAATGGAAAGTTCCAAAAAAAGTATGAACGAAGAAAAAATATCCTAAACCTGGCAACACTTCAAGTCACGTTCCACAACCGCCCCATACAAGGCGATTCGCTGAAATGTTGCCAACCTCAAAATATTTCAATTCAAAAAATGCATTTTTTCATACATTTTACAAATTGCCTGACCCAAGATCCGCCATCTGGTTAAAAAAATAAATAAATCCGATTTGGTAAAATTGAGCATATATCCGAGAAAAAAAACTAAAAAAATCAAAAAAATATTTAAAAAAACACATCAGTGCCACCCCGCGAACACACCTCGAAAAATAAAAAATTTCAAACTCAAGTATCTCGGCGGCCATCTTGTTTTTTCAACTTTTTCTAATTTCATCGTATCAGTCGCCCTCAAATTAGCCGGAAACGATACCGATCTTGGGTAGGTGCAAAATAAAAAAAAAAAGTTGTCCAATCCAGCTCGGCCGCCATCTTGAATTTTGGAAGTTTCATATTTTTCCCATAGACATGGAGGCAAACAAAAAATTCCACTCATACATCAAACCCACCCCCCACCACTCCTTCAGGTCGAGGAAGTCGATTTTTCGTAAAACTAAAAAAAAAATTCCCGCGGCCAGTGTTGCCAGTCGACATCGACGAAAATGGTCAAATGTCATTACGACAGCCAAAAAAAATATTCCAGTGAAAAATTTTCATCAAAAATATTTCTCCTTCTACTTTTCATATTTTTTAATGAAAAGTTTGAAAAATTGTAAGAGTGGGGAGAAAAAAACTCAAACCTGGCAACACCTCGGACCGAGCCCCATGACCGCCCCGAACAAAGCAAATCGCTCAAACGTTGCCAACCTCCGAATATTTCACTTCAAAAAATCTGTTTTTTTCATACATTTTACAAATCGCCTAACAGACGACCCGCCATCTTGATGAAAAAAAAAATTAATCCGATTTGGCAAAATTGAGGATATATCCGAGAAAATTTTAAAAGATGGCAACAAAATATTAAAAATCCCAAGAGATACGACCTCCCAAAAACACCTCGAAAATTGAAAAATTTCAAACTCAAATATCTCGGCGGCCATCTTGGTTTTTCATTTTTTTCCAATTTCATCGTAATACCCACCCGAATATTATTCTAAAAAGAAACAAACATCAGGATAAAGTCAATAAATAAAAAAGTTAAAAAATTTAAATCGGCCGCCATCTTGAATCTATGGCATCTCATATTTTTCCCTTTGCCTCGGGGGGGAGAGGAGAAAACCCGCCATAAACAACAAAGTCGCTCCTAGACGGCAACATGGAGAACGCACGTCATTCCTTACAGGATTATATATATATAATAATAAAATTCGTTCGATTTTAAAAATTTAAAGACATTCAAAATTCTTTTCTGTGCTTTTGTTCGTAGCCATTTGGAGTACTGTTCACAAATTTGGAACCCTCAATATAATATATATAATGATAGAATTGAGCGTGTCCAAAAACGTTTCCTCCGCTTCCTGCAGTTTAAAGCGAAAAAATATATATCGACCTATAACTTGCGGTGTATCAAATTCCACATGCTTCCCTTATATGAGCGGCGGTCTATTGCGGATTTAGCATTCCTATCTAAAATAGCTAGGGGCATAATTGACTGTCCTGAGCTGTTAAGCAAACTAACACTCCGTGTGCCTTTACATAATTTTCGAAAACTACCTCTTCTGTCAGTCCCGCTTGTAAAACGTAAATATCGACGCAACTCATTTTTTCCGCGATCTTGCAGATCATTTAACGAAATTGCTCGTACTGTTGACTTAGACCTCTTCCATACCAACGATTCTCAACTTAAATCTAAGCTAGCTAATAATTTCTTTACCTACTCTGTTTGATTACACTTTTTTTTTAAGTTGTTGTCTTCTGACTTGTTTTTTTTTCTTTTAAATTATTTAATTGAAGTCCATATGTGGAAACTTATAAATGGCCATTATTGTACTACGATTTCATGTTATACTATGTACTAGCTGTAAGTTTTCCTAAATAAAATAAAATAAAATAAAAATAAAAATACAAAAATAGCCAAGTCCCGGCGTTCCGAGCGAGTGACATCAATGGCCGAGGCGATTACACGCGGGGTAACGCACTCGGCGGATGCGTCCTAATCACATAAATGCAAATTCGACCATTTGGGCTTCCTGCTCGCCTGGTACCATGCGTCGCCCGCATGGGACTTCTATAGCGATTTTTATAGGAAATCGTTGGTAAAGAAAGTTATTTTAATAAACGTATTGTTTGTCTGTCTATTAAAGAACATGTCTGACTGTTTGAAATAATATTTGAAATTTGAAATAAATGCTTCTAAAACTTTCTAGACAGTGACTTATTACTGAAGTACGTATATAATACGTAATAGAAAGTCGTTGCCACACCTATTTCTGCTTTAATCACAATTTTTCTGGTTTGATGAGTGTGGTCATTTATGAGTAGGTTTCTGAGGCGTTTCATTTACTCTATCAGTACACCCGTAATCCATCGTTTCAAATGGTTTTGACCTAGACTGAACTATATTATTTTACAGCTAAACCTTGTAACTATGTTTGTCCAGTAAAAAAAAATGTTGCAGTTATGTGAATTTTCATTACAAAGAATGCAAAACTTCCTTAACATTCCTTGATATACAATTCAATATTTAAAAACTAGTAAGTAAATTGAAAAGTTAATTAATCCTTATTTGAAAAAATGTATAATACCTTGTAATAATTATGTAACTACTAAAACACACTAAAATGTACCTTGAGATACAATTCAATAACTTAAAAACTTGTCTAATGTATTTTAATACACCAATTGTTGGCACTCAAAGTCTAGATAACACATATTAAATTAGCTTAAGATGTCGTAATGTAATACATGACTGTCTGTGTCCAAAATACAATACAATAAAACATATGAACGGAGTAGACCCTGCGGTCTCACCTCCTGAGGACACTGATATCCTCAGTATCTGTTATCAACGCTTTAATGACATAGGTACATTTATCATGTCCCTGTAGTGCCGGGACTAGAATAGGGCTACGGTCACTCCTGCCTGTCGTAAGAGGCGACTAAAAGGGGGCTTCCGGGCTTGCGGGCGGCAAGAGTGGGAGCTCTAGCCGTCCAGTAAGCGATCCCGGGAAGGACGGCGGTAACACATACCGCATAGCGTCGTGTACACCAAATGGTGCGGGAGGAGCGAAAACTGCTCCCCCAGGGCAGAGCCCGATCGGGGCATCGCGCTTGAAGGACATAACCCGGCGTCGCTCCCACGTCGTCGGGTACCTTTTGAAGGTTTCCCCCTCGTTAAGAAAAAAAAAAGGTACATTTATCAGTGGTGTGCGGTACCACAATAATACTAACCACCACAGAGTACAACACTAGGCTTAGGTCAGCCTTTACTTAAGCCTAGTTTAGCCTAGTTCAGTAACCTTTAGTTTTAACTAAGCCTAAAACAGACAGAGCCGCGTGCCAATCTAGTCGTCATAAAAACCCTATCAAGCTCCCCAAACGCCTAATGCGAAACATTATCCGTTTTTGTGCGTGAGCGGCCACTTTAATTGGCCCCTAGTTATTTCCGCCATATTTTTTCTCTGATATTACTCTTAGCGTTAATTGGGTGCTTATTACGTTCTGCTACTTTCATATATTCCAGTTCGGGTAATAATTCACTGGTAATGGTACCAGTTGTTAGGGACGGTTGACTGGCGAGCGTAAATACGGTAATATCATCCTGATACTTGGTAAAATATTCTTGTAAATGTTCAAGATCTTTTAGATTGAACTGGCTCAGCAGTTAGTAGAATTGTTCGACTTCGGAGCTACTGCTACCTACATCTATTTCTGCCATATCTATTTCGGTTTTGTCTATTGTTAAATGCTGCTGTGTTCTTTCACTGTTAATGTTCCTTACTTCCCCGAGAAATGTCCAGTGAAAAAGGAACCTCTATTTCGAATTTTTACCTTGTTAGTACTCTAAATTGCAGCATACATCGATCTCTTTCCGTCAGATTTTCGATCGAGTAATGCCGAGTTTGCGGGTACTACATACTACAGCTTTGACATAATAAATAATAGATTAAAAAATCTAAAAAAACACACTTTTATTGCTAGTCAAACTGAAAACTAGAAAATATTTTCTAATGACAAAGGGTTTAAAAGTAAAGAGTTTCATTTCAGAGTAAAAAGCGTGGAGTGCTTGATATTTTAAATGTTACAATCATTCTATTGGTAATATCTATGAGACAATGAAACTTTTAAACTCTTTTTATTTAAAAAAAAACACTTTCTAGTTTTTTAGTTCGATTAGCAATAAAAGCGTGTTGTTTTAAACTATTATTTATCTTTCATTTTTTAGTCTGTGACAAACTCATAAATTGGGGAATTAATTAATCTAATAAGGATAATAGGAAACTGTTATTAAAATTATTGCGTTATCATCGGTGCTTGATACGTGTGCAAAGTTTCAAATATACAGAGTTGTGGAAATTGGAGAAAATTGAGCTCAATGATTGCGTTACATATATACAAAGATACAACTCAAGCTAATAAAAGCGTTAATAAAGGTGTTTCGCGTCCACGTGCAGAGACAGCTTAAAAACGATCCAAGAGTTCTAAGCTCTTGTATTTGTGTATTATAATGAATGATACTGAACATTATTTGCTCGGGGATTTTTCCTAATAAGTAACATTTGTAAGCACTTCGAATACACACACCAACAATAATAAACATTGTAAAGCGACAGAAAATATTACATACGTGTGCTGTAATTATAATTAATTAATGTTACTGAGCAATAAATAATGTTTCAATTATTCGTAGGCGTCTCAGATGTGTTGACTAGATAATGTGTGGGAGAGTCGTCTTGTTTTCCGAGTTTATTTGGTTATAAAGTTAGGTATTAGTTTCGTCTACAAAGATATATACACACTTGTATCTACTTACACATCTATATTTCAATTTAATTACAGTGTTTGAATACAAAACAGCAAATCTATCTGTTGAAACGACTTTTGTAAAATTTGGAGGTCTATCTTTGATTTTATGCTTGTTATTAATAATAAATCTATCCATGTTTTACTTTCCTAAGATCGAATTTTGACATTATTTAGTATGAAGAAATTGATTTATGTCGATCTTTGAGAGAAAAAAAATAGATAACGGGCGATATAAGTCTGTCAACGACAACATTTCTTCTATATGATCAGGTTTAGGTAGAACCCCTGTTCTTTATAGATTTAGTTACAGATTTTCCATGGGTGGGAGTGATCAATTACCATCAGGTAGACTGCATGCTACTTTGCTATTTCAATCTTACGAATATAAATAATTGACAAAGTACAAGTTGAACTCGCACACAGAGGGTTACAAGCCATATTTTTTTTTTATTTTTAGTTTTTTCTTATTTTAGCAGCCATTGTAGTAAATGTACTGTGAAAATTTGAACTGTTTACATTAAACGGTTCAAAAGATAAAGCGAAAAACGTCGAAACATAGCGATTTATTGACCCTCACATATTTTCAACTTGTTTTTAATGTTAGTATTTGTTGTTATAGCGGCCACTCTTATAAAAAACACTCCGTAAAAGTGTCTCTCTATTATGGTTCAGGTGATAGAGCCCTGTGACAGACGGAATAGACAGTGGAGGCTTGATAGGGTTATTTTTACCATTTGCGTACGGAACCCTAAATCTTTTTTTTTTTTTTTTTTTTTATAATATAAGAGTAGCAGACGAGCATGCAGTCCACCTGATGGTAAGTGGCTACTGCCGCCCATGGACATCTGTAATCAACCCCAGATAGGATTAGATATTCCTACCTGAGGTCGGCCACAGATGCGCCGCTACCCTTGAGGACTAAGCTGGAACGCCTCGGAAAAGTCTGTCTCCCTTACCACACCCTTCAAACCGGAACACAGCAGCGCTTAACACTGCTGTTATTAGGTAGAAATAGGTGTGGCGGTGGTGCCGCCGGAGTCGAACCACAAAGGGTTCTACCACCTTTAAATTCGGGGGAAGTCAAAAATAAAAGGCAGAAAAAAGTTTCGTTCATTTTATTAATCGGTGTTCTTTAACACAACACGTACTACTATGTTTTGGTTCAGTCGGGAACTTAAAAAACTAAATACTAGATTTTGGTACTAGACAACGATGCACGGCCGTGCTATACATATTATGCGTAACTAAACACAGTTGTCTAACTCCCGTTATTGATAACCAATCTATTATTTTACCTACCAAAGATCTAACAATGTCTAGTATCGCCCGTAATTAAATAAAATATGGAGATTGTCAAATATCTTTGCTAGGCAAAACATCAGATTGATTAAAACAACGGATAGATTAAAGAGCGTAATTCGATAACATTTCTCTTGATAATATTAACTAAATGGCTAACTTTGTGTATGGCTACGCACCCTTCATTTTTCTACTTTTTTAATTGTCTTTGGTGAGGCTTGAGTTGGTCGCATGTAAATATAATGGGCATTTGTACTAAAAAGTATTTTTTTACATTTATAATTTTTGCAAATTAAAAAAAATATATATTTTTTAAATTTATATTTTTCACAACATTTATGTAAAATGCAATGTTGAAAATAATAAATAAATGGTAAAATAGGTATTACAAAATTATGTAAAAAGAATTACGTAACATTTTTTTTAGTTTATTTTTTATTATATTGCAGTAACTAAAATACTCGTATATATTTTTTATTTAAATATATTTTTTCTAATATCTACTTTATTCAATCAGATATATTTTAAGATAGATGGTATATTAATCTTAAACTAATTACGCGTTGACGCGTTTAAGTGGCGTGACTTTTTATCTTTTCACAAATCTTTTTAAACAAAAGATAACCAAAATTGCATTTCACATCAGATAGAGAAATGTTTTGTAAACATAATAATAATAATTAATGTATTTACATTACGTAGGTAGGTACTTTATTTTTGTATTTGCCAACTCAAATTCACCAAAGGCAATTAAACAATGTAGATCTTTAATTATCCATTTAGATCATAATATTTACAATGCAGCTTATAATACTAGAACATATTATACTTATACAAGTGTATTACATCATTATTATTTTGATTTGATTTAGTGAAGTAACAGTATCTATTGCTATGTGAGTGCGGTTTACATTATCACAGGGCATAATGCAACAATGTGTGTGTAATGAATTATTTTTTGGAAAAGGACAGAATAATTACTAACTTAGCCGGTTATTAATAAGCAATCTTCCACTTTTTGCCAACAAAAGATCAACATTTGACAGTTTCTTCATAAAAAACATTGTCAATTTTCGATCTTCAGTGGGTAAAAAATGGATAAATTGATTATTAATAACGGATTTAGAGTGTTTCCATATATACCGAGGCGGGTAAGAATCGGTCAGAAAGTTTCGCATTCAAATCTGTGCATTACCTTAAATATTGTAACGTCTCTTATTTACAAATTTGATAGTTTTAATTTCATTTATTTAAGTTAACAAAGATAATTTGAAAGAAAAAGATGGCAGAACTTATGTACCGACGTCGGCGGAACCATTACCGCATCTATTTGTCTTATAATGTGTAATTGTGGTTTTAAGGTAATATATAAAATTATATTTCTTCACGTATGAAAATTAATAAAAAAGTAAGACCACGTGCACACTACCGCCAAAAATACGAGTTATCCGATGTTTGTTAGTCAATGCAAAATCTATGCTACCAATACTACGCGCAGCAGACTAGACTACGCATATGCGCATATGCGTAGTGTCGGATTGTCGGTACGATTTGCACGAAAGTTGAATATCAATAGAAAAGTAGGAAACCGCGTATTGCACGCTGACGCTGCACGCTTCTGTAAAAATGTACTGTAACCCATCATATTTATAATAAAGTAATAGTTCCACATTTTTTGCACCATCAACAAAATAAATGTAGTTTCATTTTGCAGTTAAAATTTATAGAAAGTACAAAACGAAAACAAATGACAATGTTGTTTTTGTACTGTGACATTTTACACCATTAATTTTGTTTTATCCATCGCACATCACTAGTTTTATGGTCATATTCGGATTTGTATGACACAATTTCGTTACGATAAAAACGTAACAGTATTAAACAATAATATAAATTTGTTTGTTTTGTGTGGGACAACTCAGTGCTATTTATTGTATGTTAATCCTATGAACCCATTTTTGAATTTTTAATTCGTTTGGAAAACTGATTAGAGTATATTAAAGCCGTGGGACAAACTTGCGCACACTAATGTAACACATATTTTTTGCGTGGAACGAAATTACGCGTGTTGTTGTAACACACATAATTATTGTCAAGTGGAGTAGGCTTAAGGTTCGATTTTACTTCAAAAATGCTTAAGATTTTTGTCGCACAGGGAAAATCGTTACATAAAATCGAAAAGTTTTCCACATTATTACCATCGTTGTTGTGCACATGAAACTAAAACTATCAAACTTAGCAAAGAGACTAAAATAGTTTAAAACTCAATTCCACAACTTTAAAGCGAATTGTGTCGAAACTTAGATGTTATTCCCGAGAGGTGAGAATCGAAATATTTATATTTATGAAAAAATGTTGCATTTTTGGAAATGTTAGATATTATTGGCAAAAAGTCGGTGATAAAATTTGAAAAAATTGAAACTATTACAAAATGTGGTGAACAAACCTGAATTTAATAAGAAAATTGAAAATTGCGAGGTGTGAATATTCTTAGGACATCAGAAGAAATTTTAGGGTTCATTCACACTACATCCAGGTAAAATCGTGTAACATTTTGTAATCGTGTACAAAATGGCTAAATGTCTTCAATGCCTTATTAGTAAATTGTATAAAGGAACCTTTCATCAATGACACGTAATTATAACATAACTGGACGATAGTGAGAACAAGCCTTAACAAATTGTGAACCTCATTTTCAGTGTAATACTGTGCTTATTATTTACTTAGAATGTTGCAAATACTTATTGAAAGTTGCATAATTAACTTTAACAAATCACCATTAACTCAACCACTATTACGTTTACATTTCCAACATTCGATTTAAAAACTAAAGAACTCACTAGATGCACTCACCAAATCTGCATAAACATATTACAGAATGTCTTTAGGAGAAACATACAACATCATTCAGAGAATTGACTTACCAAAAAATAGATTTCAGGTCTGCACTCAAAAACATTCGAATTTAATGTGCTCCAAGGCGGAAAAAGACCTACAATGGCAGTCTAGGTGTCATAATATACCCATAGATTAGTAAAGATACTTCGCCGCCTTCAAATTGAATGAAGCCACAAACGGCTTATTAGTAAGTTCTTTTTTTGAATTCTTGTCAAATAAAAACATTTTTAAGAGAAAATTTACGAATAAATAACTAATACTGCGTAATTTACATAATAAATAAATAATAATTTAAAATATTTTAGGGACATTTTAGCACGGAGACGGCAAAACTTTTTACGCAACTATTTCAATTCTCAAAACTGGGTACATTTTCTTGTTAGGAGTGAGTAATCTTTACTAATCTATGAATATACCACACACCTTCCGCACAACGCATGAGTATAAATATTGCACATAATTTAACGTAACTAAATTAAATTTAGTTTAAAACGTCCACAACTATGATTTCACATACATACGGACATATTTTGCATTACGTACATTTATTGGGGAGTTAATAAACCGAAAATCTATTTTCACTAAGACAATCATTGTTATCATTCACAAAGAAACGTCTAAATACACAGTTTTATCATTTATCATTAAAATAATGTGAAACCACGTAACGTACATCTTAAAATTAAATTCTAAAAAATGCTTTATAGAAAATTATGTTATAATAAAAAAACAACTGAACACAGTTCATAATAATTATGAAGTTTATCTCACTCAAATATGAATGCTGCCAAATGCGATATTCTTAAACAAATTTTAACCAATTTAGATTGACGCTACGATAAAAATACTTCAGTATAGGGTTTGTCACTATGCCCTAACATGAAGTAACATGTTAACTTCAGAAAGGACAAAAAAAGCTGAATGTCGACTTCAATAACCGGACTCATTGAAGTTGAATTTACAAAGCTTACAATATTAATTAAACCTTTACAAATCAATTCTAGTTCATTTTTACTCCGACTATATACGAAAAAACGATAGCGCACGAATTTGTTCTTTGGTTAAATAAAATGAGAATTTTTCCGTGCCTCCACAACCATCAAAAAGTATAGCAAAAAATGTTTGAACGCTTAAGCCGGGTCCACATTGATAAAGTTTTGCGTTGCGTGTTTTACACCGCATTCGGGGCAAATATTTTCGCAACAAATTCCAATTTATTTTACAGATTTGTGCTGTGCGCTCTTTACAATACTGTGCAGAGAATATACGTTCGTATTCATAAAAAACCTCTTAACTGTGGTATAATAAAAGATTTAAACGATGCTTTCAAAAAAGGATATTCAAAAAAGCTTTTTGAACATATAAAGTTTAACAAATATGAGTGTATTACATTGTAACTGTAAACAATTGTAAACGCATTTTTATAAATGTGAACTCGACTTTATACCTAATAAAATACTTATCTATAAAAATATTGCTCCCGAAATTATATCCATTAATAAAATAAAACATAAGAATTATTTTTATATTAATGGATATTCATTATTTGTATTAGTATCTAAATTGTAGTGTTTTTAATCAATTTAATAGATATCTTTAGAGGACGCGTGATCACCTACATAATTTATTATTTATATAATATGTAATTACTATTAATATTATGCAGGTAATAAATAGTGTTCGTTGAATGTGTGAAGTTAGCAAAAACCGTAAAATATACAGCAACCACAGATTATAATCTATTTAACATACGTATTTACACAGCATAGTACAAGTGTATGTAATATTACAAATAAATTATATTTTGATCAGTGAACCGTAAAGAAAAGACGAAATCAAATGAAAATAATATATTGTGTGAAAGTTATAATTATTATTATGTAGCTTTAAAATAAAGAAGTTTAGCTGTCGAAGCAAAAATGTAACGTACAATATTTGCAACTTCAAAAATGGAAGTTCGTATTTATCTGTCAAAAAAATATGCGAAATAAATGTTTATAAAGAATCACGAGGCTTATATTTTTGATTATCAATTTACTGATAAAATAATAAAAGTGTTCACTTTGCTTTAAAAAATACATATTAATTTGTTTATTTTATTTAATGGCTGCATGACCAGAAATATGTTTCCCATCTGATACGTTGCAAATTCATTAAGGATTAAAAAAATAAATTGTGTCATGTCACTTGACAATCAAAGGGTGAGTGCAGCCACATTGAAAATGGCGCGAAACCGGTGTCGGAACCGCTGGAGTGCGCTCATGCGTGTGCACCGACCCGAAACCGTTCTTTAGCAACTATATCGACGGTGTGCTGTCGGCTTTATATGCTGCCCGTATAAAAAGAAAAATATTGACAGGAAAAAAGTTACACGTTGTCTGTTATTTTAGTAAAGACAAAATGTTAATGTTAAAAAAAATTAACAGTTTTTTTTAAATATAGTGTTATGAATAAATCTGAATAAAATTATTGTAATAACAGTGTTATATCTGTAACACTTAAATCAATATGTAATTTTAATCATTTGAATTCTAATTCAGAAATAAAAATTCAAGGTAAAAAATATTGTTATAAAACAGAGTCGGTATTTTATTTTGCTCATATTTTCGCATTCGAGATCAAAGCTTCCATTTCGAGACGGCATTATGTTAATAAGATTTTTTTTATAAGCATCGTAAATTACATCGCTAGCTGAAAGCCTAACAAACATTTTCTTAAAAATATTTCGTATCACGGCTCACTGTTCAAAATTGTTAAAACGTATCTACTTTAAGGTTACATTTCGTTGGGTTCCTTCTAGAAGCACAACCTACCCTGTATCTATCAAATGTCGAGTCAATTCTCACACAGGCCGTGTACACTGGCGTGACGTATTTGCCCCAGTAATAAACATTAGTACTTAGCGTTTAACAAAATCATTAGTATAACTTGGCTCAATAAAGATTGAAATCAAAATTGCAACGATAAAGAACCGCTAAAACGTGTGAGGAAGAAACATTTTTATAAAGGTCATTTTGGAAGATAATGTTTATTGAACCAAGTTATCCAACTAAAATTCAATTATCATAGATAATGATCAATTCACTGAATATTCCTATGCCGCTTACAATCGGCGTATAGTAGCTTGCGTTAGTACTAATAATTAGTCCTTAGCATTCAACCTTATCTTATAATCTGCACGGTAAAGAGTACTTTACACTATACAATTTGCCGTGTTCTAGATAAGATTAGATTAATGCAGAAAGATAGCGTACAAGTTAGTAAAAGTTAAAGAGTTTAAATGGGCTCTGTCTAACCATTTTATTTTTGACTGACTAAAGGTACATGGCAACTAAAATTAGACCTCTAGTTTGACACAATACCAACAGATACTTGAGAAAAATTACATTTAACAGTAATTTTATTATAAATGCCATACAAAGCAGCGATATCTTTGTCTAGTGTACACGGCCTTATATTTTATGCTTCATTCAAATAATTATTTGATAAAATACATTTTGGAGGGATGCACTCAAAGTACGATTGTTAATCGAGGCTATGAGACGACCAATTTTATTGACAATTCTTTCCATAAATACATATTTTGTTACTGTAATAGTCCTAGTAAACGAAGTCATAATCGCGTTCCACTTGTCCACACAAATGTCAACTGTCAAAACGCAACACGCGTATGCTAATGAGACGGAAATATCCGTTCGTCGTGACCGTTGCAATCGTCAAGTGGCACGCGGCAAATTAATGTTATGCCACATTTAGATACTTGCGTACAACTTAACTCGCCGAACAATGACAAGTGTGTAAACGCCGCTGTCGTATACAGTCGCGTAATCCTTTGATTTGTGCTGGAAAAACCTACACCATACGGAGAACGGACGAATGTCGTGGCGAGTGTCGAATACACCCGAGTAGGTTATTCACATACTCGTACTCGCGTCTATTGGTCTGCACTCGGAATGTACGCCATAGAAATTGTTAATTACTATTGATCGTCTCTTGGTCTCTTTGTTTGTACCTACAGATAACAAAAAAGTATAACAATATTATTGAAGCTGCCTCTCTAAGGTTTGATACTTTAAACATTAACTAAACAATAATCTTGAGCTAATTCCGAAATACATACATTGATGTCATGGAATTATAACATCACAAAAGACTAAAAAATTAGAGATTTCCATACATTTAATATAATCCATTTCAAGTAATAACCTATACATTATACATCCTTTAAAATAGTTATTTTATTTCATATATTTTGTAACATTTAACAGTTGCTTATATTTATAGATAACTGAACAAGTGACGAGGGTGACTAAATTAAAGAAAAAAAAATAAAACAAAATAAAGAAAAGCTGCAAAAATATTACAATTCCTCAGATAAAAATTAACATTTTGTACATTGTTGCACGCATAACATCATTCACACTGACACTCGTGTGTAATCTGCCTTAGCATGCAATTTGACATGCACTGCATTAGTCAGTAACTAATGTTCAGTGCATGGCTAGTTGAATTATTACCCCTTTAGTACGTTTTACCCCGTTTAAAAAAGTTTCAATTTAACTTTTTTCATGCACTGTAAATAAGCCGTGAAAATAGTTTTATCGCTATACATTGTAAAAATCTAGTCAAAACACTATGGTTTTTAATGAGTTTTATTCTGTTGTTAATAGAACGAGTATTTGTTGTCTGTGTCATACAGTAATACTCGTATGTCTGTCATATAAGATAAAGATAAAATTAGCTATACAAATGAAATTAAACAATACAGTTTATGGAACGGTAAGCATATATTAGACCTTTAGAATTATATGACAAAAATTGTCTAACTATTTGCCTATAGTGAACAAACTGGCTGCTCTATGTGAACATAGTAAACAGAGCATCAATGCCACCATATTATTTTTGACAAGATTTTTACATGTATTTTACAATGGTTTTTGTTCATATAATTAAATCATAAATTGGCTCTAAAACCAATAAAGTAACATGCGTGACATCGAATAAAAAAAAACAAAGATGTGTCATTTTCACTCGTGACTGAAACTATGACATAACTGACAGTTCCATGCATTCGAAATTTAAATCGTAACAAAATTACTGATTCATTTTTTAATTTATAAACCAGTGATATACTGAATAGTAGTACAGAAATATCGATACAGTCACATAGAACAGTGTTTATGATTTAAATCTATGTTTACTCCACATGTTTGAAAGTGTACCGGGGGTATACGCTACACACATCGTTCGTATTCACTTTCGTATGACTAGTGTGACACTGTGACACTATAAGTTCTGTTCGGCGGCACTGCCTACTTGCCTCTGTACTTCTCGGTCGTGGCGTCCTCTAGGTTGCTGTCCCAGTCGAACTCCGTGACGCCGCTGCGAGGCGACACCTCGCCTAGGTGGCGCCACCGAAAATCAAAATCCGAATCGCGTTTTTTTAAAGCTTCGAACCTGTCAAACAAAAGTGAATTTTAAGTCTAGGCTTCAGACAATAGCGCTGTTTTCTTATTAGAAAAAAAATGAAAGAGCCAAATATGAATTTGAAGTCATTTGATAAACACACACAATTTTCGTAGCGGTGAATAATCTTATTCTCGATCGAAGAAGGAATTTGAAAATTTTAAATAGAATACATAGTAGTTTTCTTTTGCAAAAAAAAAAAATTGCAATGCTCAATAAAAAACCAATTTGTAGTCTATCAATCAATCAAAACTCAGTGCTATATTGTCTTTATGGGCAATAAATACAATGCTTGACGTCAAAATGTAATGCTCAATTAAAATAATTTGAAGTCTACCAGAATATTTTTTACTAGACAATAGGATCAATTTATTCAGCCTTGAACAAATATAACGCCAAATCTATCAATTGCATAACGCTATTATTTTTTTAGGCAGAGAGTGTATCCCGCGAGGGGACTGGTGACCTGTGATTCTGGTATTTCTTACCTACAATAGGCACCAGTCTCTCACTACGTAAGGTTTAAGATATTCATATGTTGTAATCATGTAATTTAACATAAGACCTTCTTTGTGAGAGGTATAAACTATTTTTAATTTCATTTCATTTCGCGAGCTCAAAATATGTATAATGCTCAAAAATAATTTGAAGATTATAAGAAAGTTACTAGCAGACAATAGCATTTTATTTAGCATTTAACAACGGTAACACCAAAATAATACTTATAAAAAAAAATATCAAAGCAAAATACTTTAAAGTTCTTACTTGAAAAGATCTAGCGCATCATTAGCAGTTATTATAATACATTTTTTACGCAAATCCATTCGTAAGCGTCAACAAATTTGAGGCGATGTCAACGAAAATGATCTTGTTAGATGTGATAAGTGACAAAAAGAGACAGCTTTATATTCACGCATTAAATTTAAGATTTTTCGAGATGAAATGCCAGTTTGATCTTGATACACTTCTCAGAATATTTCTTAATATGATTTATAAAGTGATTAATTGTACAAGATAAAAGTGAAGATTTTTTGTGGATTGCCAGCCACAGTGCTACAGTTATATTTGCTGCATGTGCTACAAACTACGCCTGCATATTCTTTTGCGTACATTTTAATAAACAGCTTTCATATTTAGCATCATAATATATACCGTACCTGTATTATATTATTTTCATTATTTGTTAAGGTGCATTGGGGCAATTCCGATAGAAATTTCTGCGAGATGACTAGAGGTGAACATTTCATTTGATTATTTGGGAATGCTCTATTTTACGAGTCTTACTGTTTTAGATCTGCATAGATATTGAAAAGCCTTTGAAAAGCATAAATTATATTTTTAAATATATCGTTGGATTTGCTAAAGAAAGTGTTATAAATAAAGAACCATATTTTTGGGTCATAATGGATAATTGCGAACTATCGCGGGGTAATTCCGGAAGAATTCAAAAGTCGCCTTTATTGCATTTCAGCCAGAGTTTACATTTCATTTTCCATCGTAATTGCCCCATAGATTTTGATATTGTAAGTTTTTTAAATAATAACCGTTAATTTGAATTCCTATAACTTTGTATTACGGAATTACCCCAGAAAAACCTTGATGTTCAGACATACGTGACAGTGGTTCTCAACATATCATTTGAGATTTTAGGAAATTTAAAACTGCACGATGAATAAACAAAGTTATTTTTAAGTACTTACTTATTTTCTTAATGTCTTTTAAAGAATGTCAATAATACAATAAAACAAAAATTCAGTGAGATCAACTTTTATTTTTATAAGTTCCAAATCGATTGTGGATTTTCTAAAAGATTTAAATCTTGTAAGGTCTTATTCAGCAAATCAAAATATTCAGCAATGACGAATGGATCTGTCATTTTTCTTCGCACATATTCTACGGGTTGTGCTTTTTTGATGGACAAACCGTGACGTTTTCGGAAGTTGATAAACCAATCTGGTCCAGGCGTGTTATTCTTAAATGGTGTCTGAATATTGTTCACGCGCACATATTCAGCCACAATCTCCAATATTTCTGATCTTGAGAGCCCAAATCCCCATTTCTCCATGACTATGATGGTGCTTGCTAACTTTTTTTCGTCTTCTAAAGGTAGAACAATTGGTCTACCTGCATTCTGTCTAAGAGTATCTTTAGTTTTGACATGGTCATGAAGAGTGGTCATTGGAATCTTGTACTTCTGTGCAGCAGCATATGCGGTAAGCTCCCCATTTCTTACTTTCTGTATGGCAGTGGCTAAATCTTGAGACGTGTATGTTTTATTTTTCTTTTTTAAATAAGTACGAGGCATGATGACACTGAAAAAAGATATAACTTTTGTCAACACAAAAAATGCAATAATTAAGCAATAACTGAGGAATACCATAGACATACAACTGCAGAACCGTTATACACCATGCAGTGTATTAAGGGGAAAAAAATGGTTACGGTTTTGAAATCGGTATCCGTAATAGGGGATTGTGAGGCGGGGGTAAGGGTATTTTCTGAAAAGTGGGGGTGACTCTACACTACTCCCTCACCACTCCCCACCTCTCAAACCCCCATTATGGATACCGATTTCAAACCCAACCCAAAAAAATAACTAGCAAAGTCGACATGGTACAAAACAAAGTTAAGAATTTTAATTAACCCCCGACCTAACTTTCATCACACATATCTAAGAGCATTCCCATTAATTCACCTTTCAAAGAAAACAAAAAACAATCAAACTCGGTTCATCCGTTGGGCAGCTACGATGCCACAGACACACCACACACACATACAGAAACGTCAATCTTAGAACATTCCGTCATTTTTACATCGCGGGTCAAAAAAACGATACACTTTGAGAACTATTGACAATTACAGTAGGAAAACGTAAGTGGGGTTATTGCGAAACAATCATATCGAAATAAACCCGGAGGGGTAAATCAGAAAAAAATAAAAAAACACAGTTGGAACCTTATATTCCTATTATCATTAAGCACAAAACAAAAACCTATCATAAAAACAAACAAACATTGAAATAACTTACCAGGATTTCGAGAAAACTATCTTGGGGTTATTACGAATCACCAAAATTCGGCGCGAAATCACTTCTCTTGAATAATTTGACGACACTCGCGTGATGTTAGTGCGAGCGACTCGCAACGTCTGTCGCGACAAGTAAATCTAAGATGGCGCTTTGCCTAATGTTGCCAGCAGGAATATATTGCTGCGTTTCGTAGATTTTTTGCACTTTCGGAATATACCCATTTTCGAAATAGCCCCAATGCACCTTACTTGTTTATGCAAGTAATATAATTTTAAAATTTAGCATGCACTGCATTAATGACAGCGACTAAATAGGTAAATAAAATTATCGTTATTCTAAAAAAAATCACATGCTATGTTATTTAGAACGCGAATAAAAACACGCATTTATATTTGTTTCTTTCTTTCTTTGCCCTCAGTAAATATTACTCTTCCGTTCGACCGCAAAGAACTAAAATGCTATTTTACAATTAAGCACGTTCTGTATATCAACAGCGAATAAACAAACTATATTTTTCTTCAAACTATATACTACCGGAACTTACCCTAAATCTAAATACCGAAATAAAAAAAATAATAGGACTTGTGGAACCGATATTCTTTCCAATTTATCAGCGGCAACACAGCGGATGAAGTGAAACTAAAGTATTATTATTTTAAAATTAATCACGTTCTGTATACCGACAGTAAATAAACATACTTCTTCTATCTTCAACAACACTACCGGAACTTACACTACATCTACATCTAACCTAAGCTACATCTAAATAACGAAATATAAAATAATAGGACTTGTTGAACCGATATTCTTTCCAATTTATCAGCGGCGACAGAGCGAATGAAGTTTTTACGAGCACGCAACGAGCTGCGTGCTTGTCAGTCCAAACGTCTCATGTTACGGTTTCTGTGCGTATATTCTTTACGACCGCATAAAAATAAGGAAAATACAGGTGCTACATTATTCAAATGTTGGATGCGTATCGTTCAATTGCGATATTACGTTAAAATATTGCCGACTATAACTATTTTTGATGTAAATAGGAGTGTTTCAAATTTGTACAGATAGAAGTGGCTCTCTATTTTTGTCTTATATCATCATTGTAACGCTACTACTGTTTTCTAAAGGCCAATTTGGATAGTTTTATCTGGAGTCAGGACAACCAGGGAGACTTCTATCCCTATGAGTTTACTGCTTGAAAAAAATATATGATATACCTTTTGGGTATAAGGCTTTTGGGAAACTCATACCGGTCTTAAGTCCAAGGAGTTGAGCCGTTTGATGTGGGTAACTTGCGCCGGGGTAAGCGCGGCCAGCCTTGCGCCGACACAGTCATGTAGTGTTACGTGAAGTAACTACACGGTACCAACATTTTGAACATGAGGTTTCTGGCGAGCTCGTACAGCTCTAAGTCAAGGGAGTTAAGCCGCTTGATGTGGGTCACTTGAGCCGGGGTGAGCGCGGCCAGCGTGGCGCCCGACACTGTCGCGTTGTGTTGCGTGAAGTAACTACACGGTACCAACATTTTGAGCATGAGGTTTTTGGCGAACTCGTACAGCTCTAAGTCGAGGGAGTTGAGCCGTTTGATGTGGGTCACTTGAGCCGGGGTGAGCGCGGGTAGCGTGGCGCCCGACACTGTCGCATTGTGTTGCATGAAGTAACTACACGGTACCAACCTTTTGAGCATGAGGTTTTTGGCGAACTCGCACAGCTCTAAGTCGAGGGAGTTGAGCCGTTTGATGTGGGTCACTTGAGCCGGGGTGAGCGCGGGTAGCGTGGCGCCCGACACTGTCGCATTGTGTTGCATGAAGTAACTACACGGTACCAACCTTTTGAGCATGAGGTTTTTGGCGAACTCGTACAGCTCTAAGTCGAGGGAGTTGAGCCGTTTGATGTGGGTCACTTGAGCCGGGGTGAGCGCGGGTAGCGTGGCGCCCGACACTGTCGCATTGTGTTGCATGAAGTAACTACACGGTACCAACCTTTTGAGCATGAGGTTTTTGGCGAACTCGTACAGCTCTAAGTCGAGGGAGTTGAGCCGTTTGATGTGGGTCACTTGAGCCGGGGTGAGCGCGGGTAGCGTGGCGCCCGACACTGTCGCATTGTGTTGCATGAAGTAACTACACGGTACCAACCTTTTGAGCATGAGGTTTTTGGCGAACTCGTACAGCTCTAAGTCGAGGGAGTTGAGCCGTTTGATGTGGGTCACTTGAGCCGGGGTGAGCGCGGCCAGTGTGGCGCCCGACACTGTCGCGTTGTGCTGCGTGAACGGCACAGCGAAGCGCAGGTTGAATGTCTCTTCAAACACGTATTGGGATATCTAGGACAAAAGAACAATCGTTATCATTTTATTAAGCGATATAACAACATTACTGATATTATCATTATGAATAAATAATACAACAATAATATTTCATAAGCAATATAAATTAAATATCTATTTCACTACATACTTTGACTTAAATTCATAATAATGAAGTTAACTTTTTGGTCTTGAATGTAATTATGTGTTTAAAATTATACATTAAACCGTTCAATAAATAATTTAAAAACATTGATAATTACTCGTTCAATTCGTTTTTGTACACATTTAAAATATACACATTTAAAATATAGACACGATTCAACTAAAATAAATAAATGACGTACTATTTTTACTCGAATCAAGTTTCTTTTATACAAATGAATGGAAAACCGAAGGAAACCCGATACAAAGCTGGGTTCAGAAGCCACAGTACAATGCAAATGGAAACACTACAGTAGACCAAGGATTTGCTTTCCCCGCTTTTAACCTAAATCTTATAGGATTAAAATGTATTACAAAGAGCACATATTAAATTACTACTAAGAAGGTTTCACTGTGAAAGACACGCGATGAAAAAACTGGAAAATGAGGTTGTACTGTAGTGTTATCTGTTTTATTTGATGACTAACTTTCATTCCCTGTATAGATTATTTTTTCGCAAATATTTTTTTAGTGATCAACTGACCATGTGTTTCATTATTTTTACGGACATTTTCTTAATATAATATAAGTAGTCGTAGGGAACTCGTAGGGAAGGGAAGGAATATAAGGAAAGTCATAAGGAACTTTGTTGAAAAATTTCTTTTTCATAGTATATGTATTTCTATTGACACTTCCTATAATCATCCAAATATTTTGTAAACTTCCAAAATTATTTATGTCGTCGGAGATCGAAATCCATAACCCACAGGGCTATTTCCAAAATCAACAACGGTACAAATATTCTCTTATATTTTTGTCAAAATGCTACGAAAATAAACACATTTTAGCACTATCAACGAGGAGAGAGGTTTGTTATTTTTGGATGGCGAAAACATTTCATGAGATGACACTTAGCTGGTGATTGAAATGGTGGCTCCATGGTAAACAAACCCATTACGTTTCCAAGAGGAATATCTCATGAAAACTTGTTTTTACACGGTACTAAACTATCACAATCGCTATTTGTGCTAGCCTTAAGAATTTGGGTCTTTCATCCTTAAAATCGGAATTAAAAATCATTTGTACATTTTTCATACTTTTCAGTCAAAAATAAAATTTCAAATTATTTATCAGTTAATTTTCAAATCATATCCATATTCTTTCCTTTCCTTTCCTTTCTTTGTCGCCACTACAACCAATCCTATTCCTTCAAAATATAACCTATTCCAGCTGTCTTCTTCAATTCATCTGACGTCGTATGTCATCACTTGGTAACGGGACGATTAAGAGATCCTCTTCCAAATCAGAGGTGCTTACCTGGAACTCGAACATGGGACCGCTTGACTATCAAATACGAAAACAAAAACATTATTACGTCCGTTTTCTGTTACATCAAAAGCAGAATTTCACAAGTTTTATACAAATCACGAATACTCCGGGAAAACCAAAATTGTACCCAGATCACGTGCTACCAAAGTTTTATTTACAGTTAAGTTTTTGATTTAACTGAACTGGTAAACAAATTGAGTTGTTGTCTACTTCAAAGTAAATTATCATAATCTATATAACTTTACAAATAGGTTAAATTTTAAGCGTTTTTCAGCGATTTTGAAACCACTTCTCTCGAAATCTCTCGTGGTTACATGACAACAAAACATCAATTTTGTCCTTCTAAGTAAATTATTTGGACACTACAGTCGACCAAGTTGACGACGGTTGGCGAGCGACAGTTGTCGCTAATGATAGGCGGCGTGAATAGGCGACCATCGGCAACAGTCCTCCACTATCGCCGTCTGTCGCCATCGACTATCGATTGACCACGGACGATGACACCGGATAACAACAGTCGGCGACATGAATTGTCGCTCGTGAATGCCCAAGCTACCTCTCCCTACTGCCTAAGTCCGTTACTTCCCTGTGACTATTGTCCGAGTGAACCATCAGCAACTCTCTTGCACCCAGGAGTAAAAAATTCTCAAATGTACGCCAAACAATGAGCCACGTGCAAATAATGGCACTTACCATCGACTAACTTGCACCAATCGACCTGGTTGCACACATTCTAGACAATCCTAGAAGCGACATTCATTCATAGAAACAATCGACAGATGGCGTTGCCGGGAACAATGCGCTAAGTGCAAATAATAGTGCACTTAGCCACAGCGGACGTTGCACTGACACACTTACGTAACGTCGAATTTGTATAGTACTTGTGTGTTTGAAGGTAGAACTATTCAAGATTAGATTTAGCGGTATAGTCCGCGCCAAACTGCTAGTCCGCTCTGAAGTTGTTGCGAGCAGGTATAGTCATACAATTTGTTATGGCGATGGGATTAATTCTATATTCAGAGCGGACTAGCAGTTTATACTATACTAGTGGTATTCGTAAATGCTTTTCTGCATTTTCGCAACTGAAAATAGTGGAACCCATTATGGTTCGACTGCGGTGGCACCACTGCCGTACCTGTTTTTCCCTAATAGGTAAGCGCTTTGTGTTCCGTTCCAACTTCCATTCCAACTTAGTCCTAGTACCTACATGTGTACTCAGGTCTATTATAATAGTAAATTTCATCATCGCCCTCGCTAACAGGAATCACAATCAATCGGTTATAACAAAAAACCCGCATGGCTTGCGTTTCAGACTTAAAATGGCTCCATTGTTTCCAAAATTAGTGCGAAAAGTCTCTTCCATTCTTAAAAGGGTAATCCTCGCGTAAACCTCGAATGATTCGATAAAACAAAGCCTCATTCAACCATTATAACTTCTATCGTCATCTCTACATTTTATTTTTGCCGACATCATGCCGTCGTCGTCAACCCATTACTGTCCCACTGCTGGGCACGGGTCTGCAGAGTGAGGATTACGCCATAGTCCACCGCGCTGACCAAGTGCGTATTGGTAGACTTCACATACCTTTGACATTTTTTTATAAATTTCTCAAGTGTAGGATTTCTCACGATGTCTTCCTTCACCATTAAAGCAAGTGACAAATAATTTTTAATACGCACATAACTTTGGAAAATCAGATGTGCCTGGGATTTGAACCTCTGACCTGTCGACCGAGGCGACCGAGTTTCAACCATTACTTTTTGCATCATGTCCCAATTGAATGGAGCTCTTGTTATCGACGAATGCAATTTGCAGATTGAATATGTTTCGAGAGGGAGGATATTTTTTAAAATGTTTGCTGAATCACA
The DNA here is from genome assembly GCF_041222505.1 of Epargyreus clarus. Classification (NCBI taxonomy): domain Eukaryota; kingdom Metazoa; phylum Arthropoda; class Insecta; order Lepidoptera; family Hesperiidae; genus Epargyreus; species Epargyreus clarus. Next base: position 5,958,636 of record NW_027332222.1, on the reverse strand, counting down.
GAATACGGTCGTTGTGTCGGAGGTAACACGTAGAGTGGTACGTGCTACGCGAATTCTCTCAATTTTAAAATCGGGAATATGGTGTTTGTAAAATAGGAAAATGTAACTCAGACAAAATCTATCTAACCTCTAGGTATAATAGAAAGATATGAGCTAATGTGCGCACCTTTTAAAACCATTTCCATTTTTCGGAGGTCTAGCCGCTTTATCGATAGAGGCTTTGCAACTAATGTTACTTATTAGGTATCATGATAAAATAAAATTACATATGAAGTTGAAACCACGACTATTTCTGCCTTAAAACAGCAGTGTTAAGTACTGATGTGTTACGGTTTGAAAGATGCGGTAAGGGGGACATACATATCCGTAGCGTTCCAATATAGCCAGGGGTAACGTTGTGTTGTCGTCCTTAGGTAAAACTCTAATCTTATCTGGCTTTCATTACAGATGTCAACGGTACCAGCGGACTGCATGCATACATATATGTCGGAGGAAGAGTCAGAGTTATTTAATATAGCTTTAGCTATACTGTTACTTTAGTATTTTAGTAATGTTATTGGTACTTGATCAATCGAAGTCTTTGTATAGCTTTCGTATTATAATCAGAGCAGAGACCTTTAAGAGGTCTCTAGTGGAGTCGAGGTATGTGGCGGCGCGGTGGGGAAACATGGATAAGAACTGATGTGAGTGATCGAGGTGGATCATTATTTCGTTGTGCTTTGGAGCGTGTAGTCACTACCTTGAACCTGCTGCTCAAATCCTTTGTTTGTAAAGTAATAGTAGTAGTATAGTATAGTTATTTTGTAATTCCATATTAAGAACAATAAATACTGTGATTACTGTATTTGTGCCTGCATCTACCCTATGACAACGCCCACAAAACCCATAGATTCTATCAATGATGTCGATGAGAGCCGTCCTTCTCCGACATCAGAAGTGGGATCTGTGCAGGCACAAAAGACTTAAGTGAATTGAGTGTAACAAATAACGGCGGCGGTGTTCAACGACAAATAGTAAAATAACAAATTACTTGTGGAGGAGCTGCGCAACTTGCGAAAGTTGGTCTAAAGACATCACCTGAGTTTCATCCTGAGGAGGTGCAACCTGTGATTGTTTGGTTGATGAACAGCTGAAGTCAGGGGAGTATTTTTTTTTCTCTCTTTTATTTTTTGAGTGTTACTATGAAAGATTCTGTCATAAAGATTGTAAAATTTTAAGATTTTTTTTTCTCTCGATTATATGTGATATTTTACAATGTTGTGAGTGTTTCGTTGTCCATATGTTTATGCGATATGGGTTATATGATATAATTACTACAGCACAGATCATTTTAGATAAAATAAAATAATTTAGTCCATTCAGGACAAATTATATGTTATTAGTTCGTTCCTTTGTAACGTGACATTTTATTTGTAGAAAAATATGAAAGTCTACAATATAGGACCTTAATCTTATCCCAGATTTTACATTTTTTATTAGCTTGTGGACAATTTGTTATTTGTTGTCATAGCTGTTATAAATGTTTCAGTTAAACCAACGGAAAACTACACTATGTTCGAAATTCCAAGTGCCTCAATACGACGATGGCTATGACGAGGCTACAAGTCACCTGATGATATAAGCGTGCCGCTGAATTTCATATAAGAACGTGCAGTTGGAGATTATGGTCAGCTAAAAACAAGTAAAACCTTTCATCTGACTGTATAGGACATAGTACACGAATGAACGTGTGTTGTATAAAGCCCGAGTTCTTCACACAATTTGGTGAGCAATATTCATTTTGTTTCTGATTCTGATACCAATTAAGTTAAAAATAGAGAAATAATGGCCAGAAATTAAAATACCTGATACAATGATAAAAAATGTAGATTCTTGCATCTTATTGTGAAATACATTTAAGTACTTATGAGTGTTTATGACGTTATAATTGTATTTTAAGCTAAAAAAAAAAAAAAAAGCTGAAGAAAGTTTAAATAACCACATCTGGATTGAATGTCTGTTATTAACATAAGAGTTAGATATAATTTTGATTACATAAATATAATAGTTAAATCATAGATTAGTAAGTTAAATGAATAAGACGTTGGCTGTTGTATTTTGATATGTCGAGACCTATCGAATAAGACAGTGATATTTCAATCAATATTAACAGTAATATACTTACTGTTCTTGGGAGATTTACACATTATAGGTTGATGTTAACTTACGAGTAGGTAGTAGGGTTATACGGGTAACTTAAAAATTAGACTCTTAAATCTTAGCAAAATTGTCGGGTTGTAAGTGTTGTTGATAAACGAACAGATTATGCGATAAAATTAGCGCCGCTATATAATATAAAAATAACTAAGATTCGGATTAAATTTTGAGAGTTCCTAGAGTATTTGATCCAAAATAATATTTTTCAAACTATTATTATAAAAGGTGTCCTCAAGTAAATGCTCACCTATCGCATCAAAACGAAACGTGACAGTACAATATTAATTATATTTTACTAGATTATGTCTGCGATATTGGTGTGATGATAGTCAATATTACACTGTAATGGATGTGATATATCTTTTATTTTTTCTCGTCGATATAAACTAGTTTGAATTTTTGAAGAATAATGTAACAAAAAAAAAAAAAAAAAAAAAAAGTCAAAAGCGTTGTCAAATTACTTATTAAAGAGATTATTCGCTACATAACAATATTTATAAACAAACACTGTATAATTTCTTTGTGACTTTAAAATTTTCCGTAAATAACATAATTCTTACTTTTTTGTTGCTTGTGTTCTTGTTTACATCATTACAAGTGTATTTGTTCCTTAGAATTTTTTTTTTCGATTAGTTAACTGTACATAATATCTCGTATGTATCTCGTACATTTGAAGTATAAACGACATAAGAAATCTTCCTACCAATGCACAGTATAAAAAAAAAAAAAAAAAAAACCTTTTTGGGCTTACATTGAGCTTCCAGTGTCGTCGCTATATACGTTTTTTTTTTTGGATTTTTATTTGGTTTGGATTGGTATTTGTTTTGGAGACTAAAGCATTCAATTTCTTTTTATCAAAATTAGTAATTGATAACTATACAATTTTGATTGATTTGGATTAAAGTTATCAATTTTACAAATTCGAGTCTAGCGTGTTTTCATGGTACAATTGCTGCCCTGCTTATTTGTTGGTAACGTGTTTAAACACATATGGCTAGCTAAGTATTAATAATTATAAAAAAAAAAAATCCATGTCTATAAATAAGAATAAGTTATAGTATGGGATTATGATTATAAAATATTTAAGAAAAGCATTGTTAAGCAGGGTTGAAGCATGGCTTCTCGATCGCTGGGACCTAGGTTTCAACTCCAGGCACGCACCTTTTAGTTTTTAGAAGTTTTGTGCGTATTAGAAATTATTTATCGCTTACTATTGTCGTGAAGGAACACTTCGTGCAGTAACCTACCGAGTTCTTAACTTCTATGTGGTGTCTACAAAATCGCAATAATGACAATCGTACATGTATTTCAAATATGTTTTTTTTCTTGTACAGTAAGCAAATATAATGGGCAAATATGACTTATTTAAATGTCAAAGCGCGAGGTTTTAAAATATAACCTTAGAAGAAGAAGTAACAATAACAAAGGCCTTAATTTTACCAACAGTCCACTGGGTTTTGTTAGTAGCGTTGATAGATGTTAGTAGCGTAAGTGTATCAGTTATAGCGTAGTGTACTATAAAAATAGTATATAGGTTTGACTAACTAAGCGGGTTAATACTTTCTAAAGGTGATATGACTATTCAAATAAGATGAATATACTTAGGCAATACTTGGGTATACGTCGTGGAGGCTATGCAAGCGAGGTAAATGCTTTTTAACAGCAATATGATCGTCCAAATACCATGATAGTAGCCAATACGGCGCGAAGGCTGTGTAAGCGAAGTGAAAGTTTTCTAACGGCGATATGATCGTTCAGAAGACTTTAAGGGATGGCGTAGAGATAAAAAATATATATTGTACACGTTAAATAGGCGAGGTGGCCATTTAAAAGACTGGTTGTATTATGTGTATGTATTTGTTAAATAGGCGAGGTGGCCATTTAACGGACTGGTTGTATTATGTGGATGTATTTGTTAAATAGGCGAGGTGGCTATTTAACGGAGTGGTTATATTATGTGGATATATTTGTTAAATAAGCGAGGTGGCTATTTAACGGAGTGGTTGTATTATGTGGATGTATTTGTTAAATAAGCGAGGTGGCTATTTAACGGAGTGGTTGTATTATGTGGATGTATTTGTTAAATAGGCGAGGTGGCTATTTAACGGAGTGGTTATATTATGTGGATATATTTGTTAAATAAGCGAGGTGGCTATTTAACGGAGTGGTTGTATTATGTGGATGTATTTGTTAAATAAGCGAGGTGGCTATTTAACGGAGTGGTTGTATTATGTGGATGTATTTGTTAAATAGGCGAGGTGGCTATTTAACGGAGTGGTTATATTATGTGGATATATTTGTTAAATAAGCGAGGTGGCTATTTAACGGAGTGGTTGTATTATGTGGATGTATTTGTTAAATAAGCGAGGTGGCTATTTAACGGAGTGGTTGTATTATGTGGATATATTTGTTAAATAAGCGAGGTGGCTATTTAACGGACTGGTTGTATTATGTGGATATATTTGTTAAATAAGCGAGGTGGCTATATAACGGACTGGTTGTATTATGTGGATATATTTGTTAAATAGGCGAGTTGGCCATTTAATAGACTGTTTTAATTATATTTATGTATAAGTTAAATAGACGTGGTGGCTGTTTAACTGAGGGGAAGATTACTTGTGCCCCGATTATATAGAAAATTGTTTGGTGTAGGTAAATGTTTCTTTTGTACAATAGTTGAACGAATAAGTTTATTTTGACCATTGGTACTTGGAAGTATTTCATTGCTTACATAAAGTGTATATACGTTTTATTGATTTGGGATACAGTTAAGTAAAACATTACGGGGCAATTTATACCGACTTGAACTCTCGGTTGTTAAATGTAATAAGAACCAGTCATTGATTAAGTATAAGTGTAAAGTGGCTAGGTATGCATCGTCACAACACAACATTCTTTATTTTATAATATTGAGGGTCATAGAGAGCAAATTTATAACCACTTATGTCTTGAAAGGAAAGAAACTCCCAAGAATTTTTAACACATTGGCATTTGGCACCTCATAATATAGAAATGCCACTTGAAAACCAAGTTGGGGTTAGTTTATGACTTTGGCTAAGTTCCGTGACAGATTTCGAGTGATATGGCGTCCTGTTTTTAACGTTTCGAGAATTTCTTAATCATTAACATTTTAAGACCCCACTTAAGATTACACTTTAACTGCAATATTTTTGTTTTAAGATTGTTTAAATGGTCAAATGTATGGGTGCCAATAAATCAACAAAGGGTGAAGGGTGAAAGCATTGCTTAATGTAACTGAGTGTCGTGAGACTCGTTATTTAATATTTAACCATACAACTCTCCAACCATCCATCTATCAGCCTTGAAAGTCCACTGCTGGACATAGGCCTACCCAAATCCGCGCGACCTGGTCGGTGGATACTCTGGTCTCCTTTTGATCAGATGTGGTCCCCGTTCGAGGTCATTCCTACCATACAGTTTTACCAAAATAAATATGTTTCATTTCAGATAACAATTGCACTCATCCTTCAAGGTCACACGAGGACGTGTGAAGCGTCAGGATAGCCGTGTCGGAGGAAGAGTCAGAGTTATTTAATATAGCTTTAGCTATACTGTTACTTTAGTATTTTAGTAATGTTATTGGTACTTGATCAATCGAAGTCTTTGTATAGCTTTCGTATTATAATCAGAGCAGAGACCTTTAAGAGGTCTCTAGTGGAGTCGAGGTATGTGGCGGCGCGGTGGGGAAACATGGATAAGAACTGATGTGAGTGATCGAGGTGGATCATTATTTCGTTGTGCTTTGGAGCGTGTAGTCACTACCTTGAACCTGCTGCTCAAATCCTTTGTTTGTAAAGTAATAGTAGTAGTATAGTATAGTTATTTTGTAATTCCATATTAAGAACAATAAATACTGTGATTACTGTATTTGTGCCTGCATCTACCCTATGACAACGCCCACAAAACCCATAGATTCTATCAATGATGTCGATGAGAGCCGTCCTTCTTCGACATATATATTTTTTATAAGCAGACGAGCATGCAGTCCACCTGATGGTAAGTGGCTACTGCCGCTCATGGACATATGTAATACACCCCAGATAGGATTAGACATTCCCACCTGAGGTCGGGCACAGATGCGCCGCTACCCCTGAGGACAAAGCTGGAACGCCTCGAAGAAGTATGTCTCCCTTATCACACCCTTCAAAACGGAACACAGGAGCGCCTAACACTGCTGTTATTAGGTAGAAATAGGTGTGGCGGTGGTGCCGTCGGAGTCGAACCACATAGGGTTCTACCACCTTCAAAAAAAAAAGCTTTCCTCACCTTCTGAAACTCCGTGAGCCCGAAGTACGCCATGGCGGCGAGATTCCGCTTAGCGGATGCGAGCAGCACGCGGTCGCTCTCAGCGGACCTGTGCCGCAAGGTCCCGTTGTAGCAGCCGACGAGGGCCAGGTCCGCCAGCATCCTGGTCTGCCGGTTGTTCGCCAGGTTCCACGGGCACGACGCGAAGTCCTCGAGCGTGACGCCGCGCCACGACTCGCCGGAGTAGCACGGTGGCACTTCCGACGCTAGAACAAGAAGAAAGGATTAGAACTATGGATAAATAATATTTCTGACAGCTTTACGCAGTAAGTAACAAATGACATTTTCACAAGACAATAGAGGGGGCCTACCACCATCTTTTAAAAACCATCATAGTTTAGGAAAGTTTTATTTCCTCCTTAAAACAGTAAAATATTCCGTCATACACAGTTGAACAAACTTAAACCCTTATTAATTTTTCGCTTATCCATTGTATAAAACCAACTGAAATGGTCATATTTTGCTTAAAAGGTTAAATTTCCTGCAAAAAAAGTAAAAGTATGATTAAAATAATATTGTTTTAAGAGATGGTAGTAACCCCACTGAATAGACAAAGTATGTGATGTTAGATTTCCTCATTTTTGTGGACCTTGGACAACTTCGAGAATACAATGCAGCTCATAAGCTAGTAGGCAGGTTTTTAACAATGTTTTTATTTTCTTCTTTACCGTAAGTGATAATTATTTCTTGAAACGCACATAACTTGTAACAATCATTGATCAAAATTCTGAACCCATGCCACTCACGTTAAGATCAACATTCATATCACTATACACTAGGCCTTCCAACTGAAGTCAGAGACTCCTGCCAAGCAGCGGAACATAAAATAATAATTATAGTTAAAGAACTAAAAACCATGCTAAAATCGCACAAAGAAATAGTTAAACCTGACGGTCTTGATGAGAAGAATGGGATAAAATTATTAAATTTATCGAATATTGTCAAAGTGGGTAAAAATCGAGTTCAAAGATTCCGTTACATACATATAGGTCAAGCTAATAAAAGTGTGAAAAAATGTGGACAAGTCTATGATTAGATTACTTCGTGACCTGTATTTTTTAACGCATTCGAATAAATAAAATAAGCACAGATATAATTAAAGAAAGATCTGGCTTAATAACGAGATCTATAATGAGAAAGTGGAGAAGTTATCATAATGATTACAACGGCCATAATGAGGTTGGGCGCAGTATTCGTCATTAAACTTGTGTGGATGCAAATACATTCAGGTATGGAACTCGGTCAACACTCATATTTACAAATGCCTGACATAATTTTGCAAAAAAAATTTCGAAGGTAGAACCCTTCGGGGTTCGACTCCAGGTACCGCCGCCATAGACATTCCTGCCTTAGAATAACTAGTGCTAAGCGCTGTTGTGTTTTAGTTTGAAGAATATGGTAATTAAAAGTATTTTTTATAAAATTAAAAAACCCAACTGCTTAAAATTAATTCATCATCATCACCATCAACCCATTACTGTCCCATTGCTGGGCACGGGTCTCCTCTCATAATAAGAAGGATTAGGCAATAGTCTACCGCGCTGGCCAAGTGCGTATCGGTAGACTTCACATACTTCTGAGGTTTTTTTAATCTCTTAGGTATGCGGTTTCCTCACGATGTTTTCCTTCACCGCTTAGCAAGTGATAATTAATTTCTAATATTCACATCACTTTGAAAAATCAGAGGTGCGTGCCTGGGATTTGAACGTCAGACCCCTCGATCGAGAGGCCGAGTTTCTTAACCACTAGGCTATCACTGCACTTAGAATTAATTGATGAATAGGAAGTAATGTAGCCTATATCACACTCACAATTTAGACGTGTCCAAAGACACCTTAAATGTAAAAATTTGTCAAGTCGTTTGGACTACAGGTCATGCCAAAGAATGGGATATACTCGTACATACACTCGAATAACATTACCCTCCACAATCGGATAAAAAGATATCTGTTTATGTTATATTTTTTAAGTATTATGTAAATCAGATGTTGCAACTTAGTCCTCTCGAGTAGTAGTAGTAATAGTAGCAGTAATAGTAGTAGTAATAGTAGTAGTAGTAGTAGTAGTAGTAGTAGTAGTAGTAGTAGTAAAAATATTATTCTTAAAATTAATCAACCACCACATTACTTAGCCAAGTACTTCATGTCAAAATTCAAAAAGTTCAAATTTCAAAAAGTGTCAATAATACTATCAAGACGAGTGGTACGAGTAGTAAAATGTATAAATTGAGGTTACATTTATATTAATGTAGTGGCAACGCTACGCCACAAACTCCTACTTCAGAAAGTAAATGTTTTCAATTAACTTACACTCATCAACAAACAGTACCCTTTTGTTGAATAAACAACAGAATTTAAATATTTTATTGTTCAGACTGTGAAAATATTGTGTACGAGTTTATTATTTTAACATTTATTAAAATAAATGAAAATTTAAAATAACTGCGTTCATTTTTTATTTGAAGATCTTTTCTCCACGTATTGACAGTGGAGCAGCGTGATGGAATATGCACCAGGCTTCCTCCATTTGTAGGGAGAGTCCAGTGTCTAGAAATGGGATATATAAACAATAACTAACAAGCAAAACCACCCATCTGTGATCAGCTTGAGGTAGATCCTCTGTTGCATTTGTGACGTCACACCTTTCTTTCGTGGCAGAAAACTTGACGCGTCCTATATAACGGACAATTACTTTAAAGGTGGTAGAATTATTCAATTGCGGCGGTAAACCACCACACCACCACTGTATTTTTTTTGTTAATTACAACACAGCTACGTGTCCAAAAAATATACACTAAGTTACCAGGTACCAATTCCAAAAACACACGAACACCACAAACCCCCAAATCTACTATCAAAGACAAACAACTACGAATACTCGCACGAAACACTATCGATCATAGAACTTTTGGAAGTTGCACGCGAAACTTATATACGGAAAGTTGCGTTTTAAATATGCCTTCTGAACAATATTTCTGCCTTATAATAGTAGCTGTTTTAAGCGAAGGGTGTGGTAAGAGATACACTTGTATGAGGCGTTTTTCTTTTTTTTATAAATTAGAAGTAGCAGACGAGCATGCAGTCCACCTGATAGTAAGTACGAGTAGCTACTGTCGCCCACGAACATCTGTAATCAACCCCAGATAGGATTAGATATTCCTACCTGAGGTCGGCCACAGATGCGCCGCTACCCCTAAGGACTAAGCTGGAAAAATATGTCTCCCTTACTACACCCTTCAAACCAGAATACAGCAGCGCTTAACACTGCTGTTATAAGGCAGAAATAGGTGTGGCGGTGGTGCCGCCGGAGTGGAACCACAAAGGGCTTTACCACCTATAAAGCTACCACTTTTTTCTCGAGGGAGAAACCTTCAAACGGTACCCGGTGCCGTGGGAGCGACACGGGGTTATGTGGGACTTTTATCACACTAAAACCCCCCGGTGGCCATCCTCAGCGCTGCGTAGAGGACTCCGGGATCTCCAAAGGAACGCGACCAGAGTCCTTTTAGCGCACTGCCCCGTCGGGCTCCGCCCAGGCGAGTTTGTATCACCACACCGTCTAGTGTATACGACGGAATGCGACCACACATACCGCCGTCCTTCCCGGGCTCGCTAGCCGGGCGGTTCGGGCTCCCACTCTTGCCACCCACAACCCCGGAAGCCCCTTTTAGTCGCCACTTACGACAGGCAGGGGATACCGTAGCCCTATTCCCGGTACTACAGGGACAGTATGAGGCGTACTTACTTAATCCTCAAGGTAGCCTTTAGCGTAACAAAATCTTACATAGACTCGGATTTTATTGTTCACAGTAGATCGATATCAAAAAATGCTTTTTAAAATCATTGTGACGGTATTCATTTGCGGTTCCACTACCTATGGACTAATCAACAAGAAGTCAACACATTCACACAGAAAAACGTAAAGGAAAATCCATCTGTGCATCCAACCTTAGCTAAGATTTAAATCCTATCTGGGGTTGATTATCAGCCTTTATTAATAATCAATCTATCCAATGTTTACTCTGAATCGACCAAAATTTGACAATTTCTAGTAGGCAGAAATTGTCAAAATTCGATCTTTATTGTCAGATCATTGGATAGATTGAGTATTAACAACAGACCATCAGGTGGACTGCAAGCTCGCAACACAATCGATCATGGAAGTTACAAAAGAATTTCACGCGAAACTTGTATACGGAAGTTTCGCATTTTAAATATGCACGAACACACCCCATTGGCTTGTTGAGAATTCACCCCTTTGAAAGAAAATTCAGAAACGAAACTACCTTTCAATTTTTCACGGTGTATTGTGGAACACATTCCTTACACGTAAAAATAAAAATATAAAGTGAAAATTTAAAATTTTGATTTTAATTGTATAAGTAAAAACATCTGTGCTTATCCATATTTGCGCATCCGACGTAGTTAAGATTTGAATCCTATCTGAGGTTGATTATCAGCCTTTATTAATAAACAATCGATTCAATTTTATCCTGCCAAATTCTTCTATTAAAATTGAGAAATTTCGGTCTTTGTTGCTCAATCATTGCATAGATTGAGTATTAATAATCAGTTTCCATTTACAATTACTATACATCAGGTGGCCTGCACGCTCGCAACACAATCGATCATGGAAGTTACGAAAGAATTTCACGCAGAATTTTAGAATTTCAGAAACTTGTATACGGAAAGTTTCGCATTTTAAATATGCACGAACACACCCCACTGGCTTGTTGAGAATTCACCCCTTTGAAAGAAAATTCAGAAACGAAACTACCTTTCAATTGTTCACGGTGAATTGTGGAACTGGAGTGTTTCCTTATTCAGGATTAGGTACTCTAGCACTATCGGAGTTTGTGAAAGGATTAAACAGAAATAAGATTTGAAAATAGGTCTTTTAATACTGATTTTGAAATAGGTAACATATTTGGTGTAAAATAATCAGTAAAGGCCAAAAAATACATATAGCTGAATATCCGCCTTTTTCGAAATCGGTATAAAACAAGTCGAACGATATTACTTTTTGTGTTAGACTTTATAACTTTGATTTACATTTTTACCATATTATTAAAGTGTTTTGTTTAGAAAATTAAAATAAAAAAGTATATTTGGAAGCTGAAAAAAACGAAAATATATAATTTCAAATAATAAATAATTTTTAGACACATGTGTTCAAAATCCCAACCCAATACTTGCTGCCAATACTCTTTACATAACGTAACATTACTTATGTAATTATCATTATATGATACATAGCTCGCCAATATTAGAAAACCCCAGAAAAATCATGATTTTATACGGTCGTCCCATTTCACATAAACTTACTAACCATCAAAACAAAGTACCAATATTGTAAGTTTCTGATGCATTTTGAATTTCTACATTAGACAGATGTTAACGACACAACATTACGAATTACGAAAATGCAAAAGAGATAAGTATAAAGCTTTTATGGAAACTATTTTTGTATTTTAAAATATGCATGAACACACTCCGAACTGGGTTGTTGAGAATTCACCCCTTTGAAAGAAATTTTGAAACAAAACTACGAGTATGTTTCAATTGTTCGCGCGGATAGGCGGACTTCCGAACGGTGTAATTTGCGGTTGACTAGGCGAATGCAATTATTTTAAAGGTGGTATAGCCCGCGTAAGGCAGTGATAACCTAGTGGTTAAGAAACTCGGCCTCTCGATCGAGGGGTCCGAGGTTCAAATCCCAGGCACGCACCTCTGATTTTTCAAAGTTAAGTGCGTATTAGAAATTAATTATCACTTGCGAAACGGTGAAGGAAAACATGGCCTAATCCTTCTCATTATGAGAGGATGGACCCGTGCCCTGCAGTGGGACAGTAATGGGTTGATGATGATGATGATAGCCCGCGTAAAACTGCTAGTACGCTCTAAATATAGAAAGAATTGCGTCGCCATAGCAAATTGTATAACTACACCTGCTCGCAATAACTTCAAAGCGGACTAACAGTTTGGCGCGGACTATAGAGCTTCTTGTGGTTACATTGAGGTGAACCCACTTCTAATGTAGCTTCTGCATGTCTGGCATTTGCTGCAAACTTTAAAGTCGCTCTACACACGCACAAACGCAAGGACGCGCGGTGAGCGCTTGCGGCAAATCCCTTTGACTTGTGCCAAAACATTCAACGATACTATCGGGTTTGCTTTAAGCGCTTGCAAACGTACACAAACCAAATCTACCTCTCTATACACATGTTTGATATTTATAACGATTTATATATTTATAATACATTTGTAACGACTTATTAAGGTTTGATGAGCGTGTGGACGCGCATAACACGCTACAATTCAAGTCTAAACAAGAATAGAGACTACATTTTTGTTTGCCTTTGCATAATTTTAAAAACCCTAAAATCGTGTTTTCTTTTCGTACAATGCTTCAATTTTATTTAACCTCAATTTTGTGAAAGCACAAACAATACAAATACAGAGTACAGATGTAAAGTCAGAAAAACTATGAGACCAACATAAAGTATTCACTCCTTTGTGTGCTATAAAGCCAAAATCGCAGTCCGCGGACGCGCGTCGCACCGCACGAAACTCACCCTTTGAAAAGTTACAAAGTAGCGTTGAAAGATAACTTAATTGCACCGACACAATGAGGCCCATTATTCATATAAACGGCCCATTATTTAAATTGTCAAGCGTCATAAATAAAGAGGGTGTATTATTAGAACGATATCAACCCAAGAATAACCGTTTCCTCGTCTAAATTTATTTTAATGTAGCCTATTGTTATATAAATGTCGATAGAGGGAGTGAATCAATCAAAGTAGAGTAGAGTACTATAATGTGGACTATTGCTTTCTTTCGACAAACGTTAGTGTATTTTCTCAGATAACTCCCGCAACCCGAACTTGCAATTCTATTCGTTTTAGGTATTAAATTTCGCCATAAAATACCGATAATAAAGGTAAATTGTTCAGTTCAGTTACTGTAATTCTAGGAGATCTCGGAGATCATTTATAAATGCTAATTAGTCATGTAATAAATCATTTATAAATGATCATTTATAAATGTGAAAAGTGTAATTATGAAAAGTCTATAGAAAACTTGACTATATATGAACTACTCCATTGGTCGAAATTTTAATTGAAACTTGAATTAAACTTTGATTAACCAACTGATAGTTGACACCTAAAAGCAGATTACTCGCTGGTTGATTGTGAGTTTCGATTCAGCGTTTCCTTCAGAAGATAATCAGATTAGAAAGAGCAGATCAAGTGCAATCACCAATGTTATAGTAAAACCTCGAATCTACAAATAAATGGGCTCGAATTTCCAGAAGTTTTGGACTTCCTCACAATTTTTCCCTTCACAACATTGATACGAGTATAACAGTTTCTGGTACATATTTTTTATAAAACGCACACAATTTTTACAACAGAGGTGTGTTTGGGAATAAACAGCAGAGTTTCAACCACTAAACTAATCAAAACGTGATTATAGAAATTCTTAGAACTGGACGCATGCCCAGAAGTTTCAACTTTTGCGACATATTAAACAGCCCATAATCCCTTTAGCAATATTTCGCTTTCGTCCACAAAAAATGTTCTCAAACTGAGCGTGGGAGTCGACCGCAAGAAGGAAACGGCTACTTGTAAGGGCAATTGTTCGTCCATTAGGCGTATAATGGCAAAACTTGGAGTAATCCGCCACCCAGCCGGTGCTGCCAAAGTGAATAATACTTGCAAGTACTCATGTGGCTGTCAGTAGATAGAACTAAAGCGATTGTATGCTATTAACATAGTATCGGTACCTAATGTTTTGTGGTTTCCGATTGAACATTTTTGTTGTGTCGATTTTAATTCTCTATGTTCAAGAAAATCACTCGTCATTTGTACTTCGTCATTTTATATTCACTACAAAAACTAACTAGATTTACTATATATCAATAACAACTAATTTCAATACTACACAACCAAAATAAACACCTACCGACAAAAGCACGTTGCTGACATGAAGGGCTTAAGGGCGGATATTGATAAATTAGGCCAAATTACAAGTTCCGCGGGAAACGTCAGCAGAACTCACCTAACGAATCCGTTACGAATACAAATCGATTGATATGGGGTTATTTGGAGCCTGTTCACATGGCTATCAAGTCGGAGATATCCGCTTGACAAGTCCACATGATCCTTTTAGGCCCTTGGATCCCAGGCCCTTAGCATACGAGGTGTGTTCAAGAAGTATTTGCTACTTTTAGCATCCGCGATCGACGATTTGGTTCCTTTTCGAGATCAGTAGAGCTACAGTATCCCCTGCCTGTCGTAAAAGACGGCTAAAAGGGAACTTTCGAGATTACAAGCACCAAGAACGGTGGCACGAACTGTTCCGTCATCGATACTGAGAAGGACGAATCCCGCTTATCGAGAAAATATAAGTTTGATGATGGTAGTCTGAGGTTCGACTCATTGTAGTATGTACAATATACTATACTATGTATTCTTATAGACCACCAAGTCTTAATACTATTGTGTTGTTTATTCCTGTTGTCAGTCACTTTATACGGATAACGGAGAGGATAAAACACGAAAAAATAAGCGATGCTTATCGTAAGCAGCTCTAGAGGTGTGACACAGTAGCCGCTCTTCACGCAAGGATACTGAGATAAAATCAAATCCAGACACGCGTGGTTAATCTGTCAAGAAATCTTTTTGTTCATTTTTATTTTGTAAGGTTACTTCGGGTACTTTATGAAATGGGATTCTTGAGGACATACATTTTCTTTTTTAAAATTGAAGTGGCAAACGCATGCAGTCTATCTGTTAAGTGGTCACTGCTGCGCATATCTGAAACTAACTTCACATAGAAGAGGGATCTATCTGAAGTGGATCACAGATTCCTTGCCACTCATAAGGACTAAGAGGCCGCCTAAACGGTCAATTATATTGTGCAATATTTTTACTCAAAACATTTTTTATTCTCAATCAATACTATTCTACAACTGAACACTAAAACATTGTGCAGTTCGTATTATTGTACGATATAATTGTTTGTTTGGCGTCAACGCGCCTTTCAATCTTATTGTACATTAAAAAAGTATTGTACAATGTTATTGTAGGTCTAGGTGCAGCCTAAAACGGTCGTTTCATTTATAGGCCAGCCGGCATTTACCTACACCCAGTCATCGAAATTCAAGAATTGCTTCACAGTAGAGGTATCTGTGGCGGTGGTACTTTCCCGGTCGATCTTCAAGGATTCTACCAAGTTTAAAATGCGTTCAGTCCATCTTCTAAATTATACGAAAGTGATGCTACCGATGTAAAAGTATTTAAATTGTATCAAAGGCCTAAAAAAGAATTCAGTTTGCAAGCCAAAAAACACAATACTACAACTGTTAACAAGTTGTGACATTACGCTCAACGCACTCCCCCGCGATGTGTATCTAATGTGTAGCTAGAGCGGCTAGAGCTATTTACGCGCTAGATCAGTGTCACTCACCGGTGGCCGTCCGCCCTTGACACCAGTGGCGGGAACCCTTCCACGTGGCGCCTCGCTTCACGTGACGGTACTCCGACAGGTACCTGTCAAAAAAAAACACATGTATTACATGTAGACAACACGACTATGACAAACAATATACAGGGTGAATTTTTCAAACGGGCCTTCAGGGCCAAATCCGAAACTATAAGGATTAGTGAAAAATGCAGAAAGGAGTTACGAGGCCGATTTTGATAAAAACTAAAACTGTAACATATTTTTTTTAAAATAACTTTTTTCCTAGCTGAGAATCGAACGAGTTCATTTTGAAAAAAAATAAACCCTCTATATTATTCCACTATCTGATAGTGTTGCTTATAAGGATCAAAATCTGGGAAGTAATGATAAATGACAAACTAAAGGAAAAGCCTCAATTTTAAGAAAAAAAATCTTTTATTCATATTAATTTGGCAGTTAAGTTCCCGCCATTCATTAATTTAAACATTTCGCGTATTAACAATTTTTTTGGCTCAATGTTTCAAATCATTCGAAGCGGACGTTTTGTTCTCCAAGAATTTATATTTTTATGTCCGACTTAGTTAAGGTTATTTTTAAGACCATTATAAAAGATTTAACTTGCTATGGGCGGAGTTTCGTTTAATACAGATGTAAAGTTGACAATTTGCGAGAATGACTTTTTCGAGTCAAATCCGAGTGATTACTAAACAAAGAGATATAGAAAAATATATTTAACGTCGAAACGAAGTTGTAAACAACAAACAATTAAGAATTTACTATTTAATCAGTTATCTATTTTTATTAAAAAATAAATCCTAATAACGGCGGGAACTTATTTGCCAAACTATTACTTTCTCATACAAAGCCGTATGTCATGGTCATAACATCGAATAATTAGTTGATTAACCAACAAATTCTTTAATGGTATGACTTATGTATGTTTCTAAAGAGTTATACATAAATCATTTGTTATGTATAATCCGTAAGAATTAGAATGCCAATGTATGAAAAAATATCTATTTTCTTCAAAATTTTCCTTGTCCTTTACTTTGTCACATAAAATTACTTCAAAGAATTTGATCCTTATAAGCGACACTAGCACAAAGTGGAATAATATAGAGGGTTTTTTTTCAAAATGAACTCATTCGATTCCCGGCTAGGGAAAAAAATATTTAAAAAAAGTAATGATGCAGTTTTAGTTTTAATCAAAATCAGCCTCGTAACTCCTTTCAGCATTTTTCGCTAATCCTTATAGTTTCGGATTTGGCCCTAAAGGCCTATTTGAAAAATTCACCCTGTATATGGTTAAAATTTACATTTGACGACATACGATACGACGAAATGACTTAAATAGTATTGGGGTCTCAATCACCACATCACACCAATCAACACAACCGTTTTTAATAATAATAATCAATCTATCCATTTTGCCTATCTTGGCTCATCACTAAGGGTTCATTCGTTTCAATTTCATTATGATTGACTAGCTGACCCGGCAAACTTTGTACTGCCTCAAAATCTATTTATCAAATATATTTCATATAAAATATAGCCTATGTTACACGTGGATAATGTAGCTTTCGAATGGTGAAAGAATTTTTAAAATCGGTCCAGTAGTTTTTGAGCCTATTCATTACAACCAAACAAACAAACAAAGTTTTCCTCTTTATAATATTAGTGTAGATTACTACTCGTACTTTGATATATTTTATCAAAGTATCAGCTTGCCATAACAAAAGGGATAAGTACCATACGAACAGAAGCATGTGCGGAGACCTCTGCGCTATGACATGTGACCGATAAAGGCGGATAAGTTTCATTCCTTTCACTTATTGCCGATAAACTTCCGACCCTGTTCATAAAAAAATTAAATTAAGGCACCGTATCACTTGACAAGGGTATCATGTGATGTCATCTATCGGTAGCGGTTTTATCGATCGTTATTTCGTTTATTACTTTCACATATTAGTTTTTGGATAGCCGATAGTTGATATTCGAGTGCTCAGTCTGAGATAATTGACAAATGGATATGAAAAACCGTTCTTAAAAATTAAAAAAAAAAATTAGATAGGTATTCGTTTGATTTTCTGAATATTCAACACAATTGCTTCGAAAATTAAAATTCATTTGACGAAAATATGACAATAGCAATTATTATAATAACAAAAATGCGACTGCTTAAAACTCCCGCAATTTAGACGATTTCAACGAGACCTCATGTTAAAATCCGTCCGTAAATCAAGCCGTTTGGGCCGTAAGCCGTACCAAGGAGTGGGACATATATACATACTTCATACATACATACGTACAAACATATATATATATATTATAATATAGGAGTAGCAGACGAGCATGCAGTCCACCTGATGGTAAGTGGCTACTGCCGCCCATGGACATCTGTAATCAACCCCAGATAGGATTAGATATTCCTACCTGAGGTCGGCCACAGATGCGCCGCTACCCCTGAGGACTAAGCTGGAACGCCTCGGAAAAGTATGTCTCCCTTACCACACCCTTCAAACCGGAACACAGCAGCGCCTAACACTGCTGTTATTAGGTAGAAATAGGTGTGGCGGTGGTGCCGCCGGAGTCGAACCACAAAGGGTTCTACCACCTTCAAAACACGCTCGAAAAAAAAGTAAACTATTTTTTTTAAAAACAGCAATGTTACACGGTAAATACAACGTAAATAAGATTCCACGAACTAAATCAGGCAGTAAATTAAGTGTGAAGTAGATACAATCAAGAATATAAATAAAGCATGTAGCACAGTGGAAACACGTTCTGTCTCCGACTATCCGTCGCTGTCTAACATCTGAGATTCGAATCTAAACCAACAGCCACTTAACTAATGGCTTCCTTGTCTAAATACTAGCTTTCACGAGTTGATGACCCCTTTCTTACAATTGTCATGGTCTAAGGGTGTTGTCTGTTTAGTTCTGATTCTTGTCTGACATTTCAATTGAAAACTAATGTAAGGGTATATTTTCATTACAATACTTTTAAGTTAATTTATGTTAATAAGAGTCTATTTAATTGCTGGTGAGAAGCAATGTAGCGGGAAACTATATAAAAAGAAAGAAGGAAATTATATGCTTTTATAGAAAAAGATGTCATAGAATGGATTGTCAGAGAAAATAAATAATAGAGCTGTTATTGAATCTTTTATAACATAAAATAGTCTTTCAGGAATAATGAGTTTACACTAAGGATTGAAAACATCAGATTAAGCTTAAGCAGACTATTATTATTCCTATTAGAAATGATATTTTCCGTTTAGCAATTATATTTTCAATCGAGGTGAAATAACAGTGAGCTGATATTCACTCAGTTTAAAATATCATTTACCCGATATTGGTTGCCAGTATCACGTAGGCTGAAAAGATGATGGATGAATGGAAAGCTGATCCTAATAACATCTCATTCAAAAAAAACAATCCATTCAATTTGTAACTAACTGATTACCACAAAAACAATCGGAGTCATCGCAGTCACATAATCACAACTATATGAGTTACATCGAGAACATCGGAAAAGTCTCTCTCTACAAAAACTAGAACAGTATTAAAATGAACCTGATTGCAAATGGCCGCCGGATCAACCTGATCACCGAGGATAATTCCCATTAGTAACATGCAATCTTTACAAAACATCAAAATTGTACACTAAAAAAAGACGATAGTAAATACTCTTCCACAATCATCTGACTCGATCCGGCCGATGCCTAGGTGCCTTAATCTTAGCTTAAAATTATTTTTACTAATGATTTCGTAAACCAATCGATATTTTACAATTGGTCCAACGTATAAGATAAGGCTATCTGTATGCCTAGATAAAACTATGAAAGTACACAAACAGATTCCTCACCTGGCCACGGGTTCCCTGAGCAGCGTGATGTAGAAGTACCGCCTGTGCACCGCGGACCCCTCGTGTCGGTCCAGCTCACCGCTCACGCACGCCGTCAGCTCCGTGAAGTCGGCGTGAAGACCGCACCTGGTGACAAATGTTATTGTTTTAGTACTCCGTCCTTCAAGTATATTTTATTTTATGAAGAAAATGCTCGACATAACCAGACTTTTTTGTTTTGTATGTAGCTAGCTAAATTAGTAATGAACAGCAGTGTGACAGTAATTCATTGAGGACGTAGAGGAGAATACTTTTGTCTGACACTACACGCGTCTGACCCGACACGCGTCTGACACGCTCTATGTCTGTAATGTAAACAAACCGTAAGTTTAGCTAGAAAATATCTTACTATTTCTATAGAGCAAAAGGAGCACATCAAACTCCGTCAGTTCCCTATAGCCGTAATATTACGTCTTTGCAACGTGACAAGGATTCGTACAGCTCTTTGAGTCGGGATTACCGACTAAAGACGTCAAAGGCCTTCGTCAATACGAGACACACTATGAAAGATATGCTACACCTACCTACCTATATTTTGTCGTCAAATTTTGAAAGGGTGCTCTTTACAAAATTGAAGTAGATTTGAAGTAGCTGAGGCATATCTATAATAGACTCTAGATAGATTTGGAATTGAATTGGATGTCGATAGTAAACATATACTAAACATTCGTAAAAACAAAGTTAGAACGCATCGTATTAGTATTTACTTGACCACTGTCTTGGACCAAAATGATGCCAGAAATACGTGTGACATTAATGCCACCACCTCCAACGTGCTAATCCTGAGGACTAAATTGAGGACCGCTTCGTATTAGTGTCTTAACACACTTATTATAGTCCTACTACCAAACTATTTTCTTACTACTTTAACGTATACAATGCGCCAACATGTCATTTACTCGTAGGTTTATTATACTTACTTATTCCTCATAAAACGCAGACAGCATTTGGGTAAAGCATCATAAATATATACTACATATTTAAGACGGTAAAAAGGAAAATTTTACCCAAGTACAGTTCAATAAAAAGTCTTAGAGATCGTGACGGGGATCAACTCAGGATTTTGAGACGAGATTTGCTTGAAGTCTCGAAGGTCAATACGAGATTACACGCCATGAATTATATGTCATATGTAACGTAACCATATTATGTCTTGGACTCAAAACCAGACTTTGGTTTATATACCTATGTCAATTATTATTATTTTAATATGGAGTAGCAGACGAGCATGCAGTCCACCTGATGGTAAGTGGCTACTGCCGCCCATGGACATCTATAATCGACTCGTGTTAGGATTCCATATTCGTACCAGACGTGGGCCACAGATGCGCCGCTACCTCTGAGGACTAAGCTGGAACGCCTCGGAAGAGTATGTTTCCCTTACCACACCAGAACACAACAGCGCTTAACACTGCTGTTATAAGGCAGAAATTGGTGTGGCGGTGGTGCCGCCGGAGTCGAACCACAAAGGGTTCTACCACCTTCTAATTACTTGTCCGAGGAACAAAATTTTAATGCTTTTTTTATATATCTATTCACCTTACTTATCAGTTCATCACTTTATCAATAGAGTCTAACAGAACGGTACAATTTTGCGCCCCGAGGTCTCTCTCAAGTGCTCTCGAGCACTCTGGGACAAAAACCAAAAAAGGTACAGTCTCGTGTAAATCGAGGCGTTTGGTCACGTTAGTCATACCCATTACTGTTATACTTGTATTTATCGTCAAATTTCGGAGGAAGCGTTTATGAAAAGCGGTCCGGGGATAAAGGGATTTCAGGTCTATAAAAGGCTTTTGTTCCGATTGCTTCTGTAAAAGGAATATGCACAATGGGCCGCGGTCATACATTTCGTGCAAAAACGCTATCTATACCACCCAAGTTTTAAAATCATGCAATCAATATTTTTATCCGCCTGCGTACGGTAATATTTTTCGTACATAATATCATAATCATAATCAACCCATTAATGTCCCACTGTTGGGCACGGGTTTCCTCTCAGAATAAGAAGGATTAGGCCATAGTCTACCACGCTGGCCGAGTGAGAATTCATAAAGATCACATACGTTTGAAAACTTATTTTTTAAGGTTTCTCAGGTATGCACGAAGTCAATAGAATTTGTATAAAATGATAAACAAACACTACAAAAGTGACCGTAACAAAACGGTCGTATTTATTCTATTAATGCGTAATTCGTAAGTTTAAAATATATAGGCAAACATTTAAAAATATATTCATAGATATTATAAGTATAACCATAGATTAGTAAAGATACTTCGCCGCCTTGAAATTGAATGAAGCCACAATTGGCTTATAATCGCAAGTTCTTTTTTTAAATTCTTGACAAATAAAACATTTTTAGAGAAAATTTACGAATAAATAACTAATACTGCGTAATTTACATGAATTTACATAATAAATAAATAATTATTTCAAATAATTTAGGGATATTTTAGCACGGAGACGTGGCAAAACTTTTTTACGCAAGTATTTCAATTCTCAAAACTGGGTACATTTTCTAGTTAGGAGTGAGTAATCTTTACTAATCTATGAGTATAATGTTTTAGTCAAATCTTAACTACTCAATAGTGAGACGTAAACTAATCTTCAAAACGAACATTTCTCCGAATTTGTTAATAATATTAATCCAGCATACGATATCCAGAGGGAACACATACGAGTACGTTATAATATGAAGATTAAGCATAGTTACAATATAACATAACGGATATCTGAAACCGTTTTATTCAGATATCATACAATATCGGTACTCTTGACATAGTCAACTGTTATGAAGAACCAACGAATCGTCAAACTAAACCATTGTACACCAAAAACCTTCTCGTTATATCACCCGTCTTTTTTCAACTTGCAACAATCGCTAATGTGAGAAAGGGACAAGGCCAATATAACAGAATGTATTTATACGAGTTTGTTGAAACTCAAGCTATGTACTAACTGTATGAAGGTGGTAGAACCCTTTGTGTTTCGACTCCGGCGGCACCACAGCCACACCTATTTCTACCTAATAACAGCAGTGTTAGGCGCTGCTGTGTTCCGGTTTGAAGGGTGTGGTAAGGGAGGCAGACTTTTCCGAGGCGTTCCAGCTTAGTCCTCAGGGGTAGCGCCGCATCTGTGGCCGACCTCAGGTAGGAATATCTAATCCTATCTGGGGTTGATTAAAGATGTCTATGGGCGGCAGTAGCCACTTACCATCGGGTGGACTGTCTGCTACTCTTATATTTTAAAAAAAAACTTGATATCGCTAACAAGCTGCTTCAGACAACGATATGAGAAAAACAGCTATCCATATCGATAAGCACCGAATAATAGTTACATAACTGTATTCGAGTAGTCGCAAACGACCATGTCTAGTGGCGGTAGTGCTGTGGGCAGTGGCGCGTGAACTGACAGATAGTTCGGCTCGATGCCACCGAAACTGGGTCTCCGCCTCGGGGTTCCCACATTTAATATCCTCCAAGGCGGATGCTGTATGTTCAGGTAATACGTATGCGGTAGGGTGACAATACTTCCCATTTGGACGGGACTGTCCTGTTTTCTAGTTATGTTGAGATTATTACGTAAAGCTTGCACAATATGCTTGAGGTTAAGTTGACAGCGTAAATATCATCACTATGAAGTCGAAAGAAAACCGATTGTTATCGTAATTATAGTTGATAACATATTCGTTGTTAACGGTATACTTTATATAGAGTGGAAGGTAATTCTTGCGAAATTTATAAAATGTTATTTTCTAAAATAAAATTAACAATTACATTTCATTTTAGAAAAAAATCGAAATTGATTTAAATAACTTTATAAAAATATTTAATATAATAGGTGATTAAGATGAAAAATTAATACACAAAACAAAATAAAAAGCTTATTTCGCGTATAATCACATTTAATTTTGATTTTAAGTCTTTGAATGTCCCATTTTCAGCATAAGCATGGTCACAATACGCCTAAACACATGTAGCTGCAAGTGAGCGACGAAATAACTCAAAATATAAAGCTCTTTCAGTGTTGCTGGTTTTATAAATGAAGTATGAGTACCTACATTTTTAGTACCCATGTAAGCACTGACATTTATATATACAGGGTGCCCGGAAATAACTACAAGGCCGGAATTACACGAGGATGCACGGGAAATGAAAGCATGGGGTGATGTAAATATTTAAAAAACAGCATAGAGGTTTGAAACTCGGCCTCTCAATCGGGGCGTCCAGAATTGAGTACCTCTTATTTTTGTGTTATGTATCAGTTATATATTACGTGATTAAACGGTAAAGGAGAACATGATGAAGAAAACTACACGCCTGCAAGTTCTTTTAAAAAAGTTTTCAAGTTTGTGTGAAATCTACTAACCCGCATTTGTCCGGTGCAGCTGACTATAGCCTGAGCCCTTTACACTCCGAAAGGATACCCAGCAGTCCCAGCAGCAGCAGTAGTGAGGAGAGGTCTCAGCAGTGGGACCGTAATGGGTTGACGACACTAACGATAAACTTCATCGGCATAGTTGCAACCACAATAAAGCCATATATTCTACATCTCACATACAAAACAAGTTTCTTACGAAATTGGTCCCGAGACATCACAGTATCTAATTTTAGTAGCTGGCTAGGCAATACGTTAAACTCAGACTTTGCTGAACTTAGGTATACGAGTAGTTTTGCATTGCAAATGAAGTCTTACTATCCCCCTGACAATCTATCCTAAGCTCGTCACGTTTTCAAGAGATTGATAATCCTTAGTAATAAGTGGTCATTGCTGACACTTGTTACATATTATGTTAAAACGCTCCGAAGGGATTTTAAAAATATAATATATTCTTCCATAATCATCAATACTTACAATATATATTTTTATCCAATCATTTATGACACTTCCTCAACAAAAGAAAATGCAAATATCAGATGATGTTTCATAACTCAAAGCAAGACTGAATATTCTAAGGGTGGGTTGCATCGAAAGCCCGGTTACAGTTTACGTTAAAGTTAAATATAACAGTAACTTTGACGGTATCGATGGAATATAAGAATTCTATGTTGCACCAATTCATTTGTCATTAACGTCACTTGTGTCGCTGTCACCGCAATTTTTATTCGAAATTGACAGATAGGGAAGTTCACAATTACAGTAACTTTAACCGATCGAAATCGAGCAGTTAAAGTTAAGTATTAGTAATGACGTAATTTCAACCTCAACTGAAATGGTGCAACTAATTATTTTTTTAACCATGTATTTGACGGCTGGTTAGATTTCTGTAAATGTTAAAGTTACATGATGCAACCCACCCTAGAAATATTAAAATAGGAAAGTATTCAAAAGTGACATAAATAATCAACAACCAGCAATTATGTGGCCAATACTAGAATCCATGTGATGTGACTGTAAAACCTATACGAGAAAGATTGATGACGCAAACAAGCATCCAGTCCACTTGATGGTAAATGGTCATGGCTGCACATGGGCGTATGCAACCAATGCATTGTCACTTCTTAATATTAAGGTAGCCCCATAGTCAGCCGGCATCCACACCCATCCACCAAGCGCAAGCGCCTCACATTAAAAACAGGACAGAATTTTTATCAGAAACTGATGGCATATTTATAGTTACCCTTGAAACCAAGTTGACCTCATCTTTCCCTAAGGTACCACCCCTTCAAACTAGAACTCAGCAGCTCTTAACACTGCTATTATAAAGCACACGTAGATATATCCTTGTTGCCTTTAGTCATAACTATTTATTAATCTGTCCTTTAGTGTCGATTGTCGAACCACGTTCTACCATCCTTACACTAGTTTTGAATTGCAAATGAAACCTCTCAATCCTCAGCGAATCCGCCCTAAGCTCGTCACGTTTCGAAATCATTTCAATATTTTGATAAATCGATCATTAGGGCGGGAAAAAAGGTTCGTCTAAATTACGCCGCCTAGATTGATGAAGGCAAGATCGTGACAAAAACTAATGAGATCTATTCCAGGTTTGGTAGATAAGGAATAAGGATTGAACAGGAGCGCTCATGACACACGTATCGGATATTATTTTTAAAAGCTTTCGTCGCGTACTTAGCCTTCAAAGGAGATGAATTTTCAAAATTTTCTTTTACGTTTTGTGAAGAACTCTTGTTGTTAATTTTATACATTTATCCATAGATTGAATTTGTGTTTATCATATATCATATTTATTTATTTATTTCAGATGAATTGCAGTTTTGGTGGTGAATGTTATTAAATAATTAATAATTATATGTGCTACTAAATCCGAACTATAATTACGTATGTTATATGATATTATGTATGTTATACCCAAACTACGATATAATGGTTAAATTTAAATGGCATTCCGCCATTAAAACAAATAGATATAATTACAATAGTGTCATTATTGAAATGTGTAGGCCAGGCAATATTCCAAAAAGCGTATTCTACTGAATAGACAATTTGATCTATAAACAATTTTAACGTTGATTAAATTGGACCGAGTTTATCGACAGAAATCAAATAGAACTTAGTAAATTAAACTTTGCTTAATGATCATGAATGGACTTCTAATATATTGCTGGCGGGTAAGCACTCTAAAATGTCCCAATTTAAAGTTTTACAAAAGTAAACAACAGTGTCAAATCGCGTTCACAACAATATATCATACAGAGTATTTAACACCATCATATATTAACAAAAATATAGTAATTATAGTACACTTTATTAAAAAAAACGTGTTGTAACAGCTCATAATAGATCAGAGTCTACTTTCGTGCGTCGGAAACGACGATCTACGAATCCGAAGATAGCCGAATTTTACCGAAAATAATCTTTCTCTAACCTTTAACCTTTAACTCAAGAAATATATAATCGATTAATAGGGATATTTACGAGTATGTCCAAATGTTTAAACCATAAATTACAGAAAATGGCTACGGGAAAGCAAAAGATCGTCTTATAATAAAGAAAATAAAAATTCTCGTTTAACTTTTTCTTTCTTTAGTCAGTTAAAGTGTCAAACCTGTATTAGATTTTAATATTTATCGCAATTGGAAATGCAAATTGAAAGTCAGAATAAAACCGTGAGATGGGAACCGCTAAAATAACAGCTAGAATGGGATATAAATATTTTTCTAGGAAAATGAGCGAAGGAATATCTTCGCTCGAATAAATAAGATGTACTGTGTCTGACAGGAAGGTATTCTCATATTTTATGCATTTTGAGTAGTGATGTTCGCATATCCGAATATTCGCAATTGTTTAATTTTTGATATTCGTATTCGTATTCGCATGATGCAATGCGATTGTTTAGCGTTTGTTCAAATTGAAAGTAAATTATGTTATAGATATATAACGAGAGTACAACTGATATTTTTTTGTTTTGTATTTGGATAAAAATGATTATGGAACAGTCTTGATGTAGCAATACTATATCTTTTATTAAAAGATCACTGCCCCAAAAAAAATAAAAGTAAATATCATGATGATGATCTACACTAATATTATAAAGAGGAAAACTTTGTTTGGTTGTAATGAATAGGCTCAAAAACTACTGGACCGATTTGAAAATTCTTTCACCATTCGAAATCTACATTATCCACGAGTAACATAGGCTATATTTTATATGAAATATATTTGATAAATAGATTTAGAGGCGGTACAAAGTTTGTCGGGTCAGATAGTATTATAATAAAACCGAATAAAATTTGTTTTATATCGAATATCTTCTGTGAGAACATTCGCATTCACATTCCCGAATGTGAAGAATCCAGCATACGTCACATCACTAAATTCAACAGGATGGGGCTTGTTAAACATATCCCATATTTTCAGGAGTTACCATTTTGTGGAAAACCGATGGTTAGGCTGATGAGGGTGGCGTGGGGTCGCTCGTTATTGACCCAACGAAACAATAGCGAAAAACTTCCAATGTTAAGGTTTTAGGATCATTTTTTGTGTATCATAATAACGTAAGATAAGGTAGTAGAATATTTTTTGTTGTGTCATGTTTTTTTATTTTAGTTTGTAATAGGTATACAATGCATTTGCCGTTAAATGACCACTGCAGCTCATTGAAGTCTGCAGATCTAACCAGGATACAAGTCCAGAAATGAATAACAGACGTAATAGCTTTAAATATTGGTTTAAACGGCTCATACACAAGGTTTACAAATCTCTTCTAACTCGAAGATGACTGTGCTACCACAGCCACCATAAAAATCATGAACCTTCCTTTCAGACAAAAAATAAGAGAATTTAAATGGTAATTCAGAACCTAATC
The DNA here is from genome assembly GCF_041222505.1 of Epargyreus clarus. NCBI lineage: Eukaryota > Metazoa > Arthropoda > Insecta > Lepidoptera > Hesperiidae > Epargyreus > Epargyreus clarus. Next base: position 5,930,471 of record NW_027332222.1, on the reverse strand, counting down.
TCAGTTGAATACATTATTGAGGTCGATTTGACGAGAAATCATATAAGGAACGTTCCTTCGCATACAAAATAAGCCATTATGCAACACAGCCAACACTTCCCTTTAAAACAGGGAAGAGATAGCATAAAACACCAACAAAATAATGACTATCATTTCCGTTTAACCGTACGATCGTCGAGCTCGTCTGTTCAAAATTATTACCTGCTGATCTCAGCACAGGCAGCGAGCGCGAACCGGTTCACCATATTGCCCATATTGTCCATATTGCACATATTGTACGCGCGCTGACTGCGCGTTCGCACTATATTGTCAATTGCACGTGCGCCGCTGTGTTGGTACTGCGTTGTCGATTATACGATATTGTTGGCGCGAAAGGGTATGTTCCGCTCGGGTCTGCGATTATTGTACGTTATATTTTTGGGTATATTTATGTTTTATCGAGACACAATCGAACAAAAAATACTTTGAGTTTCATACGCTCTTTAACAAGCTTATGCAAATGCCGACCTTCTATTTTATTTTCCAGCGATGGAACTCATTTGGTAACCATGAAATATTCTCCAAAACTTGAAATATCAAAGGAATTATTTTTTTTGTCTAGGTTGTTTCTGCCGTACCATAAAACGAATCAGCAATATAATATATAACTCCAAAGTGACGTGTTTAGAGTGGAATTCTAATGCAACATAAAAAATGCGTAGTTCTATTAGATTTTTAAAAGCGATTACGTACATGGTACGTTTGTACCGTCGTAGTGTTTGTACGACTGCACCGTAGCACTCCCGAGTCCCAAGTGGAACGAGCCCAGCTGAACGACGCCAACAGCGTGCCAACAGAGCAGCTATTGTAGATATTAATCAAACCAATTCATACATTGAGAGGAGCTTGTATGGCATCATCCAACCGAGAATTTATTATTCTACAACGGTAGAAAACATTTTGCTACACAAATAAATAAAATCATTCAAGTTATCGTTTCCTAAGCTAATACGATTGGTCCCTGTAGTTCCGGGATCAGAATAGGGCTACGGTATCTCCTGCCTGTCGTAAGAGGCGACTAAAAGGGGGCTTCCGGGGTTGCGGGTCGTAAGAGTGGGAGCTCGAACCGCCCGGACAGCGACCCCGGAAAGGACGGCGGTATGTGTGGTCACATACCGTTGTGCACACCAGACGGTGTGACGACGCTCGTCACACCGTCTGGTGTGCACACCCGATGGGGCAACGCGCTAAGAGGACTCCGGTTGCGGTCCTCTGGAGATCCCGGAGTCCTCTACGCAGCGCAGAGGACGGCCACCGGGGGGGTTTTAGTGCGGTAAGAATCCCGCTCCCACGGCACAGGGTACCTTTTGAAGGTTTCCCCCTCGTAAACAAAAAAAAAAAGAAAAGCTAATACGATAATTGTCATTATTCGAAAATAAAAACAGTTTTTGCAAAGTTTAATGTTGAAGAACGCTGAACTAAACATTCTGACAAGACTTTCAACTTTTGTAAGTTGAAGATCCCTAGAGAAATTCGTGAGAGGAGCTAATTGGCAAAGTTACTTAAATAAAAGACAAAAAAAAAGTGTGTGTGTGTCAGCTACGACGCACGATTGGAGTTTACTACTTACGAATGATAATTATGATATATATCGAATAGAAAAAAGGGTAGGTAAATGAACGCATCTGCTAAAATGATAAGAGAAACAAACATATATCTGTAATTATTCGGATTATTTATATTACTTCAATAATGCGTATTACATAAAGTATGTTACAAAATAATATAAAATAGCGCCATCTAGTGGCAAGTTTTATAAATTGTAAGTTTGCAAGTTTATCAATCTATGTATTTTGGTTCCAAATATTATAATGGTAACTTAATATAGTTGTTTATATTAAAGTAAATTTTAATATAATATAATTATTTATATTTAAAACAATGTTAAACGTTTTATAACTTAAAACTTAATAATTATAATTTCTTTGCCATCTATAAAATATCCTTGTTGCAATTTACGGATGCAATTTATATGAGACTCAATAAACATGTTATTATATGTAATTTGGATTGTTTCTGAATGTTTTATAATTCTAGAATTCATTTAAAACGTATTGCTAATTTTATATAACTTATTTTGAACATAATTCATTAGCAATAATTCTGTAATAAATATTAAATAATACAGTTTTGATTTTGCCCGTTTATCGTTGATAGATGGTGTTGATCAATAATGCATCCATTTTTATAAGTTAAATTAATATATCAGTAACTTACAAAAGCCTCTTTATGTTAAAAACTTATTTTGCTAATATTATATCTTATTCAATTGCTTACTGATTTTATATGTTACTCTTCTTTAAAAACGTTCTTAAAAGATTGTTAATCATATTATGGCGCCAATGTTCATATTTTTCACAGTGTTTATAAATGATCAAACCTATAACTTAATTTATGCAAAAATGTAAACAAATTAGTTAATGACGTTTTAATGTTTTATATATTGCTAATTATTTTTTATTGTAATAATTACTTTCAAATGGGATTTGAACTTACTGTATTTTAAATTAATAAAAGCACTCTTGATTCATATTTTGGTTACCGTTACGCCTCAACTTTTCGTGTTACACTTGATTTTACTCCTCATAAAATTTCCGTACCGGGCCTTATAACTCAAATCGTTTCTTAAGGAGTAAACTCCAAAAAAATCGTAAAAAATATTATAGGTATTATACACAATGAATATAAAAAGGGGAAAAATAATTATAACTATTAATTATTTTCACTATATAGGCGCCCCTTGCACTGGTCGAATTTTCGACTTACAAAAACTAAGCTTGTGATTCTCTGTGGATTAGCCTAAGGTCGTTTGTCCACTGCACCGTCACCGAGCCGATACCGAGAACGAGATTATTTTGGAGCCGATTTTAATATGTCGTGTTGGCGATAGTTTGTCCACTGCGACCGATATCGGCGGTCACTCCATTTTGTTCCAGCTGTCACTTGTGTGACGACAGTGTATGGACAAGTTCCAATGTGTTTTACATTGCCGACACATCGGCCCGTCAAAACCTCGGTGCCGATTTAGCGTTCACGCCGATCTACTCGGAATATCGGCGGCCGGGATGATGGTGCTTGGGTGTCGGACGTGCGGTGGACAAGCTGCTATAGTAAACGTATGTAACGCTACTTCGGCACCGTCATTAATTAATCGGTATCGGCTCGGTGACGGTGGCGGTGGGCAAACAGCGTAAGTATTCATTATCGTACATAATTATTTATTAATTATTAATATATAGATTAGCATTCTTAGATATATTGCACATAATAATTATTTATTAATTATTAATATATAGATTAGCATCCTTAGATATATTGCACATAATGCCAATTACAAGTATTTTACTATAATTCTTGAATTAATAAATGATATGTAGTTACACGGCCGGAATAGCAAACGAACAATCGTAAATTCGTTCTCCAACGACGAACATCGAACCGGTTCAAACCAGATTGCACGTCGAACCAGCTATTTGCATGTGTTCCGAATAAATATGCAACGGACAGATTTCCTTATTGGAAATCTGGAGAAGTTAACCTTCAGACAGTGTGGCGGCGAGGGTCGGGTTAAATTTGTCATTTTATTTGATTGTGAGACATTGCTACCTCTTCAATTAATAAATATTTTTGAAGTTATTCTTTTTTAGTGCGTGTGGTGCATGATGAGAGTGAATTTTCACGACACCGACATTAAAATCATGACCCTAATTTTAGCAAGTAAATATCACAAGTTTTGGAGAAATGGGTATTAATGTTCAACAACACAACTAAGTAGAGTGTAGAGAGATGTGTAGAGTTAGTAAGATGGAGACAATTTCAAGAGGCGTTGGTCCTCACGGGTGATGTAGATATATCTTTGGTCAATGCACCCTTCAAATTACACCGACGTAAGTGCAAATAACAATCGAAAAAAGGAAATTTAAATCAGATTGTTTCCCCTTAATTCTTAATCCAAAATTGAAATGACGTACTACCTACCGTATTTTACCTAATAACAGCAGTTTTAAGCGCTGCTGTGTTCCGGTTTGAAGGGTGTGGTAAGGGAGACAGACTTTTCCGAGGCGTTCCAGCTTAGTCCTCAGGGGTAGCGGCGCATCACTGGCCGACCTCAGGTAGGAATATCTAATCCTATCTGGGGTTGATTACAGATGTCCATGGTAGTAGCCTCTTACCATCAGGTGGACTGCATGTTCGTCTGCTACTCGTATACTATAAAAAAAATTAATAATAATAACGTCATTGCATACGTAATAATAAAGTTATGATTTTATATGTGTGCAAAATAGATAAATTAGCATGAGTGTCCACTATATATGCAATAGACAGATGTACTTATTGGAACTGCGTAGTTCACCTTCAGACGGCGTGGCGACGCGGCGTGGGCGGTTATGATAGCTATGTGTGTGACATCATTGATACTGCAATATGCGACACGTGAGTTATTAAAATAATATCCTATATTAATTAGTCGTGTTTTGCTACTGATCGATATCGAAGTAGTTTATAATTTATAGCATGAGATCGATCCTAGTGATATAAGATGTGGTCTCATATGAAATGTGTTCGTCATATTACTCAATTTTTTCCATTTTTATTTAGAGCCGCTACTCTTTTTATGTGCTACTGCTGAGGCACAGGCCTATTCAGAAGATGGAAAGGTCTGTAGCATATTTAGAATGTAAATAAAATCTCAAATTGGCATCAATAACCAAGTCCAAAAAAGAAAGGAAGGTTGTGGAACTCAGGTGGCTGTCCTAGGCGCTGCGTAGAGCAGCGCCTGGAACTTCAAAGGAACGCAACCGGAGTCCTCTTAGCGCGTTGCCCTATCTATCTATCTATCTACCTAATAACGACAATGTAAAGCACTGCTGGTTTAAAGGGAATCATTCTTTTTCGAGACATACCAGCTTAGTCCTGAGGAGTAGCGGCTCATCTGTGGCCGACCTAATCTAAAAATCTAATCTTATCTTATCTGGGTCTTATTACAGATATCCATAGGCGGTAGTAGCCACTTACCATTAGCTGAGTTGCTACTCGTCTGCAACTCCTATATTTAAAAAAAAGGGTTTGAATAAACTTCCACGTGAACACCCAATAATCGGCCTCTATACAAATATACCCATACACACAGCACTTACGACGCCAGAACCATGTAAACGGGTGCAAATGTCCCGTGTATGTGCGTCGTTTGCATCGAAGATTTCTTTGTTCACCGACAATTCAGTCTCCGAATTGCTGTGTCGTAAAAATTTACTGGTCAATTTGCATAGCCGTAAAATATTTACAACTATCCGATGTCAGCGCTCACCTCAAGTAGCTTCCGAAGATTGTAGTATTTTTTGTAGTATGTAGTTTTTGTTTTAATGTTTGTAGTGTGTAGTAAAATTTAAGTAGTCTTTGAGACGTTATACTTTTTTGATTAGTTATTTATATTTTTTACGCGTAATCCTTGGATATCTAGAATATAAATATCATTTTTAAGTCAAAAAGAGTTTTAGAACTTTTTATACGACCTATAGTTGTACGACCATAATTCTGAAAACTAGTGTAGAAAGTTGTAAGAATATTGTTCAAGTACCATTTTTATTTATATTTATACAACTTATCCATTTTATTTTATACATTCAATAACATGACAGTTACCCTTTCCCACCCGTCTCGTAACTTCGATACAAATCATCTATCAAGCGTAAATCCCAGTAACCACCATCCATAAATATAACCCCCAAATCACCAATCACAATCATATTTTCTATCCCCCACTATATTAACAATAGACCTAACATGCATAACGCAATCTGACATAACCCTGACAATACGGACCGCGCACCGCGATCACAAATTACAAACTCGAATTAATATCACCTTTCTAATTTCGCGGACCATTGAACGCAAATAAAATAACATGCATCACGACGCTAATGACCCGGTGACTGGGGTTTTCAGTGTATTCTAAAATTATATTGTACGGGAATATCTTCAATATTACAAAATTATGAGTGTTCTGACAATTTTTTTTTTTTCGCTTCTATTCTTCAATTACTTTCCGCTTGTTAAATCATAAAACTTATATAACACATAATTAATTATTTAGGAATAACATTATTTTTAAATATTGAGAAAAAATAGATTATGTGCGAATTTCGTGAGGTAAATGTAGGTATTTATCAAAAAAATATTGTATATTTTATTCAGTTTGGGATCTTTCACAAGATCCTGATTTACCCTTGGCCGATTTTAACTGTATGCCGTTTAACAAATCATAGAAAGTATGACGTCTGTATGATTACGAGAAATGAACGATGAAATGTTAAAAAGATGTTTACGGGTTTCTTCTATTTTCTTATGGTCCTTCCATCCGTTAAAGATCTAATCTTTTTTCAATCCTTTTTAGGATATTCGCTGATATTCAACTTATATTCTGTAAAATATTCAAAAGGCTAACCTGTTACTCAATCTACGAACCATGTCAATGAACTCACGGAGAGATTGTATAACAATATTACTACACACATTTACCTATTGTTTCTTTATTTTACCAATAGTATTTGGCTATATTTCAATTTTACTAACATTTTCATTTCATCACTAACGTTGTACTTTTGTAAAGATATTTCTAAGTTATGACTCAATTCAGGTGAAAATAGCTGGTTGAAAGCTGCAAAGAGTTCAAGGTTTTCATTTCAAGATCAAGACTATTATGCTCTAAAAATGATTGTATAAGCCAGCATAGATATGTATCTCACCGCCTTGTAATTAAAGGAAGCCACAAATCGCTGACACATACGTGAAATAGCTGACTGTTTTCCCATTACGTCTCCGACTGTCGTGGTTAAATCTATGCGGAACAATGCCGACATGTGCAGTTAGTGGTGCAAAAACATCGCGAAATCGAAGAAAAAGTGAGAAATATCTTTTCATTCGTAAATGCTCTAAAAACTATTTTTTTTTAATATTTTTCAAACACGAAAATAGCTGACAGTGACAATTTCAATTGTTAAAACTGGTTACATTTTCTTGTTAGGAGTGAGTAATCTTTACCAATGTATGTAAGCCTGTAAGCCTTTATGTAATTTTTTTTTTGATTTTTTAATTTTGAGTAAGTATGGTTTAAAGTAGAAAACATAAAATTGAGTTAGAATGTAATTAATTTCGTAATTACATTCTAACTCAATTTTATGATTACATTTTTGTAATTTAAGTTTTCTGGATTGATAAAATGAGAGATAATAAGAGTAGGATGCGTATTTCGAAAATTGTAACGAACAATTTGTTAGTGTCCACAAATTGCATCTAACTTTGCATACACACAATTAGGTCATCAATTAATGTTCTGCGAACTCATACAATATGCATAACACGTTTGTAACTATTATTTAACGATAATAACTATTGCTCTAACACTATCAATCATGATTGGTGTAGGTACTGGAGCAGCGTGGTGTACTATGGTCCAGACTTTCCCCAATTATAGGTCCAGATGTGCGCCCAGTAGTGGGACTAAATAGCAATTTACTAATTTATTGCCTAGTCTCCAATCCGGTGTTGATTAAAGATGTTCATGGGCGGCAGTTTGAAGTTGGTAGAACCCTTTGTGGTTCGACTCCGGCGGCACCACCGCCATACCTATTTCTACCTAATGACAACAGTGTTAAGCGCTGCTTTGTTCTGGTTTGCAGGGTGTGGTAAGGGAGACATACTTTTCCGAGGCGTTCCAGCTTAGTCCTCAGGAGTAGCGGCGCATCTGTGGTCGACCTCAGGTGGGAATATCTAATCCTATCTGAGGTTGATTACAGATGTCCATGGGCGGTAGTAGCCACTTACCAACAGGTGAGCTGTATGCTCGTCTGCTACTCCTATATTATAAAAAAAGTTTCCAGTTATATACAGTTGGACTGCATGCTACTTTGTCATATCTATAATTAGTCAGGGGTAGCAAACGGTAAAACCGACCTTAGATAGGACTAATTCTATCTTGCGTTGATTACAGATATTCATGGTCGTTATGACTTACCAGCAGGTGGACTACATGCTCGTTTGCATATCTTTCAAATAAAACATGCCGCCATTTTGGATTACTTTGTAAGAACAGGAATGTCCCGCTTCATCATCATCATCAACCCATTATTGTCCCACTGCTGGGCACGGGTCTCCTCTCAGAATGAGAAGGATTAGGCCATAGTCCACCGCGCTGACCAAGTGCGTATTGGTGGTGGTTTATAAAAAAAATCTCAAAGGTATGTGAAGTCTTCACATACCTTTGAGATTTTTTTTATAAATCTCTCTGGTATGCAGGTTTCCTCACTATGTTTTCCTTCACCGTTTTAGCAAGTGATAATTAATTTCTAATACGCACATAATGTCGGATTATGTGCGTATTCGAATTTTGAACCTCTGACCCCTCGACCGAGAGGCAGAGTTCTTTAACCACTAGGCTATCACAGCCTTGTCCCGCTTAATAACAATGAATTTAATCATTGTGAAAATGAAACGAAATTGTCAATTAAACTAACGTCCTCCAGAGACTACTGTTTTATTCATAGAGTGGTTTTTGCAACGAACTAACTTTCAGTTAACGACCAGTCAGTGTCGAGGCTTCGTGGAATAAAGTGGTGATAAAGTGTGTAGTTTCAAACTCGATGGAAGAAGTTATAGGACTCTCTCGCAGCTTTTATGGCAAATATTATGTGGTAAATCTTACAACTAAAGTTTGCTACGCGGTCGAAATTTTACCGTGTTCATCATAAAATTTCCATTTTTGACGTGACAACGTCTTATAATTCGATGGCGTCGGCTGCACGCACCAAAAAACATGACTCATGCGGCGTTACCTCGCTCTGAGGCGTTCCATTTAAGGCTTTAAGTGCAAGCGAGAGCGCGGAAAGAGCGACAAAGAGGCACAATCGGCCTCCGCGTTCGGCAGCGTTCGAAATCTTTCTCTCTCCTACTTGAGTGAGCGATGCGTCCGTAATTTCTAATGCAACCATTCCATCGGTATTTTCTTATGACGTTGTCACGTTCAACTATCGTCAGTAAACCGACTTTACAGACAACCGATCTTTTTTTTTTATAATGACACGAAGGGTAGGCGCCTATTGGCTACTACGGCTACGGCATATTGGAAGCTTTAGCGAGTAACAATCAATGCTTTCCAATTTTTTGCCTATAAAAAATCTATGTGACAATTTTTGCCTGTTGAATCGTCTTTATTCTCAAACGTATAGATTCCATCACGACGTTACGATTAGAAATTAATTCTCTATTCCTTAAACGATCCACCGTTTAAGTAATAGAAAAAATACGTAAATAACTTTGAAAAATCGGAGATGCGTGCCTCGGACTCAAATTCCGGACTCGCAGGTTGAGTGTCCGATTTTGTAACCACTAAGCTATCACTAAATCATTTATGAATATTTAATAAAATAGCTTAACAAGCGCTCGCTTTGTAGTTCGTGTAAATTGCTGATATGCAGCCCCGTGCAGTAGCTGCAGTTGGCGGGCGGCCAGCACAACGGCATTATAATTTGAATTTAATTTTATAACTCCCAATTAAATTTCGATCTAATCTAAGCGCCTAACAACTACATACAGAGGGTCGATCTGTGTATGTAGTTGTTAATCTACACTAATGTTATAAAGAGGAAAACTTTGTTTGTTTGTTTGGTTGTAATGAATAGGCTCAAAAACTACTGGACTGATTTTAAAAATTATTTCACCATTCGAAAGCTACATTATCCACGAGTAACATCCTTAGTCCTTAGTAATATTATAAATCCGAAAGTAACTCTGTCTGTCTGTCTGTCTGGTTGTCTCTTCTTCAGGCCCAAACCACTGAACCGATTTTAATGAAATTTTGTACAAAGATAGTCTGAGACCTGAGAAAGGACATAGGATAGTTTTTATCCCGGAAATCCCACGGGAACTAGGGATGGCGATCTAAGATCGATTAATCGGAGAATCGATCTTTTGGACCCAAAACATCGATTATTTTAATCGATATTAGTATCGAGTATTTGAATCGTAAACTATGCATTTGATCAAGTGATGATCTTTAGTAAAGTTGAAGGTACGAATTTTCATGTATGTTATATTATTTTCTTTTAAACGCGGGCGAAGCCGCGGGCAAAAACTAGTAGGCTATAATTTATATGAAATATATTTGATAAATAGATTTTGAGGCGGTACAGAGTTTGCAGGATCAGCTATTTGCTGATATTAAGATAATTTACATACACTGTCATCCCATTGATGTCTCAATGCTGGTTCGGATCTCCTGTCAGAGCGAGGGGTTTAGGCTCTAATCCACGCGTTGGCAATTTGCAAACTGCAAGTTGCACTCAAAAAAAAACTTCACACATTCTTGAGAACTTTTTTCAGAACACGCACTGCTTTCCTCACGATATGTTCTACCGTCTAAAAAGTGATTATTAATTTCTCCTACACAAATGACTTCGAAAAATATGAAACTCTGGATTCGAACCTCGAAAATTGAGTGTCCGATTTTCTAACCACTACACTAATTCATTAATAATTTTAATAAAATAGCTTAACAAGCGCTCGCTTTGTAGTTCGTGTAAATTGCTGATATGCAGACCCCAGTAGCTGCAGTTGGCGGGCGGCCAGCACCAGCACGGCATTATAATTTGAATTTAATTTTATAATAACAACCAATTAAATTTCGATCTTATCTAAGCGCCTAACAACTACATACAGAAGGTTGACCTGTGTATGTAGTTGTTAATCTACACTAATGTTATAAAGAGGAAAACTTTGTTTGTTTGTTTGGTTGTAATGAATAGGCTCAAAAACTACTGGACCGATTTTATAAATTATTTCACCATTCGAAAGCTACATTATCCACGAGTAACATAGGCTATATTTTATATGAAATATATTTGATAAATTGATTTTGAGGCGGTACAAAGTTTGCAGGATCAGCTAGTTGCTGATATTAAGATAATTTACATACGCTGTCATCCCATTGATGTCTCAATTCTGGCTCGGATCTCCTGTCAGAGCGAGGGGTTTAGGCACTAATCCACCCGTTGCAAATTTGCAAACTACAAATTGCTAAACTTCACACATTCTTGAGAACTTTTTTCAGAACGCACTGCTTTCCTCACGATATGTTCTACGTGGTTCTACCGTCTAAAAAGTGATTATTCATTTCTCCTACGCAAATGACTTCGAAAAATCTGAAACTCTGGATTCGAACCTCGAATATTGAGTGTCCGATTTTCTAACCACTACACTAATTCATTAACAATTTTAATAAAATAGCTTAACAAGCGCTCGCTTTGTAGTTCGTGTAAATTGCTGATATGCAGAGCCGTGCAGTAGCTGCAGTTGGCGGGCGGCCAGCACCACGGCATCATAATTTGAATTTAATTTTATAATAACTACCAATTAAAATCCGATCTAATCTAAGCGCCTGTCGCACTCTGTGTAGTTGTTAATTGCTGATGTAAAGATAATTTAAAATCGCCACCGATTATTCAGCCTCAAATAAGATTAATTTGAATGGAATATCTACCCTCCTTGGTATTAATTATGAGGTTGACTGAGGGGGTAACCTTACAAAGGGGTGTAGTAACCGCATGTCCATTATCTATTTTTTTTATTGTCAAGAGTTAGGAACAAAGACAGAATTAGAACTAAGCTACATACAATACAAAAAAGCTCTCAGACGTAGTTCAAGTATACCAACCAATACGCACTTGGCCTGAGCGGTGGACTATGACCTAATCCTTCTCATTCTGAGAGGAGACCCGTACCAGGTAATGGAACAGTAATATGGGCTGATGACGAAGTGCAGTATTATTACTCTTTTTTCTTTTTTTGCAGTTATATAGTGTTATCAATAAGAATCCTGACTGTAATAAATTAATGATTATGGCCGAAATTTAAACGCTAACTAAGCGAACTCTGCACTAATTACAACTTCTGTAATACTACTGGTATCACACGGTGGTATCACAAGATAAAACGATTGACGAGTATATTTACATGTTTTTTTTTTTATATTTTGATCCCTAAACCAATATAAAGCAAGCGATCGCAAACCGTGGCATACAGCCAAGCGATCAAGTAACGTCGGTGCTCTTATTAACTGGCGCTACGCAGGAACTCTACTAACGTTGTTGTTGTACATTATTTTTGTACAATAAATACATAATGTCTTAGATGCAGCATACTGGAAAGCAGTATAGAAGTGCTTTTTTTATAGGAGTAGAAGCCGAGCATGCAGGCCACCTGATGGTAAGTGGCTACTGCCGCCCATGGACATCTGTAATCAACCTCAGATAGGATCAGATATTCCTACCTGAGGTCGGCCACAGATGAACCGCTACCCCTGAGGACTAAGCTGGAACGCCTCGGAAAAGTCTGTCTCCCTTACCACACCCTTCAAACCGGAACACAGCAGCGCCTAACTCTGTTGTTATTAGGTAGAAATAGGTGTGGCGGTGGTGCCGCCGGAGTCGAACCACAAAGGGTTCTACCACCTTCAAAAAAAAACTTAAATGTTATACTTTAAATCTATCTTCAGTGACAGAAAAATATAACCCCGTCGTAGGGCGATTTAATGGATTTAACATGAGAGGTTTCCGGGTGCAATCCACGGTCAAACAAGCATTTTTTTTAAATAAGATTGAAGTACCAAACGATCATGATAAGTGATCACTTTGGCCTATTTTATTTTATTTGGCCTATTTTATTTTATTTGGCCTAGAACAGGGATTTTATCTTCAAGAAGTGCTTCACCCTAAAAATAGGTGGCGGCGCTACCTCCACCGTCTAACCGAACTGTTTTCACCTCTGATTACTACGTAAATTATGAATTTATATTTCTACTAGTTTTTGCCCGCGGCTTCGCCCGCGTCTAAAAGAAAATAATATGACATACTAACATACATAAAACTGAAAATTCGTACCTTGGTCGAAAATTGGTCGAACCAACTCTGGAACCTTCGTGGGCTCATGGACAACAACTTTGCTAAATATCATCACTTGATCAAATGCACAGTTTACGATTCAATCCTTACTAATATCGATTAAAATAATCGATTTCTTTGGTCCAAAAGATCGATTCTGCGATTAATAGATCTTAGATCGCCATCCCCAGTTCCCGTGGGATTTCCGGGATAAAAACTATCCTATGTCCTTTCTCGGGTCTCAGACTATCGTTGTACAAAATTTCATTAAAATCGGTTCAGGGGTTTAGGCGTGAAGAAGAGATAACCAGACAGACAGACAGACAGCGTTACTTTCGGATTTATAATATTAGTAAGGATTCTAGGTATAACTGTTTGTGTAAGTATGAAGTCTCTGTATGTAGGTACATACAGAGAATTCATACTTACACATACACATACATAGTTAGGTAACTATGGCAATCCACACACTTCGTTCCTACAGGCTTGCTTGATAATTTTCTACGTCAATAACACACCGAATCAAATTATTTATTCTTATTTCAAACACAAATAGTTCAAACAGCTCTTGTATTAGAGTAAACTGCTGATAGCCGGCGGTGGCGCAGCGCCAAGCTATCATGTTGCACTGTCTGTATTAACTGGCGCTACGTACAAACTGTTATGGGTGGCTGCTAGCTTTTATCTGTGCCATCGTTACAGTATCCAAATATTACCTGCACGATTATTGCCCAAAAATAATTTCATAAAATATGTATGAGGCAATTTTCAGATATTTGTACAATCCATTTAGCATTTTCATTGGTGAACGATCTTCTTTCGTTTTCTAAAAAAAGACAGACGGCACGATAGATAAACAATAAAATGAGACATTTAAATAAGAATAACGTTATCGAATAAAATTATCCAAACTACAAATTTGAAAATAGAATAAGTTATTCCTTTTTCAAACACAAATAGTTCAAACAGCTCTCGTATTAGAGTAAACTGCCGATAGACGGCGGTGGCGCAGCGCCAAGCTATCATGTTGCACTGTCGCTTGTATTATCTGGCGCTACGTACAAACTGTTATGGGTGGCTGCTAGCTTTTATCTGTGCCATCGTTACATTTATATATGTATGAGACAGTTTTAAGATATTTATATATGCCTTTTAGTATTGGCATTAGCGCATGTCCCGACTATTGTTTTAAAAAAACAGACATCATTATAGATAAAAAATAAGACGTCATATTTGAAATCAGAATAACATATTCGAATAAAATTATACATAGGTACTACAAATTTGAAATTAGAATAAGTTATTCCATTTTCAAATATAAATAGTTCAAACAGTTCTCCTATTAGTATAAACTGCCGATAGCCGGCGGTGGCGTAGTGCCAAGCTATCATGTTGCACTGTCTGTATTAACTGGCGCTACGTACAAACTGTTATGGGTGGCTGCTAGCTTTTACCTGTGCCATCGTTACATTTGTATATGTATGAGACAGTTTTAAGGTATTTATATATGTCCTTTAGTATTGGCATTAGCGCATGTCCCTTTAAAAAAAGCAGGCATAATTATTGATAAAAAATAAGTTTTATCTGTGCCATCGTAGCATCCAAATATTACCTGTAGACTATTATTGCCTGAAACTAAGTTCATAAAATACGTATGAGGCAATTTTGGGATATTTATACATTCTATTTAGCATTTGCATTACCGCACGCTTTTCATTTGTTTTCTAAAAAGACAGACATAACTATACATAAAAAATAAAATGAGACATTTTAATAAGAATAACGTTATCGAATAAAATTATCCAAATCACAAATTTGAAAATAGAATAGGTTATTCCTTTTTCAAATATAAATAGTTCAAACAGCTCTCATATTAGTGTAAACTGCCGATAGCCGGCGGTGGCGCAGCGCCAAGCTATCATGTTGCACCGCCGCTTGTATTAACTGGCGCTACGTACAAACTGTTATGGGTGGCTGGTAGCTTTTATCTGTGCCATCATTACATTTACATGTGTATGAGACAGTTTTAAGGTATTTATATATGTCCTTTAGTATTGGCATTAGCGCATGTCCCTTTAAAAAAAGCAGGCATAATTATTGATAAAAAATAAGTTTTATCTGTGCCATCGTAGCATCCAAATATTACCTGTAGACTATTATTGCCTGAAACTAAGTTCATACGTATGAGGCAATTTTGGGATATTTATACATTCTATTTAGCATTTGCATTACCGCACGCTTTTCATTTGTTTTCTAAAAAGACAGACATCACTATACATAAAAAATAAAATGAGACATTTAAATAAGAATAACGTATTCGAAGAAAATTATTCAAACTACAAATTTGAAAATAGAATAAGTTATTCCTTTTTCAAATATAAACTGTTCAAACAGTTCTCATACTAGTGTAAACTGCCGATAGCCGGCGGTGGCGCAGCGCCAAGCTATCATGTTGCACTGCCGCTTGTATTAACTGGCGCTACGTACAAACTGTTATGGCTGGTTGCTAGCTTTCACCTGTGCCATCGTTACAGTATCCAAATATTACCTGCGGACTATTATTGCCCGAAACTGAGTTCATAAAATTCGTATACCTACAATGGCTTAAAGATACCCATTTATGCCTTTTAGCATTGCATGTCACTTTCGTTGTTAAAGAGGCAGACTTAATTAGGTACGACAAAATAAGATGAGGCATTTAAATAAGAATGACATATTCCAATCAAATTATCCATACTACAAATTTGAAAATAGAATACTTTCTACTTCCACAACACACCAAATCAAATTATCTATTCTTTTTTCAAATATAAATAGTTCAAACATAGATTAGTAAAGATTACTCACTCCTAACCAAGAAATCGTACCCAGTTTTGAGAATTGAAATAGTTATGTAAAAAAAATTTGCCACGTTTCCGTGCTAAAATGTCTCTAAAATATTTGAAATAATTATTTATTTATTATGTAAATTACGCAGTATTAGTTATTTATTCGTAAATTTTGTCTAAAATGTTTTTATTTCTCAAAAATTCAAAAAAAGAACTTACTAATAAGTCGTTTCTGGCTTCATTCAATTTCAAGGCGGCGAAGTATCTTTACTAATCTATGAGTTCAAACAGCTCTATATTAGTGTATACTGCCGATAGCCGGCGCTACGCGGAAATAGTAATGGAGCCGTATTGTGGCAAAACGCGGACCCACGTTTTAATAAATCAAACATTACTTATGTTCCCTTGACAAATATGTTCCGATACACGATCAATTAACAAAATTACATTTTTGAACGAGAAAAAAGAAAAGAGGGACTAGTGATTCCCTTTTTGTAGAAGTTAAGTAAATAATTAAAAGTTTTAAGTTTTGTTTTAATAATTAATTGCTGATATTGTTAACTTTTAGCGTAACTTTTCACAATCATTAAATGAGTTTAGGTTTGTTTCTTTGTATAGAGTTCAATTAGTTTTAGATTAGACTAGAAAAATAATCTAAATATCAAAGTAGGTAAACAGTAAAATTCAAAGGAAAGACAAACAAAAAGTTTAATTTGAAAGAGAGCAAGATGAACATTATATTAAAGTACATTTTATACGAATCAGAAATATCAGAATCAGAAGCGCCGACAGGACTTTGTTAGCGTGACGATGATAAATGGTTTCCAAACTTCTTGCGATGTATATCCAAATTTACATTTCGACCACTTGTAGCGCTTATACAAGCGCGTACAATACTTTAAGTTTTTTTTTAAATATAATATAGGAGTAGCAGACGAGCATGCAGTCCATCTGATGGTAAGTGGCTACTGCCGCCCATGGACATCTATAATCAACCCCAGATAGGATTAGATATTCCTACCTGAGGTCGGCCACAGATGCGCCGTTACCCTTGAGGAACTGCTGGAACTAAGCTGGAACGCCTCGGAAAAGTATGTCGCCCTTACCACACCCTTCAAAACGGAACACAGCAGCGCCTAACACTGCTGTTATTAGGCAGAAAGAGATGTGGCGGTGGTGCCGCCGGAGTCGAACCACAAAGAGTGTAAGCACTTTTTAGGTGGTAGAGCCACCTAAAAAGTGCGGTAATATTTTAAGAGAAGTGTAGTAAGTAAGGTATAGTCCGCGCCAAACTGCTAGTCCGCTCTGAAGTTGTTGCGAGCACGTGAAGTCCTACAATGTTATGGCGACACGATTCATTTCTATATTCAGAGCGGACTAGCTGTTTTACGCGTACTATAGAATGCTAGGAGGTTCGACTCTGGTGGCACCACCGCTACGCCTTTTCTGCCTTCTAACAGTGTTGAGCTGTTGTATTGTGGTTTGAAGTAGCAATAAAAAGGAACTTACGAGACAGTCCAACTAAGCACTTAGGGGTATAAATGCATTTGTGCTCGACTTTAGCTAGCTTCAATCCCATTTCAATTCAGTTCGATGTTTCTGTGTGACAATACCCACTTATCCTGTTGTCTGCAGTTGTAATATTCAAATATTACAAATGTGGACTCGAAGATCAACAACACCATATCGACCCCTCCTACGTATAATATCGTAACTGCAAAATGACAACTTTACAGGAGAGCGTTTCAAAGTTCCGAATATGCAAAAATGCGAAATGCAGATTTCTGCAGGTATCTCTATAAAATTTGGTATATATATTTATTTTATAAGATTTATAACGTTACTTGTGTGAATAAAACACATTAAAATAAGGCAATTTATGCAACGAAAACGAAATGATACTTTTGTGGGTAACGATATTATACGTAGCAGGAGTCGATATATATCTAATAGCGCAATAGACGTCATCGACAAGTTCAAAAGTACACGAACAAAAGTTCAAAGTTGAATAGACATCTAGTATGTACCTATCCACAACATACAACAAACAAACTACAACACATACAACACAATCAACCCTTCACTGCAAATTCGGTACTTAACTGCGATAAAACGAGCAGTATAGTGTTAAATCCCTCTATTACGCGCCAGAGACAAAGCGTACGATAACTAGAAGACGAGCTTCGAAGGACATTGAGCGGGTTGGCAGAACGCCATCGGAACACTCTGCTTCCTATCTCATAACTTGGGTAACGTACTGAGACTTCATAGTTTTTTTTATTTGTTTATAATATAAGAGTAGCAGACGAGCATGCAGTCCACCTGATGGTAAGTGGCTACTGCCGATGCCTGCCTGCCCATGGACATCTGTAATCAACTCCAGATAGGGTTAGATATTCCTACCTGAGGTCGGCCACAGATGCTCCGCTACCCCTGAGGACTAAGCTGGAACGCCTCGTAAAAGTCTGTTTCCCTTACCACACCCTTCAAACCGGAACACAGCAGCGCCTAACACTGCTGTTATTAGGTAGAAATAGGTGTGGCGGTGGTGCCGCCGGAGTCGAACCACAAAGGGTTCTACCACCTTCAAATCTGATAGAAAGCTTGATTGTACGGGGTAAGTTAACTTTTTTTATACGTTTTAGTAGTAAACGAGTGAGTAAGAGATCACTGATAAGTGGTCACACTAAGAGAAATTCAGGCCATAGTACACTGCGCTGGCCAAGTGCGGATTAGTAGACTTCACTTGATTCTTGATTTTTTTAAAGAAATCTCAAACTGATGGTGTGTTCATGATGTATTCCTTTACCGTTACAAACATCATTAGTTTCGAATACGCATATAACTTTGATCCAATTTAGCGTAACGGAATACATCCTAGGCCTTCGCGGCTCGGGACCAGAATACCAGGTGTATCTAACAAGTCACCTTTTGAAGGTCATCAAAAAAGACCCTCTCTGTTAAGACATAAAATGGATGCAGTCACTTACATGTGATAAAACGAGCAACATAATGGTAAATCTAACGATCTATCTCTCGACAAAGCGATGAAATTCGATTTGTTCGAATCGGCTAAGAGAATGCCACATGATGTGTGTTATAACATGAGGACTTCATTATTGGTAGCTATCGGGCTGCAATTCTTTTGCATTTCATTAGGTAACCAAATTTTGGCAAATTCTTTGAAAATTCCTAGGTGATCAAATTTTGAAAAATATTTTGGAAAAAAAAGAAATACATGCGTTTTATGTTTCAGAATTTTTGCGAGCTTCTGTCGTATACAAACTTTAGAATTCTTTCGGGACATGTAGCCCTAATTCTCAATTTGCTTTAATAAAGGCAACAACTCACAATTTTCAATTTGCAACAATTGTCTAAGTTAGAAGAACTACTCGTATAATCATACAAACATAAAATTCATTGACAGTTCTTCACTAAAAGTCTACTATATTAAACAGAGCATGAAAACTTACTGTTATAATCATAGATTAGTAAAGATACTTCGCCGCCTTGAAATTGAATCAGCCACAAACGGCTTATTAGTAAGTTCTTTTTTTGAATTCTTGGCAAATAAAAACATTTTAGAGAAAATTTACGAATAAATAACTAGAACTGCGTAATTTGCATAATATATAAATAATTATTTCAAATATTTTAGGGACATTTTAGCACGGATACGTGGCAAAACTTTTTTACGCAACTATTTCAATTCAAACTCAAAACTGTGTACATTTTCTTGTTAGGAGTGAGTAATATTTAATTATCTATGGTTATAATTTATAAAATAAACAAAAATCCTACAACACACCCGGGTTCCCGAGCATCTGGCAACCCTAGGCATTGGCAGAGCGCCACCGCGCGAAACTGCCCACCTATCTCCGCGCGGTTCATTCACCGCGACCATTCACCGATTTTAAACTTAAACGACTGTTCCCAAACTTTTTACCTACTCCCACTTTATCTTGAGATAATAATAGTTTGTGAGAATTCCAAATTTGAACAAGAAATCGCTTATTCCAAATTTAAAATAGGAATTGTTTAATTCCGAATAAGAAATCGTGCATTCCAAATTTAAATTAAGAATTATTTTACTCCGAATAAGAAATCGTGCATTCCAAATTTAAATTAAGATTAAATTTATAAAGATAAATTGGATTTTAAAAGCCACATTATGAATACAACCGTTTGGCAAAATCTTTTCCCCGTTTATTAAATTACAACAAATCTTTTCTTTACTATTAATAATTTGAAATGGATGAAATTTCCTATATTGAGGCATTATTGTTATGTAAATGTTATGAGGATTTTAATGTCGTATTCATAGGTCGTATTCATAGATTAGTAAAGATTACTCACTCCTAACAAGAAAATGTACCCAGTTTTGAGAATTGAAATAGTTGCGTAAAAAAGTTTTGCCACGTCTCCGTGCTAAAATGTCCCTAAAATATTTGAAATAATTATTTATTTATTATGTAAATTCATGTAAATTACGCTGTATTAGTTATTTATTCGTAAATTTTCTCTAAAAATGTTTTTATTTGTCAAGAATTCAAAAAAAGAACTTACGATAATAAGCCGTTTGTGGCTTCATTCAATTTCAAGGCGGCGAAGTATCTTTACTAATCTATGGTCGTATTACGTAAAATTAAAACATGTTCTGGTTGCTCTTATTCGCCTACAGATACGAACGAAATAATCAAGTTACATATTAAATATAGAATTCTACGTACATCCAACCACTGATCAACATTACAAGAGATTTATTCTTTACGACAACGACAATCGATCAACTCGTTAAACGACAGTAACAGCGCACAGTTCTGTTGAAGTCTTTGAATGAGATCCGTTTCGTTTACGACAACTGATCAGATCCGACGGCCATAAGCCCGACGACAGGTTTACGACTGACGATCAAAATTCAAAACAATATGAGACAGCTTGTAATTCTGTCACATCGTAGCTACTATTGTACGGAAGATGGGATCGACTTCAGAGGAAATATCAGTCGATTGTCACGTCGGTATGCAAATTGAAAGAGGACGAGACTATTTTTAAGTTAATTGACTTCAAAAAATAACAGTGCATGCGATACACGTCAAAAACATCATCAGTTATGTACGTATTTTTACCACGCTTTTATTAGCTTGACCTGTACGTATGTAGGTATGTGATTTTTACCCAATTTGAACGGTCCGATTAATTCAAAATTTTGAACACTTATCAAGAACCGATGACAATACACGATTTAAATAATTTTATCTTTCTATTAACTATTTCTTTGTGTGATTTTAGCGTGGTTTTTAGTTTTTTAACTATAATTATTTATATCAGGCACGTGTTATTGTGACTATTTCAAGAGATAAAACATGAAGATAACTAGAACATTGAAGAATATCAAAGGTGGCAAGATCACCGCGGCAATTTCTGCCTCAAAGTGTGCTGCAATAGAAAAAAATAGACATTTTGATTATGCAACATAAACACACTCTCATAAGTACTAAGTTTACATGCTTACAGTCCATCTAATATGATCATTGCCACCCATAGACATCTGTGACCTACTCAACAGAACAGAAATTCTATCTGTAGCCAATCACAGAGGCGTTGCAACTCCTGAAGTCAAGTGTATGAAGTGATCCTCTCGTAGGTATGTAACTGGTATCCACTCCCTTCCAACGAATCGAAAGCTAAAATTACGTATGGTGATTTTACTTCCCCGATCGTACTACATTGACTCTACCATCTGTATTTGGCATGTTAATAAGGCACATAATGTACCGTACGTGTAAATATATCAACCTCAGGAAGGAATGCAATCCTATTTAAGATTGACTGCAAAAATCCGCGGAAGATAATGACTGTAATGCCCGTTGCCACTTCAGGCGATGACCGTGAACTGCATGCTCGTTTGCCACATCCACTTAGTGGACAAAAGAAAAATGTTACGTATTTAATTGTACACAAAAACTGGCCAAGTGCGAGTCGATTCCCAAACAGAGGGTTCCGTACCACCAAATTTTCACTTTTCGTATTTGTTATCAAAGCGATCATAGAAATAATTGTAAGCTGAACTGTCCACCTATAACGGTTCAATAGTTAAGAGAAAAACGTCGAAAAATAGCGATTTATTGTATGGACGGGACTCCTACTTTTTTACAATTTTATTGTTTTATTATTTGTAGTTACAACAGACACTGTCATACTCTGTAAAAAATTCAATGGACTTTCTATTACGGTTCAAGAGATGGAGCTGATAAACAAACATATAGCGGAAGCTTAGTAATAGTGTTCTTAAGATATATAGTTTGTAAGGAAGATGTTATTAATGTACAACTGTTGATAAACCTGAATAAATTAAAAAAAAATAGTGTTCGGTTTTTACCCTATGCAGACGGAACCCTAAAAAACAGTAGCAACGCTAGACCTAAAGGTCAAGTGTATCTGCGACTTCATTAGTGTGTAGTTTTATTAACTGAAAGTAGAGTCAATTTAACGAGGCATTTCTCTTCACAATGAAGTAAGGTCGCGATCTCGACTCGCATGTTGTCATCACACGACGCTGACCATTATCTGCCATCTACGACCATTTCGAATAGCGATCTCGTCACAGAGTAACAATTAGTATAGACGTAGTATAAGTCCACTGCTGGATATGGGTCTGAGAAGGTGAGTAGTGCTTAGATATTAGTATACAGTACTGGCCAATTGCGAATTTATAGATTTCAGTCACCATTCTGAACTTCTTTTTACAACATTTTCAGGCATACAGATTTCTTAGCGATGTGTTTTTTTCAAATCAAATTCAAATAAATTAATAATCAATTTCTAAATGGTAAATAATTTCGTAAAATTCTCGGATTCTCGGGAATTGTCGAATTGCCGCCAAAACTTAATCACGAATTGGGAAATATGTGTAACTGTTTAAAAGTAGCTTATTTGTGAAATGTAACATACCACTACATAGAATAGGAAATTTTATCGAAATTACAATATTTACTATTAAAACAACGAAATTAGTTAACAAACTCTTTTGGCACTTGAATGAAGACTATTCGGTCTATATCACCCATAGTGTTCTCACTTGTGTCGCTGTTCGCACCCAAATACGCTCGCTCTATTGTTTACAATCACTCTGAGTTCCCCACTATAATATTACATCATCTTAGCGACCACTAATTCCCCAATTAAACGAGCGTTGACAAGATAGACGCATCTGTGGATGCTGTACATTGATTTATGTGAGAGACTGGCGTTTTTAAATGGCAGTTGTATTCAAATTCGAGTTTGTCAGACATTCTTTTCGGGTCATGTTATTTAGAATACTAAGACATACTAGTAGATACCTATTACGCGTCATTGTTATATTGTTGGAAGCTTTAAAGATTATATAGGCTCGGATTGGCTAATAAAATGTACAGTCAACTACAAGTCATATATCCTAAATACAGCATGAATACAAATATCTTTTTTATTAAACTGAAGTAGCAAATGCTTGCAGTCCATCTGATGGTAAGTGGTCACTGTCTATGGACATCGACAAATGAATAAAAATACCAGATGCCGATAACTGATGCATTGTCAGTCCTGAAGACTAAGAAGTAAGATGGGCGCATCACATATAAGTCTGTTGGCATCTAGACCACACCACCGAAAGACAAGAACTGCTTCAAGCTAGAAATAAGTATGAAGGTGGTGGCCTTATCATACAGTTAGTACCACCTTTTGAATAAATGTATAAATAATGTCGTCTTTGAAAAGTATCGAAACTAAAAATATTATTGAATTTAGTAAAAAAACAAAGAATTCTGGTCCTTACCTTATATCAGAGTATCCAAAAAGCCTCTTACTTATTCCAAACACGTTATCACAGGAAGTATACCCACGAGTTTTTGTCAGTCTCGAGTTTTTGCAACTGATCTCTTGTTTGTTTCATGACCGACTCATTCCGGCTACCTGTCTGTTACCCGGGATCACAATGGCATCAGGCAATCTACTAATCGTTATCTATAACGGAACCTTAAAAAATTGAGAAAGCGTGAGTCGAACTCGCTCACAGAGGGTTCTGTGCCATTGTTTAATTTTTAATGTAGTTATTTTGGCGCGTTTCAAAAATATGAAGCAAGTTTTGCTGGAAACACTACCAAAAAGATTTTAATTTTAATATCTATCGTTATGGCGGTAATTTTTCCTTGTGAGCAATCGTTTCAATGTTTAATTATTATGGTTGATCAGCATTATTATGGTGACAGACGGACAGACTGGGGCTTACTCAATAATGGACTCCCGTTTTTACCCTTTGGATACGGAATCCTAAAATGCCAAGCAATTGTTTTAAATGTCACACTCACAACTAAAATGTAAAATGGAAGACATAACATGTAATCTATAAAGCAATAATGGAATGACTGCTATACTTTTAGAATAGGTTCCTTTTTTTTAGGATGAGCTATTTGTAGATTACCAAATACTATATACCATTAAAAAAAGAGAAAACTTGGATTGGATTGGATTGGATTCATCCAATTAGAGATTTATTACAAAAACAAACACCCACAGTCTGAAAAATATCCATCTATATTAACTAATTTAGGAAAATATTTGGTTAGGATTTTTGTGCGTTTTTTTTTTGTACTCAGGTTCCCTTTTGAGCACAAAAACACAGCACACACAAAACCGTGAATAAACTTGTAAACAAACACACCTATGGCCTGCACGCCTGACATATTTCATGGACAAACTAATCAATATGGCATTTTAATATTATGGTGAAATGACCCTACGTGATGGGAAATTAAACGAGCCCGATCGTTATCTGTCGAACTATTAACGAGACACCATCGATTGATGGGGTCCCCCTAAATGTCAGGTGGAATTACGATGTTATTGGTCGGTATAATTATATTTTAACATTCAACTTCCATACTAAAGACGAGTTAGTTTATTTCCACTTTTATACAGCAATTAACAAGACGAACATTTTACAAAATTATTAACATTTACCTTTCATGTTGACAGTTTCTTCAAACTTTGAAGTTCATAATTCGATGTCTTTTTGTGGACGTGCAATTGACCCTACAATGGGTTTTTATTATACACAGGACCTATGGTATTTTGGGATAAAAGTATAATATATAAAGTTTTCTAACTATAAACAAAAATCTTTGTATGAATCTGTCTTCAAAAAATATTTCATTTATTTAACCGTTTATAAATATGCCAATACAGTCAGACGTAAACAAACTGAAGAATGAATTCTAAAACATAATCAGACCATCATGTTTACTACGAATACATATTAAATACTTGAAATCACAAACAAACAAAACCCATCCGTCGAACCATTAATTCACCCGGGAACTATCCCGAAATCCCGGGAACTGTCCCCCAATCTTTTATCCACGTCTCACGCTAAGTAAACTGAGAAGGAATTAAAAGAAATCCTTATCATAGCAAACAGGCGTAGAGGGCGCTGGGGGGCACTTGGCGAAGATTTATTACAGAGAACATAGATTCGGGAGATATAATTATCATGTCAAATCTCCCGAGTCGCCAGTGTCGGATTGACGGCGACAATGACTAATGGCGTTTGTCTCCGGGTGAATAAAACAGCTCGTCTAATAAGGTTTTGGAGTGACGTGACGCAACAACTTGTGGCGGAGTGAACTGCTTAAGTTGTCAATAAATAAAAGTAATTTCGTAATAATTCAAGTATTTTAAGTAGGTACATAGGGTATTTTTAGATGCGGCGGCGCCACCGTGACTGCTGTTTCGACTTCATGACAACAGTGATATCAGTGCAGTTAGACAAATAGAAGCCTTCTAACTTAGTCTTCAGTGTAGCAATTAGCAACGCTATACGATTTACTGAGCCTAAAGTAAATATTTTTTTTTTTATTTTCCCATGACCCTTTATTACTCAAGTATTTTCACTTTTACATAAAAAAAAAACAGATTTTAATGGATTCTTTTAAACGAAACAGTTACTTTGAAACTGTAGATAGACTCATAAAACTTACTATAGATATTTTTGTATTTCTAAGAGCTAACGAAAATATTTCGTATATCTCCTATACAAGTACCTACCTAACTATCAATTATTTACTTGCAAATAGTTGTAAACGACTTCTCTATTAACGCGTACACAATAATTATATAACCTACCTCAGGGCTGGCTTATATAAGTACTTGTCAAGGTATACGACACCGGTATCTAATAATCATCTAAATGTATTAATTAGCTTCACCTCGCCTATAATAAGGGATGTCCAGTTTTCCCGAAAAAAAACGATTCGAATCGAAACCACAAATATATCGAGGATTAAAGAATCGAGATTTTAAAAGTAGATTGATTTATTTATTGATGCTCTAAGTAGTATTTCGATTAAATTGTCTAAAAATTGAATTGACGAAAAAACAAGATATCGTCACGAAAAAAGTTAAGTAAAATTGTACAACATAAAAAAAAAACAAATTTTGAATGTCTGAGATCGATTTGCTTCTTGATTTAAGAGATCGATATTTTTGGTCCAAGAAATCGATTATTCGATCTCGGATTGACATCCCTATCTCTAATCATTGCTTAGTCACGGCCCCATTGGTTAATACGTTCGATATAATTGGTTTAAGATCACACGAGATAGTATTAAATATTACACGTAAGCGGATTTCTGCTCTAGTTTCAAGCAAACTAGTAATGATATTAAAAGGGCAACTTTGTTATATTGAGGCTAGTAAGATCCTAAATAGTAGGAGAGCTGGCACAAATTTTTGGGTAGATATTTGAGGCATGCTGAAAACATGTCACATACAGAGGTATGAGGTACAGAGGTATGAATAGTATAGGAGACCCTACCTATACCTCAACATGGAACTGCAGACCTGGCTAGAGAATAGCGGGGCTAAATCAAACCCTATTTTTTAATATCAATTTAATATAAGTCCAATTAAAATTATGTGTCCATTTGAGAATCTAATTTTATATTTATGAATGAGGTATGTGACATGTTTTCAGCTTGCTTCGGATGCCCTGTCCAAAAATTGGTGCCAGCTCTCGGACCATAATGATTTAACATCGGAGTGTAAACGCTGTATATGCTTTGGGTTGGAAGAGTGTGATGAAGGAGTATTTATATGAGGCATTCAAACTTAGTCCTCAGTGTGATGGCCAAGTGGTTTGATAGCTTTTTCATGTTAGGGGTCCAAGATTGAAATTTACTGAAAGCACTTTGTTTTTGTGTATAAGAGATAACTTGTCATATGATTCGACGGTAAAGAAATCATAATGACGGTAAAGTCCTTGAAAACACTATGAACCCTATTTAAAGTCAGTAGACTAATCTGAAAAAATTGTATGATAAAAAAAATACGCGACGAATAGGTAGGTAATCTCTCTTCTTTGGGAAGTTGGTTAAATATGACGGAAATCTGCAAATTCCTTGCCTAATTAATGTGACCGTTTTCATCCACAACCCCTGATAATGCCTGTCCAATAACGGAACAGAAAACCAAACATAATCCGCCCTGTATCATCTGGCCGTCCATGTCCACGTCACGACCAAACGGAAGCCATACAAAAATTAGCAGAAAGCGAATCCAACGGACAATAGAATTAAAAACGCGTCCGCATTGTCATTTATCACGTGACAAAGGCCACCTCTTTGCCAGTGGAAAGGTCAGTACTAATCCTCGGACCGAAAAGATTTTTCGACGACCCTTTGCCGTATTAGCGCGGTTTCAACATGAGAACGAAATTACATCTAGGGATGTGGCGACATGTCGAAAATTCGAAACTATCGACGCTAAAATATCGACACGAAAAAAATGATATACCGATATCGAATAACTTAAATACTTATGTAGTACATTAGTAGGTACGAGAAGTATTGTCCCTGTAGTACCGGGACTAGAATAGGGCTACGGTATCCCCTGCCTGTCGTAAGAGGCGACTAAAAGGGGCTTCCGGGGTTGCGGGCGGCAAGAGTGGGAGCACGCACCGCCCGTCGGCGACCCCGGGACGGACGGCTGTATGTGTGGTCGCATACCGTCGTACACACCAGACGGTGTGGTGAATTCCAAGCTCACCTGGGAGCCCGACGGGGCAGTGCGCTAAGAGGACTCCGGTTGCGTTCCTTTGGAGATCCCGGAGTCCTCTACCCAGCGCCGAGGACGGCCACTTTTATTGGCTGTTTTTAGTGCGGTAAAAGTCCCACATAACCAGGCGTCACTCCCATGGCGTCGGGTACCTTTTGAAGGTTTCCCCCTCGTAAAAAAAAAGGTACGAGGAGTATAGCGTGAAAGGCGTCAGTCTGCGAACAAATCGTCATAATTAACGTATAATCAGTCAAATTTGTCGGTAAAAAAGGTCTTAAATATTTTGTGACAGTTTAGAAGCATCGATACATCGTTAACATCGCGTGTGTTCGACATTATCGGTACATCGATTTTTTGAACCCTATGTCGGAATATCGATAGTTACCAACGTCCCTTATTTCATCTCTTGTATTTCACCCCGTCTAATGAAAACCTTTATCAAAGTAATCCTCACCGCTGGATTGTTCATAAGTCACATATATTCCATAACTTTAATGAAAATTGTCTGCCTTTAAAATAACTTATGAAGGTGGTAGAACCGTTTGTGGTTCGACTCCGGCGGCACCATCGCCACACATATTTCTGCCCAATAACAGCAGTGTTAGGCGATGCTGTGTTCCGCTTTGAAGGGTGTGGTAAGGGAATCAGACTTTTCCGAGGCGTTCCAGCTTAGTCCTCAAGGGTAGCGGCGCATCTGTGGCCGACGTCAGGTAGGAATATCTAATCTTATCTGGGTTTTATTACAGATGTCCATGGGCGGCAGTAGTCACTTACCATCAGGTGGACTGCATGCTCCTCTGGTACTCCTACATTATAAAAAAAAATATGTATGTATATAGTCTCTTTGATTGTTGATTACAGATGTCCATTGGCGGCAGTAGCCACTTACCATCCAATGGAAAGCTTGCTCGTCTGCTACTCCTATAATATAAAAAAAATACACACACATAAAAAATAATTTTAATTTTACTCACTATTACATAGTTTAATTAGCATTATATTTTTACGCAAAAATAAATTATTTCACATGTCACAAACGCTTTTTATACGAGTACTATGAAAAGTTATTAGGCTTCAGATGAAAATAAAAAAAAACACAACATTAGGGTTCTCACAAGCGGAACCACGTCTTTAATAAGCACAAAAATGGCTCAGGCACAAAGTCTGCACTTTGTGTTAGCTCAAAGAAGCTCATTATTGTTGCATAAGCCGAAAGTGCCTTACTGAACATACGGACATATTACAGGCTTAGTTAATTATGACGATGCTCTCTTTGACGAATAATACTTCGTCGCTAATCTTGAGGCCATAAAACTTATGATTTGAGCGATTAGATACTTATCTGTACCTATACGTGTAAAAATCTAACCATATAGGTATGTTTGCTACTATGTAGTATAGGTTGCAAACTTATTTTCTAAGTACGATACGATTTTCTTAGTTCCATAGTGATTTTTGAAAGGATTACTTGTGGTTCGATTCTGGAGGCCTATCACCATCGTCAGATCTATTTCTGCCTAATAACAGCAGTATTAAGCGTTGTTACGTTACAGTTTGGAAGTGTGGTAAGACAGACAATTATCCAAGGCGTTCCTACTTAGTCCTCAAAGGTAGCAACACATCTGTGGCCGACCGTAAATAGCTTAATTTTATCTAAAGTTGATCACAGATGTTCATCATCAGACAGGCAGCTTCCATTACAAAAACCAAAATTACTTTTTCCCTAATAATTACACAACTTACCCAAAGATTACAATCGTGGATTTTATTTCCTTTCCAAACGTTCCTATGAGTTAATATTTACGTAATGTTGTTCCCAAATAACTTACTGTCAAGCAGTGGAAATGAGATCCGGCCGGGAAGAGACAGGACTTGAATATATTATTAAATTTTGATGCGTTGCTAAGCCCCGGTACGCTTTGGGAATATTACGCTGGCACTTACCGCTCGGCCATGTTTATGTTGTAACTATTTAATATCAGGTGTTACTTTGCGGAAATTCATGTTAAAATACGACTAAAATACTTAGCAATAATATGCGATGGTGTAGGTATCATTACTTAAAGTTGACTTGCGTGTAAGGACTATAGGAGCATCGCTACCCGGCGACAATCGCTAGTGACAGGCAACGACAGTTGGCACTGTCGGTTACATTCTCAAACATGGATGTCTTTCAGCATAGGCTGACACTCATGTATAACCCTTATGAACAATACTTAATAAAACCGGCGTACTCAAGGTTGAGCTTACATTATCAATTATTATTATACTATCGCATTTGCGTTGTCGCCTATCCATCCATCACCCTTTTAGGCGCCACTCCAACCTGTCTGAATCTGTTCTGAATCCAATAGCTTTTTGCTATCTATTTCATGCCGGGTCCAGTGACGACTTGTGCTATGTGGCGAAAAATAGTCGCTTAGTCTACCATACCAAACCTTTCGCACCAGAGGACTATTATGGAATAGACATACGCATCCAGAATTCCTTACGTACTTAAAAGCTTCTAGTAACCCTTTTCAATTTAAAAACAAGAGATGAATGAGAGAAGCACCAGCAGAAATACCATTTCTTACAGTGGGGTACACTTTAATCCGCTCCGAGCGAGATATAATCTTTCCCAGCAACGTATTGCTCGAGCCTCTAGATATATAAACAAGCGAGCAACTCGCTAAGGATTATCCGGATAATGCTATTACGCCGCCTCGCCGGGACAAACGCGAGACGGGAATTCCTCGCTTAGCAATGATTTATAAATTTAATCAGTGCTGCATCTGATAAAACTCGTTGCTGCGTTGTAAATGTCGCGTAAACTCAACGAGGAAGAAGGTAGAAGGGGTAGAAGCCCTCGTGGTACGAGTATAGCGGCGCAACCATAATAAAGATGTAGCAAAGTCTCTGATGGTAAGTGAGCTTTGCTGCCGATCTCTGTAACCAATTCCATATAGAACAAGGGTTTTGAGCCACTGAGAACTAAGAACCCAAACGCAGATGTGCTTTGCACTGGAATAAGGTATAACGGCACTACCTCCCCGGTCGAAACATAGCAATGTTAAAAAATATGTTACAAAAATGTATAAAAAAGCCAAACAGCTGATGAAGCGTAAAATGTCATCCTCTTACTAAATCTTTAAACCGACTGTTTACCACATGAAACACTAGCATAGCGATTATCCGGATAATGTCGTTGCGTCACAACAATCTCACGTTGGCATTTACGATCGCAAAATATTATAGGAGTAAATACTTCCTTGTAAAACAATACATGAGGAAAGTGCAATGTATATATGTATGTATGGCACTGATCAGTAAAGGACAAATTGTTACAACAGTTCTGCACTTGCTTATTAAGACCTCTGTCAATAAATCCCATAACTTTTCAAAGTGAATTATAAAGCCTCACAATCGGAGGTTCAAACTTACATACGTGTCGGAGACGCACCTCTGATTTTAAAAATATCAAAAAATAATATTTGTTTAAACGATAAAGGAAAACGTCTTGAGGAAACCTATACGCATGTCGAGTTAGAACTCACGACGGGTTTCCCCATGTTCGAAAAACAAAATACATTTTTTTTGTTTGTATAAAGTACCAAGTGAGTAATAGGTACTTTATATTAATTACGATCTAGCCTAATTTAAGACTAATGAGTAATTCTACGCTAACTTAAACTGCTAGATAATCATATAATGAAGGTAGCGTCCTCTGACACTGCACTTCTTTGTTTTAACACATAAGGGAGTAGACACATTGTTCTTGTGTTCTATAATAAAATACAATTGAATTTTTTAAATAAAGTTGCATCCTACTATCAATTAGTTTTCAAGCTTGGTATTGTACGAGATCGCACGTCACATCTATTCAGGCAACAAAATTAAAAACAACAAAATATTGCAACGAAGCCTATACAAATATATAAACACCCGGGCAACTTGCTAGGATTATCCGGATAATACCATCACGCCCGCCTCGCGTCTCGACCGAGACGAGAACCGGCTTCTGTGGATTCTGTACTAATTAATAACGTGAATCATATGAAATTATTCTGAGTTACTTTCATGTGATATACTTATTTAATTAGTAATTACGTAATAGCTATTACTAGGTTTTCCAATGCAATGTCTGTGTTACTTTCGAACATACATACGATACATTATATACGAATCTTTACATTCTTCGAATAAACGTAATCTACTTATTTTCGTTAAATTCTCTAAGTATCTATTTTTAGAGAGTCACACACCACAACCCTTAAAGAATTGCAATTAGATATAAAAAGTTGTAAAGAGGAGAAAGAGAGAAGAAACTAGAAGGGAAAATATTTTTTCGCGTTACAGCGACAAAAAACTGTGGACTCCCTTAATAGACTGGTCAATATGACATGCGAAAGATTCGGGGCTCTAACTACCACGCAGTTAATTTTCGGTTCTGAATAAATTTTGAGTATTTATCATTTGATAAGGTTAATATATTTCTAAATACACAAACAAAAACCAGAAGATCCATCACCCTCATTTTTTTTTATAATATAGAAGTAGCAGACGAGCATGCAGTCCACCTGATGGTAAGTGGCTACTGCCACCCACGAACATTCGTAATCAACCCCAGATAGGATTAAATTCTTACCTGAGGTCGGCCACCCCTGAGGACTAAGCTGGAACGCCTCGGAAAAGTATGTCTCACTTACCACACCCTTCAAAACGAAACACAACAGCGCCTAACACTGCTGTTATTAGGCACAAATAAGTGTGGCGGTGGTGCCACCGGACGAACCACAAAGGGTTCTACCACCTTCAAATATATATTCAAATATATTCAATTTAGTATGCAGGGGGTTTCGGAGGTAATCAATACAATCTAGTTTTAAAAAAGAAATACACTCTCTTAATATTAAGAGATAGTTGATATAGAAATAGTGCATAAACGTAATATTGTATAACAGCTTCATATCTCAATATATTGCACTATAAACACAGTCGTTAAACGCCGACTAGTGTTTGACGATTTGCCACAGTACAACATCGTAAACGAAACATCGTTCATAGTTCTACTAGCTATAAATTAAAGTATAGTATTAGTAGTTGTTCCATAGTAACACTAGGTGCCTCAGCGAACAATAAGCAGGTAAAATAAAGTATTGACATTGCAACTAACACATGCATAAAATATATTCATAAAAATAAAACATAAGGAAATAAATATACAAGTAAAAAATAAACTGACGACCCGCGTGGCGGAGCGTTCACCATACCGGTCTGACGCAAAGAGTTCCGGTTTCGATCCCCGGCCAAACAGATATTTGAATGATGAATTTAGATACCTGTTCTGGGTCTGGGTGTTTGTGTATTGTCTATGTGTGTGTCCATGGCACCCACGATACATGGAATCCTAGTGTGAGGCTGTGAGTGTAGAAAGCGTTTATTTATTTATTTTATTTATAAAAACACACAACATTTAGTCGCCTAATAAAATTCTTTCCTAAAATTTTTAAGTTCTGCAAAAGAAAGTGTTCCTTAACAAAACCTCAAAACAAAACTAGACATTTCCGCAAAGTACACTTATAAGGGCAATCAACAGAATGCGTAAAGCTTTAAGTACTTGAATTAAGGGCACGATACAAAATACAAAAGCAATGTTGAAAGTGGCCAGATATTTCCGCTCATAAGCGAACTAATATCGATCGGGTTAAGTCACTTGCTCGACTGCCAACGAGTTGCTACCAAAAATAGAGTGCGTGAGAGTAAAGTTGTTTTTCGGCTAATATAACTCAAACATTTGTAACAATTAAAAATATATAAAACTTTCTTTTTTTCTAAATTTCTAAATTTAATAGCAATTGCCGTCCATGTTCAACTATTTTCAAATACTACTAACATTGTGTTGTATTTGTATGTAAGTGTAGTTAACTATAGTCGAAGCGCGAGGGATTCTATCATTTTCATTGAGCTTTTCATCTTGCATATTGCTTCCTTCTCCTCAGTACGTTCCATAATTTATTTAATTAGCTTAGCAATTTTCTACCCATTTACAAATAAACTTTTCTTAAAAGTTAATATGATAAAAAATATTGAAAAATTACAAAAAACATGTTATCGGTTCACAGAAAATATTCTAGTACAATCATATCTCATCGCCTGCCGCTTAATGCGAGACAGATACCCAAAACGCACGTTCCTCGGTCGCTACTATTGAGTTACGTGCTGTTACGATACCTGTCGATGGAGGAGTCCAAAAATACACCACGGAGAGTGCGGTGTATTTCTGAACGGCACACCGGCCGAAGGAAGCGCATACTTCATCTCGA
The DNA here is from genome assembly GCF_041222505.1 of Epargyreus clarus. NCBI lineage: Eukaryota > Metazoa > Arthropoda > Insecta > Lepidoptera > Hesperiidae > Epargyreus > Epargyreus clarus. The sequence goes on along the minus strand of NW_027332222.1, from coordinate 5,896,277 downwards.
ACTAGCCGCTGTTATAACCCGGCTATGTTAGGAAGTGGCGTTACAACTATTGTTTTGTTTGGTGACGATAGATGATTAAAACTGGTTAGATTTTAATTCGATGAGGATAAAAATGAATGAAATGTGTACATAAGTAAATTGTACGTTTGTCGTAGTTGGTTGGTCATTGCCGCCCACAGCCACTTGTAATAAACCACAGATAAAATCAGAATCTTACCTGAGGTTGGCTACAGATGCGTTGCTACCCCCCAAAGGACTGAGCCAGGATAAATAGGTTTCTTTTACCACAGCCTTCAAACAAGAGCACAGCGTATTAAACGGCGAACAGTGTATTAAACTGCAGTTTTTTTAGAAAACATGGTGGCCACTTACCACCAGGTGCATCTGCAAACATGTTTGTTACTTCAATGTTATAAAAATAATGTAGTTCATTACGGTATTACGTTACGGAAAGAACAAAATAAATTATTAATCACTTCTTTTGACATGTATTACGCGGGGATGTGCGTATTAGGATTAAAGTTAAGCCTGTCGTTTTCATGTGACGGCGCAAAGTAATAAATTCCCATTTTCTTTTTACGCCTTAATAATACACGCATCATATATATGTATGTAAAATTGTAATAAGTCAAATTGGTCTTTTCCACTTTGATCACCTGGCACAAGATCATAGGCGACTTCAAAAAATATAATATTATGGTATACCTACTGTTGTGAACCAAACGATGATTGGGTTATAACCACGAAAAGATTTAGAAAGCAATATTTAACGTATTTATTTAGCAACTCAAATATATCGTGACAAGGCTTTTTGACAACTCTGACATTATAAAGAATAACTAACACAGATAAATATAAGACAATACAGATAATATAAAAAGGAAATAAACAATTATATAATTCAACTACGCGTCGCCTACACCTACTTTGATTACCTATATACTCGTAAAAAAAAAACCTACAAAAACAGGTGCCTAAAATGTCGTTCACTAAATCACCCAGATAATCAAAGTATAGAAAATTCATCAAATTCATACTAATATCGTAAACAAACATCGTAATCGATAGAAACGAATTATCCCTTGTAATTAGACATTTATCATCATAATTATCAACCATACAGCCGTGGGAACTACTATTATTTTCTGTACACGTTTAATCAAACACGTTAATATCATGGTAGGGACGATACTTCCAGAAAACATCGATATTTAAATTGATTCGAATTGAAGTCTGGAAAGTACGGAAGATTATAAATTATACATTCATTTTAATCTAATTATCTCTATTTGTTACTCTAGGAACACATCGGTAAAAACCATTCGCTATACATATCTATAAAATTGACTATAAAATTGCATTTTAATCGAATTGAAATTGACATGAAAAGAATGAAGAATGTTCAAATTCGCAGAAATTAGGTAACGAAAAAATGATTATTGGGTTTTTGATGTAATTACAGCAGAAAAAAAGTCAGTTGATTTTTTGGTGTCGAAAATCTAGTTTTAACAGTTTTCCCAAAAAAGAGGCTATCCGTTCTTATCATATACAAATTAAAAAAATGTCTAAACAATCGATCTTCCGATTAATCGATTTCAAAGCGCCATCCCTACATAACCGAATTCTCATTAACATGCCCAATAGCTTTGATGTTTGAATATTCTATTTTTCGAACTAATCGAGTGTTAATTAATACCTTTGAGCGGTTCTGTATTAAGTTACATTTAGATATCAATTTTGAAATTTCAATTTTCAATACAACATTAAATTTACCTAATAATTTCCATGTCATAAATGTGTACCGTTTTAATAAATAAAAATTCCGGGAAAGTGTGATAGACACCGGAGTTCCCACAGGTAATAAATATTTCAATTTTTGTTGAAAAATATTTCAGTCAAATTGTAAATATTTTTTATTCCTAAAAGTGCCAATCACGTGACATAAAAGATTGGGATTTTTATAACCGCTTTTAACAATTTATTATCATTTTAAAATATGTATGTTGTTCAACGTTATCTTTTTTTTTTCTTACACGAAACAGGTGTGACAGTGGTACACCACAACCATACTAACCACCTTTGAAACTCACAAACAAACTCATGAATACTTCGTAACTTTCATTCTGAGGTCACGATAATTCATATTTCTTTTCATCGATAAAAATATTTTTAGCAGATTTATGGCTGTTTTCATTTAATTTATGATTCCGTGCTCGCCCGCTCCAAATACTTTTAATACAATGTGAATTAATCATGAAATAACTTGAGTTCATTATCGCAGTTTATAATTTCATAGTTCTCGTTGGCTTTAGTACCTACAACATGGTTTAACTTACTTGGATAAGAATGGAAACGAGTTTGACGTATTTCGTATCCATAAAGTTTTAATTTTACTATTTTTTTGAGTGATGTGTTATTTTATGCATATACAAGGCGTCTCACAAACTAAGTTTACATTTGTTTGTTAAAGCGTGAGATGTGGAATACATCCCATATTAATCTGGGAGCTAACATATGGGCGACAGTCGGCCACGGTTGCCATACGTCCGTGCGACAACATGTATCGTCAGCGACCGACATCACAACCCACAGCCGATAAGAATCGCCGATGTCTAGCGACGATCGCCGGAGAATGTTGCGACCCGTCGGGCGTCGCCAGCGACTGCTGCTACTTGTCCGACCGTCCAGCGACCGCGAGCGGTGGTTGCCCTCACGAGCTATTCTCAACACTCACATAGATTAGTAAAGATTACTCACTCCTAACAAGAAAATGTACCCAGTTTTGAGAATTGAAAGAGTTGCGTAAAAAAGTTTTGCCACGTCTCCGTGGTAAAATGTCCCTAAAATATTTGAAATAATGATTTATTTATTACGTAAATTACGCAGTATTAGTTATTTATTCGTAAATTTTCTCTAAAAATGTTTTTAATTTTTCCAAAAAAGAACTTACTAATAAGCCGTTTGTGGCTTCATTCAATTTCAAGGCGGCGAAATATGTTTACTAATCTATGATCACTCATCATTGCAGTCATTGACATATCGTCTACTTAAGTCGCGTATAAATCAAAATTTTTAAAGACCGTCGAAGTAGTAAACGATCATTTTTGTTTATTTTAATTTGATTTGATTATGCAGTTGCGATTCACGGTCATTTGTATGACAATATTAACAAATGTCGCTCTTTGGTAGGCAAAATAGATAGATTGATTATTAATAACATAGAACGTATGTTTAACCGGCGTCCATTTTGCAATCGTGTACGTTTACAATTATATAAATAACCATTTAACCTTTATGATTTAACCCTTGTGTAAGCAAATTATCGACATAAATATGCAAACAAACAGTATTTAAATTCACGTTATTATTAATGATGTTTACAACTTTACACGTTACTAGTACCTTAGTTATAATAAGTTTTATTTATTCATTAATTCATAATGTCAACCGTTCATAACGCTAGTTTAAGTTAAGAGCGGTAAAAGCATTTTTGTGTTTCTCTCCGTATCCTTATTAACCCAGTAAACTGAAATTAAATACTTTGTACCTTTTATTACTTTCCGTATGAAATAATAATAATAATAAATACGTACCTATACGTACTTCACACATTAGGAGTTTCTGTGTTATGGGTGTTATTGATATAGAAGAGTATAGAAGCACCCAGATAATGGAGTAAAGAAACCATACCGGACTACCACGCAGGTTCGGGGTTCAATCCCGGGTTCAAGGCGGACTTATTGCTATTTAGCACTAAGTCCGCCTTTTGTACCACACTGTTTTTAACATGGTCAATAAAGAGTAAATAAACATAAAATAATCCCCGAACAGACAGATGTCTAAGTAATAATTTAGATTTTTGGTCTGGGTTTAATTCATTAATTGTGTGTGTTCAATATTCATCGCACCCAAGGAGAATATCGCGAACATGGAGCTTAAAAATCTAAATTATTTTAGTCGCCTAGCCCGGGATCGAACCCGAAGCTCACTGCCCCACCATCATTATAACCACAGCGCTACTTGTCATCATTGCAAGGCTACACTTATTCTACCGAGTACTCTTAATGATTAGTACCTAGGTTCAACCAATCGTCCTATACTTAGGTATTACACGCGAAGCACTAAACTAAACGTTAACACACCACGTTACGTTCCGTTTCGCGCCAACACATAATATCAGACACAATTACTGTCACATCTTCGTAATTGATTGGATAATGAAGCCATTGGAGGTAATCAGTACAACCGCCGCGCCATGTCGGTGCACTCAATTGCTTACAAATTGCACTTTATTGCAATGATCTAATATGCTACAATTGATGTTATAATAAAATCGAATGTTTTACTAGTATTGAGCACACACAAAGACAAACACACACACACGCGCGCGCAAACATACGTACATGTACGCACACATGCATTTGCATGCATAAACATACACACACACATGCACGCATATACGCACTGGCACACAGAAACACACACACACGCACGCAAAACGATCTTCTTGTCAACGAGACATCCTTTATAACCTACACAATTATATATGACGCATACAAACACATACACACGCGCGCACACACTTATAATGAGGTAAGGTAATTCGAAGGTGGTAGAACCTTCTGTGGTTCGACTCCGGCGGCACCACCGCCACGCCTATTTCTGCCTTATAACAGCAGTGTTAAGGGATGCTGTGTTCTGGTTTGAAGGATGTGTTAAGGGAGACATACGAGTACTTTTCCGAGGCGTTCCAGCTTACTCCACAGGAGTAGCGGCGCATCTGTGGCCGACCTCAGGTAGGAATATCTAATTATATTTGGGGTTGCTTACAGATGTCCATGGGCGGCAGTAGCCACTTACCATCAGGTGGACTGCATGCTCGTCTGCTACTCCTATATTATAAAAAAAATAAGACGCAAGAAAAAACTTAAAAGTAAATTCGTAGCGTAGCCTTTTATTTAACCCGTAGTGACTCTTTAACCGTGATATCGACCTTGTGCCCCCGATGCCGACTTCTGCCCGCGCGGCCACTGATTCTGACAACTAGAAGTAACTCCAGTTAGCTCGCAATGATCAACATCCGGAAATAAACTCATTTCTATTCAAATGCCGAGTAATTGGTACTTTCAAGCGTAATGTTAGACTGTCTGTTTGGACATCTGTAATCATCTCCATATACCTACTTATAGAACTTGAGTTTTAGCTGACACCGATCTCAGATGTGTTGTCACTCCTGAGGACTAAGATAAGATTGCTTTATATGTATGTTAATCTATCGACATATACTCTCTTTAACCGAAATGCAAGTGCAATGCTTTACGCTAAAAATAGGTTTGGCGGTCTGGTAGTGCTATATTGCTGGTCAAAATATACTGTTTAAACCACCTCTAAGCGGTACTGATGTGATATTGTTTACAAGTATTCATCACGAATCCATTACTGTCTGCTGGGTACGGGTCTCCTCAGGGAATGAGAAGGATTAGGCCATAATCCCCCGCGCTGGCCAAGTGCGAATTAGTAGACTTCACATATCTTTAAAAACTTTTTTTAGGATTTCTTAGGTATGCAGATTTCCTCATGATAGTGATAATTAATTTTTCACACGCAAATAACTTTGAAAAATCCGAACGTGCCTGAGATTTGAACCTCAAACCCCTCGATCGAAAGGCCGAGTTTTTTAACCACTAGCTAGGCTATCACTTGCAAGTAATATCACCTAACATCAACAGACTTTTCAAAACGACTGCGCAATCCTTCGCACCTCAATTAAAAAACCAACTTAAACTAACTCAACCCGTTCTATCTCAGCATTATGAAACTAGAAACCGCCATTTTTCACTTACTCCGATTTATTCACGGAAACTTCAATCCGTCTCAGTTTCATTCGGCGGAACTTTGAAATTTATAATAAAACTTTCCCACCAAAACTTTCATCGGTTCAAAAGATGCAGTGAGAGCCGAAATCGCCGACCGCGATTTCATCATTTGGGGTGGAATTTCGAGATAAAGTTCCGTTGGATAGCCGGCGGTCTGTATAAAACTTGCAACGGATATAGATTTTAAACCGCCACTCAACTCTTACTTAGTAAGTTAATACATTTTAAATTAGGCCAAGTTATTTATATCCAAACTAGCTTTTGCCCGCGGCTTCAACATACTAACATGTATAAAACTGAAAATACGTACCTTCAACTTTGCTAAAGATCATCACTTGACCAAATGCATCGATTTTAATCGATGTTAGTAAGGATTGAATTGATTTTTTTGGTCCAAAATATCGATTCTCCGATTAATCGATCTTAGATCGCCATCGCTAGTTCCCGTGGGATTTCCGGGATAAAAACTATCCTATGTCCTTTCTCGGGTCTCAGACTATCTTTGTATAAAATTTCATTAAAATCGGTTCAGTGGTTTAGGCGTGAAGAAGCGACAACCAGACAGACAGACAGACAGACAGACAGAGTTACTTTCGGATTTATAATATTAGTAAGGATAACGACTAAATGCTCTTTGATTAGAGTTATTTAATTACGCGAGGAATTTAATAATGCGAAGCGGACGACCCGCGTGGCGGATCGGTCACCACACCGTCCTGACACGCAGTGTTCGAACTCGGAGAGAGGTGAGGGGGTTGAGGGGTTGTTACTAACCACACTTGTAATAAAAACACACTTGTATGTTCCACTGAATATATTTTATTAAATTTACAAGCGGCCTCTTATAGTATCTACGAAAGGTTCTCAACAGCGTGATTCAACGGCTATTTTAGCAGCGCCATCTAGTTGAATATTACGGAACTATCACATACAAATTATTTGAATATAGAACACAAATTTGAATATTGAACATACCGCCCACCAAGGGCAAGATGGACCTTGCCCTTTAATAACAAATTAACAATATTACAACAATTACGACCGCCCACCATAGAGAATCTAGGAAATACAAAGGTTAAATATTTACATAAAACTTTCTTAAATGAGTACCTTTAAAGCACTTGCACATACATAAACATTGTCCAGCAAAATTAGAATGTAGAATCTAATTTACTTATTATATTGTTACACATACAAAAAATATTAGTTTACTTTTCTATTGGTAAGAAACATAATTTCGACACAGGTCGTTTCAAAATTCCAGTTTTAGTTTTTAAAGATACAACTCTAACAACCTTGTCTTCTCCTGGATGAGTGGCAGTTATTAGACCATAAAGCCATCGGCATGGGGGCAAATGATCCTCCTTTATGACTACTACATCGCCCAGGGAAGGTTGTGATTGGCGATCAGTCCATTTATACCGATGTAAAAATTTAGTTAAGTATTCCTGCGACCACTGTCGCCAAAATGTTTGTAACATTCGTTGGGTATGTTGCCATCTCCTCAGACTGCTTACATTTGACTTTTCAAAATCATAATCAGGTGCTGCCACTGGTGGTTCACCTATTAAAAAGTGCCCTGGTGTTAATACCGTAAAATCATCTGGTTGGTCATTGAGAGCTAACATTGGCCGAGAATTGAGGCAGGCCTCTATTTGGGCTAGTACCGTGGCCATTTCTTCGTATATCAGCGTCGAATTACCGACGACTCTCTTTAAATGGTATTTTACAGATTTCACACCAGCCTCCCACAAACCTCCAAAGTTGGGCGAATGAGGCGGTATGAAATGCCATTCGCAATGATTAATCGCCAGTGCTTCAGCTACCTCCTGATGCATACGCCTGTACTCATCAGAAGAACGTTTTTGTAACTCGGTTGCTGCCCCAACAAAATTGGTTCCATTGTCGCTCCATAACTGAGAGCAATTTCCTCGTCTGGCTACAAACCTCTTGAAAGCCTGCAAGAAGCCTTCCGTCGTTAGATCAGTCACAACTTCAAGATGTATGGCCCTAGTAGCCATACAAATAAATAAGCAGATATATCCCTTATGGGATTTATGACCTCTGCCCTTGGTCGTGCGGATTTGAATAGGCCCTGCGTAATCTACACCACTATGACTAAATGGACGAGTTGGGGTAACACGAGCAGCCGGCATTTGCCCCATCAACGGATTTCTAGTGACTGCTGAGTTTTTGACACAGGTTACGCATTGTCTGTTATGTGACTTTATTAATTGTTTTCCGCCCAATATCCAATACTTGCTTAGAATATATGCCAAAGTCAATTGTAGTCCACCATGAAGTGTTTGTTTGTGGGCATCAGAAATGATTAGTTCCGTCAGATGAGACTGCCTTGGTATTATTATTGGATGCTTCTTATTTATATTCAACCTTGAGTGTGACAGTCGACCTCCCACTCTTAATACACCATCGTTATCAAGAAATGGATTCAGTGTCTTAAGTTTGCTGCCTTTAGGTAAGTTTTTATTTTCTTTTACTAATTTAATTTCATCATTAAAGTTGTTCGATTGACATTCTTTAATCCAGATTGTTAATGTATCTCTTAATTCCTTCGCTGTAAGATAGTTTATAGTTATTTTAGGTCCTCTTGTTTTGTTGCAATTGACTATGAACCGCCTGCAATATGCCATGACTCGTACAGTTTTCGTTAACGAAGAATATTTATCCCATGTAGATTCTTCTAGCGTAGCACAGTGTGTTTTAAGTGCTTCCATTTCAGTCTGAACCTCTTTTGGTCTGAGATAGATGATAGGCTCACGAGATATAAAGTCTGGACCGTGAAACCATAACTGATTGTTCACCAGTTCCAAAGGGTGTAAACCTCGAGATGCTCCATCTGCAGGATTCTGTTTGGAAGATACGTGGCACCAGATGGTTGGTTCCAAGTTATTGAGAATTTCTGACACTCGATTCGCCACAAAGACATTCCATTTGCTTGGATGGTCATTTAGCCAAGCTAGTACCACGGTCGAATCGGTCCATGCATGAATGTTGTGCTTCTCCACATTCATCACCTGTGCAACTTCCAACAACAATCTGGTAAGTAACACGGCACCGCATAGCTCTAACCTTGGAATGGAAACTACTTTTACAGGTGCAACTTTAGTCTTGGCCGTGACCAAGGTAACAGTCACCTTTCCTGCTGAGTCAAGTACACGGAGGTATACTGCCGCTGCGTATGCCACCTTAGATGCATCGCAGAAACCGTGAATCTCACGACAAATCTCGTTCACGTTCGTGCCATGCCATCTAGGTATACGTAATTTATTAAAGTTGGTCTGCTCTTCGCGGTAAGTCAACCATTCATTTAAGATATTGTCTGGTACCTTATCATCCCAATCAAGTGCCGCTAGCCAGAGCTTTTGAATTATGATTTTTGCTATTATTATGCTTGGTCCTACCCAACCTAGTGGGTCATAGAGACGAGATATATCTGATATAATTCTTCTTTTCGTTACAGGTTTTTTCAGCTCAGGCAGATTAACAACATAGCGAAAGGAGTCTTCACTTCGGTCCCAGGTAAGTCCCATTATTTTTGTAATATCATCTTCTTGTATTTTCAGGTTCCCAGTATTGTCCCCTTTTGTTTCTATACTTTTCATTACTTTTAACAGCTCATCGCTGTTACTGCGCCATTTTTGTAGTTCGAAACCTGCTTTGCTTAGTAGTTCGTTCATTTCCTTGTATACTGTTTTTCCTTCCTCGACGCTATTAACACCGGTCATTAAATCATCTACGTAGAAATGTTTGAGTATATTTTCAGCTGCTGAAGGATAATTTACACCGTGATCATGTGCTACTTGCTGAAGAGCCTTTACTGCCAAATAAGGCGCTGACGCCGTACCAAAGGTGACTCTGGTAAGTCGGTAACTTTTTATTTCTTCCTTATCATTTTCTCTCCAGAGTATGCGTTGACAATCAGCATCCCGCTGGTTGACCTTTATTTGCCGATACATTTTAGCTATGTCGGCTGACATACAAATGGGTGAAATCCTCCATTGCATCACAATGCACCTTAGTTCTGGTTGCAACTTGGGTCCAACCAGCAACTGATCGTTTAATGATAAATTATTTTTCCCTTTGCATGATGCATCGTAGACGATCCTTACTTTGGTAGTCTGTCTGTCATTTTTGACCACCGCGTGATGAGGCAAATAAATTGATTTATCATTATCAATCTCATCCTTAGGTACCACTTCCATGTGATCTAAGTGTAAGTACTCTTCAATTACTTCCTGATATGTTGCTTTCATTGTTTTGTTCTTGTTAAGACGATTTTCTAAAAGTTTCAGTCTTTTTTCAGCTATTTCCCGTGAAGCCGTTACTTCAGGAGTACCATTTCTGAATGGAAGACGTACGATATACCTGCCATCCTCATCCCCTTGAGTTGTTTCCTTGAAATATTGTTCACATCGTTTTTCATTATCTGTGAACATGGTTTCCTTAGGTTGCCGTTGGTCTGACTCAAGTTCCCAGAATCTTTTGAGCATGTCATTGCTTTCCGTGCAACAGTGCATAACTTGGATCTGCGAAATAGGATCATTTGATGGATTCACCATACCTGAGAGAATCCAACCGAAACTAGTAGCCTGTGCTATTAAATTACCAAACGGACCTTTCTTCATGCCTTCTTGTAGTATTTGACTGTATGTTTCTGCACCTAAAAGAAGGTCAATGTGATTTGGAACATCAAATTGTGGATCAGCTAAAACTAGTTCCTTTAATTCTGGCCAATCCAATTTTTCAACTTTTCTCGTAGGAAGAAGAGAAGTTATGTTTTTGAGGACATATGCCTTCACCGGAATCCTGACATCAGAATTAATCAAAGATTTGATTTCGATGGTAATCATCGCCTTGGAAATAATTTGCTTATCTCCACCAAGACCAGTTATTTTTCCTTTAATAAGAGTTTTATTTAAACCCAAATACTGTGCCGTAGACTCAGTGACAAAGGATGACTGCGACCCCTGGTCTAAGAGTGCGCGAACCTTGTATCCTACTCCGTTCCTGGAAGTAGCCTCCACTAGTGCTGTGGCGAGCAACACCTGTTGCTGAACTGTATCCTTTGCAAAACAAGATACTAATGGTGTTGGATTGGTTTCCCCATTAGCATTTCCTGAAGAAGAGGCAACATACCCGTTATTTTCATTGTTATTGTTGGTAACCATAGGACTCCTTCCCTTGGGATGCAGGAGCGAATGATGATTTCGTTTGCAAATGTAACACTTTACCTGAGACCGACAGTCTTTAGCCGAATGACTACCACCCATACAATTAAAACATATATTATTGTCAAAGACAAACTTACGCCTGGCATCTACACACTTTCTTTGGAACTCTTTACAAAAGCTCAGTTTGTGATCATTTGTACAATATGGACAAACAACATTTTTTACATGTAAAGATTTAATTTTGACAAGTTGGCTAACTGCAGGAGTTGGTTTGGTATTTAGAAATTCTAAAGCTCTAAACCTAGTCAATAAGAAATTCTTAAATTGATCATAAGTAGGCAATTCCTCACATAAACTAGCGATATTAAATTCCCACTGTCGACGAGTTTCTGGGTCTAACTTTAAAGTAAGAATATGTATGATTAAAATGTCCCAGCTCCTAATATCTATCCCTAAATTACTCAAGGTAGCTAAGCAATCATCAGTTGTATCGACAATAGACTTTAAACCGGTTGCGGACTCATTAATAAGATTCTTTTGACTTAACAATCGTTTTATTGCATGATTAGAAACAAATCGTTTGTTATCATAGCGTTTTGTAAGTAATTCCCAACATCGCTCAAAGTTTTCTTCTTGTATGGGAATGTGTCTAAGAATTTGTTCTGCTTCACCCACTAAACAGCCCTTTAAATAATGCAATTTTTGAATGTTATCTATAGTACTGTTGTTTATAATTAACGATTTAAATAGTTCCTTAAACGAACACCATTCCGAATAACTTCCGGAGAACGATGGAATATTTATTTTGGGTAATTTAGCTATTGAGATTGGGGGAGCTGTATGAGATGGTGTACTATATTTTACTTGGAATTTTGATAACTGGCATTGCAGTTCACATTTGTAGTCTAAATAAATTTCCTCTACCTTGTCATACATCTCGCCAGTGACGTATATAGACTTTTTTAATACATCGGGTGGATAATTCTTAGCTAACTCCTCGTGTCCTAACATAAACCTTGACCACAACTGTTCTAAACCCTCTAACCTTCCATTTACGTATTCTAGTGTAATTCTTTCCTTAGGAGACTTTTTATAATTCAATTTACTTTTGTAAACACGTGCCGCTAAATCATTTTGTAAATTTATAATTGACTCCATTATGAACCAATAACCATAAATTAATAAGTATTAAACTTAATAATAATTAATAAGTAATAAGCATAAGTCAATAAAAACTACTTTCAGACAAAATTGCAAATTCAGAATGTTCAAATTTTACAAGTGTTTGACGTATTTATATTGCTCAGAAATCGGGCATAGATTTATATAATTTATATTAAATTTGTAATGTTCTATGTTCTAATATTAATTCAAAAAGTTTTTTAATATCACCAAAGAGTTTTTTATAATGTAAATTACTCACTATTTTCTTCGGTTTTACTTAACCTCATGTGATTTGATTCACACGACCTCGGGCTCCGCTGCCCGTTGTGTAGCCTCGGGCTCCGCTGCCCGTAGTGTAGCCTCGGGCTCCGCTGCCCGTAGTGTAGCCTCGGGCTCCGCTGCCCGTAGTGTAGCCTCGGGCTCCGCTGCCCGTAGTGTAGCCTCGGGCTCCGCTGCCCGTAGTGTAGCCTCGGGCTCCGCTGCCCGTAGTGTAGCCTCGGACTCCGCTGCCCGTTGTGTAGCCTCGGGCTCCGCTGCCCGTAGTGTAGCCTCGGGCTCTACTGCCCGCCGAAGTTCAATTTCCTCGGGCTCCGCTGCCCGTCGAAGGTTGAACTGCCTCGGGCTCCGCTGCCCGTGGTCGTTGCAGTGCTCCGACAGCAACGCTCCCTGCTGCACCTCACCGCTGGCTCCGCCTGACAGTCACCTCCTCAGGAGACCGTCCGAATTGACAACCATCCACACTTGGTCGTCTGACTTGCGTTTGCGACAACAATCCGCTGCCCGCAAGTCCGTTGCTTCACAAAAAACCCTCCAGTCCAATCTTATAGAATAAGATGGATCCGGCTCGAAGGACCATGTTCGAACTCGGAGAGAGGTGAGGGGGTTGAGAGGTTGTTACTAACCACACTTGTAATAAAAACACACTTGTATGTTCCACTGAATATATTTTATTAAATTTACAAGCGGCCTCTTATAGTATCTACGAAAGGTTCTCAACAGCGTGATTCAACGGCTATTTTAGCAGCGCCATCTAGTTGAATATTACGGAACTATCACATACAAATTATTTGAATATAGAACACAAATTTGAATATTGAACACGCAGTGTTCCGGGTTTGATCCTCGGCCAAATATCGAAAGGATGCATTTTAACTATCATTTTTAGGTCTTGATAACTATAGGGCGTGCCAAAGAATTAAACGTACATAGGTATATGCGCTCGAAGAACATTAACCTTCGCAGGCAGGTAAAAATGATTACACATTACTTACGAGTCTATTTATTTATTTTGACGACCCGCGTGGCGGAGCGGTCACCATGCCGGTCTGACGCGCAGAGGGATTCGTTCCCAGACCAGACAGATTTCTAAATGATGTATTTAGATTTCTGTTTCTGGGTCTGGGTGTTTGTGTATTTGTCTCTGTGTGTGTCCATAGCACCCACTATACAGGGAAGAAAGCGTTTTTATTTCGTAACTTCGTCAAAGCCAGTTCAACTGCCAATCCGAACGTAAAGGCAACAGCGCCTACAGAGCAAAGGTTTTGCAAAATTATTTTTGTATTTACCTCCAAAGCCCCAATTAACAAATCTGTTTGGCCCTTACCGTTAATAGGCGGAACGTCCAAGAAATTTCATGAAAACGGGTTCCCTGGGGATTTTTTTGTAAATTTTTAATTTTCTGCTTGTTGAACAAGCATCAGCCGCACTGTTTACTGTGGATAATTTGTATGAAAAAGGGAATGGGCTTGTCACGACCTCCTTGAGAAGCGTGAAGGGATTGGGCTAAAATCGAGGGTTGGTACTGCGTAGTCGTGATGTTTTTTGTTGGTGGAGTAATACGTGTTCGAATGGGATGGTACTGTTTTGAATGCTAGGTACTGACTAGTAGCATTTACGTGTAATATAACATCGAACAGGCGTACACACGCTGCAGGAAAAGCTACTGAGGCCGTCCTGGATTTTTTTGATATAAATGTACTTAATATAATATTTGACAATAGTTGTATTCAATGTGTGTTTTGTATTTGTGTAAGTTATAAAATCCACAAAATATATTTTAGGTTATCCGAGGGCACAAAAGCCACTGTCATCTCATTATATCATCGCAAAAATGATTATTAATTGAGAACATATAACTTTTGAAGGTTTTGAAGGTAGAACACTTTGTGGTTCGACTCCGGCGGCACCACCGCCACACCTATTTCTACCTAATAACAGCAGTTTTAGGCGCTGCTGTGTTCCGGTTTGAAGGGTGTGGTAAGGGAGACAGACATTTCCGAGGCGTTCCAGCTTAGTCCTCAGGCGTAGCGGCGCGGCCACAGAGCCGGCCTCAGGTAATATCTAATCCTATCTGGGGTTGATTACAGATGTCCATGGGCGGCCGTAGCCACTTACCATCAGGTCGATTGCATGCTCATCTGCTACTCCTATATTATAAAAAAAAAACATAGGGGTTAAAAGGTGCGTGTTACAGCTAATGAAATTAAAGCTAAAGTTTTCCTGCATTACACGTGAATACACTCAGTCAGTACTCACCATAACGATCAAATATATGTATCACAGACAATAAGGTCCAACCGGGCGTCGTTCATTATTGCTCTCTTCCCTTAAATCCCTTTGTCCGTCAGTCACGCGTCTCACTTCAATCTATTGGTTATAATCGCGGGTACAGATTTTGGGAATCCGTTAAAGTTTTATTATAAAAAAATAAATATCTTAGAATTTACGCTATTGGCTGAGTCACAGCCATTGAGTGCTCACGAAAAAGACTGGATGAGTCAACATTGACAGTTGTGTAGTGTTAAACTTTGATGTCGTAAAATTAGACATTAATCGTACCAAAAAGTTTAACATATTTTTTTAATTTACATTTTTTCTAAATGTAAATTAAAAAAATATCTCTAGGTCACCTACTCAATCAGGACGCGACCTGATTGAGTAGGTGACCTTTTAACTAACGCGTTCCCTATACTATACATGTAATTTATCCTGTTTCAAGGCATCAGTCGGGCTGTCAAACGTAATCACGCAAGAGACTTACAGCTATACGTAATCAGTTATTATGAAGGGGTTTTATGACTAAATATTTATGTGCAACGCACGTACACGAAGATCTCTACAATCCTAGAATATACAAAACATACAGAATCCATCAAATTAAAGCGTCACTATTATATAACCCCGATCTGGCATTACTTAAGCTTGAAGACGAACCATTATACTGCAACTTTAACGTCAAATAAAATTCGCTTGTCTATCCACAATGCACAATCTACATTTTCTACGATCCGCGTCACTAACAAGGGTCTTCGGGTCTCAGAAACCGACGCGAATATTACACTCGCCGGTCTTCCGACCGCATAAATTATTTCCCAATTTCCCTGAAAGCGAAAGAGTGTTACGGAGGGAAAAAAAACACCAGAAAAGGGTTCTTAATGTGAATGAAATCACTCCCGTCTGGCAAACCGTTGGCCCCTTTGATTGTAAAGAATTTTAAATAACAATGAGCTACTCTAAATTCCTTCTTGCTGAAGGAACAAAACCTCGCAAGCCTTTTAAAGAATTTACTCGGGAAAGCTAAAAGTGCTTTTCACGTCCTCCACGGCTAGGGATCCGATAGATAATTGTTTTGAACTTTTATTGTCTTATAACTTGTTCAGTGAATTTTAAAATTGCCTGCGATCAACGCTCGCAGCTCTCCCGTGTGCCATCTTGAAAATATTCGTTGCATTTTCGCTTATAATAACAGTGTAAGCTGCTGTATTCTAGTCTGAAGGGTTTAACAACGTAGATTCACTTTTTCGAAACGTTTAAAGTCCTTTGGAGTGCAACGCATGTGTAATAGACTTTACATAAGGATCAGGTTTCCGATGTCCATGGGCGACAATGAAAACTTTATGGTGGGATGCTCGTTTACTACTTATTAGTTAAAAAAATACAAATATTTTGGAGCAAAAAGCAAATTTATATTAATACTATTTATTACCTATGTAATTTTGCAGCGAGCAAGAAATCATAGTCTGATTTTTTTTTGAAACAGCGCTGTCAGTACAAAATCATACACACATACACTCTATTTTTTATTTACATACCGAGTACATTTTCAACAACATAACATAAGCAGGACCAAACCAATAAAAGCGCGTCAAATTATCAAATTCTTCAAAAGTACCGACACAGAAAAAAGTTTACACAAGGTTCGAAATTACAGGAAAGTCAAAAATGCGATCAATACACAACAAGTCGGAGCTTCAGAAAGTTTGTTTCCATTACATAGCGCACCGCGTAAGCCTTATGAAAGAGCTATTTTCTTTATGATCACGCCGTTTCTTGCCGTATAAACTACAAAAGCGGTCAAGACTATACGAAACTCGTATAGTTTATCCTCTAACCCAGAGTTTCTCAAAGTTTTGTACGGGTAACTCTTATTTATTTATTTATTTACATGCCAACAGCAACACACAATACATTATATAGTACAAAGAAGTACACTATAGTAGTACTAATGATAATAAGGTTCGTATGAGTGCCAATTATAGGCATGCACAACGTTTATATATTAGTCTGTATTTTTAATTTGTATGGAACAAATCGAACCATACGCAACCATTATAATGCTGATTGAGCATGGTAATACTGAAACAACCGCAACTGTTGCCTACTAGTTTCGATCTGTGCCATTTAACTATGATATAAGTGCTACTGATATAAGCAGTCGGACAGTAATGGGTTGCTGATGATGATGATAAGTGCTACTTATGTGCTAACTCTTGAAATAAGTAAATTAATGTGGCCTCTTAACTAACTCTTTATAACTCATATTATGGGAGTTGTAAACGAGCATGCAGTTCATCTGATGTTAAGTGGCAATTATCGCCAACACCTACCCTTACCATGAGTTTTCAAAACATCCCACAATTTTACGTTACGTTTACTCAATCCAATATTCTGTTCCGTTTGCTACAGTAGAAGCAACTATAAGTAAGTGCTCAAGTCTTTCTGTTTGCCTCACATGTTCGCAAAGAAGAGAGACAAAACATAAATAATAATAATAACCATTTATTTCAGACAATATAAACAAAATATAAAGCGGCATTTTGTCAATTTAGACATTTAATGTTACGTTACTGACACTATAGTTCTCATACAATCCGCTAGGGGCGCTGATTGGAAATTGTATGGGCAAATACGTAAACAGATACCAAAACAGTCATATTTGTCAAAACGTAAAAACTCATTGTAAGGGTACAGAACACAACAGCGCTTACTACTGCTACTGTACCGCGCAGCTGCCTTCAGAATCAAACCATGAAGGTTTCTACTACATTTGAAATCAGGCACTTATAAAACCTGTTTTGCTATTTGTAAATTATAAGCTTTTTTTAAAACGCTTTCTGTTTAGCGATAAGACCGCCTATTGCATACGATAACCTATAAATTGTGTATTATTGTTATGATCTACTGAAGTGTGCCACACCGGATATTCTATATATCTATCTTTTCTACATGCATCATCAGGCAACTTTGCAACAGGCAAAAAAAATCCTCAGATTCTTATAGTGACATTTTTAAGGGGGTCGGCATTGTTCTGAAAACGTAATAGGGGTTTGTGGGGTTACAAGATTGAGAACCTCCTGTAACCTTACCTTACGTTCAGTTCCGTGCACAATAAACAGATTAGTCTTCATCCGGGGCAAACGGCGCTTACTTTTATGGACACCTGGCCTCGATAGCGGTAGAGTAAGCCCGGGGTATAAACGAGGGAAAATATGCGTTTCAGCATTAATATTTATTAGTTTTCTTAAGGTCAAGGTTGAGTTTGGAGTATCGGATTGACGTTACATTTGTCATTTAGTTTCTTGGAAATATAACGGGTCGGACCTTAGATGAATGTCGCTGGATGTGGTTAACAATCTTTTTCGACTGTTGCCGCATGTCGTCAACGACCGTCGTCGACTGTCGCAGTCTGCTGTGACGTTTGTCGATTATCGTCTCAAGTCGTGAGCGACATTTGCCAGCTATCGACGCATGTCGTCAGCAACTTCTGTCGTCGCAAGCACAAGCGTCGTCGACAATCGCTGCCTGTTGTTTGTGTTGTTTGTCGATTGTCAACTTATGTCGTTAGCGACCTTTGGCGACTATCGCCGCATGTCGTCCGGGGCTGTCATCGGTCGTCAGCGATCGTCAGCAAGTATTATCAACTCTCAACCCAAGGATTTTTCGTTATTCTAGTCTACTTTGTATATGTCCAAGTTTACTTTATTGATTTTCTTTTTAAGAGAATCTCATATACCAATATTTTCAGGCATATCACTCATCACACGGTCTCTTAGGCGATAGGTTCAATCTTTCACCTAAAGGTATTCCCGCGTGTCCACTCATTTCTCACCACAAGGCGAAGGTACCAGAATACATACTCTAAATAGGTCATAAACATTGTGAGTAGACCTACATATCTCAGAGAAATCCATAAGTATACTAGTGTATCACATGTGGACTATGTTATGCGAAAAGCAATGTAGGAAAATTTGGTGAGGAAATCTACACGCTTCCTTTAGTTCTAAAGGTGTGAAAAGTCTAGCCAGTACTCGTACTCGCACCGTTGACCATCTCACTCTGTGAGGGGACTGAGCCCAGCAGTGGGACAGTAATGAGTTAACCACGAATACATTTTAAAACGATCCGAAAGGCACAAATGACGAACAAATTCCCATAACTATCAAACACAAATGGTCGTTCTAATTTCCGACCGGCGGTAATCGTGGCGTGACGTGACAATTCGCGGCCGCCAACCAACCTTGACCTTAACGTAATCCTAATGTATATTAATGTTTGAAACCCATTTTCCCTTGTTACCTCGACGCTTGTACGCGTAATGAGTAGGTGATATTTCTTTTTTCACCGATAAATCTGTCAACTCCCTGACAATATTACGCAAGGCCAGAGCATTTCATATCACGTATTTATATTTTTAAACAATGACGTATATTTAATGAGAAAATATTTCAATTAGTGTTTTTTTTTTTATTTACAAAATGTTACCTGAAGAGTTTATTTACTGGTTATTTATTAACTAACTTAAACGTCAAACGACGTTTCATTGTCGCTGTAACGGACGCGCGTGACGTCGCAGCACGGGACGTAACCCGGCGAATGATGTATTAGACCCAGATACGCGAATCCTTCATATTTGCGTACAGGAACGTACTACATTAATAATTTAAGCGATTCATTACTTTCATAAACACACCACTATTAACATTATTAAATATTGTACTGACAACGGCCAAAATTAATGTAGCCAAGACGATTGTCAACAGTCTTCCGGCCTGTCACGCGACATGTCAAGTCGCTGTCGCTGAGAGGGACGCGCGTGACGTCACAGCGCGGGACGTGACCCAGCAACGATGCGTTGGGACCCAGACGCACAAAATCTTTACACATCCCTACAAGTACGTCTTAAGTTAATAACAATTCAAGTGACTTTTATTTTTTTTCATAAAAATATCGCTATTTAGATACATTTATTAAATATTTCACTCGTGTAATTTTGTCCGTTGACAAAATTTAAGAGATACGAACGCGATTGTCAACAGTCTTCCGCCCCGTCACGCGACGTGTCAAGTCGCAGCGGCCGGAAGGGACGCGCGTGACGTCGCAGCGCGGGACGTGACCCGGCGAACGATGCGCTGGGACCAGACGCACGACCCCTTAGTATAATGTGTACGGGTAGATCATTCTAGAGGTCGCAAGACATTTTCTTTTTGTCCTTTTATAATAATATGAGCAGCCACAGCATAATGTGTCAGTAAAATAAATTAAAGTGAAGCGTCTGACTCTTTCCAATATCACTACTAAATACGACAAGACAAAGACTTTTAACATTAAAACCCCACATCGTATACAAGGTTATAAAATTGTATACTAAAATATATGAAAAAAAAATTTGGACCTTTTTTATTACAATATATAAGACGTAGGTTTTACAAGCTGAGTTAATTTCTAATAAATCAGAGATACAAAAAACAAGGTAGATATCTACAAAATAAGGCGTCTTATCAGTCGAAAGTGACCTCTTCTAGCCGATCTTCGGGTAAAGGACAAAAGGTTGATAACATAAAATAAAGAGGGATACAGTAAGAAGCAAAAAGGTATGTGTTTATAGACAATAGACATTGTAAATAAAACCGTACTTTTATAAAATGAAAGAAAAAAATCATTACATCGCTAATAATTATTGGATAATCATAAAATGTGTTTATTTGATTCGAGTGTTTACTTTGCTATATTCTTATATAAAAAAGAAAAGGTGTTGCCTCTCCTAGGGAACATACTACAACAAACTTTAAATTCAACTTTGAAATTAGCCTCGCTATACAGTGAGGAAACGCTGCCAGTGTTCTGGGTACTATGCCACAAGAAAGGGTTTTGGACGACATTTTTATTTTATAAGTCTAATTTTGTTATTATTTATATTTTAATTTAAAATGGTTATGTTTAGGTAATTTAATTATTTGTATATAGTTTAATTTATTTTAATTAGTATTTAATATAGACTTTCAAATTAGTTCCAAAATTTAAATAAATACGCGTCACTAACGTTATAAATTATGCTTTCGTATAATCGGTTCTTTTAACCATTAAAATACAAATCCCTAGACTAAAGTAATTAATCAATTTACAAAGCACAGCAATCAACTAACATCGTAAGTATAAAATCTTGTGTAATACAATAAATCAGAATGATATAAGTGAGAACTGGTCACAGTCGCGGCACACATGTTCCCAACGACATACGAATCTCATAAACATTATACAATTTATTGAACGTAAAAATATATTTGTGACGCTTTTCAGTAGTAAAACTCAACGTTAATTATATCGAATTTTATATTATTTATTACGAATGGAAATCTTATATATAAAATTCTCGTGTCACAATGTTAGTTACTGTACTCATCCGAAACGGTTTTACCGATTTTCACCAAATTTTATATGCATATTCAGTAGGTCTGAGAATCGGCTACTATCTATTTTTCATACCCTAAGCGATAAGGGTTGTTCACCCTTAACATTTTTTATTTATATGGCAACACAACGTTTTCCAGGTCAGCTAGTTAAAAATAAAAATTAAAAAATGTGACATAGGTAAGTAACAGATAATTTATAAAGATTAAAATCCAAAATCCGTTAATTTCTTGATAATAAAAAAACATTATTAGAAGACTAAATCATACTAATGAAATTATAAAAGTTTTATTAGAACCTGTTTGTAACTGTTATAAAATAAAAAATGTTAGTGCTAATTTCATTAATCATGATTCTAAAATAAGGTCTTCGATCACTAATAAGAACTAGTGATCGAAGAATAAGGTTCACATTTTTAACGCTCTAATAATTTCTAATAACAATATTCAATTTAAAAAAACCGTAACTTCGAATTACGGTTCTTTTATTCGGACATACGAGTATAATTGCATGAAAATACACTTAATGTGAACTTACAACAAACATTACCTGAACAACGATCACAAACAACATTAACATTTATGTTAAGTTTAATGAGCATAAAAATCGATTCCCACTAAATTCACACGATAAAATTAAAATCGATACAAGTAAACGAGTTAACGGTTCTTGACGTAAAACCGTAAAACACTAGCCGATACACTAGTTGATTTTTAATGACCGTTTATAAACTTTTATCACCATGGAATCGTATTTCGTTAGTTGAAATGTATCATCTGTATGTAATACTGGTGTCTTGTAACTGTATACCATGTATTTTGTATACATGGTATAAATCTGTTTTTTTAATAATGGTAAGTGGCTACTGCCGCCCATGGACATCTGTGATCAACCCCAGATAGGGTTAGATATTCCTACCTGAGGTCGGCCACAGATGCGCCGCTACCCGTGAGGACTAAGCTGGAACGCCTCGGAAAAGTATGTCTCCCTTACCACACCCTTCAAAACGGAACGCAGCAGCGCTTAACACTGCTGTTATTAGGCAGAAATAGGTGTGGCGGTGGTGCCGCCGGAGTCGAACCACAAAGGGTTCTACCACCTTCAACACCTGAATACCCTACATCACCTGAATAGATGGAAAAATCCGTAACTATAAGAAATAGCAAAGAATGTTTTACATTCAGTATTTTTACGAGACTGATTTTAATAAAAAAATAATACTGCATCATTGGAATGCCGACCCCCATTAATTTTCAATTTTTTTTTAAATTTGATTATTTGTTCTTATAGTGGCCAACATATTCTGAAAAAAAATCAAGTGTGTAAATATTACGGTTCAGGAGATAGTCCTGTGACAGACGGACAGAGAGCGGAGTATTAGTAATAGGGTTTCGTTTTTACCCTTTGGGTACGGAACCCTAAAACGAATACCGGAATCGAACGATTTCATATTGAAAAAAAACACCCTATGTTATTGCACCATCGGATAATGGATAAGCGGATTAAAGCTGGGAAGCAATTATAAACGACAATTTAGAGGAAAAGGCTTATTTTGCATTGAATCCTGGGCAGATACGTTATATTCTACGACTGGAAAAAATAGTGTTGTGTCCGAGTTTCATATCCCTGTAGGACAAATAAACCAATTCTATCTATCTAAATAACTACAGGCCAGAAACATATTTGTACAAGATTATTATTATTGAACTAAGAAATACTAAAACAACAGCAAACAATTATATTGAAACGTGTACAATTCTGAAACTCGATACCCATAATTCGAAATAAACAGTATTGTCAATAAAGTATCCAAATAAGAACCAATAACATTTACAGAATATAGCCCTAATCACGTTTCGCTCATATATTTCGTCCGTGCTCAGTACCTTGGGCCATGCAGGGAATTTATCCTTGGCAATCTGGAGCACAACAGAGTGACTAACGTTCTTGTCGTGAATCCGTTATCGTCCCGCAGTTGGGCAAAAGTCTAAATGAGAGAGGCTTAGGCTAAATTCTAACGCGCTGGTCAGGTGCATATTAGTAGACTGCACACTGTCTTTAAGATCTCTCACGGTTGCAGGTTACTCGCGATGTTTATGTTTACCGTTTAAGCAGGCCATAATTAATTTCTAAGTGCCATATAACTTTGAAAAATCTGAGATGTTGTGCTTGGGATTTGAGCCTCGGCCCTCAATTGACAGGTACAGTTTCATCCACGTGGCTATCACTGTCTGTAAATATACAGCTCATAAAAATAATTTTATAAGATTGTATAAAAATATAATTGTTGAACCAAGTAATACTAAAACAAACAATTATATTGGAAACGTGTAAAATTCTGAAACTCGATACCCATAATTCGAAATAAACAGTATTGTCAATAAAGTATCCAAATAAGAACCAATAACATTTACAGAATATAGCCCTAATCACGTTTCGCTCATATATTTCGTCCGTGCTCAGTACCTTGGGCCATGCAGGGAATTTATCCTTGGCAATCTGGAGCACAACAGAGTGACTAACGTTCTTGTCGTGAATCCGTTATCGTCCCGCAGTTGGGCAAAAGTCTAAATGAGAGAGGCTTAGGCTAAATTCTAACGCGCTGGTCAGGTGCATATTAGTAGACTGCACACTGTCTTTAAGATCTCTCACGGTTGCAGGTTACTCGCGATGTTTATGTTTACCGTTTAAGCAGGCCATAATTAATTTCTAAGTGCCATATAACTTTGAAAAATCTGAGATGTTGTGCTTGGGATTTGAGCCTCGGCCCTCAATTGACAGGTACAGTTTCATCCACGTGGCTATCACTGTCTGTAAATATACAGCTCATAAAAATAATTTTATAAGATTGTATAAAAATATAATTGTTGAACCAAGTAATACTAAAACAAACAATTATATTGGAAACGTGTAAAATTCTGAAACTCGATACCCATAATTCGAAATAAACAGTATTGTCAATAAAGTATCCAAATAAGAACCAATAACATTTACAGAATATAGCCCTAATCACGTTTCGCTCATATATTTCGTCCGTGCTCAGTACCTTGGGCCATGCAGGGAATTTATAACTGGCAATTTGGCTTGCTTCACGTTGAGGGGCTCCCGAATCGATCTAATGGAGCTTTTGTTTCGTGCCAGGGTTTATGATTGCTATTACAATGTGGGGGAGAGTGTGACGAACTGTGCGCGTGTTCGACCGAGAGCGATGAGCGGTGAATGGTCTTTATGCGATAGGATTATTTATATGAAGAGCTATTATGACCTAGCCTGGTTGACTCTTGGTCTTTTAATCGGGGAGCAAGTCGCTGGAATCAGTCGTTGGTGCGATTTTTGAAATAAATTAATGATTACTTACTTTAACACCTCAGACTTTAGAATAAGAAGTACTAAACGGTGCATAAAGTCTACCAATATCTACTTGGCGATTGACATGGACTATGGCTCTCTCACTCTGAAAGGAAACCAATGCAGCAGTACAGTAATAGGTTGACGACGACCTATTTGCTGTTGCAACACAACTTACTTCCGTCTTTTACTAGCGCTTATATTGCGATTGCCTAATGACAAAGTGCGCCTCCTGCTCATACATGACGTGTTTCAACTAGTCTTCCATTAGCAGCACATCTGCGATCAAAAGCACATACAACTGTTTTACATACATTATTATGAAATTCGTTACAGATGTCGACATTCCACCCATCTGCTAAAACTATTAAACAATGTTCTAGTTAAATCTGTGTCTAGCTGATTTTTACAGTGGTTCCAAAAGTATCTACTTAGTACAGGATGTTTTAATAACACGGTTCTTTTTTGTCAAATTACAAATCACTGCCGGTTTTTTTTTCCAAATTAGTCTACACTAAAAAAGTGCCGTACATCTTTTATCTTTGTTTATATATTACTCTCTCAATTAGCTTCTCGCTTATCGTCTCCACTAAAGCAGGTACCTTACGAAATATTGAAAGAGTATGCGTTTTGCACTATACGAGTACTCATGTGTAGACATCCCGTCTTATTCAGACGAGTCACGTGACATCTCGATTCCTAGGGTGTGTACTGGGTCGAATAATAATTGTTCATGTACGATCCCATGTCAAAGCTAGGCAGGCTTTGAACATATGCCGATAGAATCAAAGGGTTTTGTATGGATATGTATTGTTTAAACTCACTTTGTATGAGGGAGTTCTTTGAACTGTACTTATTAAATTAATTATTGTATACAAACGAGTTATATTTGCCTTTATAATACAGATGTATTTATAGCAATTTTAAATTTATTATTATAACACTATATTTTTCAAATTAAGCATGTTTTCTATAAAACAAATCGAATGCAATTCTTATATTTTAACGTACGTACATGAAAAAAAGTAGACCATTTTACTAAATTCGCGTGTGATATGATTGATTGATATGAAAACGCATACTACAGATGAGTCAAGCAAAAAAGCTCAACTCCAAATTAACCAATCTGGTTCTAACCTACGAAAGAATTTAAGAGTAACTATATACCTATTTCTAAACTACACAATAAACATTTATATCCATTTAGCGTTACTCATAACAAACACATAGACATACGAGCAAACAAACAGACAAAAATCGTTTTAAGAAATCACTAAAACTTAATATTACTCGACTTATTAAAAAGACTGCAACATAGAGCCTCGTCCTAACTATACGTCTAATTTACGTAGTATAAATACAAATAATATGCCTAGAAAACAATACAATAATAATCTATTGAAGCAAGAAAATGGAAGAGAAAAGAGAAAATTACACATACAGTATATTATGCAATAGGCGGTCTTATCGCTCAGGCAGCGATCTCCCAGACTACCTACGCTTTGAAGGGAATAAGGAATAATGAAAACTTTCTTTGTCTCTTAAGTCGAGATAATTTTTATATTCCTAAGATATTCTAAGTTAAAGAAATATGAAATTAATTGTTTATTATGTTCACGATACAATAAATTGGTTAGTTGGATGGCTATTTTCATACTTATTGACAGTCGACCAAGAAATTATTAATATCTACAAGTAATTTAATAACATAAAGTTGTTTTTATCGAAAAACAAACTAAAGCAATATTATCAAAATATTTGTAATTTTATACGCTACCCCCATAGATTAGTGAAGATACTTCGCCGCCTTGAAATTGAATGAAGCCACAAACGGCTTATTTTAGTAAGTTCTTTTTTTGAATTCTTGACAAATAAAAACATTTTTAGAGAAAATTTACGAATAAATAACGAATACTGCGTAATTTACGTAATAAATAAATAATTATTTCAAATATTCTACGGACATTTTAGCACGGAGACGTGGCAAAAATTGTTCACGCAACTATTTAAATTCTCAATACTGGGTACATTTTCTTGTTAGGAGTGAGTAATCTTTACTAATCTATGGCTACCCCTGAGGACTAAGCTGTAACGCCTCGGAAAAGTCTGTGTCCCATACCACACCCTTCAAACCTCCGGTAGGAATATCTAATCCTATCCGGGGTTGATTACAGATGTCCATGGGCGGCAGTAGCCACTTACCATCAGGTGGACTGCATGCTCGTCTTCTGCTTCTATATTATAAAAAAAATGTACATCACGAAACAATCCATTAATTACTTAGATTCTTAGAAGCGAATCATGATGATTATCTCATTAGCACTGTTCGTCGATTTTAATTCGTTTAGTGCAATTAGCTGCACCGAAGACCGTTGAGGCAATTTACTTCGTTAACTAAGGTTGAAAAAAATCAATAAGCCTTCTTAGACCAGTTTCTTCGGTGGGCTTTATTATATGCAGTTTCAAAAAAAAAATAGAGACTACTAACAATACTAGGTACACAAGTACACATAGAATACGTTAATTGTATATATTTCATCATTGTCACTACATAAATAATACGTCACTTAATGCTCCATTTATTTAATTTAATTATTAAGTTTTTTTTCAATTTTAATGTTGGAACTTTATCTTCGGGTTAAATTGTCAACTAAGGCGAAAATAACCCGCCTACATTACTCCTTACAAAGTCCCCTCTCGCCGACCCCTTAATTCTTATCGAAGTCCTCTAACTTTGCGAAAATTCCCAACTCCATGTAAACATGAGCTTAGCTATGGTTCTTAAAAATATACAACTTTACTTATAACATACATACATACGAGTACTATAACAACACTTCTCACACTCATAACCCTTCACAAGATTTTTTCCTGTCATGGGTGTCGACACAAAGACAAATACACAAGCCCCCAGATCCTAAAACAGAGATGTAAATTTATAGTAGAGAATCCCAGTATAGGACGACCTTCACCAAGCTGGGTAATGGATGAAAACTTTTTTTTATCTCAAATTAAATATGTCAAAGAGGAATGTACTACAAATAGGTTGACTAAAAAATTTCAATCCAGTTTCAGTAAAATTTCAGTGGTCATTAATGGTTTCGTTAATAGAAAAATTACATACTAATCGAAAGTATAAAGCCTATGTGCAAAAGTTAGGTTGACTGTTTTTCCTGTCACAGACCTTGGATAGGCCAACTTGTTTACCCAATACCCGTTTACCCAAGGGTTATGACAGGAAAATAATAGTCAACGTAACATTTACATGTTCTATAGGCTTCATATTTCCGAATGGTATGTAATTTGTTC
Organism: Epargyreus clarus; assembly: GCF_041222505.1. Lineage (NCBI taxonomy): Eukaryota > Metazoa > Arthropoda > Insecta > Lepidoptera > Hesperiidae > Epargyreus > Epargyreus clarus. Next base: position 5,868,421 of record NW_027332222.1, on the reverse strand, counting down.
ATAAACCAGACCAGTGAAATGTTTAAGAAAATAATTAAAAAAAAATCATTTTCTGAACTGAATTTTTTTAGACAACCCGTAATTTAATTCGGCTTAAAATACTTTTCAACCATTAACCAGCTCGGTGAAGGTCGTCTTATATCGGGATCTTAGACCATGATCATTTAATTTTAGATATCTGTCTGGCCGGGGATCGAACCCAGAACCGTGCGTAAGACTGGTATGGTGACCGCCCCGCCACACGGGTGTACCTTTACGAATCGGTGTCAGATATAAATAAAATCAGTTTCCCAGTATTATCCAATATTATTTTAATTTAAGGTAGAATAGCTTTTAAATGAGCCGGTCTCATTACTTTTCGGAAATTGGAAAACAATTTTGACCATCGGAACACGGAAACGTGCCACGATGCGTAGGCTTTTACTGTTTAATATTAAAGCCAATTCATTTTATTATCGACCGTGATTTTAAATAGACGGTAAGTATTGATAGGGACCTTACTGTCTCTTTAGGGTTCTGTAGTATGTACAAAGAACCGTGAAGTTTTAATCAATAATTTGTTTAGGGATCGTTCAACAACAGGCTTAGAGCGTGTCAGACGCGTGTCGTAGCAGACAAAATTATACCCCTATGCTATGTGCGTATTAACGTATGTATATGTAAGGTAACACAGCGCAAAAACAAGGGCTTTGCCTGTAAAAATATTGTGTAAATATGTTCCTGTCTGTCTCGACCCGTGTCAAATGACACGTTCAATGTGTGTGTGTGTGTATGTGTGTATGCGTGTTTGTGTGTCCATAGACATAAATGGCGCCTTAGTCTTAAATTTGCACGATAGATATGTAGATTTAAATTGCAAAATAAAACGTCAATTGATTTCCACTCCATAAACGGCGGGGGTGATTCCTATTTTCATATTCACCCCTCTTATTCGATTTCACTCAATAGGTGATTTATAAAAGTTCGGTAAAGCATTTGTATGCATTTTATCGGTATTTTGCGAGATGTAGGTACTTTGCCACATAAAAAATAATCAATAAAATCGTAACAGTATATAACTTTACAAAAAAATGTAAGTAATACTTAAATAATTTTCAACATTGTTGTATACAGGGTGAATTTTTAAAACGGGCCTTCAGGGCCAAATCCGAAACTATAAGGATTAGCGAAAAATGCTGAAAGGAGTTACGAGGCCGATTTTGATAAAAACTAAAACTGCATCATTACTTTTTTAAAATAACTTTTTCCCTAGCCGGGAATCGAACGAGTTCATTTTGAAAAAAAATGCACCCTCTATATTATTCCACTATCTGATAGTGTTGCTTATAAGGATCAAAATCTGGAAAGTAATGATAAATGACAAACTAAAGGAAAAGCCTCAATTTTAAGAAAATACATATTTTTTCATATTAATTTGGCAGTTAAGTTCCCGCCATTTATTAATTTAAAAATTTCGTGTATTAACATTTTTTTTAGCTCAATGTTTCTAATCATTCGAAATGGACGTTATTTTCCGAATAATTTATATTTTTATGTCCGACTTAGCTAAAGTTATTTTTAGGACCATTATAATAGATTTACTTGCTATGGGCGGAGTTTCGTTTAATACAGATGTAAAGTTGACAATTTGCGAGAATTTCTTTTTAGAGTCAAATCCGAGTGATTACTAAAAAGAAGAGATATTGAAAATCATATTTAACGTTGAAACGAAGTTGTAAACAACAAACAATAAGAATTTACTATTTAATCAGTTATCTATTTTCATTAAAAAATAAATCCTAAAAACGGCGGTAACTTATTTGCCAAACTATTACTTTCTTATACTAAGACGTATGTCATAGTCATAACATCGAATAATTAGTTGATTAACCAACAAATTCTTCAATGGTATGACTTATGTCTGTTTCTAAAGAATTATACATAAATCATTTGTTATGTATAATCATTAAGAATTAGTATGCTAATGTATGGAAAAATACGTATTTTCTTCAAAATTTTCCTTTTCCTTTAATTTGTCACATAACATTACTTCCCAGAATTTGATCCTTATAAGCGACACTATCAGATAGTGGAATAATATAGAGGTGTAATTTTTTTCAAAATAAACTCTTTCGATTCCCGGCTAAGGAAAAAAATATTTTAATAAACTAATGATGCAGTTTTAGTTTTTATCAAAATCGGCCTCGTAACTCCTTTCAGCATTTTTCGCTAATCCTTATAGATTCGGATTTGGCCCTGAAGGCCCGTTTTAAAAATTCACCCTGTATACTTATTTTGCTTAATGTAAAAGAAATAGTTAATTTTGTTTCAATTTGAAATACTTAAGATAAACGATTAGTTTAATTAAATTGTGGTTTCCTAAGAATACATTTTTATCGTTAAAAAACTGATTAGGAGCGACGAACCAAAAGTCTCAGCATCAAAAAATTAACTACGGAACCTCGTACTTTGTTCTTATCGACACACTTATCCAGTTTTTCAATGAGCCGTGGGAAAACAATGCGGTTGCGCGCGCGTGTACCAGACGCGTTCCGATCGCATCTGGCGCATAGGTACAGTCAGCTGCAGTAGTCAGATCAAAATTCCAAAAATACCTATAAATAATAATAGTATTTAATTTGAAGGTGGTAGAATCCTTTGTGGTTCGACTCCGGCGGCACCACCGCCACACCTATTTCTACCTAATAACAGCAGTGTTAGGCACTGCTGTGTTCCGGTTTAAAGGCTGTGGTATGGGAGACATACTCGTACTTTTCCGAAGCGACTTAGCTCAGTCCTCAGTGGTAGCGACGCATCTGCGGCCGACCTCAGGTAGGAATATCTAATCTTATCTGTGCTTAATTACCGATGTCCATGGGCGGCAGTAGCCACATACCATCAGGTGGACTACATGCTCGTCTGCTACTCCTATATTATAAAGATAAACACTAATGCGTCAATAGTAGCTGAACACCGTATGTGCAAAATGGCTAACGTCGCTAATATGATATGTTCATCTACTTTTAACACTGAAATGTACATCTACTTTTGTAACTTTAAGACCTTAATCTAATTATAGTGCTAGTTGTATTTAACTACTTAACAACGCGTGGATGTACCTATAGATATTTTTGGAACCATAATCTGTTTATCTACTTTTGGAGCTGACTGTACGTAAGAACTCAATTTTTAACTAGAGACCGGTTGTACCTATATTTCCTTTTACCGATGCTGATAGGCGCGTCATCTATCCGACTTCTACTGGATTTGTCTTAGATGCAAATAAGAAGCTTGCAAAGTCTTTAATAAATCAGTTAAAGATGTGTTAAAGACTTGTGAAGATTTGAGCGTCATACAAAGGATGCACAGAAGTAGTTTAGGGACACGCTTTGAAAGCTGGTAGAATCACTGTGATGTAACCTAAGTATTAAACTAAACAGGGACCTACTTAAAATACATAGACCTTCAGCTTCCGTTGATTTAATTTCTAACACGAACATTTTCCAAACTCATTATGCCTGAAAAGTAGTCCAGATTGTCCGGAACCCCATTACGAGAGGTTAAAAATCATACCACAAGCATATAATTATTGAAAATCGAAAATCATTTAAAATTCCCGATCCACCACCGATTCAACAATTAACAGCTCATTAAAACTCAAAATTAAACATATAATTATCCATTTAATTAGTATTTTATTTACATAAAAGTTCTCGTCCGTTAATTTCGAACTTATAAATTGCTAATTAAATAGTTTATTATTTTTATTAAGTGTGTAATATAAATGACCAATTAATTCGACCACAATCATTAGCATACATTATAAAAGCTGCATTGAAATGGAAATGATAACCAATTAACTTAACTTACCAATTAGCTTACCAAGTAACTTAGCTAACTAAAACTATCTATCTTATCAGTAACCGCTGTTTTTATCACGCTTTTATTAGCTTGGGTTGTATGTATGTAACGGAATCTCTGAACTAGATTTTTACCCACTTCGAATGGTCCGATTAATTTAAAATTTGGAAGAAGTATCAAGAACCGATGACAATATACGATATTAATAATTTTATCCCATTCTCCTCATCAGGATCGTCAGGAATCAGGATTAACGAATTTCCTTATGCGATTTAGCGTGGTTTTTAGTTTTAAACTATAATTATTTGTCGTTACTTGAACAAATACTTTTTTATAATGAAGAAACAGCAGACGAGCATGAAGTCCAACTAAGTGGCTAGTGCCGCCCATAGTAACCCCAGATAAGATTAGATTCCTACCTGAAGTTGGACACATATGAGCTGCTACTCATGAGGACTCAGCTGGAATGCCCCAGAACAGTATGCCTCCCTTACTCTTCAAACCAAAACACTATATCAGTTAACACTGCTGTTATTTGGCAGCAATAGGTGGTACCGCCGCAGTACATGACATTAGCTGACCCGGCAAACTTTGTACCGCCTCAAAATCTATTTATCAAATATATTTCATATAAAATATAGCCTATGTTACTCGTGGATAATGTAGCTTTCGAATGGTGAAATAATTTTTAAAATCGGTCCAGTAGTTTTTAAGCCTATTCATTACAATCAAACAAACGATTTTCAAGGTGGTAGAACCCTTTGTGGTTCGACTCCGGCGGCACCACCGACACACCTATTTCTACCTTATAACAGCAGTGTTAGGCGCTGCTGTGTTCCGGTTTGAAGGGTGTGGTAAGGGAGACAGACTTTTCCGAGGCGTTCCAGCTCAGTCCTCAGGGGTAGCGGCGCATCTGTGGCCGACCTCAGGTAGGAATATCTAACCCTATCTGGGGTTGATTACAGATGTCCATGGGCGGCAGTAGCCACTTACCATCAGGTGGATTGCATGCTCGTCTGCTACCCTTATATTATAAAAAAAAAAAAACAAACAAAGTTTTCCTCTTTATAATATTAGTATAGATAAATGGTCAATACATAAAACATAGTTCATATCTAAGTAGGTTCGAGTGCTCAATAGATACACGATGCTATAAAGTCACCTTTAACTTCGATACATGGAATCAACGTAACACAGAATCCGTGTTTTAAGCCGTTTCGGCGCACTTTTTAATAGTGTAAGCATAGATTAGTAAACATACTTCGCCGCCTTGAAATTGAATGAAGCCACAAACGGCTTATTAGTAAGTTCTTTTTTTGAATTCTTGACAAATAAAAACATTTTTAGAGAAAATTTACGAATAACTAACTAATACTGCGTAATTTACATAATAAATAAATAATTATTTTAAATATTTTAGGGACATTTTAGCACGGAGACGTGGCAAAACTTTTTTACGCAACTATTTCAATTCTCAAAACTGGGTACATTTTCTTGTTAGGAATGAGTAATCTTTACTTATCTATGAATGTAAGTAAGATTTTTATAATTCTTTACTGGAATTATTGCTTGAAATAATTTTTCTCTTCGCTCATTCTTTTGCATAGATTATATTTTAATAAATTACAGATCTGAAATACAACACTTTCTCTCTCATGTATCGGTTGTATAGTAATGGGTCGATTGCAGTTTTGTTTCTCAATATTTAAAACTTAAATCAATATAAACTAACACTACATTGATTATTTCGTATTTATTTCCACCTTGAATGACTGACTTTTGTAATATTATTTACTATAAAATTTTACGGGACGCTAACGAATTAATTCATTACAAAAGTTTGAGAACCTTTTTCCTGTAGGTACTTATAAAAAGACTTTTTCGCTATTTTGGGGGATGCTAGCAAAATTCATTTCAAAACTTTGAGAACCTCTGTCCTGTACCTATAAAAAGACTTTCAAAAGGATATATTTTCGCTCCATTTATTCATAATATTTCGCACTTATACAACATTAGTTACAAATTCCAAGACATTATTTAAATTACATAATCAATCAGCCACTTAACGAGCAATGCCGAATGATAAGTTTATTTACGAGTGCTATACAATGGGCTAGATATTGATACGCATTATAATTGCTCTATTATCACTTTATCATTCATATTTGTAACAAACACGCTTCTATTCTATTACATCAATGCTTAGAGAACAACGATTACTTCTAAAGATAAATTGTGAAATAAATCACGTTTTTAAACTGGTCATTCATTGATATTAAAGACGATATACGTAGAATTAGTTACAAACTTATAAAATACGAGCTTTTGCCCGCAGCTTCGGTCGCGTTACGAAGCAATATTTTCATCCCCTATTTTATCCCCTTGGGGGTATAATTGATCAAAATCCTTGCTTAGCGGATGCCTACGACATAACATCTACCTGCATGCCAAATTTCAGCCCGATCCGTCCAGTGGTTTCGCCTGTGGGTTGATAGATCACTATGTCAGTCAGTCACCTTTGAGTTATATATTTAAAAAATATATATAAGCTGCAGTTATAAATATTTAAGGTGGTAGAGGTAGAACTTCGAGGTTACTGCTTAGAAGCACAATAGGCATACTTATTTCTGTCTTAAGGCAGCACAAGATATAAAACAGCAGTGTCAAGCGTTGCAGTATTCTAGTTCAATGTCGTGAAAGATACTTGTATACGAAGCGTTCTAATTTAGTCATCAGGGGTAGATAAGCATCTTTCACCTCATGTAGACGTGAAGGTAGACGAGAGCTCCAATGCTATTTCGATTTCATAAGAAAAGTAAGCAGTATCTGTCCCTATGATCGGCTATATTAAATGAAATTATTTATGGGAAACTGGGGACACTTGATCCCCCCCTTTTGTTTTTTGACCACTATTTGGTAAATATTGATCCGATTTTAGATATATTGGTACTGAAATACGTGGAATTTCATTGGCTATACTAAGTATAAAAGCTAATGATATCGGTATATACATTTTGTAACCAGCCCACGAAAACTTTGTATAGGGAATGACACCATGTATCCCATATATATGTCTGACTTGATCCCCCCCCCCCCCCTCTGGAACACTTGATCCGGAGGGAAATAAGTCTCCTATATTTTCATATGATACCAAAATGAAAAAAAAATATGTTATAATTGCTTTATCATTGATTTATTTGCTTAGTAGATAAAGTAGAAACAACAACAACAACATATCCACTGTTTTGATAAATCACATATACGAGTAACTATGCTTTCAGCTAACTGGATGCTTGATGCGGGGGATCATATCTCCCATAAGAAAGTATACCAAGTGTACCCTAGCTATACTGTGGTTATAAAAAGATATTGTAAAAAAATCGACTACTGTTAACACTATTCTATTGAGCAGACGTTTAAAAACATAGATAATGAATAGTTTAAAAGTGTTACTTACCCAAAATAAGTTTACTAACCAATTATTTAATCAAAATGAAAACTTACGAAAAATATTTTCCTGCGACACGAAACACACAATCATTCGCCATCTGCTTAAATATCAAATTGGACAAGAGTACCAAGTTTAGAAAGTTGTAACGTATCATTGACAACCAATGTTGCCACACTAAAATCATATTGTGTTCGCAGAAGCTCTGTTAATCCAGTGTACCAAGTCTCCCGTAAGGATCAAGTGTCCCCAGTTTCCCCTATTGCACAATTTAAGTTACTTTGCACTTACATATATTCTTCTATTACATAATAACAAGTATATAAGTGCAAATTATTTCATGGCGCAATCATAACGTGTTGATACTCGTATATGTCAAATCATTTATCACCGGGCAGGAAACCAATATTTATTTTGTTGACATTCTTTTTGAGCGGGATATCTGCGCTACAATTACCGGTTATACCAGAAGTTTTAGTTTTTGATACGAACTAACTAAACTTTTAATAACTTACGTAAGATTACTATCTATATCTATTGGGTTCTACTGAATCCAATAATAATATCGAAAATGAAATTAACGAAAGTTAATTGGAAATATTTGCGAAAGTATTTTCGTAAATTTTTGTTGTTCTTCTACTCTAAATCCTACAATTGGATGTATACTGTACTGTATGCACCCAGACCCGGAACAGAAATCTAAATCTATCAACTAGATGTTTGTCTGGCCGAGGATCGAACATAGAACCTTCTGCGTTTTAGGTGGCTATAGTATTCATTATGTCAATATCAGTATATCACCATCGAACGGCAAGAACTACCTATATCACGCAAGAAATAGATGTGTCGTATGCCTCCCGTATCACACTCTTCAAACCAGAACATAGCAGCACTTAACACTGCTATTATAAGGTAGAAAGAGGCGATGGTGCCGCTGGAGTCGAAACACAGATAGTTCTACCACCTTTCATTATTTCTTCCGTCTTCTGCCAATAACTTGAAACTCAAAATACCTATTATTTTCTGATCCATATTAGACCATTATCCACTTAAATTATATTGCCATTTTAACCTAAATAGGCGGGAAATTGGATAAGTGACATAGGTTCAAGTGAGTTCAAGTGATCTGTCTTGCTATGTCACTTCAATGATCAGTCTCAATCACTTCTAAGAAAACAGTTATAAATAGGTACTTAGTACTTATTACTTACTATGTTGCGATCCCTACGGGAAGCGTTGAAGCTTACAAGAAAATTGAAATAAAATAGTGCATTTCTTTCAAAATAAATGTCTTAGACATGTAGGTTAACTAATGATGTTTCATCATTAAAACAAGCGATCATTATTGATTATTCTATATATAAATACCTACATAAAACATAAATGAATGTTGTCTGTATGTCCTTTATACAATTGTCTATGCATTTGATCATGTGATGATCTTTGGCAAAGTTAATGTGCATGACCCCACGAAAGTTTACGAGTTAGTACGACCAATACCAATACCAATTTTCGACGGATGACGTCACTGTTATTCCAATCAAAGAAAGAAAAAAAAAATAACATGACATACATATTATTTGATATGTATGTCATGTTATTTTTTTTAACCGAGGGTGAAGCCGCGGGCGCTACTAATATTTTATAAAATTTAGCATGCCCAGAATTTGAATCCTGGTCCGCTAACCGGAAACCGAACGTCCAATCACTACACAACCAGTTTCTTACGAATTACATATTAGTTACGTCCATAAGACCCTAATAATATTTTTCTATAAATCCATCCCATTTCTCTGCAGTACATTTCTTTAGTTTACTGTACCTTCAGCTTTTGATGGGTATTCCAATTAATCAAACCGAATGTTTCGATCTATCTGAAGTGTGAGCGGAGGGTCTCAAGGCCCCCCGAGTGCTATTCGACCTCCCGCTTTATATTTGCTGACGAATACTCAGTATACAATAATAGTGTTTTCTGAGATCGTATAGCGAATGAAACGACATTTAGTCAGTTCATATTCGTCGGTAGTCGATTAATCTTGTTATTTTCGTCGCCTTACGTAGATATAATAAATCGACGAATGAAAACGAATTATTTTAATTTATGTCCAAGTCAAGTTTGAAGAGTGCTTCGGCTTTCCTTATTTATTTGTTGAAGTTGATCATTATTTTATTATTAAAGAATATAAAGTTATATTTCTTCAAAATTTAAAGTATTTTTATAAAAATGTTAATGTGTCATTTTTCATCGAGACAGTAGTCCTAGGATACGATAGTTCAATACTAGTGGACTTATTTCAGAAATTCAACCGTTCTCGAGGACTATTCTTACTAGTCGCAAGTCTAGTCGCTAGGACTAGTCTTAGAGGTCGCGTTCCGATCCTGTAGTAGTTTAAGAAAAATATTGTACCTGACAATTTGTAAGTGCCGTCGTTGGCCTATCCAAAAATAAAGAAAATTATTTCATTTCATATACCTATTTCATTTCATTCGACTTTTCCCTTTATATTTATTGTCGAACACAATTTCGGCGCTGAAACAGTAAAAATATGTTTATATACAAACATTACTCTTGTTTCAATGAACTACTAACTAAATAATACAGAAACCGTTCTTTGATGTCAACTGATCCGTCGTCTTTTGTTGAGATAATCTTACGTCTCAATTAATCACGTCGAATCGTTTCGATTTATCTCAAACGTCTTTCAGCCCTAACGACCCTGAGTGCCCTTCGAACTCTCCCTCCATATTTATTGACGGCGACCAATATTTATTTCGCCGCAAGCATTAAATTGTTCTAATAAACATACACTGAAGGTGGTAGAACTCTGGGGTTGATTACAGATGTCCATGGGCGGCCGTAGCCACTTACAATCAGGTGGATTGCTTGCTCGTCTGCTACTCCCATATTATAAAAAATACTCTTATTATATTTAATAATTCTAAACATTTTTAACACATTTATTCGTCGTCTTTTATCGAAATAATCCTACATCTCGACTAGTTGAAATCTAGTCAAACCGTTCAGATGTATCTCAAAGTTAGATTCAAACAACCTCGACCTCTTTATATATTATTATTACATCGTCAAAATAATAAAAATATGTTTCTGTATGACTTTAATGTTAATACCACACGAACCATAATATCAATTTATTCGTCGTATTTTCTGGATAAACAAATCTTATCTCTCAAAAGATCAGTCGAATCGTTCAGATTTATTTCAAACGTATTTAATTTCGAACAAGCACGATTACCTTTGACTTCTGTCTATATTTATAGACACTGAACACTATACCGGTAAAATAACAAGTATCGTGGCAAAGCAATTTAAACCGATCGTAATCACAATACTAAACGATCTTTAATCTCTATTAATCAAGACGAATCATTTCGATTTATTTCTAACCGTACCGAAGTACCCTTCGACCTGTTTGTCCACGATTCAATACGTCGGAAGTTCAAACCGGAGTTTTTTTTTTATAATATGGGAGTAGCAGACGAGCATGCAGTCCACCTGATGGTAAGTGGCTACTGCAGCCCATGGACATCTGTAATCATCCCTAGATAGGATAAGATTCCTAATTGAGGTCGGCCACAGGCGCGCCGCTACCCCTGAGGACTAAGCTGGAACGCCTCGGAAAAATATGTCTCTCTTACCACACCCTTCAAACCAGAACACAGCAGCGCTTAACACTGCTGTTACTAGGTAGAAATAGGTGCGGCGGTGGTGCCGCCGGAGTCGAACCACAAAGGGTTCTACCACCTTCAAATCAATACGAATCGTTTCGATTTACTTCTAACGTCGAACCGGAGTGCCCTTCGACCTATGTTTGTCCACGATTCAATACGCCGGATGTTAAAACCGGGGCTCGGGGTATTCCGCCGACATTTTATGTACACAGTAATATGGGGCAGAGTTTCAAAGCCATATGCCAACTAATAATTCTAAAGCCGAAGTCGACTTATAAACGAAGTGATTTTATTAAGTTGCGTTTTATCACAGAATATTTGGTAAGTAAAAGACTATTGAAAATTATTGAAATGAAAGTTTAAATTTCTAAAAATATCGTCGATAAATCCATTTGGAATGAGCGCTGAAGAAATTTGCATATGACAACACTGATTACAGGCAATAATTAATTATATAAAGGTGTTGAAAACTTTTACGTAAGAAGAAAAGTTAGACTTTTTTATGAATAAAAATAATATTTGCTTCGGATTCTTTGTTGTTTGATGTTCCGGACATAGGTGATTGAAACAACGTAACTATAGCAATCGAGGTTGTGTGTCATGCATTTAAATGTATACAATGTTCAAACTTTAGAGGTCCAATCCATTTGTCTCTTACCACTCTATTTACAACTACAACGATTTTATTATTTCATTGACACACAGATTTACATATTTTAAAAAAGTAGTAACTCTTACTTAATTTCTTTTTATATACTTACATATATGAACTAGTGTCATGACAGTGGAAGACCGATGCCCTCAGCCGATCGACCTCCAGTTCTATATAAGTCACCGCCGATTCAATAAGCCGGAAGTTCAAAGCGGGACTCGTATTGGGGCTTCATATTATATATGTCACCAAACATTTGTAAGCGAGTGAGCTTATTATAAGTAACGTTCTCCGCTGAGGCGTGCCCACTACGTTTTCAATCGTTTCGTTTTGTTCGTTTCGAGTTACGATTCATTTTTATGTTGCCCACTGGGTGCTAAAATGACTTACCCTACACTTTAAACCAAAACTCAGCAACGTTTAACTGTTATAAGACAGATAAAGAAAACATATTTGAAGGTGGTAGGACCCTTGTTGGTTCAACTCCGGAGGCACCAATTTCTGCTACTACATATCATTTTGCTTTCAAAGTGTGGTAAGGGTGACATACGTTGTATATCTATAGTTGACTATAGTCATTTAGTAAACATCTACGCGGGCGGGGATCGAACCAGGAACTTTGAATGTCACTGGTTTGGTGACTTGCGACCTTTCCGGTCGTAGAAGAATATTAAGGTACTAAAAACAGACGTTATGTCAAATAGTGGGCAAAAAATTAAGTTCAAAATATAAGGATCGAATGTAAAGCACCAAACAATGATAGGGATCTAAGTTACCTAGTTTATAATATCGAAGATAATTAAAGACAATAAATCTCTAAATTACGAGGCAAATTAAAGAAAAAGCATCAGATAATTTCACAAACTTTTTTGCTACAATTAATCTTAATTACGTCAGAATGAAAGAACACGATTTAATTATAATTGCTAAGGAATTTATTTTGCTAATATATTGAAGCTGATAGAATCTTTTGTGGCTCCAGAGGCGCCACCGCTACACCTATTCCTTCCTAACAACAGCAGTGTTATGTGGTAAGGGAGAAGTACTTAAAAGGGGCTTGGAACTCCTCAGTCCGTAGCGGCGCATCTATGGCCGACCGCAGGTAGAAATCTAATCTTATCTGGTATTGATTACAGATGCCCATGGGTAGTAGCAACTTAAGATCAGGTGGACTGCACGCATTTGCTACTTCATCATCATCATCAACCCATTACTGTCCCACTGCTGGGCACGGGTCTCCTCTCAGAATGAGAAGGAGTATTAGGCCATAGTCCACCGCGCGGGCCAAGTGCGTATTGGTAGACTTCACGTACCTCTGAGATTTTTTTTTTTATAAATCTCTCAGGTATGCAGGTTTCCTCACGATGTTTTCCTTCAATGTTTAAGCAAGTGATAATTAATTTAGAGTTTGCTACTTCTATTATAGAAAATGGCAAAGTTCTTCAAAATAAAGACAAAGCTGAGATTAACTGACGAAACATCGACAATCCAACTTAAGTACACCGCAATAAACCTGTTACACAGACAAATCGGGAACATCTCATAAAATACTAACATCAAACACGTCAAGGGAGAGCTTATGTCCCGGAATTTCACTGGAAGACGTCAAAAACGGTGTCGCATTAAATAAACGGGTGTTCCTCAAGGTGAGACAGGGATGCAAAACAAAATACTATTGTAGTAATAGTGGTTTGAGGTTCCCACCTCGTATTAGGATTTTATTATCTCTTGCTTTAACATTTCAAGGGTAGCTTTCCTTCAGGAAAGCTTCGCGAAGACACCTTTACGCCTGAAACTTTTTTAGCCGAAGAATTATTTTAAAACAAAATGCCCGACTCCTTAAAATGTGGCCTTTATTACTAGCACAAATTCGACGAATCCAGCAACATGTACAAATGAATCAAATCATTTGATTTGCAAGGCGTGCGGAAGAACATACGTACATACATACACACTGCATCCTAAACCATATGAAACACTGAGAGGAAACCCGTGTCCAACAGGGGGACAGTTGGGCGATGAACAGACAAATCGGAAACATCTTGTAAAATATTGACAGGGGGACAGTTGCGCGATGAACAGACAAATCGGAAACATCTAGTAAAATATTGACATCAAAACCGTCAACTGCCAAAGCTTATGTCCCGGAAAATCACTAGGAGCCGTCAAAAACGAGGTACCATTAAATTAAAGGGTGTTCTCGAAGGATGAAGACATGGACATGGACATGGAAGACATGGATGCAATAAAACAAAGGCTAATAGCAGTGATAGCGTAGTGGTTTGAAATTCGGAGGCACAGTCTGGGAGTCCAAGGTTTGAATCCCAAGTCAACATTACCTCCGATTTTTCGAAGTTACCTACGCATTCGAAATTTAATACCAGTTGCTTTAACGTCGATGGTAAACTTCGTGAGGACAAACCTACAGGAATGTGCACTCTTTAAAAAGTGCTTAAGTGTGTTAAGTATATTAATTTGTACATGATCAGTGTGGTAGATTATACCTTCACAGCATCCAGCAATAAGACAAATCGGATACATCTAGTAAAATATTGACATCAAAAACGTCAACTGCCAAAGCTTATGTCCCGGAAAATCACTAGGAGCCGTCAAAAACGAGGTCCTATTAAATAAACGCGTGCTCCTGAAGGTGATACATGGCCGTAATAAAACAAAAAGTGGTTTACATTGTGGAGACGGCGGTGGCCGAGGGCACAATGGGCCGCTTAAGTGCGGTCCGGCGAATTCGTCCCGGAACAAATTTCCCGGATCGCTATAAGTGTTTGGTGGCAAACAAAGACGTTTTCCGTTCGGCCCCGGCCGGAAATATTACGCGTTGTGTTCTTTGTACGTAAGGGTGGTATTCCATTCGTCAAATATCGTTGTCCAATGTACATTTGATCAAATAAATTGGACGACACTAGCAACACCGATATTTGATCAAAGATTTTTCCAGTTAGAAGTAAGTTTCCGTTTCCAGGCCAAAAATAATCGTGCATAAAAAATCTAACTACCCAAATTATAAAGAAATCTTGGTCAAATATACTGGACGAGTGGAATGGACATCTGTCAAAGAAATTTGATCCAATGTTGGACATAGAAATTGGACAAAGATATTTGACGAATGGAATACCACCCTAACAAGCGTAGGGATATGAATTTCGGCCCGTGCCTGTTGGTCCGATTTCGGATCGAAATAGCGTAGGTATTTAGTTTTGATTTTCGTAGTGAAGTGCATGTTGAAATAAAATTTATTAAAAGTCGAAAATCACTGGATTTTATGGTACGAGGAGTGCTAGGTGTACTATAGTCTGATTCATAATTAGGTGTCCAAAATGTAAACAAAGAAATGTCACTGTCAAAATTAACAAGAAACACAAACTTTAACAAACTCAACAAAAAACGAAGATTTAACAAATATACACAATTTAACAAACGCATTATGTAAACGAGAAAACATTAGAGTTTGATCACAATCACGAAAATGAATAATATCAGTTACGAAACTTAAAAATGGCAGCACAAGAAATGTCTTGGATTCCGATTGTGTTACCATTATCACAATACAATTTTCTACCATAAACTTTGTTTTTTATTATTATTACTGTATGGAACGAAATTGAGGTGATATAAATATTAGAAAATGTGAATTAATCTTAATTTATTTAGATTATTATTTTATTATTGTTGTAATACTTAAATATCGACAAAAAAAAAACTACCATTTCTAACGTATTTTCTTGATAGGTCAACACCTTTGTTTACATTTTGGACACCTAATTATGAATCAGAGTATAGGTGTACAGTGAGATATGATTGATGTTTACGAAAGTGAATGAAATCTACTAAGTCGCACTTAGTACTAAGCTACCTAAAATCTAAGGAAATGTGGAAGAAAGTATAAATAAAAAAGTATAATTAGTATTTAATAACAATGTATGTAAAGTAAAATGTATTAATATACCGCAGGAAACTAAAAATAAAATATAAAATACAATCTAATCATCCCAGTGAAAGTCATGTGATAATGTTTATATTTTAGCCTTTGTTAAATATTTCTCTCCTCGGCTTTGCTCTAAATAAACGTGTATTAGTTAATAACAAAATAAAAGATTATAGATACATTTTAGTTCTTAGCCACACATTTTTAGCATAGCAATAAAAAACGATAAACTTTTAAAATTCTATTTCAGTTCTAATTTAGTGCTTCAACCAGTTTCGTGTCATCGCATTGTTATGAAACAAGGCAACCGGTAGACTTAATAATTCACCAAGTACGAGTCGAACTCGCACATGGAGGCTTCCGTACCACCGAATGTTCATTATTTTTATTCATTTTATTATTTTCTACAATACTTAGTTATATGAAACAACAATAGATGGCGTTGGGGTAAACTACGTAAATGAATGACACGTAAACTACGTAAAATAAAATTAAAATACCTGTATTTAAATATTTTTTATGATTATTATTTGTATTTATTATAATACCAGTTATAGTAGTAATAGTAGTAAACGGATTGTAAAAATTTCAACCGTCTTCCTAGTAGGGTTTAACAGTTACCGATTCCGAAAAATACCGGTTTGTTGTATGGAGACCCCCTTTAATATTCAATTTTATTTTATTTTTTGTATTGCTTGTTATAGCGGCCACCGTTATGCATCTTGTGTAAAAATTTCATGTGTGTATATATTACGGTTCCAGAGATATAGTCCTGTGACAGACGGACAGACAGCGAAGTCTTAGTAATAGGGTTCCGTTTTTACCCTTTGGATACGGAACCCTAAAAAGTAAAATGAGTCTCTACACGCCATTAATGAATATTTAATATCAAAATACCTGAGATATATCCGATAAGATACTAAAGTTCAAAAGCTTTAAAACCTGTTAGGTAATAGAATATTGCAATATCATGGATACCTATTGCAAGATCGAATCGAAATTAATTTACTTAATGGCATCGGACCAAAAATATTGTACATCAAAATTAAAATCATAAATATCTAACGATATGTCATATTGCGACAGTCATGTTTCTACATTCATGCATCAAATGAAAGAGATCCCAATATCGAGAATTAGTGAGATGAAAAGTGAACACTAAAATTTAAAGCCAAGTAAACCACAGACCTTTATTTTATTTCATCATCATCATCATCTCATTACTGTCTCACTGCTGGGCACGGGTCTCCTCTCCGAATGAGAAGGATTAGGCCATAGCCCACGGCGCTGGCCAAGTGCGGATTGGTAAACTTCACATACCTTTGAGATTTTTTTGATAAATCTCTCAGATATGCAGGTTTTTTCACGATGTTTTCCTTCACCATTTAAGCAAGTAATAATTTATTTATAAGTGATAATTTATTTCATTTAATCACGCTAAATGCCACGACATATACGATTAATACACCTATTTTTTATTACTTTCTATTTTTTCCTTTCATTCTAAATATTACGAATGGGACAAACTCTTCAAAACCTACAGTACTACCGAGCATATATGAATAAGTTCATGATGCTTCTGGACAAAACTGTGTCATGCAAACATTGCTTCGGTTTTCAAATACTTTTGCTGTACAATGTAGCACGCGCGAAGATAAAGCGAGCCATACAAAACTGCACTGCACAAGTTTAAAATAACACGAAGCAATACTATACCGCGGAGTTTAAAGGAGAGAATGAGTTCAACGTAAGCATGGTTCAGATATACTATATCGTTATAAAAACCGTTATCAGTTATATCATATCATATCGATACAGAAGGCATAGCCGTTGTTATAAAAATAACGAATCGGGAAACGTAATCTAATAACTAAAATCTAAAAAACCGGCATTATTCTTATATTCGCTGCGTCTCTATTTAACTTTTAAAGGTCGCTAAAGTAAGAAAGAGACGAACCGAATAAAATTAAATATGTTTCAGAGTGCTACTGCTAATCGCTTGCAGCTGACACACTTCTGATATAAATAACAGAAAACAGTTTTCCATATCGATATCCAAATATCAGTTATGTAACCGTTTTCAAAACTGTAAACGACCACCGCTATTTCAGAGCGGAGTTTAAACTAAAACTTATCTTAACAGATAATGCAATAACAGTTTACGTTGAAAGCGTAAACATTCGAGTTGGTAGAGCAGAGATTGTTATTAATTTAAAAACTTAAAAGCATAGAAAGTTAAACAAAAAGTATCGGTTTCAGTAAACAGAGCCGATAAAATCTCAATCCCATATTGTCTCTTAACAAACATTCGGAGGGAACGGTTTAACGTTTCGTTTTACTTCGGTACGAATATCAACAACAATCAACTTTTCGACTACATTGAGTGAAACAAACTTTGAACAGGAGGTATATTCTGTACATATGGAAACGAAATACCGGTGTGACGACAGGGTTCTGGGTTCGATCCCCGGCCAGACAGACATCAGGAAGATGAACTTCAATTCCTACCTGAGATCGGCCACCAGCCCTCAGGACACTGTTGGAACGTTTATAAAAAGTATATTATCACACCCTTCAAATCTGAACACAGCAGCATTTAAAACAGCTGTTACTAGCAGAAGTAGGTGAGGCGGTACTGCCTCTGGAGTCGAACCACAAAGGGTTCTACCACCTTAAAAAGATGTCAGCATACTCGTTTGCTCGTTTGCCTTGAATTAAAAAAAAATCAACGGGTTGCACTCCGGGAGTGTCGGCAGAAGTCAAAACTTTCGAAACCTAACCTGAATGATAAAACATAATAATCAAAAAATGAAACTGACACCCATTGACATATCTTTTTCTATGCTGACACCGGATGACATCTTGACTTTTGCAGTTTGCTTTGCCATCTTACAAATTTTCGATCAAGTCACGTGACCTGACGCGAGTTTAACATTTTTTACCCCATCACAAAAAGTGCTCTACGACGCTAAAGAAGTTTTCACTTCAAAAATCTGGATAAAACTAGATTCCGTGCGTACAAAATAGACCAGGTTAGAGCGTTTAACAGACAATGCCCGTACAGGGAGCACTAAAGCTGAACTAATCCTATTATACCTCCGCGTTAAAACCCCGGGGTGTTTTTATCTGAGATCTCATTACGTTGGCAGCTGACACAGAACCTTATAGGTGATATAATCTGTGGTACCAATGACGGGTGCAAAGTGAGCACATTAGTTCGGCCACGATCGCTCGTTACAACGTCCCCGGGGACCTTATGCTCACATCCCATTTGTTTAACCAACGAACAATATAGAGTCCTAATGGATAATAATTTTTTATAAGGATGAATTTGTGAAATCGCTGTGCTGTAACGATCTGCACACTGATTGGTTAAGACTGGAAGTTAATTATGACGAACTGCACGGTGAGTGGCTTGTATAAGGGTGTGGTATGCGTCCGTTATTAATAATAAATCTATCCATTATTTTGCGTGCCAAAGATTACATTAAACGATTTCTTCATACTAGACACTGTCAAATGTAGGTTTAAGTAGGTAATTGGATAGATTGATTACGGATAGGATACGGATAGATTACAGATGATAATAACATTAATGATATTTGTATGTATACTTCGACCAATTAGTAAACTATTGAAGTAAGTATGGCTCTATTTTTTTAATAATGGATGTATGTAAATTAATTAGTTGTTTTACCCTTTATATTTGTTTTAAGAGACCGTGTCCACTAGGACTTCAATGGGTAGCCTTTTTTTTTCTTTTTTTTTTATAATATATGAGTAGCAGACGAGCATGCAGTCCACCTGATGTTAAGTGGCTACTGCCGCCCATGGACATCTGTAATCATTACCTGAGGTCGGCCACAGATGCGCCGCTACCCCTGAGGACTAAGCTGGAACGCCTCGGAAAGGTCTGTCTCCCTTACCACACCCTTCAAACCGGAACACAGCAGCGCCTAACACTGCTGTTATTAGGTAGAAATAGGTGTGGCGGTGGTGCCGCCGGAGTCGAACCACAAAGGGTTCTACCACCTTCACTTCTTGATACTATTTTTATACAACCATAGACTGTGTGCGCTAAGTAAATATTTAAATACACCCAAGTGGTTAAATTCTATGGTAACCCTTCATATTTGTTCTAAAAGACCCATGCCCAGTACGACGGTAATGGATTTCCGATAATTACAATACCAGAGAATACACACACTCACAATGTTACTAAATATTAAACTTTACTTAAGTAAATAATTTGTATGTTTCCTTTCTTATTTTAGTGAAAGGAAATACAGTGGTAGACCAGGGTTCAGCTCCGAAAGGACCATCACCACATATTTATGTGTAATGAAAGCAGTGTTCGAGCTGCTACGATGTGGTTTATTGTGTGGCAAAGGAGAGACACTTTAGAAGGTATAATAACATTTAATGACAGCAGTGTTAAGCGCTGTATTCTGTTGTAAAGTTGTGGTAAGGGACACGTACTATTCGGAAGCTTTCCAGCGTAGTCCTCAGGGGTAACGCGTCTGTGACGGACCTCAAGAAGGAATCTAATCTTATCTGGAGTCGTGAAAAGATGGCCATGACCGGCAGTAGCCATTTACCATGCATGCTCGTCTGCTACTAAAATATTTTAATAAATACAGTTCAAAAAACTAAAAAACACGCTTTTATGATAAAATCAACTAAAAAGCTTTCGGTATTCTATTTCATTCTTTTATACATGCAGGGTAAGATAAGGATGAATGTTGATCTCTTTCTACTGAAAAACGGAGTTACTCATTGACAAACATACAAGTGAAGCTAATATAAAGCGTGTAAAAGGACTCGCATCCAGCAAGAATAAAGTAATTTATCACTGACTGATAATAATTACGATACCACAAAGTGTCTGTTCGTATTTCAATTAGGAGTCTATTTTGTTCGTCTGTCCATCCATTTGTTAGTCGTCGCTTTCATGGCGAATGTTTCGCTTAACGCAAGTTTGTTTTATGTGGAACGAATAGGGAGTAACGGGGGCGTTACCGAAATAAATTCCTATGAATTTATGGAAGCTACGACTACAGATGATAACTGTAAAGCTTAGCGGAGGTATAGAGCGGTAGTTCCCAAACTTATTTTTCTCATGGACCACAACCAAATTTTTCTAGTTTCCGTGGACCCCCTGCTGCTACATTTCTACCACATTCTTAAAGTCGCCAAAAAATTAAAAATAAAAATTGTGTCAAAAATGTAGGTAGGCTCTACGGCATACATTAACAGGTAAAAACTATGCTTACATTTCGCTCTTTACTATCAAAAGTAGATCAATTTTTGTAGACCCCCACTAACATCTTGTGGACCCCCATTTTTTATTCACGCCTACGTAGACCCCCAGTGAGTCTCCCGTGAACCCCTGGGGGTCCACCTGGACCACTTTGGGAATCAATGGTATAGAGCTTAGGTGGTACAGATAATAGTGATGAAGACGGTGTTAGAAATAAAATGGATTAAAAATTGGAATGGAATTTTGTACAACACAACAACTACCCTAAAATATATTTAAAACAAAAATATCGTTAAGTAAAGCTATAGTTAAGTAAAGTTATAGTTGAGCTTTGTAGATCGATGATAAATGTAGGATTTAACAAATGAGTCATCATTTTTAATTTTTAGTTAATAGTAGTGCAATTGTTTATTGCACAATTATGTAATCCAATAACACATGTAAGAAATAAATATATAGTACTATACAAAGGTATGTCAGGTAAGGTTATACGTGACAACCTTTTAAAAACCTATGAACTTTTGGGAAGATGTTATTGGAATGTTGAAGACACTCCTTAACTATATACATATTTTTGTTTAGTTGCGCGATCTATACTTAAAAATTATCTAAGATTAAAAAACGAGACCAAATGATACAATTATATGGAATAGTTAGCTATGTTTTTCGGAAGACCCAGTAAAGTGTGGTGGCACTCGGCGCGTGCACTCAAATCAAACAATCCGACAACTTGGAAAAACAAATACGTAACAAAAATAAGTAGGGCTGTCGAAAACAAATCTAGTCAATGATTGCATCCTTTTTATGTAAGATTGGAATAGCAAAAGAAAAATGGTAAGCGGTCATTCATGGGCTCAACACGGTTGCGTTGGCACATTTAGGAACTAAAATACTCGTAGGTGCCTCATAAGTAAGCCAAGCGGCGTCCACACCCTATCACCGAAACACAACAGTTTCACGCTAGAAACAAAAGTGTATTATCTTGCTCTAGTACTTTTAATCATTTAAAATTATAATTACTCACACATGTCACATATACATACACGCCCACACACACACACACACATACTTACATACACATACTTTCATTATGTGATTTTTAAAGAACTTTTTTAATTTTAAGTTTCGATTATGCTGTTGTAATTTTAAGGCAATAAAATGTTTTATTATTATTAATTACTTCAAATAATACAAGAAATTGTTCAGTAGTTGTGTACTAATTGTGTTTTTCGGAACACCCAGTAAAGTGTGGTGGCACTCAGCGCGTGCACTCAAATCAAACAATCCGACAACTTGGAAAAACAAATACGTAACAAAACTAAGTAGGGCTGCGTCGCGTGATATATTAGTCTGCACCTTATGATGTTGGAACGAAACGTTGATCTACGGCGCGGCTTAGTGTGGAGGCGTTTTGAATAAAACAAATAGTCGAGTTCAATGTTTGTCTTAAATAAAACTCAAATAACTTATGTTTGTTTAATCAAAAGTGAGGTAGCGACGTTATAGAAAAGCTAAGCATGGAAGATAAAAAGTTAGACAAATGTTCATGCACAAAATACTGTTTTTGTATGTTTGTGCCGACTAAGTCATAAGTACTCGATCGTTAATCTTCAAATGTTAAGAATATGTTGCCTTTTGTTATAAGTGTGTTATATCACTTTATTATTATATACCTTTTTAGCATATAATTCCCACGAAAACAGGAATCGAACATTTATTTCTTTCTCTAATAAAATTGATATCAGACAGCCACATCGGAGTTTATCCTGATTTACATAATAAGTATCTTAAAAAATCCTCAGAATTAATATATTTTAGAACAAAGTTATTCGCTGACTAGTGGGAGAAACATTCCACACAAATTATTGTTGTGTGGGACAATATCCTGTAGCGAAATATACTCGTAGAACTACAATATGCGTGGGAGTCTGATTATTATTTATGTCTATCGTTTTTCACTTCACCTTGCTTTATATCCCACGTCAAGTGTTATTTAGGGAACATAAATTGGCCCTGATTTTGTATCTCATTATCATGTTCTATTCTTATTATTTTTGGTTACGACAAAAAGATATAGAACCAAAGTTGTAGATAATTAAATTTCAGACCATAATTGTACTTACAATTTTTCTGTACGACCAATAGATTGCCCGATAGAGCTTGAAAACGATTTGCGCCCATGTTTCAAGATGGTGGCCAAGGGACAAGAGACCCCCCCCCCCCCCCATCTAGAATTTAACTTCACACTGACCTCCCTTGATATACAAAAAATAAATTGCGTGTTCTGACAATTGAACCCAAACTTAACATTTCAATGAACTATATGTTATTTACAAAGCAACATACATTTATGAAGTCTTAGTAGTTATAGTCGCATATAATCGTAGTTTATTTAAGTTTTCAAGCAGTTTTTAAGTTCCACAAACCCCAACCCTACAGTGGCCCTACATATGCGCGAGGCCTGAAATAACCGATATAAAACGTTCGCTAACCACATGTTACATCACTAGTGTGACGAGTTACTTATATAATTCCTTATTTCAGATTTTATTTTACTGCCTCGTAAAGTTTTAATTTTATGATGTCACAACTAAATCCTAAGTCTAACTCTAATGACTTGCGAACAGGCAGAATTCCGTCTTTTATTCGATGTGACACGAGGACGGTTATGTTTTCAAGTATATGTATGTATATATTGTTTGCACGGGCTGTAGCCTATGTATTTTGAACCTCGAGGTGTCGTAGATTCGTTTTGTCGTCGTTGACAGTGAGCTACTAGGGAGGCAACAGGTGAGCTATAGGCGACAAAATACGATTGCCGTTTTACTATTGGTCATCGGTTATCGACGACGACTATAGTTAGCGAGCGCCTACCATTGCCAATGACTGTCGCTGTCTGTCGTTAGCAAATGCCGACAGTCGCCGGCACAGGCTGTCGTTCGTATTAGAACCTTTACATAGAAGACAGAGCGGGATTGTCTCCGCCTATCACCAGCGATTGTTGGTAAAATCGTCGCCATAACCTATCGCTCGCGTATTAGTTCCCTTAGTAGATCTAACACTGGTTACATTAAAACTTCCAAAAATCAACAAGTGACCTTTAATTCCCTTCACCGTTGCAGATATGCGACTGTAACCCAAGGGTACGTTTCGACAAATATGACTGTTTTGGTATTTGTTTACGTATTTGCCCATACAAATTCCAATCAGCGCCCCTACCGGATTGTGTCAGAACTAGGAAAACAGTCATATTTGTCGAAACGTAAAAACTCCTGGTAAGGGTACTGTTCTCTTGTTTCTCGATTTCGAAAACATGCGAGCTATGTCTACAACCATGCAATATCAGTATCAAGTGACCAAACTTAACCAAAACGTCAGTCATATTTGTGGGAGAATGCTTCTTTTTATATATAAATATTCCGTTTTTAAAATCACATGATATTAATTTCGAACTACCGCTCCGTATTAACAATTGGCTACCTGTATCATGGTATAAAAAAGGGGCGCGCAACTGTCAACAGATCAGAAGTTGTCCAATAGTGGGCACGGCACGGTGGTGCTCTGAACTGTTTGGTGTTTTGCTTGGGTGTTATTGTTACTATGGTGGCATTAACGCTTATTCATTTAATTATTTTAACTATATTTTTATAAATATTGGTAAAATTAGTTGAATCGAAATACCATTGTAGATCTACCTACCGGCGCGCCCACATATTTTATTAAAATTCGTTCGCTGAACTTGATTTAATTTATCCCCCGTCCAAACTAATCAACATACCGATATATCGCTACGATGTATCACTCGTGTCATGTGATCGTGTGTGACTCGTACGATTTATGGTCTGCCGGTCGCACCATAAAATAAAGTAAACAACCGAACAAGATTCGTATTTGTAGCTTCTGAAAAATTGTGTAGGGGTATCGTAAGTTTTATTGAACGTGGTTAACTTAAGTTTACTTAACTTAAGTTGAAAGTTAAGTTACTTAACATAATTTCAAATATGAAACCACTGCCATTTCACTTAAACTTGAAATTGACCTTTAAACTTGGAACGTTCTACCAAAACGATTTTAAATTAAAAAAAAATGTGACATTACGGAACTCCAGTGAAAACACAAAACAACATCGGGATATCTATTACAGTCTTATGAGAGCAATGTGAAGATATTTGTAAACAGAGTGGTACACGCGGTCTCCTCTCTGAATGAGGATTATACTCGTATAAGGATTAGGCCATAGTCCACCGCGCTGGCCATACCTTCGAAAACTGGCTTTTTAAGATTTAACAGGTATGCCGGTTTTCACCCGAGGTTTTCTTTCACCGTTTAAGCAAGTGATAATTAATTTCTAATACGCACATAATTTCAAAAAAATAGAGAGGTGCATACCTGGGATTTGAAATTCGGACCCCCCGATCGAGGGGCCGAGTTACAACTACTGCTTTTTAGGGACCACTCACCAATAGATAAACCATGCTACTGCCATTTCATATACAACACAAATATTAATATTACGCAAGTACTCGTAAATACGAGTATTATGAATGCCTTACCAGTCAATATTATGTATATTATAATATAGGTATATACGGACTATACCTATTACCTATTATATATAATAAGGTAAAAGGTATAGTCAACAAATTGTATGACTACAACTGCTCGCAACAACTTCAGAGCGGACTAGCAGTTTGGCACAGACTATAGTAATATAAATGTTAGGTACACTGGTCGCAATAACTGTGTCAATGCAATGAACCCCGCAAGTTCACGACCGGTCAGACCATTCATCAGAGCTGAATCGCACACATGAATAGATTAAGTTTGCATTTCTGTATTGACATCCTTTATCATCGGATATTGAATTAAGAGATTATGATCGTTAATTGACGTTAAAAAGGACGTTGTAGGGTTTATCTTTTTTATCAACTTTCAAAGAGAAGGAAGTTCTCAATTCGTTGGCATTTTTAGATTTCCGTACCCATTGGGTAAAATCGGAACCCTGTTACTATGCCTCCGCGTCTGTTCGTTTGTCAGTCGGTCATAAGAATCTTGCTTTTGAACTGTAATAGATGGTTATTTGATTTTTACGCGTATTTTTAACATTTGATTTTTACGCGTATTTTTAACATTTGATTTTTACGCGTATTTTTAACATTTGATTTTTACGCGTATTTTTACCATTTGATTTTTACGCGTATTTTTAACATTTGATTTTTACGCGTATTTTTAACATTTGATTTTTATACGGTGGTAAGTAGCCCCTGCCCATTCCTGAAAAAGATTACAGATGCGTTACCACTCCTGAGGAATATGGTGGTCGCCATATAGGTAAATCTGCCACATAAACAAAATGGAGAACTGTTTTCCTAAATTCATCTGATGTTAATGAAGTCGTATATTAATTATTGCAGTACATAACTAGACGCACGGCAGTCATCATCATCATCATCATCCACAACCCATTATCGTCCCACTGCTGGGCACGGGTCTCCTCTCATAATGGCATTAGGATTAGGATTAGGAATAGCAGAAGGATAAGGCATAGTCCACCGCGCTGGCCAAGTGCATTGCGTTCGTGGCCAATTGGTAGACTTCACATACATTTGAGATTATTTTTTTTATAAATGTCTCAGGTATGCAGGTTTCCTCACGATGTGTTCCTTCACCGTTTAGCAAGTGATAATTAATTTCTAATACGCACATAACTTTGAAAACTCAGAGGTGCATGCCTGGGATTTGAACCTCGGACCTCTCAATCGAAAGGCCGAGTTTCTTAACCACTAGGCTATCACTGCTGCTGACGCAAGGCAGTACGTCCTTCAACTTCCGGGTATACATACATCTAAATGAGAATTCCTCATGTAAGCATACGTTCCGTACTACACCCTTAGGTCAAGAACACATTAACACTAAACTTTTACTACAAGATGCCTAAGATAGAAATAGCTGACCTTACCGTTCATTCACAACACAAAGGGTTCTACTACCTTTAAAATATCACGTTAAAAGGGGCGATGGAGCGGCTACTAATCTGCAGGACAGACGGAGCTCGAATTTTTCATTTTTATTTTCGACGGGATGTATGAAATAAGTGCAGCTTTAAAGCTTAATGCATCCTTTCAGAGAGTGCTACGTCCTTTATTTGTAAACGAGGCTATAGAGAGCTTCGGCGATATTGTGGAGGCATCTTATTTTTCATTTATCGGTATTGTCTTTTAGAACTTTTTATGTTTGAAGGAAATTTTCGTTTATGTCATCTTTTAGACCTTTTTGACCTAATGTATAATATCTTTATAATATTGAAGTGGCAAATGAGCATGCGGTCAACCTGATGATAAGTGACTACTGCCGCCTATGGACATCTGTAATTAACTGCAGATGCGTCGCTACCCCTCAGGATTAATATGACACGTCTTAGATAAGTACTTCATTGCCACATCCTTCGAAGCGAAACGCACCATCGCTTATTGCTGTTATTATGCAGAAATGGTGTGACGGTGGTGCCACAGGTGCTGGACTACTAACGATTCTACCACTCTAGACTTTTTTTTATTATAGGAAATTCAAGTGTTTTTTTGTGAGGACATCGAATTTAAAGTCGATAAACATTTATAAAGAAATCTTATTAGAGTTGTAGTGATACCTGATCAATATTAAATTTCCGATTTGCACAAACATAATGAATTCATAGCGTCATGCATAATTAATATGTTCGGAATAAGAATATTAATAACTCATACACAAAAACTATTAGTGATCAAATATGAAAAAATCATTAAGTTCTAAAAGGAAGTTAATTTACGATTCGCCATTGTACTTGCCTTCCCGTGCGGAATTGGTATCCAATGTCAGTTGTCTGGACGAACAATAATGGTCGCTTGTATCTTATTGTGAGGAGATGAATGTTGATAAAAACTGCCAAGTTGACGTGACAAATCGTCGAAATAACGCGGCCAGTCAGTTAGTAGGGATGGTGATTTGTAATTCGATTTGAATCGACTGAAGAATCGATTTCCAAAAATAGAGTAGACTGAAAAATGATTCCTCAAAAAGCGATATTTGGGCAAGAAGTGCATTTTCAAAAACAGATCATTTATATTTATTTCTCTAAATCAATTAATTCTTTAGTATCGAGTAAAAAATGAAATGTGAGTTAATACTCCAACCTTAAAAAAAAATTAGCAGCAGTGATAGCCTAGTGGTTAAGAAACGCGGCCTCTCGATCGAGGGGTCCGAGGTTCAAATCCCAGGCACGCACCTCTGATTTTCAAATTTATGTGCGTATTAGATATTAATTATCACTTGCTTAAACGGTGAAGGAAAACATCGTGAGGAAACCTGCATACCTGAGAGATTTATAAAAAATCTTAAAGGTATGTGAAGTCTACCAATACGCACTTGGCCAGCGCGGTGGACTATGGCCTAATCCTTCTCATTCTGAGAGGAGACCCGTGCCCAGCAGTGGGACAGTAATGGGTTGATGATGATGATGATGATGATGAGTAAAATCGTACTGTTTGGTCTTAGAATGATCTCAGATCACAGTGACTATCCCTTAGTCAAGAGTGGCAAGTGTAAGGTTGCCACCAAATTATGGCAAAATTAATAACTTCGTGAGAGTTGTTCAGGTAAATTTCAGTATCATGGTACAATAATATTTCAACGCTTGTAATCGAAGCACCTTATAACAAAATAAAACCTTGTCACCAGCAAGCATTTTACATTTTACACGTCACTTAAAAGTACATATTAAGACTGACTTGTTACGAAAAACCGCTTCAATACTGGGAAAGCTGCAGAGGTTGGCAACCCCATGCGAGTGTGGGAGGGCAAATTGCTCGGATCCTTATAGTTTGCAATTTATTCGAAAGTCGGCAGGCTTGTAGATTTATATCGGTGGTAGATTGGCGGCGCGCCTCACGCGAGCTGCACTGAAAGCAATTTTAGTATCGGCCACGAGCGATATGGAACTGTACGAATGAACCCGTACGCCCTAGGGATACAAATTTCGAACACTACAATACAATACGGTACATTGATTTGTATCGCGGTAGGAAGGGAATATATTGGATTTTGAATGACATCACAAAGGTCACGCGTTGTAAATCAAACCAAATATGCAAATACTTACAAAATTTCAGTTGAGGTTTAAAATATATTGCAAAATGACTCATCTCACAGATATATGAACTAACAAGGCAAGTTAAATAAACGCGGTATCTGGGATTTGCACCCAGAGCCCCACGAATTTTGAACTACCAAGCTACCAGTGATAACACAGACCTATTGTGTACAAAACAAATACAGGTCTGTGAGTGATAACATTCTCACGCATCGAATACCCGAACGGCGTGACAATTAATGTATGGATAGTCTAGAGCTGTCGTGAGCTAGACAATGCGTCAGTGGTACGGCCATTAGCTGCACAATTAGTGCAATTGTCGTTAATTTATCGTCGTGCCGTCGACGGGGATAGCGGGGTAAATCATTCAACGCCTCGTCGCTCCACCGGGCTACACCCTAAACTATCGAGTTTCCCCAGTTAATTGACACACGGTTTAACTTAACGCGTATAGGTTAGGTTAGGTTAGTCGAATAACAGTCATGTATTTGATTCTAATCTCCAACACCTAACTCCCGTTATTAATAATGAACCTATCCAGTGTTTTGCTTCCCAATGATGAACATTTCACCAATTCTTCATACTAGATATTGTAAAATTTCGATCTTTGGTAAGTAAAAATTGGATGGATTGATTATTAATAACGGGCATGGATCAAGACATAATTTTAAATTACCAGACAACTAGCTACTAACGATAACATCCCCACGCACCAAATACCCGAATGTCATGACAATTAATGTATGGATAGCGGAGCTAGACAATGCATCAGCGGTACGGCCATTAGCTGCACAATTAGTGCAATTGTCGTTAATTTATCGTCGTGCCGTCGACGGGGATAGCGGGGTGAATCATTCAACGCCTCGTCGCTCCACCGGGCTTCACCCTCGATAGTTTCCCCAGTTAATTGATTTAACTTTAACGTGTGTAGGTTTCATTGCGATGTTATCATTCACGCTTAAAGCGAGTGTTGAACAATTTTCAACACGCACATAACATCGAAAAGCACTCGTGTCTGGACCTCAAACGTCCATTATTAATAATCAAACTATCCAATGTTTTGTTTACCAAAGATCGACATTACACTACTTCTTCATATTAGACATTGTCAAATTTCGATCTTTGGAAGGTAAATAGGGATAGATTGATTATTAATAGTGGGCACGGATCGAGACAAAATTCAGACCACATGGCTTGTAACTACTAACGATAACATTCCCACCCGAATGGCATGACAATTAATGTATGGATAGCGGAGCTAGACAATGCGTCAGCGGTACGGCCATTAGCTGCACAATTAGTGCAATTGTCGTTAATTTATCGTCGTGCCGTCGACGGGGATAGCGGGGTAAATCATTCAACGCCTCGTCGCTCGTCCGGCTACACCCTCGATAGATTTCCCAGTTAATTGATTTAACTTTAACGTGTGTAGGTTTCATTGCGAAATTATCATTCACGCTTAAAGCGAGTGTTGAACAATTTCCAACACGAACATAACTTCGAAAAACAGTCGTGTCTGGACTCCATACGTCCGTTATTAATAATCAAACTATCCAATGTTTTGCTTCCCAAAGATCGACATTTCACTATTTCTTCATATTAGACATTGTCAAATTTCGATCTTTGGAAGGTAAATCGGGATAGATTGATTATTAATAGTGGGCACGGATCGAGACAAAATTCAAACCACATGGCTTCTAACTACTTCCGATAACATTCCCACCCGAATGGCATGACAATTAATGTATGGATAGCGGAGCTAGACAATGCGTCAGCGGTACGGCCATTAGCTGCACAATTAGTGCAATTGTCGTTAATTTATCGTCGTGCCGTCGACGGGGATAGCGGGGTAAATCATTCAACGCCTCGTCGCTCGTCCGGCTACACCCTCGATAGATTTCCCAGTTAATTGATTTAACTTTAACGTGTGTAGGTTTCATTGCGAAATTATCATTCACGCTTAAAGCGAGTGTTGAACAATTTCCAACACGAACATAACTTCGAAAAACAGTCGTGTCTGGACTCCATACGTCCGTTATTAATAATCAAACTATCCAATGTTTTGCTTCCCAAAGATCGACATTTCACTATTTCTTCATATTAGACATTGTCAAATTTCGATCTTTGGAAGGTAAATCGGGATAGATTGATTATTAATAGTGGGCACGGATCGAGACAAAATTCAAACCACATGGCTTCTAACTACTTCCGATAACATTCCCACCCGAATGGCATGACAATTAATGTATGGATAGCGGAGCTAGACAATGCGTCAGCGGTGCGGCCATTAGCTGCACAATTAGTGCAATTGTCGTTAATTTATCGTCGTGCCGTCGACGGGGATAGCGGGGTAAATCATTCAACGCCTCGTCGGTACCGGGCTACACCCTCGATAGTTTCCCCAGTTAATTGATATACCGTTTAACGGTACAATAACATGGAAGCTCGTTAGTATTTTTTGTGCTTTGATTATTATTTTTCAAACTACGGAGGGTGAGGAAACAATTTTAATATATGACCAAAATTGTGGGTATAATGTATGCTATTTTTTAAGCAGCCAGGACTTTTTTGCTTTTACAATAATTAAACTGAACTCGAAATACATTAACCTTCACAATCAGGCGATAAGTCAATCTTAATTATTAATTATAGTTAAACAAACAATTTATTATATAATACTTTGATTTAAAACAGCTTTGGTCATAAAATAATCGGCAAATGAAACAATTACGTTAAGTTACGAGTCGAAAACGCAAACATATGTTAAACAAAGTCATGTGTAGAATGAATCCAACAGTCACAACATGTGAGTCCCAAAATAATTTGTCAACGCGATTAATTCTAGAGTGACTCGAACATAATTACGTGCCCGCCATCTATTTTTTATAATAAAGGACGAGCAGACGAGCATGCAGTCCACCTGATGATATGTGGCTACTGCCGCCAATGGACATCTGTAATCAACCCCAGATAGCATTAGATATTCATAACTGAGGTCGGCCACAGGTGCCCGTTACCTCTGAGGAATAAGCTGGAACGCCTCGGAAAATGTCTCCCTTGCCACACTCTTGAAATCAGATATAGGTGCATAAATATGTGTGGCGGTGGTGCCGCCGGAGGCGAACCGCAAAGGGTTTATTTACCACTTTATACAGATACTTGTTTAATAATTTGAAGGTGCTAGAACCATTTGTGGTTCAACTCCGGCGGCACCACCGCCACATCTATTTCTACCTAATAACAGCAGTGTTAGGCGCTGCTGTGTTCCGGTTTGAAGGGTGTGGTAAGGGAAACAGACTTTTCCGAGGCGTTCCAGCTTAGTCCTCAGGGGTAGCGGCGCATCTGTGGCCGACCTCAGGTAGGAATATCTAATCCTATCTGGGGTTGATTACAGATGGCCATGGGCGGCAGTAGCCACTTATCATCAGGTGGACTGCGTGCTCGTCTGCTACTCTTATATTATAAAAAAAAATGCGGATTCACGATTATCCGGACAGCCAAACGTGATCAAGAAACTTCATGGCCCTCAAGTGTAGAATAAAGCCCTGGCAGACGCGTCATGTGTAGAATAAATCCAACATGTGAGTACCAAAATAATTTGTCAACGCGATTAATTCTGGAGTGACTCGAACATAATTACGTGCCCGCCATAAATCCTCATTAGAAACCAACGCGAACCGCAATGTTCAAATCTATTACTTAATTATGTCCCACTAAGGTTGTCTTCGCTTTTTTATTGGGACATGTTGTTTGGTCTTTGAAAACGGTTCATACCAATACTGTACATATGCGCGTGGGGACGTGGCGATACCCCTGCATAGGTTCTCAAACTTATTGCGATCAATAAAACACCGGTTCTGATTTATTAAGAGACAAAAAAGCAGTATAAGCTTATTTACGGATATTTTGTCCTTCGTAATTAAGTACAGGTCGGGCCCCGACCAGATGGACCGATAACATGACGAAGACGGCGTTAAGCCTCTGGATTCAAAGAGCACAAGACCGCAAAGGGTCATTGCAGTAACGTCAATTAAGAGATTAATTGACGTTACTGCAATGACCCTCAAAAATCTGATGGTAAAAGTATATTACGTTTGTATCTTACATTCTTAACCCACCATGAGCTCTAACATCAATCGATACAAAACCAACAAGAACCTAATAGCTATATAAGAAACACATTTTATCCGCAAACAACTAATCTGAAACCGTTGTTGGTCGTACATCGATTAAAATCTCGATCGTTATTGCATGGCGTTATTAACGGCGACGCCATTACACGCGAGCGAGATAATAATCTTTTTATTACAGCCACTATGACCGGCGATTCGATTAAAGGACAGATAAACTTAGCTACTAATAGTCCCGGTTCGGTTTCTAGTTGAGGTTATAATTGTCCGCGAGCAAAACATGATTTTCCGTCCGGATCTTATATGTACTAATGTTTATGATTGCTCCATTGTCCAAGGTCTTTAGATATAAATGTAACAAATGCCAAAATGTGTCTAAGGGTTTTAAAAAAATGCCTTTTTTTTGTTTACGAGGGAGAAACCTTCAAAAGGTACCCAGTGCCGTGGGAGCGACGCAGGGTTATGTGGGATTCTTACCGCACTAAAACCAGTATATGTTTATGGTAAATATTCAGTAAATGTTCTTGAGTATAGTGAGTCAGTTCATATGAAAATGATGAGATAAAATGTCAATCATACTAAACTAAGACATACATACAATTAAATTTTGAAGGTGGTAGATCCCTTTGTGGTTCGTCTCCGGCGGCACCACCGCCACACCTATTTCTACCAAATAACAGCAGTGTTAGGTGCGGCTGTGTTCCGTTTTGAAGGGTGTGGTAAGGCAGACAGACTTTTCCGAGGCGTTCTAGCTTATTCCACAGGGGTAGCGGCGCATCTGTAGCCGACCTCAGGTAGGAATATCCAATCCTATCTGGCGTCGATTACAAATGTCCATGGGCGGCAGTAGCCACTTACCATCAGGTGGACTGCACGCTCGTCTGCTACTCCTATATTATAAAAAAAACAGTACTTACGAGATATACGAAAGTTTTATTTCTAAATACGCAAAATTTTATACTTGTCAAGCGGAATGATAATTATCAACACAGCTTCTGTTTCGCAACTTTGAAGAATATATTCTCATCTCATTTTCAAATTATCGTACGTCGTCCATTATGAACTTTTAAAATAACCATCCTTTAATGTAGTTTATATGTTTGTTGGATCATATCGTAACATTTCGCAAGCTATTTAATACTTCCTCACCTAATTGCCACCTTGTATGAACCAGGGCCCAAAAGGCCGCGTCAAATTTATTACCGAAATTCATATAAATTTACGCCATCTCTCATTACAGTTTACATTTTTCCGTCTCCCGGGAAATGGCGGTGGCGATGTGGCGAAAGTTTATACGCCATATCTGCTAATTATTGTCCTGATAAATGTGAAGGAGCATTTCGAATTTGTCTAAACTTTTGTATGTGAATGTTTTCGCAACTTTGCCGATAAAAGTGTAAGGTCTTTTTTAATTAGTGGTGTTTTTGCCGCTGGTTTGGTGCCGTTGGATATTTTTGCAAAAAATTAAGCAATGGTCATCCCGGGCTACGTATCAGTTTCTGATTTCGGTATTTCAGTAGGGAGAAAAAGCTCTTCCCCTACTCCTTTATATAATTCCTCGCCTTCTCCCTTTCGCCGACCATTTATCAATGGTATCTACCATTGCGGATCACCTTTGATCCGCGGTCTGTTGTTAGACCGATTCTTTATATTTTTTGTATGTAAAATATGTATACTGTATCACTTCCAACACAGTCATCTGACTTTTCGTATACCCGTGCAAAAAGAGTTTTCATTATTGTTTTGAAATAAATAAAAACTCAGATTTTAGTTTCAATTAGAAGCTTAGGGACAGGAAGTTATTACGATATCAGATACAGACAGCAAATTATGAATGTTTTCATTGCTAATCTTATCTCTTGAGTTCACAATAAATTGATGGAAACAGTTTTAATCTACTAAAAAGTTATTTATCATCACTTTCAAACAAACATAGGTATAGTCTGCGTAAAACTGCTAGTCCGCTCTGAATATAGAAATGAATCGCGTCGCCATAGCAAATTGTATGACTACACCTGCTCGCAACAACTTCAGAGCGGACTAGCAGTTTGGCGCGAACTATACCTATGTGTATTTAAAAAAATGCTACATTCAGAATAATTCGTTTTAATTTTCAATTAAAACTGAGACTCATAAAGACAAAATGAAACATGCAGTGACATCACAAATTTCGCCGTGCCACTATAATGTTCTCAAAAGTTTAAACACATAACTTTTACAATATAGGCACTTACGCATCAGGGCTTAGAACTAACGGAATTCTTCACAGCCGCACTACTCACAGAAAATTTGGGTAAAATAGATAGTTACCATTTTGATGTGAAACATCTATAGCCGCACGTAAAACCGATTTCTGGCGTGGCGACGCTATACGATGGTATATATATACAGTCTATATGCAGTAGTGTGTACGGTGTGGCGACGCGTCGCCATGCGCAATCGAATTCAATAAATAGTCATCGTTATCTGGAAAAAAATAGTAATATTTTATTTTATCACTATGACATATTTAGTTCCTATCACAATATGTTATTTTCTGCATATTACTTTTACAAAATAATGTCGATGTTTCACATCTGCCAGGCGTCCCGTGACGGCTCACATTTTTTTTTTTATTTTTTGTCTTTGGAGGCGGCTGACAACCACTTCGTGTGTTCTCGTCCTTAAGGAATGGCAGGAAGGCAATGGTATAGTAAGTTTTTTTTTTATAATATAGGAGTAGCAGACGAGCATGCAGTCCACCTGATAGTAAGTGGCTACTGCCGCCCATGGACATCTGTAATCGACCCCAGATAGGATTAGATATTCCTACCTGAGGTCGGCCACAGTTACGCCGTTACCACTGAGGACTAAGCTGGAACGCCTCGGAAAAGTCTGTCTCCCTTACCACACCCTTCAAACCGGAACACAGCAGCGCCTAACACTGATGTTATTAGGTAGAAATAGGTGTGGCGGTGGTGCCGCCGGAATCGAACCACAAAGGGTTCTACCACCTTCAAAGTCAATGCAAAAAGATAAAAACCTTTCAAAATTACTTTAAACCACCTTCCAAACTTAGTCGCTAAAGCACGATATTTACGAAGGCGAGTCACCTGCGAGCAACAGATAAAGTTCTGTATCGGGGAGCAGATAAGTCACGTCCACACTGATTAGATTTAAAATAAGTTCACAATTCTCACACCTTTGCTTTGTGGCACGTGTCGCAACAAATACACTTGGTAGGTACATTAATTTTGTACCTATTTGTAATACGAGTATGTGCACATTGTGCACCAATTAATTTAAAATGAGATGGATTTAGGTCGTAAACTAGATGCAAGTTAAACAAATACTTTTGAAAACATCATGAAGAAGTGTGCTGTTGAAATTGGTAATCTTTAAAATAAAGGATTATTTTAATTATTAAATAAAAATAGGTGTGGTTAGTCCTGCTATTTGTATCGTTAACTATTTACAAAGGTAAGCGTCGTCGGATATGGTCAAGAATTGGATGGGTGACCGCTAGTGGTACGTTGGCGCTTTAAAGATTCACTAAACAAGTTAAGCTGTCGGTCCTATTATTATTACTGGATAACAGTTGTTCTACTATGTTGGAGGCCTTAAAGGTTGCGAATAGACTACTAATCCTTATCTCCTTCCACGGACCAACTTACATATTAAGACAGTATGATGACGTATGAACCAGACCTTTTTTTTTTGTTTTCGAGTGGGAAACCTTCAAAAGGTACCCGACGACGTGGGAGCGACACCGGGATATGTGGGATTTTTACCGCACTAAAACCCCTCCGATGGCCATTCTCAGCGTTTGCTGGAGAACTCCGGGATCTCCGATGGAACACAACCGGAGACGGACATAACCCAATCAAGGGGCAAAATTAATGCTTAACAGTGAGAAAATAACGCTTTCGCCAATACTACAAAAATATAGCAACAAAAATATTTGACGACCCGCGTGGCGGAGCGGTCACCATATCGGTCTGACGCGCAACGGGTCCCGTGTTCCCCGGCCAGGCAGATATCTAAATGATGAATTTAGATTTCGGTTTCTGAGTCTGGGTGTTTGTGTATTTGTCTATGTATGTACCCACGATACAGGGAATCCTAGTGTGGGGCTGTGAGTGTAGAAAGCGTTTTAATTTTTTTAATAGCATGTCGCTAAATATTCGAAAGCATACAATATATTAGTTACATAATATACGTTCAATACATGTTAGCAGCTCAGAGCTGTCATACCCTCGTTACCTGCAACGATCGTGCCAGGTGACGCCGGCAGCTGTTAAATATCACTAGTTATAGAAGGGGTAAGATTGGCTTGACACATCACTGAAGTAGTTCAACGGCAAACTGCTGATATCATAGGTACCAACGTTGTTATAGCCTACGGTCATATGTAAGAGGTAAGTAATAATGTAATATACAGTGTAAACTCTTTATAACGAATTTCAAGGGACCGAGCATATTTATTCGTTATAGAGAGTTTTCGTTATAGGGAGGGAGGAGAAAAAATCAACCCAAAACCAATTGCAATCATTTCTGTCACACTTTTTCGTTTCTTTAATGCTTACTGGCCATCTTGACAATTTCAAAGTTGATTTACAACTGATAATACGCGATAGGTGACCATGGTATGTATAGTAACTTAGACAGATAAATTCCTGCAGACAATGTAATCTAAGAATAATGGCACACGTGTTAAGGCAAATAACAAGAACAAAAGCGAAACGTCCGTTTATGAACCCCGTAATCTTTCTTAAAACTTTCGGCACCTCAAAAGGTTACTTTTTTAGCTGCTTATAAAACAATTCCAATGTAAAAATATTGTTCTCGTCTAAATATGAACGTATTTCTTCGTAATAGAGAGTGACTGTTGCGTTATAAAGAGTGAATCAATGTATGGGTTTTAATGTAAACCAATCAATTGAACTTATTTCTACGTTATAGAGAGTTTTTCGTTAGTATAGAGAATGACGTTACAAAGAGTTTACACTGTATATATAACTCAAAGGTGACTGACTGACATAGTGATCTATCATCGCACAGCCCAAACCACTGGACGGATCGGGCTGAAATTTGGCAGGCAGGTAGATGTTATGACGTAGGCATCCGCTAGGAAAGGATTTTGATCAATTCTACCCCCAAGGGGATAAAATAGGGGATGGAAATATTACTTCGTAACGCAAGCGAAGCCGCGGGCAAAAGCTCGTAGATTCATAAGTACCGTCGATGCTGAGGTGAATATATTTTAAAGGATACATAATGTGTAGTGATATTGTCCAAAAAGAGAAAAATTAGACGTAGGGTAGCTAAGATTAATCTTCTGCCATATCTCCACAGTCAGCATTTGCCACTAACTCTACAAATGTTTCGATTGAATAAAAGCTCGATACACGCGCTTACGAATCTATGCAAACAAAGTTAAACGCTTTTTCTACACGTTTGAATTTGTGACGACTTGTCGAGGTTTGGCAAGCATGCGGACGAGGAATTCCACTAATGTTTACCAACGGATTCCTCCAGCTGCCGCAGTTACGCGATTTTGTGGCCACAATCTATGTTTGCGTCGAAATATCGGCAATAAATAAATTGAAAAACTGTGTATTGTACCTGTGTAATAAAAAGAGATTAACCTACGTAAAATCTCAAAAGAACTTTTATTATATTAGTGTTCTGTTCCAAAAAAAAAACGGTTTCACGAGCGTTTCACATATCGTGAAGACACGAATAAAGCAAAAAGTACCTAGGTAACTTTAAATATAGCTTATTCCAATAAATAAGTTATTTCATACAAGCAGATTTCGCATTTATTTCTTGCTCACATATTGTAGACAACGAGCGAAAGGTAAATAGAAATACCACCATTTTGGATTCCAACTTTTATGAACACAATTTATACATTCGTTAAATCCAATCTTTATTAACACAAGTCATACGTTGATACTCAAATAACAAGATTCCATTCATATAACAAACCCTTTGACCATTCATAGGTACGCTCTGTTCCATTGAGAAACGTATTCGCAGTGCATTACGTCAAGGTTATCTCATATCGGTTGGACTTTACTTAGGGTTGCCGACCATGTTATAATTTAACATTTATTGTACTCGACCTTGTTGTTCCAATAACACTTGCTATATTTTAAAATAACAGGTACAATAAATTTTATATAATGACAAACTTTATAAATAATAGATGCATAAATATTATTTTTACGGAAAATGAAAATAATACACTCTTACTTTTATAACTATTTTTGTGAATTAAACTATTTTCTTAATACTTTCTTTATCTTTTCATTCATATTCTCTATTTAATCCACAAAAGATATAAGGTCTTAAGGTGTATACCGACATAAATTTACAATAAGTTAGTACCCGTATAATTAACGAACTTTACTTTAGAACTGTTATAAGCAAATAGATAAGCTCATTCGACAATTTACGTAGAGGTTCAGTTTAAGCTTTAAAGCTGTTATCACATAAGTTTCGAGGTCATTCCATTAAGATTATGAAAAGCCCGCATAAAACCATAATATTTATGTTCAAACTTAAGTTGGCGGTTGTCGTACCCTTGTTACCTATATCAACAGTCGCTACCTGCCAGGCAGAGGTAGTGTTAAGTAGTTTGTAGTCTCAATAGCATTAGTGTGTTAGAGTTATTGAAGTTTTATATAACATTACTATACGAATTTTAGTTGAAGTAGTGATAAGGGTTGATAGACGCCCTTTTATCCTTTTTTAGACTTTTACAGTCGCGTTCGATAAAATTGTACGAATACTTAGCCTATTCAGGTTTTGTTAGGAATAAACTTAATAGTGTGGTATTGTGTGAAAGTCATAAACAAATTAAATTTAAAAGGTTATATTTGAATTTGGAATTGCATTTGGAGTTATATTCGGATTTAGAACAGTCGGGTGTTCCAATAAACAGTCGAGGCACAGTATAAGGATATACAGTATTTTATCTTCATACAAACGCACGAAACGCAAGCCACGCCTACTCGCCTCGAGGTAAGTAAACACTCGGTACACGCAGTGTCGTGAATGTGCCACGGTGACGAGCGGGTGATGTGACGGTTTTTTTTAGAAGTATATTTTTTTGTTTCATGATTATATGGCGAAGAAAAGTTATAGACTATATTGTGCTGTTTTTAGTTGCTTCAATTCATCAATAACACATCCAGATATAACATTTTTTAAACTGCCTGGAAACTCCGAAAGTTAAGACAATTACAATGATTTTTATGTTAATACTAGATACTTAATCTACTAGGTACTACTACTACTAAATTAGATTAGTTTTTAATTAATATAATTTGATATTTAAAAAAATACGTATTATTGTTGTAATTTTGGTTCAGTAGACAGGTGTTAGTTTGTTATTTGAGGTTATCCCTCTTCTAAATTAATAGAATAAAACTATATCAGACGACCCGCGTGGCGGAGCGGCTACCATACCGGTCTGACGCGCAAAGGGTCCAGGGTTCGATCCCCGGCCAGACAGATGTCTAAATGATGAATTTAGATTTCTGTTTCTGGGTCTGGGTGTTTGTGTATTTGTCTATGTGTGTGTACATGGCACCCACGACACAGGGAATCCTATGAGGGGCTGTGAGTGTAGAAAGCGTTTATTTAGCGTTTATTTCTTCGACCAATTTACAACTTTTATTATTCCCGCGCAAAATAAAACTCGAAACTGTTGATAAACGAAGGGCTTGCTTGCACAACGCACGCGTCGTATTTATTCGTCGTCGCGCGGCGCAACAAAGGCTTAGGGCGTGGCTTAGCAGCCTTTCGGCACCCGTTTGTTCGCGCGATATGCCGCCGAGGGACTATTCTGAATGAGGTAATATAAATATTAGAAAATGAGAATTGATCTTAATTTATTTAGATCAATATTTTATTATTGTTGTATTATTTTAAGATCGTCAAAAATAAGAAACTACCATTTGAAAAGTATTTTCTTGATAGGTCAACACCTTTGTTTACATTTTGGACACCCAATTATGAATCGGAGTATAGATTATATTAAAATTATTATTAAATATTTAAACTAAATTTTGCATAATTTGTGTTAATTTATAAGCTATCATGTCGAACATATTTCATATTTTATTGTTGTAACTGTCAAGTACCCAATTATAAGAATAGTTTTTATTACGTAATATATACATATTAAGAAACATAACATGCATTTTCATTCAACACTTTCTATATAATTAACTATAGCATTCATTTGTTTAAATAAAAAAATACAACATTTACAATCAAAAAATTTAAAAGAAAGTCAAGTATGCAGATGTAATTAAAAAACTGTAGGCAGGCAGCCCTAACGCGTTACCGTGCCCAGCGCAACCGTAGGTATCTAATTCAAGGACAGGGCCGAGTTAAATTACTGTATATCCTTATACTGTGGTCGAGGTAAATCTCCCTTTTAGGTAACAATGTCTAGCCAAATACATCGCCCGATCCGGCTTTCCTATTTTCAGAATCGGCGAGTGGTGACTTTATA
This sequence comes from Epargyreus clarus, assembly GCF_041222505.1. NCBI lineage: Eukaryota > Metazoa > Arthropoda > Insecta > Lepidoptera > Hesperiidae > Epargyreus > Epargyreus clarus. The sequence goes on along the minus strand of NW_027332222.1, from coordinate 5,826,824 downwards.
TGCAACACAATCGTTTATCTATTGCCACTATCGTGACTTCGAATCCAACAGCAGTGAATATTTGAAGTATTTTATAGCACTACAATATAGCAAACGCAAAATATCAATATATTGGATGCTTCATAAAAGCAAAATATTTATTTATAAGTTAAATTTCGGAAGTGTCGCACCCTCGTTACCTTTTTGGCAACTATCAGTGCCTGCACCCTTTCAATTCCCGCTGATAGTATGTTAAACACTCTATATTACTCACAGATGACCTATTTATTTAGTTAATCAACACTAAGAAACTGAAAAGACCACTAAAACTCATAAAGATGAAATTATTCCCTAATGACATACCACGAAAGGCAAATTTGTGCGTATTTGAAGAAATTGTCTCAAGTGTTAAAAGTAAAATAAAGGTCGTTTCATTTCTATATTTTCTATACATAAAAAAAAAAAAACATATTTCTTCCAACGTTCTTCCTACTATAACATCAATAACAAACAATAACAGGAAAATAAAAGATAAGAACATACAATAAGTTCCGAAGCTTGTTTGCAGAATACAAATAAACAAAAAATATTAACTACAAATAACGAGTAGCAAAAATATTAATTATCAATAACGTAACGTTATAGCAACCTCGCAAAAACGGGAGATATCAAACACAGACCACACAACACAACACGAACACTGTTGGTTGTACACTAATTGTTAATTACATCCACGTTAGCAACGTCCAATAGCAAATTAATAAATAGAAGAAACGTCGGCACGGCCGCGCAGGAAGCGAGTGAATTTGTTCCGCCGTGCCAATACAAACAAGTTCATTAATTAATGTAACGTACCCGATAGGGATGTGCTTACATATTCGTGATGTATGTCGATGTTGAATAAAATCATAAATCAAGGAATAAATTAATAACATAACAACAACGCAACACTGGACAACGCATCACTGAAATAAATCAATGACAACTAATTTAATCATTCTAGGCAACGACGCATAAGTCGATTAATAGGATGACTTTTATAAACCGATTTTAATGACAATTGCTATAATTATTTATACATACAGAAAATTAATTAATACAAATCTTTTGCCAGTTTTAGGAATTAAACACTAACAGTAAGTATATTTCTGCCTTATATCCGCAGTACGTTTCCCTCTAATGGTATTAACCCTATATTTGACTGTGTGCACTTAAATGCACATTCTCATCAGATTTTTTTTTTTCTGAAAAACGCAACATCGAATCTTTTTAATAATAACTCAAAGCGACTTAGCAAACGTTTCTTTACGTCAGAAAATGAAATCTATATGTGTCTCGTTCACACATTGTCAGTCGTAAACAAAATAGCGAGCCGTCGCTCAGCGCCTGCGCAACGCTCTCTAAGTATCTAATTTTATCTGAATGAAATTAAGTTATATGTATGAAATTTATATAATTTTACTTTCTGTAAGCTTTATGCAATTTTTTCGTGATATTATTTTTGACATATAATGTTTTGAATATATAGCAATTCATGACTTTTGTTATGTGTGCATTAAAATGCACACTACTAACGACATACACTATTACTGTTTGTGAATATTGTATCTTTAAATGCACATTGCCAACTTTGCTACTATATACTAAGGTTCTGCACCCAAGGTAGGGGTAGGGTAAATAAGGTTCAGACAGAGTTTTTTTTTTTATAATTCATAACTGCCATTCACATTTCCCCCTTTCTCTAAATTCCCAGTCCTTAGCTTGCTTTTTTTTCTTTCATATGACTGGAGGTCGAAAAATTCTAGCTTTGGTGTCTAAATTGCGTAATTAAATCCGACGTAGAATCCAGCAAATTTTAGAAGGTGAATTCCAGATGTGTAGTTCTCATCAAGACGTCTCTGAACTCAAGTCCTGTCCAATCAATAGCGTGTTCTGTCAAAAATGTAAACATCTCCAATCATGATGACTCGAGAACATCTGCAATATCAATCCCAGATAAGACCAAATTCCCACTTGAGATCGGCCATAGATGCGCCACTAGCCCTGAAGACAAAGCTAGAATGCCTCAGAAAAGTATATTTTCTTACCACAACCTTCAAACAAGTGGAATAAGGTCTACTCATATGCTCAAATTTAATACAGCATTATAACGGAAAAATATAGATTAAGGTTTAAACAGACAAGTCGCTTTATACCGTACAGATGTGATTAGCCATCTTTAGTATTGTCTTTACAGATTTTGGACATCTTCGTTTGTAATTCCTGGTTGCTGTTTCGCCATGAGAACAGTGGTAAACAAAAATTATTGCCACTCACAAAGTTTCGAGTCGCTTTATTTGGGAAACTGCGTTTTTTGGAAGGAGGTCTTCTAATGTCTCAACTCAACTAAAATATCTCAAAACTTGTCGATATGTCATAACTTCCGAGACTTTTATCTTTAGTATTTTCAAAATGTATGATATTTTTTGTTTTTTAATTATTTCTTAGTTTACCGAGTACTTGGCGGTGTGCATTTAAAGACATTTTTTTTTCTCGTGAACCTGGCAGTGTGCACTAAAAGGCACATACTATATCCTGAAAACTGAATTTCAGCGATTTTTCTTTTATTTTTCCTAATATCCTTATAAGCCAATTAACGCAGGGAAGTAGCAAAAAAATATTTTTTTAGGGTAAAATTCTCTGCCAAGTATAGGGTTAAGCGTGTGATAAATATGAACAAGATAATTTATAATATATAACGTTATTGTAGAAAAATATAACACTATTACATACATAGTATATATTAATCCGCTATAATATATATTTCGTTATAAAGTTATAAAACACAATTATCCGTTATAACGATAACTAACAGATATTTTTATAAGAACCAACCCTAATATATAGCAAATGCAGGTTGTGCCCGATGACCAGCGCGCGCGCATGTGCAGGTCAACGCCCGATTAATTCACTCGATAGTTCTAGTTTCACGTTTATCAACTAATAAAGATGTTTACTTGTTTTGTAGTGCTGTTACGAAATGTCCACCTACATTTCAAAGAATAGCGAATATAGTACCTACAATAAAGTTAGTATAGTTTGTGGCACAAAATAAAACCTTTTCTTGTTGTTAGAGAAATTCTTGAATATCCTTGTCATTTCGTTTTTATTTCATACTTTGTAATTGATAGTACCGAGGGAAAAGACTTTATTCCGTTGTTCTTTGTTATTGGAAACTTCTAGGAAAGACTGTTTCCTAAAATTATGTCAGAAGTTTGCACTGTATAAGTTATACTGCGAAAACTAACTTTTTTGTTTTGGTACTATCCTTCGTAAATATTTTATTTTCATTTTTTATTTGATCCAATAATGGGTTTTCACTCATATCAAATCGAACCTACATTAAAATAATAGTATTAAATAAAATAAACAAGTCATTCATGAGTTCTTTCTTCATTAAGCTTTTACTGAGATTATATAACTCGTTTCAATAATCATTCTATTTCAAAATGGCGTCCGTATTATTCGTGTCTCGTTCATCTTCCACTAATGTGGGCAAGTATTATATAAGTGATTAACCTTCGTATCACCTTTGTATTTTTAGATAAAACAAGTTGTACTGTGTGCTGCAATTGTTTTAAATAAATAATGTTATTATTATTATTATTTAAAAAGTATGTAATTAATAAATTATTGGTCAGACATTAATCAATGCCTGTACGCGCGGTACAGTTCAAACTTATTTACGAATATTCTATGTAAACATCCTAAAATACCGCTTTCCAACGAAACAGGAAAATGCGTGCGTTATTCAAAGTTTGAATGTAACAGGTATTTTCTCCTTTTGTATTTTTATTTGAAGGATAATAGTTTTTGTCAGTAAACTGCCATTAAATAACTTCCTTAAACTCTTTTGTAATTGGACGTAGTTATGCAAAATAGATCCAACCACAAAAAACTAGCTTTTAAGAAAATACCTCTTTTTGCATAATCCATTTTGCATAACAACGTACAATTGATACATAAAAGTATTTGATTCGTACCAAATTTTCCTAAAGAAAAAATACAAAATATTTAAACGCACTTTAGTATAACTACACAATGAAAAATAATGCTACGTATCTTGCTTAGATACATACTTTTTACGTTTATGATGGACACAATTTTTGTCACGTGCCAATGAACTAAGTACCGTATTAAAACCCTATTTATTAATTAGTAGTTTTCAAGCTCCATTTATTCATCAATCTTTTTTTTTATAATATAGAAATAGCAGACGAGCATGCAGTCCACCTGATGGTAAGTGGCTACTGCCGCCCATGGACATCTGTAATCAACCCCAGATAGGATTAGGTATTCCTATCTGAGGTCGACCACAGATGCGCCGCTACCCCTGAGGACTAAACTGGAGCACCTCAGAAAAGCATGTCTGCCTCACATCCTTCAAACCAGAACACAGCAGCGCTTAACACTGTAGTTAAATCAAAATCGAAATTAAAATCATAACCCTGTCAAAAACAAAGAAACAGCGTACACAAATAAATTAATCAGTCTTCAAAACTTCAATAACAAGATGAATAGGAGCAATCCGCTCTCTGCTTGGTTAGTAATTTGTTAGATTGCTTTTTGTATGGCCAATATAATCAGACGATTATTCATGTCGCCCGGCACTAACTTAATTAACGGCTTTCGACCGTCTTGTGTAGACGTCCACGAATTTGTGATATTGTCTATCTATATCTTTATTTCAATAAACGAAACACGTATATGTATATTGAGTTTTTTATTTCGTAATCTAGGTGGAAGGTGTGGCTGTTTTTTATAACATAGGAGTAGACGAGCGTGCAGTCCACCTGATGGTAAGTGATTACTGACGACGCCCATGGACATCTGTAATCAACCCCCGATTGGATTAGATATTCCTACCTGAGGTCGGCCTCACATGCACCGCTACTCCTGAGGACTAAGCTGGAACGCCTCGGAAGTCTGTCTCCCTATAAGAAATAGGCTGGTACTACGAAGGGTAATGTTTTCGAGCGTATGTACATTGTACATATGTATGTATGGATGGAGAGACTGATGGATGGATGGATTGGACTGTAGCTTACAGTTCACGTGATGGTTCCTTTGCTACTACAGTCATCTAAAAGCTAATCTTAATACACCCTCAACTTCATACATCCCCTAATAAATCTGACTAACCCAGAATCCAAAAACATATCCGACATTCAAATAACTAAATCGTTTAAACTCCACAACTATTGTACTTACATGCACATTTTCCTCGAGGACTAAAGCCATAGACCTCAACTAATTATATTCTACTCACATCGACCAACTAACAACGGAATACTTCGGAGTCTAACTGATTCTAGAGGCGTAATTAATCGCCAACAGGAAGACATAATTCAACTGGCAAACGGCATCTGGCGACACGACACGTCGTCGCGAATGATGGAGCGATATCCGAAAGTTTTTTTCCTAATTTAATCAATATACTGTATGGATAAGGATACGGGTATTAGGGTTCTGTAGCACGGGAACCATATTACTAAGTGTCCGTTGTGTGTCCGTCTGTGACAGGGCTCTATCTCTTGAACTGTAATGGACAGACACGCGATTTTTTACATTAGCCACTATAGTAGTATAACTTACTAGTATAAACATTAAACATATTAGCCACTATTACACATACTAGACAACAATAAATAAGTATCTACTACAAAAAGTTAGAAATGAACAATGGCCCTCATACAAGCAACCTGTGTTTTTTCAGTGTTTTTAGTTTATTTATTGAACCGAAACCGTTAAGAGCTTTAAAGATTCAAAATGCACGTGTTTTACATAGATGTTATGGTAGCAAATACTAAAAATAAAATAAGTTGCGAATCGGAGTCGCTATGCATAATTAATTTAAAAATATAGCGTTAAATACTTCAAATTGGTACGGAACCCTCAGTACGCGAATTCAGCTCGTGCTTACCCGAATTAGTGAACAAGTATACAAACATTTTTTACACGATCTCCGCAGCAAATTCATTTACAACCGCATCGATCAACTTCATACTTAGGTACAGTCAGCTTCAGAAGTAGATGAGCAGATAAAGATAACAAAAATACCTATACACCCAAGCGTTCATAGGTAGCGAAGCATCATAATTAGATGAGCACCGATATGTGCAAAAATAGATTATCATCATACGATTCAAATGTTTTATAGTTAAACTAAAAATGAAAAACATAATTAGTAATATACCAATAAAATGATTAACCGTATCCACGGAAAGTTGATATTAAATCAAATATATATTATCTCGGTTAGTCTTATGCTCACTAAAATATTTATTTTTATTTACATCCTAATTATATATATTACATAATAATAATTAATATCAAATGTAAATATAAATAAAATGATCATAAATAATCTTTTGTATATATTTATACATTAAACAAATAAAATAATCATTTCATATTTTTCAGCTGCATTTGAACTCTTTTGACACTACGATGTTCATCTAATTATGATGCAAGCGGTGCTTAGCTACTGACCAACGCTTGGATGTGTATACTGTATAGGTATTTTTGAAATCGTCTGCTCTTCTACTTCTGAAGCTGACTGTACCTATACCTCGGGACGTAAGTAATGACATCCAATATGCCATGGTGGTGGTTGCGTCTAGGACAGATAATGTGAGTTAATTTACGACGGGGCGATAAACGTGTGTTGGTTGGGGTGATACTAGCGGCTTTGGCGCCGAAAATACACCGGGATGACGAAAAATTACGAGGGTGAACATATTTTGAAAAGTAAAACAACCGAAAATAGGACAACTTTTATCGAATTCCATACTCTAAAAAGTAAAATGTAAAATAGTATGAAGTTAAGGTAAAATTAAAAAAAAGTAAAACGATCGAAAATGGGGCAACTGGTATCGGATGTTATACTGTAAAAAGTAGAATGTAAAATAGTATGAAGTTAAGGTAAAATTAAAAAAAAGTAAAACGATCGAAAATAGGACAAATGGTATCGGATGTTATACTGTAAAAAGTAGAATGTACAATAGTATGAAGTTAAGGTAAAATTTTGAAAAGTAAAACGACCGAAAATAGGGCAACTGGTATCGGGTTTGGAAGGTGGTAGAACCCGTTGTGGTTCGACTCCGGCGGCACCACCGCCACACCTATTTCTACCTAATAACAGCAGTGTTAAGCGCTGCTGTGTTCCGGTTTGAAGGGTGTGGTAAGGGAGACAGACTTTTCCGAGGCGTTCCAGCTTAGTCCTCAGGGGTAGCAGCGCATCTGTGGCCGACCTTAGGTAGGAATATCTAATCCTATCTGGGGTTGATTACAGATGTCCATGGGCGGCAGTAGCCACTTACCATCAGGTGGACTGCATGCTCGTCTGCTACTCCTATATTATAAAAAAAAAAAAAAAAAAAAAAATACTGTAAAAACGTCAAATCTAAACAGAACGAAGTTTAAGCAAGATTGTACTGATTTTTTGTCGATTTCATCGCGAGGCTACTACCACAACACTTGTTTATCATTTATATAAGCCTTTTGCTATAATAATGAAAGGTTATAATGAAAAATATTTATGACATAATTATAATGAAAATACAAGTTCTGTTCGGCATATTGTACATATTATTTTCTAGTGATTTGAAAAGTAGGGTCCAAATGATCACTACCATATTAGATTTTAAAGTGCATATCTGATGTTCGTAAATCGTAATACATCTATCTTATTAATACTTCTTAATATGGATACTCGTATTAATTCTAATACTTCTGTTCTATTAAAGAAAAGGTCATTAAGATATATGAGCATCAAGGTAGGTCACATAATATGATAGATGAGGTCACAGCACGAAGACGAGCTCAAGCTCGTTAGAAGCGCTGCAATCGAACCCGGGATTGTGACAAACTTAAATTAGGTACATTGCATCCATTGACGAACGAATCAAATGGAATCCAAATGTATGAAAATAAATATTATTAAAGTGCCAGTATATGGCATAGATTAGTAAAGATACTTCGCCGCCTTGAAATTGAATGAAACCACAAACGGCTTATTTGTAAGTTCTTTTTTTGAATTCTTGACAAATAAAAATATTTTTAGAGAAAATTTACGAATAAATAACTAATACTGCGTAATTTATATAATAAATAAAAAATTATTTCAAATATTTTAGGGACATTTTAGCACGGAGATTTGGCAAAACTTTTTTACGCAACTATTTCAATTGTCAAAATTGGTTACGTTTTCTTGTTAGGAGTGAGTCATCTTTACTAATCTGTGGTATATGGTTATTATTTTTAATATTGTACGCAGTAAATTTGGACGCGAATTTAACCCTTGGATGTAAAACTTGTAGGGAGTAACGGGTTTAAGAGAATATATCTATAAATTCTTTTAAATCCAAGTATGTGTGATGCTACATGAAAATAGTTTCAAAAAGGAAATCCACGGTCACGATATACAGGAATATAGCCTGCTACATCTGCATTACACCAAAAATAATAATAAAACTCGCCGCGGCTTCGTTCACCATCTATTTTTTGTTAACAACGTATCACTCACAATCCATATCGCTGATATAAATCTCGCACAAAAAACTTCATCCGGAGTCTATTTGTTTCACACTCTGTATGATTGTAGCAATCCATTTAGTTAGTTTGCGAGTAGATCGTAGATTATCGAGTTACTCCTGTTTCAGGCGTCTCGCAAATTGGACGCGGCGATAATTAATTTGCGAAGCTCGGACTACAAATTTTGAGACAGATTCTAATGAAGACAATTTGTTTTATATATTGGATTTAATTAACTTTTTATTGTAGACGTATTAAACGCATAACCTCAGATAGGATTAGAAAGAGAAGAAAAAAACGAAAACCTGACAACAAAACTAACAAGGTTAATCAAAATTTCTTCTAAAGTTCTTTATGGTTCTAAAGTGCGCGATTGAAAATTTCCATGACATGGAAAATATAAATATCGTACATCGTATAAGTACAAATATAGAACCATATTGTAATCAATATAATTTAAAACACAACAGTTCCCGCACGCCGTTATAATTGGAATATCGAATAAAAACATAACGGCTTTCGAAACCAAAACCAGTAAATTAACATTCATTCTGTACCGGGAATATATCACCCAATAAATTATACAATGACAGATGAACACACGCGTTTTCATCTCACGATGGCACTTTAGGGCTGACTGCCCATTGGCTGCTATCACTTGAGCAATTAGTAGATTTACGGCCCTTATTAATACTCAATCTAACCAATGTTGCCTATCTATAATCAGAGTTAATTGGTTTATATTTAAATGATCGATTATTTTCCAAGTAAAAATTATATAAGTGAAAAATACTGTACACTTCTTAATCAGCATAATTAAAACTATCAACACTTTACTCATGCTTTGATTGGAATATCGAATAAAAACATGAAACGACTTTCGAAACCAAACCTAGTAATTAACCGACATTAAGTGCCGGGAATATAACATCCAATAAATTAAACAATGACAGATGCACACATTCATCTCACGATGACACTCTAGGGCTCACCGCCCATTGGCTGCTATCACTTGAGCAATTAGTAGATTTACGGCAGTTTTAAATACTCAATCTATCCTATTTTGATCTATAACCAGAGTTAATTGCTGTATATTTCAATGATCGATTATTTTCTAGGTAAAAAATACATAAATGTCATATACCGAACCACTCTTTTATCAGCATAATTAAAATATCAACACTTCACTCATGCTTTAATTGGAATATCGAACAAAAAAAATAAAAACAGCGGCATATGCGCACATGCGATTCATCTCACGAAGTCACTTCTTAATTAAACTTCAAGAAACCATTTTAAATAGGCACTATTTGTAATTAAAGAAATCTAAACCGCGTATAGTAATTACCCATTTCATATTTATTCATACTGACATTTAATAAGTGCCACCCACAGATAAGTAGCCGATATAGATATCTCACCGCGCTGTAATTGAAGGAAGCTGTTAAATGACTTAAACAGCTGACAATTCTGTCAGCCATTTAATGGCTGTCATGGTGTAATTTACGCGGAATAATGCCGACATGCGCAGTAAAGACACGCAATCGAAGAAAAAGTACGAAAATATATCGTTTCATTCGTAAACGATCTAAAAACTACATTTTTAAGATCAAACACGAAAATAATTGACAGTGACAATTGTCAAAAGGTTACATTTTCTTGTTAGGAGCGAGTAATCTTTAATAATCTATGGTACCACCGTAGAAGTATATTTCGTTTCGTTCCATACTAAAATGTCTCAATTCCGCGATATTATTATTCTAACATATGGGCTACATAACAATAAGTAATGTGAGACGCGCGTTACTGAAAGAACTATTTCTACCGTATTCAGTTACATCGAATTAGTAAACAATTAACAGAGATATGGAGGCGGATCACATATCAACACGCGATTTGAGGGGTAAATTGTTCACGCTACAAAACATTTGATTTATGTATGAATAGAGATTACCAATTAATTGAACCAAACTACATGAACTGACATGATTTATGCGGGTGCGTATTTCGTGGACTATCAATTAATTGAATTAAAGATAAATTAAGATAATTGAAATTAGCTATGAAGGATATTAAATTACGTTTTAATTGATTAGTATGTGAATAAAGTAATATACTTAATAATGAGTAATACAGTAATATACTATAACTTAATAATAATAAGTAAACTTATAAGAATCAAATAAAGCAAAAAAGGCAGCTTATATTTAGCGGTCACAAGAAAAACAGAAATGAAAAGGGTTTCGAGTTCAATCCCCGGCTAGGTAATTATTTACATCAATAACACCCACAAAAGGAACCCTATTTTGCTGCTTTGAATATAAAATATTAATAAAACTTCAACAATAAACTCCTTCAACAATAAATTCCCCTTTTTAAGATTAACAAAAAGTCTTCTAAAAGCAGCCATTTGAGAATTTAAAAAAATATAATTATATAAAATAAAAAATTATAAACGCTATTTAGAGATCAACTTCTAAAGAATAGAGTGAACAAATGAAAATGAAGTGCTTATTAATTTTTTCCTCCGGCAACATTATTGTCCGACTGACGCTGGAAAATATTTGGCTTCATTGTTCAGGGCTCTTTGAGTTGTAAGTAAAAGTATTAAATTAAAATTTCTTTCTTGCGTAGTCAGAAAGAATCTTAATATCTTTGATAAATAAAGCTATGTAGACAGTTCAAATACTTTTTAAACAATAGAGATCTTTGACAAAATGGCGCATATTTCGTTGTTAAACTTTGTGTAATATTTTACGGCTTATTATGAATTTAGGTTTTAAAAATACTGATATCTACTTGAAATCCAACTTTCTTCGCTGAATGACTGGGATTTGAATCAAGTCTGATTTTTCTAAGTATAGCATAGGTACTCAAAATTAATGGTAACTTTATCGGTAAAGGAAAAAATTCGTGACGTACTCGTACATGTCTGCGAGTTCAGTAAAGAAAATTCTTAAATTTTCGTGAAGAATCCATATTTTGCTCTAGTGTGGTGGATTACAGCCTATTTAGAATAACAACAGTGTTAAGCTATTTTGAAGGTCTGGTTTGAAGAGTGTAGTAAGGGTGACATACTTTTCCGAGGCGTTCCAGCTTAGTACTCAGGGGTAGCGGCGCATCTGTAGCCAACCTTAAGTAGGAATATGTAATCGTACCTGGGGTTGATTACATACGTCCATGGGCGGCAGTAACCACTTACCATCAGGTGGACTGCATGCTCGTCTGCTACTCATATACACAATAACTCCTATAATAAATAGCTTATAAAAAAAACTGTTCCGACTCAGAGAGGACACCAATTCCCAGCATGAGCACAGTAATGTATTAATGATAAGCATAATTCAACCGCTCAGAGTCCTGCGCTGGCGATTTGAAAGCGATCCTTGTTTTCTTTAATCCGGCATATCGATTGCAAAACAGACGCCACAGAAATGTAAGCTTGACAGGCACTTGTGAGGACTTATCACCGCGACTTAGTGAGGAACATTATTAGCATATTAGCACAAGTACCCTTATGTATTAATAAAAATCAACTTATGTTTCTTTAATTTTTATTAGTAACTGCGAAATGTAATTCGCGCCAAATATCCGCCATTTTGTTTTTCGCTACTTCGATTTGGTACTTCAATAATTAAAAAAAACGTTTAAATATTACTTCGAAAATAATAATGAGGACTATCACAAATTATCACTACTCTAGATATATTCTTAAAAAGGTGAAAATTATCAGGTATCACGTTAATAACGTCATTAGTGCCATTAGCCAACGTTATTGGAACGTAAACTTGCTTCTTTTTCATTCAAAATCGTTTGAAAAACAAGTTCGGAAATAATAATCACTATTATCACAAATTATCATCACTGATAAATGATAAGTGTTACTACCCTTCAATTATTTTTAAAAAGGTGAAAATTATCAGGTATCACGTTAATAACGCCATTAGCGCGATCACAACGTTATTGGAAAGTAAACAATACGGAGCTAATCTCGCCGAGGTGATTACTGTATCCGCCTCACGCCATAACGCCACGTAAGCCCAACGACAATAGACCGCTAATCGCTTGCTCATCTCACAGGTGTTTTAGTTAGGGCTGCCACAAATAATATAATGTAATATTATAAATGTTTCGGATTTGTGTACTACATATTCTTAATATTGAAAAGGAAAGCAATAGATGATTACAAACGTCCTCTATATTTTTGTAAGTTTTTTTCTATTTACATGAAAACGTTAACAAAGATGTCGAGGTGAGCAGTATTAGTACTTTAATTTGTGCAGTAAATAAAAAAAAATATTTTTGCTTTTATTTCGTATTGAAAATGTTGGTATTGGTTATATTTCTTAAAGTTAGATTTTTTTGGCAACCTATCCTAATCTTATTGAGAACCTAAAAGTGCTACTGCAAGAAACCATTAAATACTTTCATCATACAGAAATACGTCAAAATATGTCAGAATGACCAAATAATCCTAAAAAAGCTACTATCATTTTCAGGTATGTAGATAATTTTTTTTATATAGCTCATTCTAAATGGCACTACTAATACATGTACTAAATTTTATATACTACAATCACTAATACTTTAGGAATACATCATATTTTTACATAATGAAACTATTAAGAAAAATAATAAAGTTACATCCGGAAAAAGGTCGACAGCCCTAGCTGTAGTTAACCCTACGAATTGTCAATAAGGGGAGAGCGCCCCCCGCCGGGTCGACTTGGGAGGTCTCGTTGGATCCCCGAATTAATAGCCTACAAGCCACCTAGCGCCATCTGTGTCTTGTTTTACGAACCTCACCATGTTCGGGGATTCATATTCTTGGAAGATGTACGTACAGTTGTTGTACAAGTGGCTAAATAAAAACTTATGGCTCCATGTTAGGATTAAGTAATGGATACATACATGAGGAGAGACAAACAACCAGTGAGTGTTTATTCGTATCTAATACCAGTAAGACGTTTGCCTGGATGGAAATCGAACCTGGAACCTCATGGCAGTCCAATAATATACCATAATGTGTCATAATGGGTATGACTTTTATGGTCATACCCATATGAATGATAAGATATCTGCTTAGCCGGAGATCAAACCCGGAACTCACAAGCAGATCGGCTCAATAATCATTGCAAAAGAAGAATAATAATCATACCCATTGTGCAACACGGATTATTATCAAAAGAATTATTTTTAGTTAAAAAAAAACAAATTAAACTGAAAATCACTCACTCGGATTTTCTAACATTCGAAATAGTTAAATTTCATTTTAGGGTTCTAGTAAGTAGCTATCATCGGAATTTGAACAGCAATGGCTACACAAGGAAAGAATGGCACCGTTTTGAGCCTTAAAGCGATTAAAATTCCTTGTCTCATCTCATTACCCTAAGACCCCCGCCTGGAAGCCTTTCTGAACATTCCGTATTCAACTATCAACATAACTATGTCACTACATGTCAACCGTACCTTCTGGACGATTGGCACCACGTCAGGTCGGTTGGTTAACGATTGATTAAAGTTAAGATTAAAAACTAATTGAGGATGATCGTAAAAACAAAAACCCAACGGTTTAAAAATGCAGTATGCTCCTCTCACAATTTAGAAGAATCCAACGAAACGTCATGTAAAAATCCCACAAGCTGTTTAGGCTGCAGGGCCAAAGAATGAGACTAACATTCGTAAGCTCGAAAATGAAAAAAACGATTCGTAAAACACCAATCAAATTAAACATTCAAATACATATTAAACGAGTATACGCTGATATGACTATATATAGTGTACACCATTCTTTCTGAACTACGGATAATAACACCAGACCGGTTTGTGAATCACTGGTTAAAGTAAACAAGAACAACGGCGTATAAGAACAGTATCAAAAAGGAAATCCATTTGAAAACGAAACAATATTTATAAGACATTTTCACTGTTAAATAATTCCATTTACAAATATATTAGGCGAATAACATATAATTTGAAATGATACCTTATAATTTAACAAAATATAAGCAAACAATATTTATAACTTTATTTAAATTTTGACGTTAATTAATTCTTACTTCGACCGGTCGTTAAGGAACCGGCCCCAGTAACAAAGACATATATGGACAATAGCCCATTCAAATGTTAACCACATAAACAGAATAGTAGGAAATAGATAATAATTCATTGATAACCTGTTATATTGGACTCAATAAATTGTATTTGAGTTATTAGCATAGCTGATATATTAGTTAATTTTGCATCAAAAATAAATATATTCATCTAATATTTCTACTATATAATATAAATAAACTAATTAATTCTACGAAACAAATTATATATTCAAAACAATACGACAAATAAAACCATTATGGCGATTTACATATAATACATTTTGACATCAAAATGTAAACTGCTTATTTATATTATGCAAATTGAAATTCCCATACATTTGGTACAACCACAGATTTATCAATAAAATTAACATATCAAAATATACAAACAACAAACAAACAATGCTCAACGCAACATTGTTATAACTACCGAGAAATGAGTAACGGCGGATACAGCTATAAAAACATTTGGTAAAGTACGCACAAACGTACAGTGAATAAAATTATCATCAGCATTTCAATGGGTCGTTACGTCTCGAAGGCTCTCGTCTCATCCCCATCAACATGACCCTTTTACAAATAACTCAAATGACGCTTCAAAATTCAAATGTCAACCTTAAAACTTTAACCTAAGATTATGTAACGCTTGACCGCCGTTCGTACGCATGGCCCGATGACAGTTATATGGAAAACATTTAGTGCCTATTCACACGTACCACAACTACACTATGCAGTAACGACATAATATTCGCTGGCGTCTAGTGTGGTGTGGCACAATATATGGTTACGTATAAAACATTCCTCTTAGACTTTATTATTCGAATGTAAACTATAATCCTTATTTTTTATTCCAACAACAATACATTTGTCAAACTTTTTGTTGTTTTTTTTGTTTGTGCTTTTCTTAAACTACATGTATGTATTATAGCTATAGTTTCTTGTAGTCTTGTCTACTGACTAGACAACTACACGATCATGTCTTTATCATAAAGTTAGTGTTAATTTAGACGACAAGATGTGGTCCACCTAACTAATCCTATGCATTGTTATATTTGCACACGATCACATAATTATCATGACCATGCAGTTTTTTTTTTTTTTTTATAACTCATATAGGAGTAGCAGACGAGCATGCAATCCAACTGATGGTAAGTAGCTACTGCCGCCCATGGAAATTTGTAATCAACCCCAGATAGGATTAGAGATGTGGCGTCGTCATGGTGTAGTGTAGTTGTGGTACGTGTGAATAGGAACCAACGCCAGAAAAGGGTAATAAGTTACATGCGCATGTGGACACAGCACAATTGACCTTTCAAATATACAACGCATAAATTGAATCGACTGCACGGGTGTGCTCGACAATGGTGATGACAATGACTATGAATTACGAGGAACATATTTTAAAGAGACCGTACAGCTATAAGCAGTTTCTTAAATGAAGTTACACGAGGCCTTTTAACCTGGGTGATATCAGTAGTCAACCGCATATGATCAATCTTATATATAAAATTCACGTGTCACAATGTTAGTTACCGTACTCCTCCGAAACGGCTTTACCGATTTTCACCAAATTTTAAATGCATATTCAGTAGGTCTGAGAATCGGTTACTATCTATTTTCCATACCCCTAAGTGGGAAGGGTTGTTCACCCTTAACATTTTTTATTTATATGGCAACACAGCGTTTGCCGGGTCAGCTAGTTTTATTTAAAATTGTTTTGTTTGGTCATATCGTCATCGTCAACCCATTACTGTCCCACTGCTGGGCACGGGTCTCCTCTGAGAGTGAGAGGGATTAAATATAGATAATAACCGCGTGAATACCGAAGCTATACACATTATTTTTAAACCAACTAAAATTGCCATCATTAACATCACAGTCCATTAATATCCAATTGTCTAAAGAGGGTGTCTGTCTGGAGGGTCGCAGTACCAGACAGAATTTCCATAAATACACTTATGCATTCACATATACTTCACTTTTATCACTTCACATATTCGCAAATGTATATCCATACGAAAACAAATATATGCATAGATAGTTTCAGCCTTCAATCTAATATTTCTTCCATTCCATTTCCAATACACTTTTGTTATTTTCCGTTACGATTTTATTGTACCAGAATCTAACTGTGAGGCGATAAAAAAACATCCTTTACAAACTCAATCCACGAAATAAACCATTTATATACAAATTGTGTACAAACGTAAACAGAAGCCGGATCGATTTAGATTTGATTACACGTTCCTCGTTGAATAGACCACCGATGCTCGATCCAGTGGGCTGCCAGTATGGCGAGTTAATTTACGACTTACAGATCTAGCATAATAATGAGACAGGCAGAAAGGCGACGAAACCAATCTAATGAACGCTTCGCAATTCAACACCAATTGTTCCGCAGTCGTCGTACCTACATATTAATAGCGCGTTACTATCAACAATGTATACTACCTTAGTAACAATATACTCAAACCGTAGCACATTCGTATTGCCAACGGGCCCCCGGAAGAACAATAAGTATAAAAAGGCCTGATCAACGAGCGTCGAGCAACAAGCGCCGAATCGAAAATTCTAGTCGACTAAACAAACCGAAAATCGTTTTCAATCAGCGATTCTCGCCACGTCTAATGGAACGGTCGTATAATCCCCAAGGGCGTCGGACAATAGTCAGGAGAGGTGATTTGCATAGTCGAGTGCCTACACCAAGTATACGCACATTCGGTACATTTGCATGCCCAAAACGGGACGCCGACGGACCCGAGGACGGCGGCGAGACGCGGCGCCGCACTGATGTAATCGAACGCTCAACACTGAACAATAATAATTCAAATTCAAATTTCGAACCTTCAAATTGTAGCCTTGACATGTATTTATTGGTGTGAAATATGGCTTATGGCCCCTTTGTCACCGTTCACACCAAACGTATAATAAGACACGTGTTGCGGTTGACACAGCCTGTGTCACAGCGAACGAGCCGTCGAAAATATGGTCACAAAAAACTGTGAGAATTGAATCATTTATTTTGGAAGCGTGTCATAACTAATTCGTTGGTCCCTCCGTGTGGGAATCCGGGGTATGTGTCCAAACAAAAACTATGTACTCACTTCCAGCCGGTGGAGTATCTCGAAAAGAGCCATATTTCGTTGCTGTGCGGTCGAAAACAATGGCACCGCTTTCGCGCCCGCTGACAGTTACACGGCCTCTGCAAAGAAAACGAAATGAAATTTTAAAACGGGTGTGGAGCATAGGGGCAGGGTAGAGAATTCTCTTCATATAAATTTAAATCTGAAAGCCAATAACACTACACACGAATTAAAAAATGCAAAGTATTTTCATTTCCCCCGGTGGGTGGCGACTAGATATTCCAGCCGTCCCGCTTAAGCCGGGACAGTCCCAAATTCGTCAATATCATCCTGCGCCCCGATGGGTTGTTAATTTTATTCCGATTTTTGACCATGTGTTGATAGAAAGGTGTTATTACCATACAAGTATTTAAAACTGGAAAAGCACAGAAGTTGAATGAATTTGTCATTAAACGATTACTATCTGAGTGCTGGGCATAGGTCTCCTCTCAGAGTTAGAAGTATTTTAGGCCATAGTCCACCATATCCAAGTTTGAAGTGTTAGACTTCACATGACTAACAATTTTTAATTTAAATATCGATTACCTAAATTGGACCAAAATTTGAGTCTCTTGCGACCGTTCTATTTTTTCTTCAAAAACGTGGCAACCCTGATTGGAAGTTGTGGTTCTTTCGAGTCGGGTTCTCACGGCGCGCGGAAATTACGAATGGAATCAGTACCATCGCATAGAGCGGACGTCCGCGACGGACAATCGCTGGGGGGCGCAAAAACCCGACGAAATATAAATACCAAAGTCTCCAAACTTATTGAAATCAGATGTCACGCGATTGTGATGCTTTTCTCTTACGTTTTGTAAAACCATGAATTCTAGCTTGATATACCTATTTTTCAATATTCTCCATTTAGTATTAATGCTTTACCTAGTACATTTACATTATTTCTAAAGAATTTTATAATGAAATGGCTTTCGCTCGCAATATTGGAGTGGCACGTGCAGTTTTTCTTATTTGACAAGACTTTTCTTTTCTTACTAAGAAACGTAAAGCTAAGTATACATAAAACAAAAAACTTTTTTTTATTATTCTGCAGCATTTGATGACCTGATTCAGACCGGATTTCAAGAAGAGTATCTTCTTGAAATCCTCTGAGTACCGCCGCAATGTCCCATTATTTCCCAAAGCGTGGTAACCCTGGTAGCAAGCGGTGGTTCTTTCGAGTCGGGTTCTCACGGAGTGCGGAAATTACGAATGGAATCAGTACCGTCGCGTAGAGCGGACGTCCGCGGCGGACAATCGCTGGGGGACGCAAAAACCCGACGAAATACACCAGTCTCCAAACACCCGCCACGAGCTGGAATCATTTATGGGATTTACTCATTGAAATCAGATATTCCTCGAATAGAATGCTATTTCTTGTACGTTGAATTTTAGCTCGATATACTTTTCAATTTTCTTTATTGAGTGGGATTACGTAGTTTAGTGCTTCATTTCTTACGGAATTTTATAATGAAGGTATTCTTTCACAATATATGGCACGTGTAGTTTTTCTTATTTGAGAAGACTTTTCTTATAAATGATCGTAAAGATAAGAAGACATAAAAACAAAAGCCTTTAATTTTATTTTTCTTACAGCCTTTATGAGGACCTACATTAGATAGAGATTCGATGGGCTCTGGGAACAGCCCCATTGTTTGATTTTTGTCCAAAAGTTGGCAACCCTGGTAGCAAGCTGTGGTCCTGTCGGGTTCTCACGGAGCGCGGAAATTACGAATGGAATCAGTACCGTCGCGTAGAGCGGACGTCCGCGGCGGACAATCGCGGGGGGACGCAAAAACCCGACGAAATACACCAGTCTCCAAACACCCGCCACGAGCTGGAATCATTTATGGGATTTGCTCATTGAAATCAGATATTCCTCGAATAGAATGCTATTTCTCCTACGTTTTGTAACACGATGAATTTTAGCTCGATGTATTTTTCAATTTTCTTTCATTGAGTATAAGTGCTTTGGTACTTTCATTTCTTCCATGGAATTTTATGAAATGGCATTCTTTCGCAATATTGAAGTGGCACGTGTAGTTTTTCTTAGAAGACCTGACTTTTATTATTTGTACAAATAGATAAAATTGAAGTTTCTGTCCGTGATTGTAAAATAGCTGCTATTTTCGAAGCTCGTTTACTTCCTTACACGGAATCAAAAAATCTGTTATTTTGTTTTAACTAACAGTTTTACGCGGACTTTACGAATAACATGATAGATGTTGGTTGTTGAACCACAGACAAGCTACAATATAACATTCATTAAGGAGTCGTATGAATAACATTTATATTTCAGTCTCATGAAGTTATACCATTGATACCGTTATCAAACTCACATTCATATGAATGAATAGACTCCTTTTGCTACATTTATAGCTACTAGTACCGTACCAATCAAATACATCTTAACAATTTATGTACAAGGTGGTCGAGCGGGGTTGTATCAACGCAACACCAATTTCTAGCGATCTTAGTTCTCATCAATAGCAAAGCCTCTATGATGACTGATCTGCTACATTTACAACCCCTTGTCAATATGGGGCTTATTACATATTTCCATGGAAGGCACTCGGCAATGATCTCTTACCTTCAGGTGGACTGCAACTTCGTTTGTTAACCCTTTTAAGATTGTTTTGCCAAATTGGCAATTCAATCTTATACCTTTGTTATTGAGAACTCTTAAGGCACACTTATTGTTACGAATACATCCAGAAGCGTTTCATATAAAACTAATATTTTAAACAAATTACGCGCTGTTATACAACCTCAAATAACCTTACCACCTAATGACACTAAGTTGACAGATGAATCCCGTTTGAAAAATGAGAACCAATTACGTTTTTAATACGCTACTTCGTATATGCGGATATTATTCTCATAATAGACACTTATGGATTTATTAATTTAATTCACGTAATAGGCACCCACGGATGTATTGATTTATGTAACAAGCTTTGGGTTTGTGGATTCGTCCTCATCTGAGCGTATGAATCGTATTAGAACTTGTGTAACACAAGAAATACGGCTAGGGTTGTCAAAACACAGTTTACGTAGAAACATGATTGAAAAATATGTATTGAAACTGAGTTATTTTTGGAACATTACTTACTTCATAGTACGTAGTAGAGATTATTTTTAGTGATTTGTTGAGATATCAGTTTTAATGCCTGGAAATAACGAACTTTAGATTCATTTAGATGTTTGAGAAGCTTACTTTTAGTTACAGATTTTTACTTTTCGATAGTTTATTTTCGTTCCGAAATTTGTTACAACAATTTGCTTTTCTTATTCATTAACTCTATTGAATTTTTACTGTATACATAATATATCTCGCTAACACATTACAAAGAACGAGCGAAGATAAATAGAAACTATGTAGTTATAAGATGCGCTAGTTTTTTTATATAAGCACTATTTTAGTAGAAATAAACTCGACACACAGACAAATAATAACATAACATATTTTTAAAGTTGGCATCCACCAAACATAGTATACAAGTTAATTCTAGAAGGCTTATAACGCGATAGTAATTTTGAATATAGTCATTCGTTAATTAATTAAATTATCTCAGGTTTCGCAACCCTACAGCCTAATGAATTCCAAGTCCCCAAATCCGCCTATTTATGCACGAGCCGTAAATATCCCTGCTTAATCCCTGTGGGTAACTATTCATCGATTACCTACTTGTAATTTGTAGTTTGGAGTGGAAAACATCTTTTGACGTTACCGTCTGACATCTTCGATAGATCATGTATAATATACCTACCACTACGAATAAAGGGAATGAAAGGTGTGGTAAGGAGACATACTTTTCCGAGGCGTCCCAGCGTTGTCCTCGGGGTTAGCGACAGGCGCGATCGTGGCACAATTTTGGGGAGGTGGATCACAAGGGAAATTTTGATTAATAAGACCACTTATTTCTAACGCGTTTTAAATATATTTACTATAAAGTCCGGCATATCCTCTCCGCTAATCCCGCGGCAGAAAGAAACCCATGCAGAGTTTCGCCACGAAAAAGAATCTGACCAAGTGCGAGTCGGACTCGAAGGTCGGATATTCGAAGGTGGTAGAACCCTTTGTGGTTTGAGGCGCCGCTGTGTTCCGTTTTGAAGGGTGTAGTAAGGGAGACAGACTTTTCTGAGGCGTTCCAGCTTGGTCGTCAGGGGTAGCGGTGCATCTGTGGCCGACTTCAGGTAGGAATATCTAATCTTATCGGGGGTTGATTACAGATGTCCATGGGCGGCAGTAGCCACTTACCATCAGGTGGACTGTATGCTCGTGTCTGCTACTCCTATATTATATAAAAAAAATAAGTTTTATTTTCGAAAGCGTAAAACCGGCACCCAAAAACATTTTCTTTCAAACACGAACCCCCATTTCGTAGAACATTCGCTATTCCAAGTGTTCAATGACAAAGTAACTCCGAAGTATATTCCGTTCAATAACGCCCGAAACATTACTTACTGAATACTCCTGAAACTTCCAAACTTAATTTAACGTCTCATTAAACTTTACGTTGCTGTAATTTGATCATTTGCTGGCACATGAGGGTGATGTGATATATAGTTGTTTACGTGAGTTTTACAAATAAATTACCATTAGGATGGAAGAGAGTACCCACATTGTATGAAGGTAACAAAATAAATTAGACGATCATTATGTTTCCTTGCCGCATATTATGGTTAGAAACTTAAAAGGGATAAAACAGTGCCAAAAAAAAACTTATTTAACAGTTAATATTATTGAAATAAAAGTTGTTAACTATTTAAACAACTGAAACTATGTAAAAACAGAAGTAATATACTATAACAATATTTTAAATTAAATATATAAAAACCTGCCAAATTGCTGTCCCTGGGATGGATTTCCAGAATGCTAGCTACATCACCACATTGGATAGCGAAACTAATTCGTTGCCCGAGATATGTGCCAAGTTACTATTACAGTATTTTTTTATACAATTCTCTTACAATCTTACAAGTAAACCGTAGTTCATCAACAACCCATTACTGTCCCACTGCTGGGCATGGGTCTCCTCTCAGAATGAGAAGGATTAGGCCATAGTCCACCGCGCTGGCCAAGGGCGTATTGGTAGACTTCACATACCTTTGAGTTTTTTTTTTATAAATCTCTCAGGTATGCAGGTTTCCTCATGATGTTTTCCTTCACCGTTTATTAAGTGATAATTAATTTCTAATACGCACATAACTTTGAAAAATCAGAGGTGCATGCCTGGGATTTGAACCTCGGACCCCTCGATCGAGAGGCCGAGTTTCTTAACTACTAGGCTATCACTGAATCGAAATCGAACGTGTATGAAAAGTTCTAATTTTTCATAAACATTTCGCTTTCATACACAGATTGAGCTGGAGCTCACAAGGTTGGGGTTTAAGATTCAGTTGTAAGGTGTGGCCTTCACTCTGACTAAGACTTTGACACTCACACTAAGGTTCGAGCAATATTTAGTTGTTAACCGATTATCTCCATCAAACGAATTATAATATAAATGTAATCAATTTAGTCATTCATTCATTCGAAAAACGTTGAAAACACAGAAGGAACATTTCGACCAAAAAGTCCACATCAATTAGTGGTGGTCCAGTGGGTATGTGCGCAAATTGAAATCCCTTAGAAATGTTCGCTGCTTTCCGTGAAAGCCTTCGCGGTCAGACTGCGGTGCTCATCGCTTTCCTACTTCACGCTTTAAGCATTTCGGCGATAAATAGCCAGTTAATTGACTGTTCACTTTCAAAAGAATTTACTTTTGCAAGGATGCAATAAAATTTACTTTTATAGCTTTTATAGTGTGTTACTTTTATGCTCGTCTGCAGTTTACTACATACTCGGTATAAAATAAGTATAAATTACATTATAATAGTCTTTTAGTTTTCCCGAAGTGATTTCTCTTTTAATTTGTTTCGGATTGATTAAACCTTTCTATGAAATTGAGCTAGCCATGAGCATGCAGTCCAGATATCACCAGATGGTGAAAAGGTGTAAAACAAATGTGAAACGCATGGTTCGACCTGGTATAGTTCGCGGAAAACTGCTAGTCAGCTCTGAATATAGAAATGAATTGCGTCGCCATAGTAAATTGTATGACTACCTGCTTGCAACAACTTAAGTTTGGCACGAACTATGCCACCTTACACACCTATTTCTAATGGGAATCAATTCTTGCACTTCTGAAGGGTACGAATGCAGGAATACCCATGGATCTGTGATCGGCTTCAGCTGTAACCCCTGATCTATATGGTGACTTATTGATGACCATGACCATCACTGATGACCATGGGCAGCAGTGAAGATTTCAGGTAAACTGCATGCTCGTTTGCTCCTTAAATATCATACAAAAAATTACGACTAACGCTAATGGACATGTGTTATCCATTACAAATAATATTGGAGCGCTACTTTAGGGCAGCCACAGATGCGTTACTTTCCCCGGGGACTTTTTTTTTTATAATATGAGAGTAGCAGACGAGCATGCAGTCCACCTGATGGTAAGTGGCTACTGCCGCCCATGGACATCTGTAATCAACCCCAGATAGGATTAGATATTCCTACCTGAGGTTGGCCACAGATACGCCGCTACCCCTGAGGACTAAGCTGGAACGCCTCGGAAAAGTCTATCTCTCTTACCACACCCTTCAAACCGGAACACAGCAGCGCCTAACACTGCTGTTATTAGGTAAAAATAGGTGTGGCGGTGGTGCCGCCGGAGTCGAACCACAAAGGGTTCTACCACCTTCTAGACTAAATCGAAACTATCCTTTGTTTGCGTTACCACAACAAACCAGAACACAGCAACTAACTGCTGTTACAAAGCAGATGTAGGTATGACAGTGGTGCCGTCGCTAACCGCAAAAGGCCTACCATTAATTATATCCCAAGTTGACTTTTACAAAGTTATTCGCGGCGAATTCCGCCAACTTCCCTCCCTAGACAAACATGACCTATAGTTCTACACTCTGGCTAGTCAAATATGAAATTCATACTAAAGTTGTGGTCTGAGGTTGTGAACTAAATTAATAATCCAGAGTTCCAAGCGCTACGGGACTGGGGCGGAAAGGACACCCGTCACACACACTCGACCTTTCATCAAACACTCATAAACTTTCATAAAGGCATTGTTCCGATACCGTAACTAAAACCGTTTTTAGTTATATCGTACCATATCGATATAGATATAACCGTTATGAGATAAACAACGAATCGGCGAATAAGTATAAAAGTATGAAAACAAAACTAATGCCAAAATCTAAAGCCAAATAATAAAACAAAACTAATGCCATTCTTAATTCAAAATTAGATTTAATATTTGATATGTTGGTTGGTTGTTAATAGAACACGCACTGCGATGAAAAAGAACCGAAGCAAATGAAATTAAATTTGTAAAGACAAGTGTTTCTTCGATAGTTTTTAACCATCCTTGATATAAAACAGTTTTTCATATTGATATGGAATATCGGTTACGTAACCGTTTTCAAATTATTCCGATACCGTGTCAACTTTTATGACGCTTTGAACGCCCTCTAGACAATGTCAACACTGTTACTAAAAGTAATGTCCGATCTATTTCGCTGGTTCCAACCGATTGATTCGATTACGTTACACGTTACGGTTTAGTTACGGGATCTTTTTATTATGTAACGGGTATTCACGATATTCGTTTTTTATTGCCAATATTTCGACCCAGTTGCATGGATCGTGGTCACGGCGAAACTGAGGTGGAGGGGAGAAACCGTTGACAAGTACTAGGGGTAGATTAATCTATGTACCCTACGTCTAGTTCGTTTTTCTTTTCTAGGTTTCATATCACGACACACAACACTAACAATATCCTTACGCATCGTACTTTGCACTATTTGTGACTTGCATAAACTAACCACTGGATTCCACGTTTGGGCTAACTTAAAACCATCTTCTCTGTTAAAGTTCCTAGGATGTTTCTTGATCTCTATAGTCTAAAATCATATGTTACGGGATCTGTTTGATCAATCACACCATACTATGAAAACCATTTTAGTTATATCGTACAATATCGATACACTAGATATAACCGTTATGAGATTAACAATAAATCGGCGAATGTATAAAACCAATATAAGGCGAAACTAATGTCATCCGATGTAATTTAAAATTACATCTAGTATTTGTTTTAGTAGTATGTTTATTGTTTCTTATTCGAACACGCGCTGCGATGAGAAAGAGACAAAGCAAATTAAATTTAATATTTGTAAAAAACAATATATTTTAACTATCATTGATATAAAAGAGCAGTTTTTCATATCGATAACGCATATTGGTTACGTAACTATTTTCAAATAAAACCGATATGGACCGTGTCAACTTTTATGACGCTTATGTGATTATGAATTTATTTGAACGTCCTCTAGACAATGTCAACGCTGTTGCTAAAAGTAATGTCCGATCTATTTCGCCGGTACCAACCGGTTGATTCGATTACGTTACACGTTACGGTTTAGTTACGGGATCTGTTTGATCGGTCATGCCTCTTCGTTTGCCAATCAAATATCCGCTCGTATTGCTTGTCAAGTGTAGAAATTTTATTGTAGAAGGAACAAAGGAGAATAAAGATGACATACGTTGCTACCCTTCAGGCTGACACAAGTTTTTTTATTAAGTTAAGATTAAAACTACTTCGCAACAATCCGCTACAAATATGTATGATGGTATATATTTTAAACCATGCAGTATGTACCACCCTCCCTCCCTCAAAGGATGCATGATGATGCAAAAATTAAAAATATACACCACCATACATACCACCACCAACACGTGTTTCGCTCCAAAACGGAGCATCATCAGGGTAAGTTGACTCTACGACGGTTAATCGCTAAGTGACGCTGTCAACCTAATGCATGCCTTTTATAATGGTATCCAACCCTCCCCTCCATAATGAAATGTAAACAACTGATGACAGTTGTGTGACAATAACACACATTCGCATTAAATCTGCGAATAATTAATCTATAACCTATAATCTATAAGGGCTGTAGACTTAATATATTAGAACAACGGGAGATTATTAAGCACATTTAAGGTATAATAGTAAAGGACAAATATGCCTTAGGACTTATGACATATTTGACTAAATGAACTTCCATATGCAGTAGGAATGTAAAACTAAGGTACGGTCTAAATTGGCATACACTTATCCTTTTTCAGGCAAGACGAAAGTAGGAAATATATCAAGCTAACACACACTTACATACCCCTGTGTAAAATATAGGGATGGCGATCTGATATTGATTAATCGAAGAATCGATTTTTTGGACCAGAAACATCGATCTTCAGTAATGATTCGATTGAGTTAATCGATTATTTCCTTCTAGAAAATCGAAATTAGATTTTTCGAAGTTGCCTGAATATTAATAAATGTATTAGACATTTTTCTGACGAATCCGTATTACAAGTGGTTTTGGGCTTAATAACCTTTTTTCGCTAGTTATTCGGGATTCGCCCTAAATAGATCGAAGATATATTTTTGGAGGATCGATTTTTTTCTGAATCGAATTATCACGCTTCGATTCGAATAGATTTTTATCGGAAAGAATCGCCATCCCTAGTTTAATATCCAGGAATACTGAATATATTTCCTTTCATATATGCTGCATTCATTTCATATATTCCCGTATTAATCAAGGCAAGGTTACGAAGTACGGAGTTTGGCACTAATAAACAAGTTACTTTACGAAGCACAGGTAGAAAGCTTATTATGCTAGTATTTTCGTAAAGTTATTTCGGGAAAGGTAACATAGATTTTCTACGCTTTGAACTACTTTCATCATATAAGTTACGCAAAGTTATTTAACACGGTTACATAGAAATAGCTCTTTCAGCCCTTGAAAGTAAATATAGGAATATATTAGGTAAGGTAGTAAATGAAATCAACGAATAAGGGCCTTCGCTCACTGCGGCACGGCAAAATATTTTTGTTTTTTTTTTTTTTTATAATATAAGGGTAGCAGACGAGCATGCAGTCCACCTGATGGTAAGTGGCTACTGCCGCCCATGGACATCTGTAATCAACCCCAGATAGGATTAGATATTCCTACCTGAGGTCGCCCACAGATGCGCCGCTACCCCTGAGGACTAAGCTGGAACGCCTCGGAAAAGTCTGTCTCCCTTACCACACCCTTCAAACCGGAACACAGCAGCGCCTAACACTGCTGTTATTAGGTAGAAATAGGTGTGGCGGTGGTGCCGCCGGAGTCGAACCACAAAGGGTTCTACCACCTTCAAAAACCTTCGTCCTTGTACGGCAAATGCCAATGTTAGTTGTCAATATGGGGGTTGGAAAGTAGAATTGAAATTTAAATGATGATTAATGTTGGTACAAAATCAATATACGGTGTTTGAGCATGCCGTGCATCCTTATTTCAATTTAATACTGTTAAAATATAATCATTATAGCCCGCGTAAAACTGCTAGTCCGCTCTGGATATAGAATCGCGTCGCCATAGCA
The DNA here is from genome assembly GCF_041222505.1 of Epargyreus clarus. Lineage (NCBI taxonomy): Eukaryota > Metazoa > Arthropoda > Insecta > Lepidoptera > Hesperiidae > Epargyreus > Epargyreus clarus. The sequence goes on along the minus strand of NW_027332222.1, from coordinate 5,798,561 downwards.
AATTGTATGACTACACCTGCTCGCAACAACTTCAAACTAGCAGTTTGGCGTGGGCATACTATTCGTCGCATACAAATCTCTTGCCTTGCCATGCCGGCAGCAAGCGATGGCCCTAAATGGTCAAATTCAAAATCTATTCCTAGATTAAAGATCAAAATTACAAGTGAAGCTTACTACTATAATAAATTGGGCATCTCAAAACAAAGGGAAAATTTCAAGACATGTTTATCGACTTGAGTAATTCGAAATATATGGTAGCTTCAATATCTCGTCTGTGAACAAAGGGATTTCGCTATACAAATATTATAGTGGACGAGCGGAATTTTGAAAACAATAGATATAGCTAGGGTTGTCACTCGTATTTGTTGAATATAGGTAAAGTGTGGTCTTATAAAGTAACAAAACATATTTTATATTATATATTTTAGTTAATTGTGCTGATTGACGAATAATAATAAAGTACACAAGATACTATGTATATTATAAGCTCAAATTCAGATGTCGTAACAGCTGATCCTCCCTTTTAAATCGCTCGATCGATTGTTTTCTATAGGAATAGGTTGAAATAAAACTATCGCACGAAAAATAAAGTACATAATATGTAGTCTTACTCTATATATATTACTTATATGTCAAATGATATTTGGCAAAAAATACTTTGGGAAATGAATAACTGTGTAGGTACCATTTTTTCTTTACTTCCCAAGAGTACTATATTTTTACAATTTTATGAAAAAAAAAACAACTATGTTTCTGTAAAAATAGGGTGACAACCCTAGATACAGCCCATTGGAACGAGCCGTTAAATTCTATTGGATTGAGAACAGCCAACACATTTCGCTCGCCTAATTGTTGCCAGCTAGATAGCTAATTGCCTAATTCACTGTGATTATCAATCGGCGTTATGCCACAGATAATGTTAGCTTTGGACTCGATGTAGGTTGCGTTTCAAATCGTGTAACATTAGTTTGTATATTGGCAACATCGGTATTTGCTTTGAGATATTAAGTGTTGATATTAAATATGTTTAAGCCAAAAGGATGGCTTAAGCATATTTTTGTAATAGGAAAAGAAATAGATATGGTGTCATTGGTTACTAGCCCATAGACCTTTGAATCTGACACTCATTCGTTAAACAATAACCATAGACAACCACAAAATGTCATATACGCAAGGATTAAGACCTAACCTTGCACTTCGACTAAAACTTCAGACTAGAATAAACGATAGATAAGAATAACTAACTAATAGGTATCATATTCAGATCAATAGCATTCATTGACTTGACTTTACATAAGACCAAGGTGGTAGAACCCTCTGTGGTTCGACTCCGGCGGCACCACCGCCGCACCTATTTCTACCTAATAACATCAGTGTTAGGCGCTGCTGTGTTCCGGTTTGAAGGGTGTGGTAAGGGAGACAGACTTTTCCGAGGCGTTCCAGCTAAGTCCTCAGGGGTAGCGGCGTATCTGTGCCCGACCTCAGGTAGGAATATCTAATCCTATCTGGGGTTGATTACAGATGTCCACGGGCGGCAGTAGCCACTTACCATCAGGTGGACTGCATGCTCGTCTGCTACTCCAATTTAAAAAAAAAAAAAAAGTCCAAAACGTCATAAGTTATGCCAGCAAGTACAGAAAGCGAGAATAAAAGGGGGCTGTCTGCCCCAGGTCTCCGATCCTGGGAGGCCCCAATCCAAAAAAAAAGGATTGTCAGAAGTTCAAAACCAAACAGTATGTGAAATGTGTATTAAAAGGTCGCCGGAATCATACGTATTTGTCGACGAATATGTCTATGACACATATGTAATTTTGTAAAATCACATTACATTAGAGGCCTCCATTCAACTTTCGCCGTAGGCCTCCGACGACCTTAGTTCGCCACTGAGTATACTTCTTGCATTCGGAAACAAATATTCCTGTTCCCATAAACTTCAGATTACAAAATACTAATTCGCAATCAGAAACTCATGTCATAAAGAAAGGCAATTACAAGCACAGAATGCATATGAGACCGCTGGAGCAACACCTGCTCCAGCCTCATACAAATGAGGCTTGTGACGCGACTGAAGCTGCTCAAACCTCATACAAATGAGGTTCCCAACTAAGTATTCATTACATTGCATCTACAGCTCTATGGAATTACGTCTAGAAGACGTTGAAGGTAATTTAAAACAGTTGCAGGAGAATTGTAAGAGAGAATGAATTGCCAGAGGTAATCCCGACCTCAAACACTACACTACACAGAAGCGTCAGATTGTGTTCATAAAGTACACATATCTTCATCACGTGCATAAATATGTATTGCATTTCAAACATATGTGGAGTGACTAAAAGCAGTGATAGCCTAGTGGTTAAGAAACTTGGCCTCTCGATCGAGGGGTCCGAGGTTCAAATCCCAGGCACGCTCTAATTTTTCAGTCATGTGCGTATTAGAAATTAATTATCATTTACTAAACGGTGACGGAAAACATCGTGAAGAAACCTGCATACCTGAGAGATTTATAAAAAAAATCTCTTACCAAAAATAAAGGTATAATAACTTATAAAAAAAAAGGTATGTGAAGTCTACCAATATGCACTTGGCCAGCGCGGTGGACTATGGCCTAATTATCTCATTATGAGAGGAGACCCGTGCCCAGCAGTAGGATATTAATGGGTTGTTGATGATGTGGACAGAGTTATGTACGTACTCGTATGTATGTGAGGGTAAAATCTTGGAACTGAATTTTAAATGACTGAACCCCGACTAATTGGCGAATACCCCAAGTTCAGTGATCATTACACAATTATATTTTGAACACCCGTGACATAACTATCAAACGTAAGGGTTTTCAAAAAAGACAGAAAAACAAAATGATAAGCATATGATAAGGCTTATTTTTACAAATCTTCTCATTTAATTATATTAAAGTAGCAGTATTTGTTATCTTCAAATCTTTTGCTGAGTTAAAGGTTATCGTAGAAGTGTACAAAACATTCGAATTCTTAGGGGTAGCGATGGTAACGTTCCACTTCAGTTAAAACGTCTAATCAGCATGGATTTGGTAACAGATGTCCATATGCGGTAGTGATCAAATAACAGCTTGGTCGATTGGAAACATGTGTTTGGAAATAGAAGCTAAATATTCTAAGATAGATAAATAACTATAGAAAATTGTGATTCACTTATTTTTGAAACATCATCTGAGCCTAACAAAAACTCAGACAAACACGTAAATAATTTAATAAGTTTTTGGCTACAGAACCTTAAAACTAAACAGCAACATAAAAAACAGAATTTATAGCTACAAAACTCAGACTTACGTATTCTGAGAAATAGTAAAACTACTTATAAAGTCAAAATGTGTTATCTGTATTGTTTTTTTTATCACGTGTTTCGCTCTCCAACAAGCATCATGCCTATTTGCATTATTCTACGAATCTAATGCACAAAGCGCCGCCGAACGAAACGGATGCAATGTATTTTGCATTTTGATACCGGAAACTAGTTGGACAAAATGGAATCCGACAATTTGATGTTTTTGTCGGAGATTTTTTGACACATCGGATCTGGCTGACCGTCCTGTTGATGGAGGGATCCGAGGTTCAAATCCCAGATCCACCTCTGATTTTTCAAAATTATGTGTTGACTAAAAATTAATTATCACTTTCTTCCGTAACGATCCGTAACGAAACCCGCATACCGGAGAAATCTTAAAACAAGTTTTTTTTATAATATAAGAGTATCAGACGAGCATGCAGTCCACCTTATGGTAAGTGGCTACTGCCGCCCATGGACATTTGTAATCAACCCCAGATAGGCTTAGATATTCCAACCTGAGGTCGGCCACAGGTGCGCCGCTATCCCTGTCGACTAAGCTGGAACGCCTCGGAAAAGTATGTCTCCCTTACCACACCCTTCAAACTGGAACACAGCAGCGACTAACACTGCGGCTATTCGGTAGAAATAGGTGTGGCGGTAGTGCCGCCGGAGTCGAACCACAAAGGGTTCTACCACTTTCAAAAAAAATCCCGTACCGGAAATCGAACCCGAGCCTCCTGGGTGAAAGTCAGGTATCCTAGCCACTAGACCATACGGGAGAATACCCGTGCCCAACAGTGGGACAGTAGTTGTGTTGACGATGACGTGCTTTTTATACTGAACACATCACTCTATTTAGTAGGTATCTTTCCGTCCCCTTATAAAACCAAAATCATCACAAAAATTGTACAAACTTTACGAACGGAAAATATTTGTATTTATAGACAGAAAGCAGCAAATATTATCAATAATATTTCAAGTAACCTTGAGTAACATCGACGTTACAATCCATAATCTTTTCGATCCAGACTCAATCCACCGATAGCGACACTGTGCGGATCGTTTATCCCGTCAGCGATCGGAATCTATCGGAAACCGCATCCCGATATTGCTCCCAGATCTTCCAGTGAGCTCCCGAAACTACTGAACCGTTCAAATATATAGTGTGGGTTCTCTGATTGATAATCTTGTATTTGTAATACTAGTACTGGATATTAGTACAAATTTAGTTAAATAGAGTTGATACTAAGTTCGACGATGACGTCACCTTAGGACAACGGTATTTTTATTTGATTAAAGTAGGAAACTGTTATGCAGTATACCTGATAGTAAGTGGTCAGTACCGCTCATAAACATCTTTTTTCTAACAATCTCTATATAAAATAATGGTTCTACTTGAAGTCGATCACAGGTGTGTTGCCAGTCCTGACAAATAGGATGATCGCCTCATATCAAAGTTCTGCTTTGAAAGGTATAATATTGCAAACATACCTACATACAGTAGAAAACCAAGTCAATCAAAAAAATCTAAATCTAAAATAAAAGTTCCTTACACTCCCACTAAAGACAGACATTTGTCGCTCTATAACTAAGCACAAACTAATCACTACTTAATCCAATATCAAATGGCAAATTCCATAGCTTCGACACAATCAGAGACTACCAAGTCAACCAAACAACCGAACCGAATCGATTTAAAAACCTCGTTAGTTTATTTTTCTAGCGCATCCGAAACCACATCCCAATACCGAACAGAACTCCAGCTATCGGGCCGTTAAAATATTTACAGTGCGGTTTCCAACACGCGGCCCGCTCGAACTAATGCCTTAAATAAGCAAGCATTAAGCTGGGTTATAGGGAAATTTAATTTGGAAAGTAGCTGGGCTAAACGCTAAGCGGCTGGAAATGGTACCGAGTACCCCGAATGTTTCGTCGCTTTGAATCCTTAACTAACATATTGCAACTGTCTAAACTTCACATGATAGATATATTAAGACATTTTATATATCTATAATGTAATAATATGTCACTTTATTTATTGAAACGTGTACACAATGGACACATAATCCGCGGTTATTGTAGATTGTAATTGATCTACGAAATTAAGCAGCATCTGGCGCGGTTAGGAGTCGGATGCGTGACCGCCAGTGGCTAATATTTAGGTGCGCTACCGTGCTTCGGAGGACAGATTAAACCTTGGGTCATGACTTTTACAAAATCGTTAAACCTTTGACATCGGATATCTTAAGGGCGGTTTAATATTCAATTGGACTTGGCCAGTATGACAGGGGTGCTTGGCGTTTAATGTGCATTCATCCAAAAATAGCTATTTAAGCATGATAGAATATGCAACAGACCCCCCACGATTAAAACAAGATACCTGTACCCAGCAATGGGACACAAAATGGGTTGCAAGCATATACAAGATTCATAATTGCTGACATTTGAAATTATAATTGTCCCAGCCACGCCTTCAATTCACTATCTGTCTAAGCACATGTCCATAAAGAATAATTGTCGTGTGTCGTGTGGGTTGCACGACTTATATGCGATTGATTATGTATCCTCAATTAATTAATAACTACTTCGTGGTACCCTGGACCAAATTGTCTGTTAATAAAATGCTACGTGTACTCCGAAGGTACCACAATACCTAATTCTATTTTTATAACAGCAGTGAAAGCTCAGCAGCATTCTTGTTCAAAGTAAAGATGAGGATTTATAAGCGGATTTGTAACTTACAACTCTGTAGTCTATAGACAGCCACAAAAGTAATCCAGATAAATGAACACGTACTATACATAAATCTAAAAAAATCTCCTGAAGCAGTTTGTAAGATGAAGTTTCAAATCATTAACAGATCACATGAAATCATACATGTGATCTGTTAATAAAAAAGCGCATTTCTTCACTGATGGACATATAGGAACGTTCCAACCACTGTTCCTATAGTTCCGGGACCGGAATAGGGCTACGGTATCCCCTGCCTGTCGTAAGAGGCGACTAAAAGGGGGCTTCTGGGGTCGCGGGTGGCAAGAGTGAGAGTGGAGCTCTACGCAGCGCCGATGACGGACACCGGGGGGGTTTTAGTGCGGTAAGAATCCCACATAACCCTGCGTCGCTCCCACGGCACCGGGTACATTTTGAAGGTTTCCCCCTCGTGAACAAAAAAACAGGTACGTTCCAACCAAAGTACATAAGCACCTACAATACAACGTAATACCCAATTCCAACATGTTTATTTTTAAATAGTCGGTTTGGTCGCTGAATAATTCACCTGGTGTTTTACGTCTGCCAGCCGTCCCACATAACAAAGAGGCTCAGGATGTACTGGTGCCTACTATGTTATTTAGCGTTCTCGCTAAATTGGATCAGGCCCAAGGGATATGACGTTTTAGGGTAATTTCCACATTTGCCATAGATTAGTAAAGATACTTCGCCGCCTTGAAATTGAATGAAGCCACAAAAGGCTGATCTGTCAGTATTTTTTTATTCTTGACAAATAAAAAACATTTGTAGAGGAAATTTACGAATAAACAACTAACACGTAATTACATTATAAATAAATAAGTATTTCAAATATTTTAGCGACATTTTAGCATGGAGACGTGACAAAACTTATTTACGCAACTATTTCAATTTTCAAAACTATACATTTTCTGGACCACTATAATTACGATGGATTTTTACGTAACTGAATTTTTTGGTCTTTTTTTTGTTTTTAATCTATACTATGCTTATTTGCCATTGAAGGGTTGAAAAAGTCATAGTGCTTGTGTACTTTGGTTGGAACTATACAGTAGATATTATTCAGTTACAAATTTTAACAATAGTTAAGTAATGGCCAGATTTTTTTATCAAGAAACAAAATACATACATAATCTTATATATAAAATTCTCGTATCACAATGTTAGTTACCGTACTCCTCCGAATCGGCTTCACCGATTTTCACCAAGTTTTATATGCATATTCAGTAGGTCTGAGAATCGGCTACTATCTGTTTTTCATACCCTAAGTGATAAGGGTTGATCACCCTTAACAATTTTTATTTATATGGCAACACAACGTTTGCCGGGTCAGCTAGTAGCCTGTAAATGTGAAATGTTCTACTTTTTACCTGATTACTCCAGAAGCAAACTTAAGTTTTTAGAATGTTTCTATCAATGTGTTCTTTTACCAATTCAAGGTTTTTGAACTATGGAATGTAATTACTAATTGAAGTCCTCTCAGAATGAAAGGTGGTAGAACCCTTTGTGGTTCAACTCCGGCGGCACCACCGCCACACCTATTTCTACCTAATAACAGCAGTGTTAGGCGCTGCTGTGTTCCGGTTTGAAGGGTGTGGTAAGGGAGACAGACTTTTCCGAGGCGTTCCAGCTTAGTCCTCAGGGGTAGCGGCGCATCTGTGGCCGACCTCAGGTAGGAATATCTAATCCTATCTGGGGTTGATTACAGATGTCCAAGGGCGGCAGTAGCCACATCAGGTGGACTGCATGCTCGTCTGCTATTCTTATATTATAAAAAAAAAAGATCAAATATGTATTTAATAGACAGAGAGATCACGACTTTAACAGCAAAATACTTTTTGTTAATCATATATTCTTTACATTTTTTTTTATGGATATTTGCCTCGCACGAAAACATAAAAACCCTTTTTAAAAGCTAAATAGTTTGCCTGTTCTTTATCTGTTTGCTCACAATCTTGGAAACGCATTTTGGAACTTGACAATTAACACACCGATATTTTCACAATGTACGTATAGCCCCCGCCAATCTGCTAGTCAGCTCTGAAGTTGTTGCGAGCAGGTGTAGTCATACAATTTGCTATGACGACGCGATTCATTTCTATTCAGAGCGGACTAGCAGTTTTACGCGGACTATAACATATTATCATCCTATTACTAACCAATGTTATCCTAACTAATTATAAATGCGAAAGAGATTTTTTTTTTCTACGCTTTCGTGCCGTAACTACGAATTTGATTGTCAAGATATTTTGCACACACGTTGTCAGAGGTCCAGAAAAGGACGTAAGGTAACTTTTATCCCAAAAAAAGTACTGTACCCTTACCAGGAGTTTTTACGTTTTGACAAATATTTTGATTGTTTTGACAATTTCCAATCAGCGCCCCTAGCGGATTGTGTCAGAACTTGGAAATAGTATGGGCCAATACGTAAACAAATACCAAAACAGTCATATTTGTCGAAACGTAAAAACTCATGGTAAGGGTACTGTTCCAAAGGCATAAATAAAAACAAAAGGTCATCGACCTCTGACGCGAAGCCGCGGAAACAAGCTAGTATTGTTATAATTGTGTGCAAAAGTACTAACACAAAGGTTCTACATACACATTTAAAAGCAGCCCCGACCGGATATTTGCTGATAAATTTTCCAATAACGCATCCTATTTAAGACAGATACAAAATTGCGCTGAGAGGAGCTCAGTGAGTTCATTAATCAGACCTTCATTATATTGAAAAGGCTAGCCTCTTCGACTGGCTAAGGAGTGCAATTACTCGATTAATGAACGAGACCATTGAATAATTGATTTATGAATCAATTTCCGAGCGATCAAAAACTGCAGATCTTGGCCCTATCGGCGTAATGACTTGATTTATTGCCTTATAGAAGTAAGCTCCGCGGAAATATTTTATAGTAAATTGTTGAGCTGTAAATTGAGCTGAGATTGCTGAGAGCATATTTTTTCATCTTAATCATGATATCTCTGTATCTTATAGAAGTAGCATGAGGTCTCAAAGTTGCATGAGGCGCACCTGATGGTAAGTAGTCATTGTCGCCCATGAAGGACTGTTATCAACTCCTTAGAACAAGGGATCTACTAAAAGCCTATAGATGTCTGGTCACCAATGAAGATTAAGATAATCGCCTCAAATAAGTAAATTGGCATCTGCAACCATTCACCGAAACGCAAAAATGCTTCACTCTAGAAATACCTTTGTAACAGTGGTATATGCCCATTAAAACCATATTTTTTACAAGGGGGAAACCTTCAAAAGGTGCCGTGGGAGCGACATGAGCGTATGTGCGATTCTTACTGCACTAAAACCCCCCCGGCGGCCGTCCTCGGTGCTGCGTAGAGGACTCCGGGATCCCCAAAGGAACGCAACAGGAGTCCTCTTAGTGCATTGCTCCGTTGGGCTCCACCCCGGTGAGCTTAACGCTCGCCACACCGTCTGGTGTGTACGACGGTATGCGACCACACATACAGCCGTCCTTCCCAGGGTCGGTGACGGGCGGTTCGAGCTCCCACTCTTGCCACCTACGGCCCCAGAAGCCCCCTTTTAGTCGCCTCTTACAACAGGCAGGGGATACCGTAGCCCTATTGTTGTCCCGGAACTATAGAGATAATAACAGTGGTACCTGCCCATTAAAACCATACTAGTTAACCTTTCTGATAGTACGACCTTATCATATTACTTTCATTTCTATTTCGTAATAGACCAAGGTTAGTTACGAGTATAAATACTTTTATCTCTAAAGAAAGGGTTTATTTTTGAAGACGTTTGAATTTCAGTGTTGAACTTTATGTTAGAATCTGGTCGGCTGTTATTGACAAGTCGCTGGCAATCTGCCAAATAGGGTCTATTTAGATTGAGGCCCTCGATTTCGACATTCTCAAGGCATATGGGTATATGTAGGTTTTAATCTGCAGCCTTCTACCGACTTCTATAATTAGGTTAGGAGCGTAAGAGTTAGAGCTCACGGGTGGGTTTTATTTCAGTCTTCGCGTATAGATACGTAATAACTGCCTTTTCTTTTAAAAATCTCAACTATATTTTTCACATATTCTCATATTATATGCGTGCGCGTTTTTTTTTTCTAAATAAAAAAACGAGCAACAACTTCCGAGGGCGGTACCGCAAGAAAAACGCTCCATGAGTTCTAAGCCTTATGAGGTCGACCGAGGTGGTTAGTATCGCTATTCATGCATTAGCCCTGAGAAGTTAATCATGTTGAGTTAAACAGAATCAATTACACAGAACTCCAGAACGGAAGGACTTAACCGTATTCAGCGCGCTTAACCGTGCGTAGTGGCCACCGCGTTAGTTGCATAACTTTGGAAATGGATGCTGTTTTTTTAGTTATTTGTATCTAGATATAAACTACTAGCTGATCTGGAAAATTTTGTACCGCCTCAAAATCTGTTTATCAAAAATATTCCATATAAAATATAGCCTATGTTACTCGTGGAAAATGTAGCTTTCGAATGGTGAAAGAATTTTTAAAATCGGTCCAGTAGTTTTAAGCCTATTCATTACAATCAAACAAACAAACAAAGTTTTCCTCTCTATAATATTAGTATAGATTAAGAATAAGAAACTTATTACAAAGCTAAAAATAATAATAATACCATATATTCGCATCCAAAATAGTACAGTTCTGCGCGCGTGCGTGCTTGCATGTATGTGTGCGAATAAACAATTACAAGTCGTAGAATATGTATATACGGAAATCTACACATGCGCAGTGATGAGACACAGGAAATTTAAAGATATGAACGTAGGCAGCAACGGGTTACAATCGTCATTATTTAATATATTTAACCTGTAAACTGCGACACGAGTTCATCAATCGTTTTCTTTCAATTACAAAAATAATAATATTTAAAAACTAAAAAACGACGCTAAAATCGCATAAGAAAAATCGTTGATCCTGACGAGGAGAATGGGGCAAAATTGTTAAAATCGTGTATTTTCATCGGTTCTTGATAAGTGTTCAAAATTTTATATTAATCTGACCGTTCAAAGTGGGAAAAAATCGAGTTCAAAGATTCCATTACATGCATACAGGTCAATATAATAAAAGCGTGGTAATAATTTAATTTAAGTCGTGGAATGTTTTATATATGTCTAGAAATCTCCAGACAAATGCCCCGTTATGAGAAACAGGAAATTTGTAGATATGAACGTAGGCAGCAACGGGTTACAACCGTCATTATTTAATATCTTTAACCTGTGAACTGCGACACGAGTTCATCGCTCGTTTTCATTCAATTACAAAAATAATTTCATTCGTGCTAGGTGGTCCGTTCGTAAGCGAATTATCTCGACTTTGCGGTAGATATTCGGTGTTTAAGATAAAAAATGTGTTTAAAAACAAAATATTATATTACAGCTCCACCCTAGCTGCTGATATACTTAAAGTATTATTCTTGCTTCGTTATAGGTATACATTTGTACCCTGAATTTGTACCCATTTGTACCCTGAATCTCTTTTATTTTATATTTCTTGTGCAACAAGTAAATGGTTGCCAGGAAGAGATCACTATTTTAGTGATAAGGCCGCCAATTGTACATTAGATAGATAGATAGATAGATAGATTATTTATTTCAAGAACTTAAGCAACAACAACAAATTATAACACACAATAAACAATGAAATCCAAAAATACACATATGGAAACACAAACTTAATTATGAACTTATTGACTAAATTTTCTTAAGAAATAAAATTACACGAAATATAAAAAAAAAAAAACTGAAAATAATAAAGTAAATTAAAAAATAAAAACAAACAAAATACCTAATCGAGTGTTGCAGCTAAAGTCTGTGAAAAAGGTTCCGGAGCTCAGAAAAAAACCGAGATTGGATCTCGGCAACTGATTTTCAGCCCGGACCGTATGCGAACGTTGCTCGGAAGGCTGTGCAGTATACATCGTGCCAAGTGTTGTAAACGGGAGAAAAAAAAATTAGGATTTTTTTTTTTTATTTTTTACTTTTAATATGGTGCACAATAAAGATTTTTGTATTGTATTGTACAGCTAAACAATATAAATAACTTTAAAAGTAGATTTTTTGGTTCTAGCCATAGAATGTTTTTGGTTGGCTAGTTTGAGCTACACGTTTCATATTTTTTGGCTTATCCTATAGATGACTAAATTGTCGCCGTTATATCGTTAATTTGTGACTTATGCCTATATATGTAAAAGTAAAACCAAATTTGCTTCGAACATTTTCAACTAGCTGTAAAATTAAGAAAATATTAATCCAAAGTAAACAGTAAAATAGAGCTAACATCATACTTCCAGCAATTCCAGTGAGATTTCCTGAGCGCTCTGTAACGGCCGCTGCAAAGTTAACGTAATTAAAAACGGTAAGCATTTAGCCTTATTAAAGTGGCAGAGGGGAATGAAAAACAAAATCTCTTTTTAATTGAAAGTGGTTACTTTGTGGCTGAACAAAAAATGCGCTTTCTAAAATTCAATTATTAAATGCCTTGTGATCGGTGATTCGTTTGGTGCTTAAATAAGTGTTATTTTGAATTAACTGCCTAACCTTAGGTTCTTTTGAGATCGAATACATTCAATCACATAACAATAGTACTAAACTTCCTTTATTTTTGAAGGTGGTAATCAATTGTAGTTCGACTCCGGCGGCACCACCGCCGCACCAATTTCTACCTAATAACAGCAGGCGCTGCTGTGTTCACCCTTACTATACCATTCAAGGGTGTGGTAAAGGAGACTTACTTTTCCGAAGCGTTCCAGCTTAGTCCTCAGGGATAGCGGCGCGTCTGTGGCCGACCTCAGGTAGGAATATCTAATCCTATTTGGGGTTGATTACAGATGTCCATGGGCGGCAGTAGCCACTTACCATCAGGTGGACTGCATGCTCGTCTGCTACTCTATTTTATAAAAAAATACTTTGTCTCCCTGTCTATCGACCGGACAATTTGTAAATGGGTTAAACTGATTTAAAATAGTATATTGCAAAGATTACTACGTGACAATAAATGACATGGACAAAGATACTTACATACAGTTAAAAAGCATAAACATTTCTAAGCTAAACACAAGTAAAGCCGCGCTCAAACAGCAAATAACAGCAAAAAACAGCAATTACTAATTAAATCCTCATCACGAACGTACTATCAAGTCATATTTTATACACCCTAAGTGTTCGGTGTGAAAGGAATCAAAGGAACGGCGGAGTCTATTAAAACTTTTGTTGCAACCCCATCAAATAGCCACGAAATGACTTATTCTTCCGCATCGACAAAAGAGCTGACTTCTAACAACTTTCCATTCTGACTTCATTCAAAGGAGTCGATTAGCGAGGTCACGGGACGGCGTGACTGTACATTTTCTTTAAAAGAATCCGCCGTTTTCACCGATTCCGCGGCGTCATGGCACGCACGCGCTTTAATAGCTCGGGTAAAGGCTCGGGCACATTAATAGCTTCGAACTGGCGATTTTATAGCGTTTTTACAATATATCGAACTGACCCCGAGGTTAGAAGCGCTTTTCATGACCTAAAGTCATTCGCTTCGTTCAATGTTCAGCTTCGCTTCGCAGCTAACGCAGTTTAATAAAAGTCTTTCAATTTAGAACAATTAAAAACAGAACGTCAGTGAATTCCTCTTCACTACGAATCTATAGATTATTTTGTGTTGATTTCTTGATGTGGGTAAAAAGTAATTTAGATTAAAACACCGTAAATATCATCATCATAAACAATTACATGACAATCAGGATGATCATTATAAACAATTAGATGACAAACAGGATGATATTATAAAGCGTGAACAAAATGATAAGCAGAAATTACCTAAATATGCTTGTAAAGTTTAAATGAGAAACCAAACTTTACGCAATCGCAAACATAGAAATAACTTATTCAAAAAATGATACTAAATGCACGAAGTACTTATAACATTTAAAATAAAGTAAGTGATAAAAATAGCAAATGGGCAAATATGTCACCAGATGTGGAGTGTTATTGCCGCCCACCTTCTAAATTCACGCCCCTTATCTAAAGTTAACGAGATATATTCCCAATTCTTAGAACGTCTCATTAGTTCTAATAAACATATTACATAAAGTTGTTTGCTGTTATGAGGCCGCTTGGATATTTTGGGTTAAGGTCTTATCGGTTCTATAACAGCAGCGCTGGTGTTTTGTGGTTAAAAGGGTGTGTTAATCCATGCACTTATGTGAGGTGATCCAACTTAGTTCCCAGGAGACGTAATGTATCTCGACACAGTTCTATTGCAGTTGTTTACAATTGTATAAATTGTGAAAATGTTTACTGTTTCTATAAATCTAAATCTATGGCCAACTTCAGATGGGATTCTAATACTATCTGAGGTTGATTATAGATTTTCATGCCTGAAAATAGAACTTTCTGACATGTAGACTGCATGCTCGTTTTTAATATTAAAATAACATATACGAGAAAGATAAAAAAACGTTTTGTTTTTATAATCTTCTCAGAAAGTCCTTTCAGTTGATATACGTATCAAATCGATACCCATTACTTAAAAAATATTAATTCGCCGCCTTCGTGCGTCCACCATATTGGTCGTAGAATGACTACTAATCGTGCATTGCCAGCAAAACCTAACGTGTACGCAAAATAACCAAGTATTCTAGAATATATCTCAGCTCTTGTAGTGTGCGCAGACCCTATCCACCACTTCGCAAGCCCGCCACGTTCCCCTCAGATTTTTCATGGAGATTTTCCCCGTTTAAAATTGATTGACGAGGATTCCTCCTGACTCCTTTGATCCTCCTTGATGGGAACCTCGCAAAAAGGTGATGCATCGCTCTCGCGTGCTACGTCTAAGAGCTAGACAATCTCGTTTCGCGACAAAAACGTGTGAAAGTAATCTAATACGGATGGATGTTTCAAGAAAACTGAACAATGAGTATCAATATATCAAACGTTTAATTAGATCTGTTATCTAAGTAATTAAAGTATCGATTGTTAATCCTTTTGTTGTTAAGTGGTTACATAACCTTTTTGTCAGTGGACATCTGATCACCTTCAGTGGTAGATTTAGTATTTGGCTGAGTAAGCTAGCGCCTAGGGCGGCAAATTTTAGGGGCGGCAAATTCGGACGACCTTTTCTTCCAACCTTTTTGTTATTCTGACTTATTTCAACAGGGTAATACATTATTTAACGTAGTTACTTGTTTTTAGCGCGCTCCTATTTATATTATGAAATTAATTTTAATTCGAAATAAGTATGTAATGTATATAAATGCGTTAACTACAATATATTCGTAATATTATTGCAATCGTTAAACCTTGTTAATATAAATAATGTCGTGTGTAACCATCCGATACTGTTTCACCACTGACCCCATAGCTTCCACCAACAAAAAGCATTAGGGAAGCATTGTGAAGTATGCTTCAAGTCTCCCTCGCTACAAGAAGACCCATGCCCGACTACGGCGTAGCGTGGCGCCCCCACATTAAAACGAAGAATTCTCCAACCAATAAATTCCATCCGCATTACATCCTTAGATGAATAAAATACATAGATTGAATACTCCTAGCAAGAAAGTGTAACCTGTTTTGAGAATTGAAATTGTTGCGTAAATGAAGTGTTCCTATGTCTCCGTTCTCTAAAATGTTTGAAATATTTATTTATTACGTAAATTACATAGTAGGTATTAGTATATATATAGAAATACTTATTTATTTATTATATATAGTAAATTACGCAGTATTAGTTATTTATACGTATATTTTCCCTAAAATGATTTTTATATGTCAAGAATTCAAACAATAAATGATAAAATCATCCTTTTGTGTCTTCATTCAATTTCAAGGCGATGAAGTATCTTTGTATTTTTCTTATCAAAGATTACATAGCACAGTTAACGCTAGTTTATAGCTCTCAATATTGGCGAGGCCAAGTAATTTATGAGCTGCTCCATACTAAACAACCGCGTGGCAGGCGCCCACCGGTCGTCATTCAATCGAAGAAATTAAACGGATTATGAAAGTACAATTCATGCTTCAATTGTTCGTATCGACCACGCATTGACGATGTAGGCGTTAAATACTTGGCATACTTACTTCGTACTAAACTCAGTTTCATTCACTCATTTTCATTATGTTATAGATTTTTCATTGTCCATGACTGTGATTTGCGTTATTAAGTATATTATTGCAAAAATAAATTATCTTTATTAAATACTAGCTGACCCGGCAACTTTTGTACCGCCTCAAAATCTATTTATCAAATATATTTCATATAAAATATAGCCTATGTTACTCGTGGATAATGTAGCTTTCGAATGGTGAAAGAATTTTTAAAATCGGTCCAATAGTTTTTGGGCCTATTCATTACAAACAAACAAACAAACAAAGTATTCCTCTTTATAATATTATTAGTATAGAAAATAATTTCTTAATTCGGCACTGGTAAGGTATCCAAGACAGAGTAAAAATTAGAGTTAAGTGATCAATGCGATTCTGACCACCCCCAAATAGACTGGTGTTCTACTTAAACTCACAACTTGCTATTCTGAACTAACTTGGAATGCCTAAAATTAGGATCTCTGCCGTAGCTTCCAAACCAGAACCCTATTATTAACGTCTCTTCTTATCGTATCAAATCATATCGGATCGTATCGAATCATATTTGAAGGTGGTAGAACCCTTTGTGGTTCGACTCCGGCGGCACCACCGCCACACCTATTTCTGCCTAATAACAGCAGTGTTAGGCGCTGCTGTGTTCCGGTTTGAAGGGTGTGGTAAGGGAGACATACTTTTCCGAGGCTTTCCAGCTTAGTCCTCAGGGGTAGCGGTGCATCTGTGGCCGCCCTCATGTAGGAATATCTAATCCTATCTGGGGTTGATTACAGATGTCCATGGGCGGCAGTAGCCACTTACCATCAGGTGAACTGCATGCTCGTCTGCTACTCCTTTATTATAAAATATATATATATATCGGTAAGTTTCGAAATACTGTCACTGCTATCGTATTAACACAAGATAAATCTTTGACTTTACCATCCAAGGCCCAATTTGGAGATATGCAGACAGTGAGGTAACGATGGAAAGGAGCGAAGGCCTCTAAATTTTTTGTATCGTTGAAAATGCAACGAAATCTTATTAGGAATAAATAACTTGTAAATTTTTGTCCCGTCGAAATTAGTTTTTCGGTATTGTGGTTCCCTTTTGTGAAAGCAAATCCGCCTCTATTACCATCAAAACGTATACGTAATCTATTGAAACAAGCAATCCAATGTATTTAAGTTCCTACTTAAAAGCTAATTCTCGACCCGCCGGAGCCACGACCCACCCAATTTGCAAACTCCATGCACGCGTGCCCCTTCAAATTGGTTTTCTGGGTGCGGATCTTACGGAAATCACGTTCTTATTTCTTATCAAAATAAAGATTAAAGGCACAAAATTAAATACCAACAAACATAATACGGAAACCACACGTCTGATTCTCAATTACGTAGCTAATTACAAATTACGCTTAATTAAATATTCCAGATATGTTTGATATTGGAGGTGGATAAAGCATTTTCCGTCTATTAAGTTACTTCAATTACCTTAATAATCTTAATTGACGTAGTTCAGAATCTTCAATTTCAGCAAGCGTATTTGTTTAGTCAATGACGGTTACCCATCCAACTTCCAACCTTCCGTTTTGATGGAAGGGTGCGAATGTGGCGACTTAGATATGACGACTTCCATATGATCGACTATTCTCAGGAGTGCAAACGTATCTGTGATCGGCTTCAGGTGGAACCTGATCTACAAGGAATTGTTTTCCGATGTCAATGGGCGGTGGCCACTACTTACCATCTGGTGGATTGCACACTCATTTGTTACTAAAATATTATAAAATTCCTTATCTAATATATAAGTAAATAGTACGATGATTGATGACTGACCTTCAAATCCAGATCCATAACGAGGTGCTTCCCGAAGGAAGTGCCGCCAGTCTTCTGTATGTGAAGGAACACCATGACGTCATGCGCGTTAAGATCGAACCGAAAGTCATCATGGAGCACTTCATCATACGAGAGGCCTGGCTGTGCCATTGCGTCCGGGAGGGGCCGGCCGGGTGCCTCCGCGTAACTCAACGCCAGGGACTCTGACACACGCTCCCTGGGGGACACCGCGCACACCTGGAACAAGAAGACACTTGTCATTGTAAATCACTCGGGGGTTGCACAAGGGAGTTCCCTTAGTCATCTATTGTTCCTTTAAAGAACTTTGTACTTGTTTTAAATGACATTGTGGTAGCGTTGGATTATTTGTTTAGTTTTGCTAATTTTAAGGTCTGCACATAGTCTTGGGTTCGATTCCCAGGCTGGTAAAATCCAAATAATTAAGATTTATATTCTGGAGTTTTAGATTGGGGTATTAGTGGTTTTAAAATCCTATAACTTAGAACTCACCATAAAAAATAACAGTGTAGGGCTATGAACGTATGATGTGAAAAGTCTCATTTATGTAAATTTTGTTGCCTATACAACCTATAGCCTCTGGAATGTTTACAGATGAGTTGCTAAGCCCAAGAACTAAATAGGACGCCTCAAGCGTTTACGCTAACCAAACCAGAATACACAATACAACGGGCACTGTTGCCAGGTAAGGTATTACGTCCTTAGCTAGAATATAAACGGCTTAGGTTTCGTCAAACCGGCTTGTCTAGACCACAGCTACGGGAATGTTTTCAAAATATTCATATGAAGACCCTTATTTCGCAGACAAAGCTAGATATTCATAGATATTCTGTCAGCATAACGTTCTTCATTAGTTGTTTTTTTTTTCTAATAAAGAAGTGGCAAACAAGCATGCGGTCCATCTGATGATTAGTAGTGGTTAGTATTGCTCATAAATAATCTGTAATCAACCTTAGTTAATATAAGATTCCTCCCTGAGGTCGGCCACAGATTCGATGCTACACCTAAGGGCTAAGAACTAAGTTGGAACGTCTTGGATAAGCATGTCTCCTTTACTAAACCCCTCAAACACAGCAGCACTTAACACTGCTGTTATCATACAAAGGACGTGTGTGGTGGTTCCAGTTGAAGCACAAAAGTTTCCACCACCTTCATGGAACTTGATTGCCTATTAACTAATATAAAAAAACGTTTACGTAGAGAAGGCCACTTAGAATTTCAACGTCACGTTCTTTATTTCTTGAATAGAAGCTCCTTTCAAAACAGTTTCCCGAGTCAAAGGAGAAGTGTGAAACAGTGTCAGTGTGATACCTCGGAAGACTTAGTGCTAAAGGTTGTATTAAAGACGTGTCACCGGGTCGCGCGACCTACTTCGTATTTACCTAGTTTGAGAACCACGTGTGAGATTACACTTTCTGTATGATATTTTCATGAAAAGCGTGTGTGTACTTATGCATGTGTATACATTTAAGAAGTAATGCTTCTTTGCCGTATTTAAGAGAAGAAGAAACAGTGTATCAATGTGTACACACACAAGAAGGGAAACTATTAAATCCAAAAAAATAGTACAAAATTATTAGTATCCTTTATACTATCTTTCATATCGTATCGTATAGTCTTTTCTGCAAACAGATTATGGTGTCAACTATAGATGACACTTTAGTAAAAAATCCCTGTTATAATTTTTTTCAAGCATGTTAAAAGAAATAACTTCTAATCGTAACAGTAGTACTAAAACACTCATTGCATCAAAGCGAGACACAACAAGACATTAGCATTGTAGTGGGGGCTGGTATATTTGGCTCCTTGCCTACTTAAAGTTCAATCAAGAGCAAATATCATTTACAGCAGCAGCTTTACAACGCCACTCTAACAACCAAAATTATTTTGCGATACCATTTCTAGGCCTAGATATCAGACCACTACTGGGAGTAAGCCTTTGTAGGAGATACAGAGAAAAAGAGCGAGTAAGGAAGTTGTAAGAAAAGATTCGTAAAACCAAAATTCAAATGAAGAGGAAGATCTTAAAGTAGATACATTCTCATTAAAAGAAAAGCAATCAAATGAAGATAGTCACACAGCTTCAAAAGACAGTAAATATTGTTAAACGACTGAGAGCTTACGAGTAATATTTAAACCGAATATTGTACACACACAGTACAGACTGTATCATTAACAGCAAAGCAATCAAATGAAGATAGTCACAAAGTGTCGAAAAACAGTGAATTTTTACTACAGTCAAACAAATGACTGAGAAGTTAGGAGTAATACTTTAACCGAATGCTGCTGTAAGGACGACTTTTAATTTAAATACCTTACATACATACAGTACAGTTTGAATCATTAACGACAAAGCAATCAAATGAATATAGTCAGTGGTAAAAAACAGTAAATTTTGTCAAGCAAATGACTAATAACTTAGAACTTATACTTAATATAGGAAAGTCGTCGTATAAACGCCTTTTCAACTTAAATACCGTACACACAGGCCGAAACATTAACAGTTAAGTAATCAAGTAGCAACACTCAAAGCCACAAACAGTTAATTTTATCGAGTAAGGACTTAGAAGTAGTACTTAAAACGAACGTCACCGTATAAACGACTTTTCACATAAACACCTTCACACATGAATAGCAAAGCTTTTATCTAAATTAAAACGTCGTGAAGGGATCGAAAGATTTTCGTACGGGTGCAAAATGTCTAAGGATTGATGAATTTTCGGCAAAAGACTCGGACGGTGATTGGATTTTTTTTTTGGTACATCTTTCGTCGAATTACAAATGTTTATTTGCATATAGTCTCATATGTTTGTTTTCATATGCATAGTTGCGATTGTTGCAAAAAGAAAATGGTGTTAGGAGGAAGAATGAATGAATTTAAAAACAATAATGAAAATTAATGTATTTAAAACTAATTAACAAAAAAGGAAATTATGTTACAGAATGGATTTGAAAACGATTATGACATATAAAACGTAGATAAAGAAATATAAAAGACTAGCATTACCCGCAGCTTCGCTCGCTTTTTGTTCGATAATAATAAAATAGCCTACAGCACTCCTGAATAGTGTAGCTTTCTGACTGTGAAAGAATTTTCATGATCGGTTCAGTATTTCCGAAGATTAGCCCTTACAAACAAACAATCGAAGTTACAAACTTTACCTGTTTATAATATTAGCATAGATTTATTTCATATTTATTTCGTATTTATACTTTTGTCATATCAACTATTGATCTTATTAGCTGCGATTAAAAGATTTCATCATAGAGCAAGTTGTTGCATGCTTTTCAAAAAGCGTAGGGGAACTGGAACAACGAACTTGTAATTAAGAAATTAGTTAAGCAGGTCTCAAGTAACTAACATTTTATTGATACTCATCTTATTTGTCAGGGTACTTTTGTTTTAATAGATCATGACAAGTTATTTAAATGAATAAGAAAGTAATATGAAACATCAGAGAAACAGGAAGTTTATCCTTAGTATCAAAAACGAACTATCTAGCGTTCAACTGTTTCGTAATGAGACTTTTGTTTAAATCATTGTTTAAAAGTTCTTTAAACTTCGTACTACTATATTTAGTCCATGTTTTGTAAGAATATGATATAAGTTAAATAATAAATATAGAATTTGGTATATAAAGATGGTTTTAGATGGTATGAGAATGCCGTGGCTCCATTGAATTTCCTTTGCTTTAAAGTAAAGCATATATGTACTTGAAAAGTGGTAGAACCAGTATCGTTTGATTTTCGAGGTCGAAGATTTAGCGTGAAACAATTTTTACGTTTCTGTGGATGGCTGAATTACATATGATGTAACCATCTTAGACCTCAGGAGTGAATCTGTAATCGGCTTCAGGTATTTTGGAATTAATCACTGATGTTCTCGAACTGCGATCAGTACTACATATCCCCTTGCTAATGTTAATAATGAAATAAATATTTTTTTTTTCGAAAATGAAAAATATAATAAAAACTCCATATAGCCGGTGGTTTCACAGTAAGATTCATAAATAAAAGTGTATGAAATTCCACGAAAGCCCTTCTCTGCTTCGCCGTATATAAATTTTAAAGCGCGGACACTGGACCGTTAGCGAAAGACATTTTCAATATTTCAATACAAACTTGGAATACTAGTTTCTACCTCACTTAGGCTGACCGCCCATTGGCTACTATAGCTTCAATGAATAGTAGATTAAAGTTTGATATTAATAATCAATCCATCCAATGTTTTGCCTATTTAAGTTTGATATTTGATAATTGTTACTTTCTAGAAATTGTCAAACTTGAATTTTTAGTAGGCAAATATTGCATAGGTTCTTTATTTAAAAAAAGAGGCGTTAGCTAATGATTAAGGAGAATGTCAAGATTCCCGACATCTATTTACTAGGCTTTCCATCTCAGATGCATAGACTGTCGACAGTTGACAAGTTTTTCGAATAAAATAAAGCATGTGATCCGTCGGTCAAACAAAAAATTAGATTTCAGTGCGGCACCGGCTTCAAACTAATAATTATAGTTTAAAAACTAAACTCAACGCTCAAATCGCACAAGGAAATTCGTTCCTCCCATAGAAAAGAAAAGGTTCCATGGTTCCTCCTGATTCCTGACGATACTGATGAGGTGAATGGGATAATATTATTTCAATTGTGTATTGTCATGGGTTCTTGATAATTGTTCGAAATTTTAAATTAATCGGACCGTTCAAAGTGAGTAAAAATCGAGTTCAAAGAATCCATTACATGCATACATACAAGTCAAGCTAATAAAAGCCTGGTAAAAATTGGACACCAAAGCTTAATGCTCTACTGAGCAGTTTCTTAATATAAATCGTAAGTTTTCACGACAAGATGGTCTACGCGACTATCAATTCAAACAATAGCAACCAATGACCGGTCAGCCTAATGGTTAAAATAGTCCGTAATGGATAAATCATCGCGAAATCTCTCTCATGCAAATGTATTCGCTCAATAAATCATGGGATCATCTAGCGGCTTTTAGATCCTAATGGGTATTCGAATGCATATGCATATGGTAACGATGCATATGCATATGCAAAATTTCCAACGTAACAAAAAATATTTTCGTTGGAATGCAGCGAAAAATTAAATATTCTTGAGCAAAAAATAAGGTTAAGTTAAGGTAAAAATAATGCTCAATTTACGTGATCTGGAGGGCACGATAAGCACTTAAACCTTTTGTTATCAGAAACTGTATCTTTGATATATAAATAAAATTAAACATAAAGTTAAATAAAATATTGTAATGAATAAGTTCGTTACATTGTAATAATCATTATAACATCCTTTTATCAGATAACCTCTCAGATTCTATCAGATAGATCTCAAAGTTACTGCTAGATCATTTTCCACTTACCCGTAAGTCTTAGATACCTACTGACCCGTAAGTCTACAATGAAACAGTGTAATGAATTATAGAGATTTTATGTACACATTAGCTCAGTATATTCCAGCGAAGCATACAGTTCTTAACAATACGTTTAATCAAGAATTGCCGTCTTCTCTACACTGTATAAGTATGTATTGTATCATTTAATTTGTGTGTCAATTAGTATAATTGGTTCTGCGAAACCGCTCTACATATTTGACAATAAATAAATAAAATTGTATAAGTATATATATGATTACACTGCTGGGTATATTGAGGTAAGTTGAAAAGGAAATAAATATGTACACAAGTAATGCTCATAACTTTCCACTATTCGAAAGAAAGTTAAATTGACATTCCTGCATAATCCGCCAATTGTTATAAACTATATTATCGTAACTCTGCAACGACAGACTAGTTGAAAAGAATAAACGTGTAGACGAACTAATGCACATAAATTTCCACCGCTCGGAAGAAAGTAAATTGACATTCCTGCACACAGCATAATCCGCAAACTGTCATAAATATTACAAAGTGCATTGTTCTGGCATATTTATGTCGTTTACCACAGATATCTTACGTTACATCTGGTTATGTCTATGTTATTAAAGAGAAATTGAACCCAGGACCATATACTCTAACTTTGTAACAAACCACGTAACTGCGAGATGACAGGCCAGTTGAAAAGGAAATAAATATAAACGAAGTAATGCACAAATAAGTAGACACAATTTTCCACTACTCGGAAGAAAGTTAAATTGACATTCCTGCACACAGCATAATCCGCCAACTGTCATAAATATTACAAAGTGCATTGTTCTTGCATATTTTATGTCGTCTGCCACACATTTCTTTCGTTGTCTCACTGCAAATTTCTGGTTAACCGCACTGCAATTGCGCATAGAATGCAAAGTACGCTGATGCATAATTCTTTACCCGTTTTCATTTTGTATTTACGTTGCAGAGTTAAAAGATTGCAATATGTCAACTGTGTATGTCTGCGTTGTCATAATGTTCACATCAAAATATTTGAAATATTTCGTATAAAGGGATTTTTAAATTTTATATAAGATAGAAGCAGCAGACGAGCATGGTTAGTGTCTTTTGCCGGCCATGGGCATCTGTAATCAACTCCAGATAGGATTACATTTCTACCTGAGGTCGGCCACAAGTTAAATCCGAATACATTTAACCGACTTCCCAAAGGAAAGGTTATCTATTCGTACAGTACCTTTATTTAAACCCGATAATTTACAAAGGTCATAGCGATATGTACCGGCAGTGGGTCGAAGCTATTTATTTTTGTTCCTTGCCTCGTTAACATTGCCTGCTCGGAATGGAAAATGAGCTGTAAATGCATAATTCCTCGCCATCTCCACAGTGTTGTAAGTTTCTAACCTCGCCCTAGTAAGAGGGTGACGAGATAAGGGCCTATCCACACCCCCGCTTGTTTGCTCATCTAATGAAGTGGGCCGGCCGCCCTACGCCATTAGGGCCCCGACAGAGCAGCTACTTTCCGTATCGCGATTATGATACAGTCGCCTTTTGAGTTTCATTTAGTTGCCTTAGATGAACTCCCCTTCAAGAATTATGAAACTTAAAGTACTTTTTGAATAGGTTTTAAATTATTTTAAAGAGACTTGACTGAAAATGACTTGCAAACAATTTGGCTAAATAACCGATTAAAAATACTTACACAGATAATAAATTACCCGATAAAATACGTAGTAATTTTTTTATATAACGTAATCTATTAAGACAGAATAGTATAAAATTATACCAAGTTTAAGTAGGTATTATATATGATAATTAAATTGATTGTGATGTTTCATAGCATACTACTCGTAAGTTAGAAATTGTTGTTAAATGTTGTATAATAATTGGCCAAGCGCAAGTCGAACTCGAACATTTCCATAACACCGGATTTTCATAGTTTTTATTTTTATTTTTAGTATTTGTCGTTACAGTAGCCGCCGTTATGCATACTCTGTAAAAATTTCAACTGTCTATCTTGGTTCACGAGAGAGTCCTGTGACAGACGGGCAGACAGCGGAGGCTTAGTAACAGGGTTCGATTATAACCCTTTGTGTACGGAACCCTAAAAAGTAGCTAGTGTGCTATGAGCCCTTATCCCATTAGCACACAGCTGCACAGTCAGCGCTTAGGGTAACAAACAACTATGAATTTAACGTTTTCGACGTTTCAACGGCATGAATTGTGTTTTACTGTACTCAAAAGACAGCAGTTTAACTAATGATAGTTAGGGGTTTGAAGTTCGGCCTCAGAGTGTCCGAAGTTCGAATCCGAAGTCTCTGATTTTCACAAAGTTATATGCGTATTAGATAGAACTTAGCACTGCTTTAACGGTGAAGGAAAATGAGGAAACGTACGTAAATTCCTATACCTAAGACCTATACGTAAGAGTTCTCAAAGTATATCTTAAATCTATCAATCGTTTTTTTAAGTTGAACCTGACGATAAAGCCTGACGTACTATCTGATGAAAAGTCAACAACGCCTAAGGACATTTGCAACGCCAGAGACGCCAATGCATCGCCGGCTTTGAAGCAGAGCTCTTTTTACACCTCTTTTGCGTACGGATAGCATGGTAGTCCATGGTCTAAACCAATCTTATTCTGAAACACGTGCCCAGCAGTGGGACAGTAATAGGTTAATGATGATAAATCTCAAAGGGACTTTACAATTAGTCAAAGCCATTTGCAATGAAGTTTTCACCAGTGAACTTTCAAGGGGGCTTCAAACTTTATTTCCAATTTAGTTAAGGACCTTAATCCTTAATTGAATTGGAAACACCCTTTCGTCACCCTTAAGCACTTTGTAGTTATGTTAAGAGGGGAGATATTTTTATAAGAATGTTGTGGTATAATTAAATTTAGATTGATTATCATGAAGTATTGTGAATGCAGTTAAAATAATCTCCTCCCCCTGTATATGATGTTCATAATTAGCATTTTTATACGATAAACATTTTGGCAAATAAAGATGTGTGATGTGATTTAAGAATATATTTTTTTATAATGATAAATTACTTTTTTATAATGATTTATTCAGTAAATTAATTGCTTAGAAATAATTTATTAGTAATGAGCCTCTTGATTAATTACACGGTTATGTGTATATTTTTTCTGTAAAAACACCTACCGCTGCCTAAATCTTATAAAAATAAAAAAAAGAAACCTTATACTTAAAACAATATACTTGTACTTGTACATAAGGACGTGTTTTTTTATAATATACGAGTAGAAGTAGCAAACGAGCATGCAGTCCACCTGATGGTAAGTGGCTACTGCCGCCCATGGACATCTGTAATCAACCCCAGATAGGATTAGATATTCCTACCTGAGGTCGGCCACAGATGCGACGCTATCCCTGAGGACTAAGCTGGAACGCTTCGGAAAAGTCTGTCTCCCTTACCACACCCTTCAAAACGGAACACAGCAGCGCCTAACACTGCTGTTATTAGGTAGAAATAGATGTGGCGGTGGTGCCGCCGGAGTCGAACCACAAAGGGTTCTACCACCTTCAAAATTCAAAATTAAAAAAAAACGTGTAATTTATTTGTTTAAAATACTAAATCCCATTTACTATTACTACTTTATTCGACAGGTAAATATAATAGACGTAAATAATCCAAGCAAAGGTCCTCTTCAGGTGATAAAATTCATTACACGCTTCGAACACGTACACGGGTCACGATTCCAATTAAATGTAGCCCTTTCTTTACGACCACGGAACCCAAGAACGTACAAATGATCAAGTTCATAAGTAACTACAAATTTCCGTGTAGATTTGAACAGGTGATAGAACTAGAACATCATGGATGCCCCAGCGCCACATCTATTTCTGCCTAATAACAGCAGTGTTAAATGCTGTGTTAAGGGAGGGGGTGGTAAGGGAGATATAATTGTACGAGGCGTTCAAACTTAGTCCTCAGGGGTATTATCACATCTGTTGAGATTGGCACCTCATGCGAGGGGATTGATTGCAGATGTCCAGGGGCGGTGGTAGCCAGGTGGGCTGCAATTGCGTTTACTACTTCGTTATTAAAAAACTGCTTGCATGACGACAATTATTTTTTTTTACGGGGGCGAACGAAGTTTCCGTCAAACTGTTTCGTCCGCCTTAACAAATGTTCGTAAACTTTCGGATTACGTACGGCCGTATTCGAATGTTTGCCTACCATGCATTTGACAAGATTTTGGTTTATATTATTTAATTCTCACACCAAACCTATTTCTGCCTAATAACAGCAATGTTGTATGGGAGATATACTTTTCCGAGGCGTTCCAGCTTAGTCCTCAGGGGTAGCGGAGCATCTGTGGCCGACCTCGGGTAGGAATATCTCTATCTGGGGTTGATTACAGATATCCATGGGCGGCAGTAGCCACTTACCATCAGGTGGACTGCATGCTCGTCTGCTACTCCTATATTATAAAAAAAATAACTATAATGTTTAATTCTAAGGACCTACCCAAATATATTGAATAAAAAATAAATTAATGGGGGAAAATTGCCTAAGTTGTGCTACGAGACTTTAAAGTTCTGAATTCCAGGATTTATTGTAGGATATAAGTATGTGTAAAAACTTTCTTAGTTTAGAGTTACAGTCGTAAAAGACGACTAAAAGTCAGTCTAACTATTCTAACACGCTTCTACCTTCAAATCGAAAGTGCTTAAGAAATTCTAAATTTAAACCACGACAGCTATAGCCCAATCGCTCAATAAATAAAGCAAAAATTTAAACAACATTAACAAATCGTCTCTACATATCATTAATCATTATCATTACTCACCCATAGGGCGCCTAAGCTAATCTATTAGCAGTTGAAATGATGCATACGTCCATCTCCGTTCCACGACCAATAGGAACCGAAATAGCGCAGAATGTTTACAGTAGACTGCGTGCGATGCTTCTGGTGATTCGATAAAGGACACGTTTGTAAAACGATGGGACAGTAATAGACTATTATAGTGATAGGGCTAGGGTTGCCACCTGAACTATTATTTATTTTCGTCAATTGATATATATGTTATAGAAAAACATACGAAAAGTAATGTTATTTGGGTAATCTAGGTGGTGGAGCTATTGCTCAAAATGTCTTCATGTGGTCATTATTAAGAAATAGGCCGGCGAGATACAACATGATGTTCAGAGAAATATACGAGTAGATTTATCTTAAAGTAATATATTTTTTGCAATGTTGTTGTACAAAAATATAGTATTTTCTTTTAAAATAATTTGTGGCAGCCCTAAGACCAAAATAAATAGCATCGGAAATCGTCGTTCACACCACATGCTTACCGCACGACGCTTAAAAATAAACCTTATCTCGTTGACGTAGAACATATTTAATACATCACGTTTTATAGAGTGGAATGGGCTCAGTTGGACACCGCTAGGGTATGATATACCGGGATCTTGAAATACCGGGATCCCGCATCCATGTTTCCCAACACCGCAACTCCAAACCCAATCCCGCAATATTAATTCAACTATTTTGATCCAAGTTTTGAGACAAGTCTGCGCGATTACCCCTAAAAATACCCTATTCGTCGTAACACAAACTCCAAGGTACTTTTCGCAGCATTAAGCGCATATAAGCGCAGGAATACTTGGAGATGACATATCGTATATCCTACAGTATTGAGGTTATTTGAAAGTGAACTTAGAAATTTAATTCGATTAAGTCCCTTTCCTTCAAACCTTAAATTTGTCCATCAATCATTATTTATTTGCGAAGTCTACCAACCACACCATCTAGCAAATACCTTGATCCCGGGATTGAGGATATTCAATCCCGTGGACACCGGGATAGAAAATCATACGGGATACCCTAACCACGACGAGTTCCAAGTTTCCTACAGCCTGAATTCGTACACCCATTGCAAACCTGTATGCTCCATCTTTGTAGATGAAAGAACTGGCTGGATACGAGACAATTGTATGCTATAATTGTACGAACAAAAAGGGTTCCGTGGCCATCTCGTTATTCGTATGTAATTTTAACGAGTCCCGACCGACAATATCGGGCTGCCGATTTTGTTAACGTGTACAAAAAAGCAATTTATGTGTCAGCAAGTAAGTTTTTAAACGTGTTCATATTTCCAGCTTCGGTTTTCAGTGCAACTCAATTAAAATCGAAGTGTTGTATTTTAAGTTTAATTGATCAGTTTTTCGATGGCAAAACAAAAAAATAATAATTAAAAAAGATATAAATCGACAAACCTTGGAACAAAGATTTATTTTTTGACAAAAAAAGACCTTTTTACGCCAAAATATTAAAAATAAAAAAACACCGAGCAATATTCATATTGAGAATTTAAAACTCATTCTGTATACGTAATTCTTTTGCAGATAAAACTACTTTGTTCGCACGTATCCTAATACCAATCATCGTTTTTTGGGATAAAAGCAAAAAGTTAGACTTTTGTTAAATTTCATGCTTCTCTGGAATATCAAAGTAACTTATTTTAATACAAAACGAATAAATCACCATACTTTTGCACTTAAGCCGCACAAATTGCCATTTTATGTATTACTTGAATAATTCCTAACAGATTAACACAATTCATGTTAATGCGATCTAGGCTAATACTCGATGGATATAAAAATCGGTCAAGCGGGAGTCGCTCACGCAAGGGAAGGGTTCCGGCATACCACTGTGAAATATTCTACTGTATGTATTTAAAAAAAAAAGCAAAATAGATGTTAAGATAAAGCAATAACGGCGAAAAACGTATATCTGGCGAAAAACATGTTTATAGTAAACATGTTGCTTGTATAGGGATACTCTTTCCTTCGATTTCTAACTTTATCTCTAACATCTTTTATATCACGGCGTGCGTAAATGGACATTTTACGCACGCTTCGCGTGCGCAAAACCCCCATTTCCGACCCCGTAATATAAAATTTTATACAACACGCGGACGAAAAATGTTTTTCTGACTCGTGTGATTGCAGTCCTCGCCTGCGGCTCGGCCTGCAAACTCACACTTGTCAGAAAAAAATTTTTCGTCCTCGTATTGTAATGTACTATTGTTTTTCATAGTAAGAAGTTAAAAAGAAAGGTATTCTTAACTTTTTAGGTTATGGTGTTATGTGCTGACCGTCAGAAATCATGTGTTTGTCTGTACGCGTCCGCTTTCGTTTCAGAGCCTAAGAGCGTTTTCAGATTATCCGATCCGATATCGGTGTCGGACGACGATAGCCGACATCCGATAGCCGACACCATGTGCTATTTTCACATATTTCCGACAAAATCGTTCCGATACGGCCATTTGCTCGATAGCTTAGTGCGGACAGGTCATCATGGCAGACTATAATAGAAAACTTTATTTGCTGTATCTCTTATATTTGAGACGCAAAAAAAGATCTGTTCACAGACAGTATTGGATCCATCCTATTGTGGAAGCTAGATATTCAGAGGGAGCATTTTACACTCTTTTTAGCAAGCTACAACACGCACCTAGAAAGTTTTTTAATTACTTTCGTATGAGTGAATCCACATTACACACATAAGCAGTGATAGCCTAGTGGTTAAGAAACGCGGCTTCTCGATCGAGGGGTCCGAGGTTCAAATCCCAGGCACGCACCTCTGATTTTCAAATTTATGTGCGTATTAGAAATTAATTATCACTTGCTTAAACGGTGAAGGAAAACATCGTGAGGAAACCTGCATACCTGGAGATTTATAAAAAAAAATCTTAAAAGTATGTAAAGTCTACCAATACGCACTTGGCCAGCGCGGTGGACTATGGCCTAACCCTTCTCATTCTGAGAGGAGACCCGTGCCCAGCAGTGGGACAGTAATGGTTTGATGATGATGATGATGATGAATCCACATTCAATTATTTGCTAATTCATCTCACAAACAGTATCAAGAAACAAGACACACTTTTTCGAATGGCCGCCGCGCATCGGGCTCTACGCACACAGAGACAATTTAGATACACGTAGAGCACACATACAAACATTATCGCCCGACGGCTCACGGGCGTCCGATGGTGTCGCCAGCATATCGCTGTCGGCTCCGATATCCGATATCGGAACGGACAATGTGAAAGGCAGGTACATGTTTCATACATTTTACTTACCCCGATATCGTATCGGCGTCCGATACCGATATCGGATCGGATAATGTGAAAACGCTCTTAGTGTCAGGGTTTCGTTGCTACAATTTTCGGTACGGAACCCTAACATAAAAATTTTACAACAACATTTTTGCTAACGATACTCAATGCCATTTTTGCTGTTCTAAATTAGATCTTATAAACGCAGCAACTTCGGTATACAATCGCCTCAAGTTTTATCGCTGATATCAAAATATAATTTAAAATGGTCGTCTATCAAGCGGGGTTTGTATCGGATTACCGCCATTGATGCATCGACAGCCGAACGATATAATAACATGACGGAGAAATACGAGCCGGCGCCAACAACCACTAGTGCTTGGATAACGCGAATGGAATTCTTAAACCGAAACATCTTGAGCGGAAATACAAATGGTATTTTATAAAATCGATTCGAAAAAAAAAATGTAATAAAAATTTTATTACATTTTTTTTTAAATTGCCTTGTTAGTTACCTTGTGTGAGAGTCAAAAATTCAGGGTGCGTCATATCCGATTGAGCTGAAATTTTGCATACACACTTGGTTTGGATGACAATGCATGATCACCTAACTTGGGACGTTATTCTAATTTTTCTAAGACAACCCTGATAAGTTTATTAAATGGAAGCGTTCCTTTACGAAACCCCTCTCATTTAATACGAAATGCAATGACGCTATTTATAACCTTGTTTTTAAATATGTAGTTTTTTTTATTAGTTTTATATTTTAGTTTGAATTTAAAATGGTCGTCTATCTAACGGGGTTTGTGTCGGATTACCGCCATTGATGCATCGACAGCCGAACGATATAATAACATGACGGAGAAATACGAGCCGGCGCCAACAACCACTAGTGCTTGGATAACGCGAGTGGAATTCTTAAACCGAAACATCTTGAGCGGAAATACATATTGTATTTTATAGAATCGATTTTTATGAAAATTTATTTTATTACAAATTTTAATAAAGTCGCCTTGTTAGTTCGTATGTGTGTGAGGGCCAAATCTTGAAAGGTGAGGGTCAAGTCTGATTGAGCTAAAATTTTGCATACACACTTGGTTTGGATGACACATTTGATTAGCTTAGCAATGTTACCATGTAAATCCAATATAGCGCACCAATAATTTGTTTGCACCCACATGAGTATGAAATAAAAGGATTTTCTTTTAAAAAAACTTTCATTTATTGAAATGAAAAATAATTTGACGAAACCAACACGCCTAAAATTATATTCTTTCGGAAAGGAATTTTCATAACGGTGTGTGAAGTCTACAAAACCGCACTTTGACCGTGTGACTTTGGCCTTAACCCCCTCATCCGTGCCCAGCAGTGGGACAGTGGTTTGAGTCGATAACACTAAAAACAATTTAAACAATTACAACACAAATAAGTCCGTTCGAGAAAGCGACCGCTTAAAATAGGAAATAGGAAAGTTATCGAAACGAATGATTTACATTAGTTGGTAATACTTAGGAATGTAACTTATAATCGACTCATGCAATTCACATCACTATCTCCTGCACGCACACGCATCAAAGCGTTACGGCTTTTGTTTCATTGTCGTTGACAAACGTTCAAATCAATCCTGCATTATATATTGCATTATATTACATATGTATACAATTAATAAGTCGACAAACATTATGCTCTACATCAATCCATTTTTATCCGTTTTTTATATAATATAGGAGTAGCAGACGAGCATGCATTCCATCAGATGGTCAGTGGCTCCTGCGCCCATGGACACCTGTAATCAACCCCAGATAACATTAAATTCCTACGAGGTTGGCCACCGAAACGCCGTTATCCCTGTGGAAAGCTGGAACACTTCAGAACAGTATGTCTCTCAAAAATCCCCAAAATTCGGCAGGCCTTGACACTGCTCTTATTAGGCAGAAATTGGTGCGGCGGTGGTGGTGGTGCCGGAATCGAACCACAAAGGATTCTACCATCTTCTAATATCTATATAACTAACAGTACGGCAGACATTATGCTCTCCATCAATCCATGCCTATCCCACTGCTGATAAAGGTTTAGGCCATAGCTTACCGCACTGGCCAAATGTTTTCATACACAATTCGTGATGTTTGATGATGATGATGATAGTTAGGACAGTGACGAAACTATCTAAGGTTGATTATTGATTCCATCACCCGTCAGATAGACTCCAGGATCGTTTGCTATTCTTATAATACGTACTTTAAAAAAAAACATAACCGCGTGGTCGGTAACCTCTTACGCAAACCTTTTGTACATCAATGTAAATGTAAACAAAAGCTAAGCATACTCTAATTACACAGACGAGCATATTACAGACTACGTTATAACGTTACGATCTCAGACTAAAAATAAAAGACAACGCTTTACTTAATATTAAAGCAAAATTTGCAGTTTTAGAGCGCTTTTGAAAGCTTTGGTGGTTTTTGTGTTCGTTATCTAAACTTTTTATGTGATGACGAATGATATTTGGTGACTTTATGTATTTTATGACATTTTATTTCAAGCATAATATAATATCATGCATATAACAAAGTATCGATGCATAAAATATTCTTGTTTGTACTGATTGTAATCGATATGATTTGCACTGTAAGCACGTGCGTAAACTGCATAAACGTAAAATCAGCAGAACTTGGTAAACTTCAATATTTTGTCCCAGATGCTAAGTTTTTTTTTCTTGTTTATTATTGGCAATTGAATCTGATTTACATTATGTGCAATCTACACAAATTGGAAAACTTGGTATACTTAAATATTGTTTGGTACATTAAAATACACGCATATCTTTAAAATTGGAAGAAGTTGTAATACTGAAATAAGCTAATCGACAGAATTTGTTCGCTT
This sequence comes from Epargyreus clarus, assembly GCF_041222505.1. Lineage (NCBI taxonomy): Eukaryota > Metazoa > Arthropoda > Insecta > Lepidoptera > Hesperiidae > Epargyreus > Epargyreus clarus. Next base: position 5,764,218 of record NW_027332222.1, on the reverse strand, counting down.
AAACATTTTAATCGAGAAGCGAAGTCTGTCTTTTTGATCTGAGGTAACGACAACATGAAAATCGCGAGGCGTACACTTCACAGTCGTACCGACTTGAATGCTTACATTTGCGGTGTTGGTACATAAAGGCGAATGTGGCAAAAGTTGGAGCGACAACAATTTTCGGGGTGGAAATGTAGAGGAAGCGGTGCGAGAGCGATGCCATTTGCTAATTTGCCACGTGGTTATTGTTTTAGGTATTTGTACTCGGTGGAATCCCATGCACGGTTTTTATCTATACGTGGGGATCTTAAATATTTCCATATCAAACATTAAATTTGTAAGACAGTTTAAAAAAGCACACGTTTTCGTATACTTCACAGAAAAGTCTTCCATTTCATACTCTTATCACGAGGGTTTAGAAAAATAACTATTCCGCGTATGTTGGGGTATCCGCCATATTGAAAAGTCCAATCAATTTACCGTTACAAAGATGAATTATGTTGTTACATTAATGTTTTATGACACAGCTAATTTTTCAAAAAGCAGTGATAGCCTAGTGGTTAAAAAACCTGGCCTCTTGATGAAATGGTCCGAAGTTCAAATCCCAGGCAGGCACTTCTGATTTTTCAAAATTATGTGTGTATTGGAAATTAATTATTACTTGCTAAACGGTGAAAGAAAACATCGTGAGGAAACCTGCGTACCTGAGAGATTAAAAAAAATCTCAAAGGTATGTGAAGTCTACCAATACGCACTTGGCCAGCGAGGTGGACTATGGCCTAATCCTTCTCATTCTGAGAGGAGACCGGTGCCGAGCAGTAGGGCAATAATGGGTTGATGATGAAGTTTTTCAAAATTCAATTTATTCCATGTGCAAATACAACTGCCCAATTTAGCTTATGCATATGAATGAATGCGCAACATAAACAAATCGCTCGAATGACTTATAACCATTTGGTCGTATCACAGTAAAATCATAATATGACGGATGTTACACAAAAACATAAATTAACACACAAAGAAATATTAGGCGACAGAGCGTGCTCGGGTTTGAAATGTCCGGTCAAAAATATTAGGCATTACACGAAGGTACCTACCTAATTTTATAACTTATGTGAGTAAGCGGACACACCCAAGATTTAGAAAAAGATTCATTACATGCAACAACACGAGCATGCAGTCCATCTGATGGTAAGTGGCTACTGTCGCCCATGGACATCTGTAATCAACCCAAGATAGGATTAGATATTCCTACCTGAATTCGACCACAGACGCGCCGCCACCCTTGAAGACTAAGCTGGCATGCCTTGGAAAAGTATGTCTCCCTTACGACGCCCTTCAAACTTCAAACAGCTGTTAATATGCAGAAATAGGCTTCTTAGCTTACCATATACGCTAAATGTATTGCGAAACAAGTCCTGTGTTATTTTCCAAGCGGAATTGTTGTGCTCTCATTTAAACAGCATAAGCTACTCCCGTCTGATTCCGAGGACTAATTGAGATCGACTGACTTGGATACGCTGACATTACATTTGATGAGCTTTAGGAATTCCGGGACTTCCCTCATATTTTTTTATATTACGGATTTTGCCGGGCTCATTGGCTGAATACTCGTAAAATTTTATTAATGTCGCATACTGTACTAGGTAACCGTATTTGGGGTTATATACTTAACAACCTTGTGTAAGATATTAATCTTACACAAGGTTGTTAATTTTTATAATTCATATTTACATATGTACGTAATATCTTTAAATGCTGCCTACACTTGTGGCCCCACAGGATTTCAAGTTGTGGATATTATTATAAACAAAACTAGCTGACCCGGCAAACGTTGTGTTGCCATATAAATAAAAAAAATTTAGGGTTGTACTACCCCTAACTTTTAGGGGGATGAAAAATAGATGTTGGCCGATTCTCATAGATACCGGATAAGCACAAAAAATTTCATCAAAATCGGTCAAGCCGTTTCGGAGGAGTATGGCAACGAAAACTGTGACACGAGAATTTTATATATTAGATTAATTTTTAATCTAAATCATAATTTAATAACTTGACACGGGGTCGGTCCCGTAACCCCTTGCATAGCAGACGGTATTTCCACACGGAAAAGTAGGCAACATTTGGATTAGGTAACAAATATCTTGTTCCGTGTTCAGTTTTTCCTGTTTTTATGTGAGGTTAAATTATAAAAATGTCAGTTATTTTTAAATAAGAAATATTCCTATTTAAGTTATTTGTAATTTTGTATTATTCCTATTGTCGACTTATCTTTTTTTTGTTTACGAGGAAACGTTGGGAAACCTTCAAAGGCACACCGTGTCGTGGGAGCGACGCAGGGTTATGTGGGATTCTTACCGCACTAAAACCCCCCCGGTGGCCGTCCTCGGCGCTGCGTAGAGGACTCCGGGATCTCCAAAGGAACGCAACCGGAGCCCTCTTAGCACGTTGCCCTTGGCGCTCGCCTCACCGTCTGATGCGTACGACAGTATGCGACCACACATACCGCCGTCCTTCCCGGGGCCGCTGGCCGGGCGGTTCGAGCTCCCACTCTTGCCACCCGCAACCCCGGAAGCTCCCTTTTAGTCGCCTCTTACGACAGGCAGGGGATGCCATAACCCTATTCTGGTCCCGAAACGACAGGGATATTCCGTTAACATCTAGGTCCGGTATAACCGTACACAAATTAACCGGATCAGGGAGGATTCCAAATTTAGAATGCATTAACGTTATTCGATTGTCTAATTAAATTTAAGCCGATAATATGACGTTATTAGCTTAATAACTAAGCCGCAGAATTACTTGAAGCGATTATATTGTACCTAATTAATATGTTGGCTTGATCGAATTACACATATGCCGGTAAGCTTATAGGTCTCAAATAGACAGGTCATGATAATATGGATACGGTTTATTTGTAAATAACTGGATGTCTAGGTGAACTTTGTACAACCCAAAATGAGTTTATTGTAACTCTTTATGACCATTTGCCCCGTGGTTTCATCCGCGTCTTAATTTTTTTTAATGATTTTTTCAAATATTTTAATGATTATTGTGCGAATTCCGAAGCAGACAAATGCAATAAATTAAAAATCGTAAAAATCGGTACAGCCATCGATATACTACTAATAAAGACGAATGTCATTGGGAACAGCCCTTTTTGAGTTATAAATGGTGAAACTAACTTTAACGTGTAACATTATACTCAGAAAATACTAATGGAACTAAGTGTGTGTTTAAATATATATGTTTGTGTGTATAAATATCTATTGCGAATCTAAAGCGTACCTCGAATACATAATAATGTAGAACTAGCAAATATCTTAAATACTTTTTTCCTGTTTGTTACGCGAGTTCTATGTAATTTAATTAACTAATAAAATTTAATTGAATAAAGTCTTATCAGCATAAAACAATTAAGTTATCTAAAATGCCTAACCTATTTTGACGTCACTTTATTCAACCTTTAAAAGACAGATATTAATTATGGCAGTATTTTATAAAGAGACTAGCTAACGCGGCAAATGTTGTGTTGCCATATAAATAAAAAAATGTTAAGGGTGAAAGAACCTTATCACTTAGGGGTATGAAAAATAGATAGTAGCTGATTCTCAGACCTACTGAATATGCATATAAAATTTGGTGAAAATCGGTAAAGCCGTTTCGGAGGATTACGGTAACTAACATTGTGACACGAAAATTTTATATATAAGATATATTTATCAAAATCTGAATTTTCAAAAAGCAAAGTGGGAATTATTAAACATTTGCATCCCACTCCTTGGTACAGGTATGTCCCAATAACTGAGAAATAACCAGAACTATTGTCCACCACCACACCGCAGAATAAGGACGCATGCATACCAACAAATCAATAAGCGCCTTACTAACATCTCATTCCTACTCATAACATAGATTAGATATGAGCATAAAGTTGTGCCCACACTGAATTTAATCAGACCATCCCCTTCAAATAGTCGGTCTCGTGGTCAGCAACTCACCAGACCGCACACTCTAGTTCTAAACTTTACGTAATATTATATGAATCTGTTCAAATAGTCCATAGCGTGAACTTTGAGAACCTCAGGCTACATATGAATTATTTGTAAAGGTAAATAGCCTGAACTGGAGCAATAAGTAAGCCGTAATGAGGTTTATTCGTATGTTGTTAACATTAATTAAAGTTACAATGGTTGTTTTTAAAGGTCATTACAATACCCTTACCAGGAGATTTTACGTTTCGACAAATAAGACTGTTTTGGTATTTATTTATGTATTTGCCCATACAAATTCCAATCAGCGCCCCTAGCGGATTGTGTCAGAACTAGGAAGTCGTATGGGCCAATACGTAAACAAATACCAAAACAGTCATATTTGTCAAAACGTAAAAACTCATGGTAAGGGTACAGAAATGAACTTTATTAGTAGATGTTGTTCCTACGTCTGCCTGTTATCAGCCTATTGAATTTTCGCCGAATACATATTATAATGGTTATCTTAAAATATAAAAAAGAGTAAAAGTCGGTCAGTCGGTCGGTAGACGACAACTCGAACACCCGTGCCCCACGCGCCTGCGTTAACGCAACTGCATACGGTTCTCAACCTCAACATATTTATTCGTATTAGTTTTCTGCAATTATGTTTACGTGCGGTCGCTGCGGTGTTCAAGCGAGAGATGGTGCTCAATGTTCCTTGTGCTCGAAGCAGTTTGACTTCCCCTGTGCAGGTATCACTGAAGTAGGCTACAGGAAATTGGGAGACAGAAAAGCCACATGGAAATGCATAACCTGTAAAACTGGAGCTGCAAGCCCAGTTCCCGGTAAATCGCCCACCAGCCTCAGTCCTTTCGCAACAAGTGACCTGGACAGTGTCAGTGTGGAGCTTCGTAGCCTCAAAGACCAAATGTCATCACTACCTCAACTGCTAGCTGCCGTGAGGAGCATTCAAGAAGATTTAACGGACCTTAAATCGCTGAAGTCAGAAATATCAGACGTAAAAAACTCGTTAGATCATATTTACACTTCGGTTGATGGACTCACAAGAAGGATATCTGAAATTGATCTTGAGGTTCAGACTCTTAAGAAGACTAAAGAGGACGTAGCCCGCTTACAACTACGGTTAGAAGCTCTCGAAACCACAGCCCACGAAAGTGAGCAACGGGCTCGATTGAACAACATCGAAATCAAGGGAGTACCGAGCACTAATTCAGAAAATTTATATAATATACTCTCGAAGATATCCGCTAAGATCAATGTAAGCGTCAGTAATGAGCAGATAAACTACATTGCACGTGTGCCCACGCATGGCGACAATCCTAATAAGAATATAATTGTATCCTTGCACAATCGGTACCTAAGGGACAACTTTGTGTCTGCGGCAAAGAAATGCAAATCCTTAACACCATTGGACATTGGCCTCAACGGCTCCAATAGGATATTTGTTAATGATCATTTAACAGTAGTTCATAAGAAAATACTAAACAGGGCGAAAGGCCTCGCCAAGGAAAGGAACTTTGCTTTTGTGTGGGTAAAAAACTGCAAAATATTTGTTCGAAAGAACACCACCTCACCGATTATCCTGATCAAAACAGAAACGGATCTGAAGAAAATAAGTTAATAACACTAGTTCTATTGCTAATATTTTTCATGTGCACGAGAAGGTTGGGAAGCGCAGGTATGGCTTACTCATTGCTTGTTATCGCATTTGTTATTTACGCTTCGGGTCTCGATGCATCTACCTGCGGTACTTATTTATTTTTTCGATCTTATGCTTATATTCTTAAGTGTATGTTTTGTTGGCACCTTGCGTCTTTAATTTGCTTTTCTTTGGTCTGTTTGTTATACTGTTTAATTAATGGCAGTATATATTCTAAAATTTTTAAAATACGAAACATCTCTTCTGCTTTAATGATACTAAATGCTGTAAATATAATATTTAATAACTTTCATCATACGTATGCGCCTATTATTTTTCTAAAATATTGCAGTAATAATGTTTAATATTTACTATCAGAACGTTCGTGGCTTGCGGACAAAGGCACAAAGCTTATATAGTAGTATTGCACTGAATGACTTCGACATAATTTGTTTAACGGAAACGTGGCTTAATAGTGACTTTAGTAATAATGAATTATTTGACGACCGTTACCTCGTATGGAGGCGTGACCGGGATTATGCTCATACTAATCAAAGTTTAGGGGGTGGTGTTTTAATCGCCGTTCGTCGTACCATAGTCGCCCACGAACGTGTTGACTGGTGCTCCACAGCTGAGGATCTGTGGGTAACTTTAAACCTCAAACACGCTACGACACAAAAACATCTTAGGTTGAATCTCTGTGTTGTATACATATGTAATGAAAACTTGGGAAACTCATTACTGACACAATTGCAATGTTTCTACACAAAATTACATGATATTGTTTTAAACAACTTATCTGATGAATATTTGATAGTAGGGGATTTTAATTTACCTAATTTAACATGGAAAGCCTCGGAAGATGGGAATTCATTTCATGCTACAAATACACAAGGTTTTATTCAATCAGACTTCTTTGATATTATCGATTTATGTTCCTTATCACAATTTAACAGCCACGCTAATTGTAATAACAGAATTCTGGACTTAGTATTTTGTAATAGCCATATTAACGTCCAGATGTGTTGCGATCCATTAGTCCCTGAAGATCCTCACCACAAATCATTGTGTATTTCCGCTGACTTTATCCAACACCGTACGTTATCTGTTGTCCCAAGAACTAAATATCTTTTTCACCTGGCCGACTATAGTTCAATTTGTAGAGAGTTGGACAGTGTTGAGTGGGAGGGTTCTCTTCGGAGGGGAACAGTGGAGGATGCGGTATCTGTGTTCTATGACAAATTGGAAGTTTTACGAAATAAATATGTGCCATCTACCTTGTTTAAACATACAACTAAATTTCCTCGCTGGTATAAAACCCCATTGATTAAAATCTTAAAAGAAAAACATAAATTTCACTGTAAATATAAGAAGTATGGTAATTTATCGGATTTAAATTCATTTACATTATTACGTGATCGTGCTAAAAGTTTGGAAAGTGCCATGTTTGATGATTATATACAGGCTGTAGAAAATAATATTTGTAATTCACCAAGAACCTTCTGGAATTATGTCAAAAGTAAGAAGTTCTCAAACACATATCCCTCTAATATGAAGTACATAAACCGGTCATCGGGTGACGGTGCAGAAATATGTGAAATGTTTAATAATTTTTTTAACTCTAATTTTCTTCAGACCACTGATACGTTTAATATTGACACAAATAGTCTGCCTCTGAGTGATAATTGTTCTGATGTCAACACCGTAGAGGTTAATGGTGAGGAGGTGTCTAAACTGTTAAAAGCTGTTGATCTGAATAAGTCAGCGGGACCGGATGGTATTCCCCCAATCTTCGTCGTCCGCTGTGCTGGCTCGCTTACTCAACCGTTATGTATACTTTTTCAGCGCTCACTAAATGAAGGCGTAGTTCCTCATATTTGGAAGAGAGCATTCATCACTCCAATTCATAAAAAAGGGCCTAAAAACGATATCCAAAACTACAGGCCAATCTCTAAACTCTGCCTATTTGCAAAGACACTTGAAAAAATTGTGCACAATCAGGTATACCCTAGCCTGCGTAATACATTTATTGATGAACAGCACGGTTTTTTAAGTAATAAATCCACTGTGTCTAATCTGATTGTCTCCTCTGACTATATATCTACCTATATGTCAAATCCAATGCAGGTAGACGTGATCTATACGGACTACAGCAAAGCTTTTGACCGTATAGATCACGTAATCCTGTTAAGGAAGCTTATGATAATTGGCATTAGAGGTGATTTGTTTAGATGGTTCGCATCTTATATCAAAAATCGAAGTCAAATAGTCGTCTTAAATGGCTACAATTCTTCACCTGTATACATATCGTCAGGGGTCCCGCAGGGCTCGCTTTTGGGCCCTTTGCTGTTTGCCATCTTCGTTAACGATATTAACACGTCTTTTAAAGCATCCAAAATTATCCTATACGCTGATGATATGAAAATCTTATGCCCCATTACCAATATTACAGATTGTACTACTCTTCAACAAGATCTTCACAACTTAGAAACCTACTGTTCCCTCAATAAACTTGAGTTGAATGTATCAAAGTGTTTTGTCTGTTCTTTTACGCGTAAACCCAATCCTATAATTTATAACTATAAGATACATAATACATTGTTAAACAGAACTAACTCCATCAAGGATTTGGGTGTAACTTTTGACTCCAAATTAATATTTGATAATCACGTAGAAGACGTTATTAAGAAAGCTAATAAAGCCCTAGGTTTTATTTTAAGAATTGCAGCAAATTTTAAGAATATCAAAACTCTAAAAATTCTTTATTGTGCATTTGTCCGCAGTCATTTGGAATACGCGTGTCAAATCTGGAATCCTCAATATAACATATATATCGATAGATTAGAGCGCATACAAAATCGTTTTTTACGTTTCTTACAGTTTAAAACTAATAAACATATATCTAATTATTATCTACGCTGTAAAAAGTTTCATATCCTTCCGCTATCTGTTAGAAGAAATATAGCTGACTTATCATTTCTCTTCAAAATTGCCAGAGGTGCTATAGATAGTCCTGAACTGTTAAGCAAAATACAACTGAAAGTACGTTCATTTAACAAGCGTGACCCGACTCTGTTATCAATACCGTTGGTCAAAAGTAAGTACCGGAAAAACTCCTTCATGGTAAGATCTTGTAGATCCTTTAACAATATATCAAATAATATAGATATAGATTTATACCATACCTCCGATTCTGAACTCAAGCGTAAATTGACAAAAGATTTCTTCACTTCCTAACTGTAAAATTTTCTTCAATTTATATTTATTTATATCTTCGTTATTGCTTTGTTAAAATCTATCTCTCATGCTCTAACTTCACTTGACCATCTATGTATCTACCGATCCTTTACCTATTTACTATGCTTGTATTATCTATTTGCGGAAACTTTTAAATGGCTGTCATTTACTTACTCCTTTGTATATGTACTATTCCTAGCTGTAAGTTTTCCTTCAATAAATAAAATAAAATAAAATAAAACATATAACCCCATATGCGACGAATTTTTAAACGTCTTTTGTTTTTGTTTTATACCGCAATCATTTGCAGCAAATAAGCCCATTTAAGTGCAATATTAAAAAAATACATCCAGATTATAGACTGACAGACAGACAAACATTTTCAATACATCTATAATAATGTTTTGACACCCTGCAATCTAAATATATATAACTCAAAGGTGATTGACTGACATAGTGATCTATCAACGCACAGCCCAAACCACTGGACGGATCGGGCTGAAATTTGGCATGCAGGTAGATGTTATGACGTAGGCATCCCCCAAGAAAGGATTTTGATCAATTCTACCCCCAGGGGTATAAAATAGGGGATGAAAATATTACTTAGTATACTAATACTTAGTATACTATAAAATATTAGTATACTAATTTAAAAATCACAACCAATGTTTATATTTTCATGTCGTACACAGTAGTCACAAGCATATTAATATGAAGCTTTATAAACGACACTAGCTCCCTATATAGAAAATCACAAACAACTTTATACATTTTTAAAGCAACAATTTTACCAGAGAATTCTCATCATGTATTAAAGTCACAGTGCATAAGAATGAAATGCACCACGCTTCACGAACATGGTCGCCCGACTAGAATTAATTACAGTAATTTACTAATATTAAAAATTACATAACAAATGGACATTAAAATGCGAACGTCGCGTGAGACGCGCCGATCAACGGGCATGGATTATGTATGTTGTATGTATGTATTGTATGTATGTAGTGAGTAGTGTACGGGAATAGGGTTGGTATTATTTTGTTAATCCAACGCAAGGGGACTGTCGCTGTCTGTTTATATTTAGAACAAAGAAGACATTATAATACATTTTAGTACATTAAGTCCATGTTAAACTTTATTATCTAGACAATTAAATGATGTTGACGTATATGTTCGTTAACTATAACTATAAAAAAGAATAATTATTAAATTTTGTGTGTCTGTTTGTCTGCGTTTGTTCCGGGAAATGTCTGAAACTGTTGCACGGACTTTTACAAGCAGTTAGCCGATATTATAAAGAGTATTTATTCAACAAAATTTAAAGCGAGGATTTCCAGAGTATCTAAGTACAATTTCAAAGGCGGGTGAATACTCAATTCACTATATTCAAGAAAGTTGAGAAAATTAAAAAAACAGGTGTTGAATCACACTTATTGCTGATTTACAGCATCAATGTATCAGCGTGCCTTATTCTGTTTTTAAATATGGTACTTTTTTATAATATAGGAGTAGCAGACGAGTATGCAGTCCACCTGATGGTAAGTGGCTACTGCCGCCCATGGACATCTGTAATCATCCCCAGATAGGATTAGATAGTCCTACCTGAGGTCGGCCACAGGTGCGCCGCTACCCCTGAGGACTAAGCTGGAACGCCTGGGAAAAGTATGTCTCCCTTACCACACCCTTCAAACCGGAACACAGCAGCGCCTAACACTGCTGTTATTAGGTAGAAATAGGTGTGGCGCTGGTGCCGCCGGAGTCGAACCACAAAGGGTTCTACCAAATTCAAAGTACTTCTGCGTATAAAATGCATCTTTGATTTTGTTATGACGCCTTTTATATTTGTAGTTCATCAAAGGCTTCAATGACTATGTGACTAGCATAAAATAAAGTAAATTGCATGTCAATATACTATCCAACTAGTTTAATATACAAAATCAAAAAAATCACTAACTAAATTTAGTATATAAAAAGAACAGGTGTTGAAAACATCGCGTGTCGATGAAAATATAGAGATAAACCTAACCTTTATGTAAATTTCTGAATGCTGAATAATAATCGTTCATTTCAGATATAGATTTGTACTAGAATATATAATAGGTATACTAGAGTAATATTTCAAGAGGAAATAATTGTTTTTTGTTACATTGTAATCGATAAACATTGAAATTACAGACTGTAATTCTACATTATGTAAAAATAATATAGATTACATTTAATTTCAATAATTACATACTTATTAGCTTCCCTAATAGTTGTAGTAGGTACCAACATTTCTTATAATAGATGCCGACAATTTTAATTTATTCTCATAGAAAATAATTATAATGATTAGAATTTTACTCAAATTTAAGTAAATGTTTTACTCAATATAGTTTTTAATATTATTGAGTTAATATTTGATTATGGTAATTTTCACAGAGAGACGAGTGACTTTCGTCTCCCGAGCGTCGCCACGCCAACAGCCGGTCTGACACGCTACTTTATATGTTCACTAGTGGTGCCCGCGGCTTCGCCTGCATTTTAAAGAAATAATAAATATGACATACATAAAACGGAAAATTTGTACCTGCATTGGAATGACAGTGGTGCCATCTGTCGAAAATTGGTCTTACCAACTCCCAAACGCTCGTGGGCTCTTGGAAAACAACTTTGCTACAAATCATCAAATGCATAGTTTCCGATTCTATAACTACTGACGAATTAATTATTAATTAAAAAAAACCTTTTGCCACTAAATTGTGAATCTAAACCATTCTCAAGTCCCCTTGAACACACACAACAAATTTCATCAAAATCAGTCCACTCGTTTAGGAGTTCAGGGACATACACACGCACATAAGAAATATATATATATAAAGATAGAAAGAATATAGCGACACCTACAGGTAAAAACAACGTCTGCCGAGCTTGTATTATACAAAATAAACCCACGACTAACACCTGCTATTAACAGATTGCAAGGCGAGGCTAAATAAATTGACTTAATGAGATAGGATTGCAATCTTGAGCAATTTCAGTGGGAGACGCCAGGAAATAGGTAGGAGAGTAATTATTTTCATGTTAAATACAGCAGATACAATGTTTTAATTTATTTCTAGCGGTTTATTAATCTGTGTCGTACTAATAATCTTCTTTTTTTAAACGCTGAACAGTGTTTATTAAGCATAGGTAATTTTAGCCAAAAATTTGAAGACGACGCTTCAAAATTACTTTTAAGTGATCAAATAAATATGTACCGAAACTTGGTGGAAGCACTAGCGTGCGTCTAGATTAGTAGTTGGATTACGAAATTATTAATATGGTGATTAACATTTAAGATATATTGTATACTAGTTCCGGCAAAAAAAAAATTTAAAACTAGCTGACCCGGCAAACGTTGTGTTGCCAAATAAATAAAAAATGTTAAGGGTAAACCCTTATTACTTAGGGGTATGAAAAATAGATAGTAGCCGATTCTCAGACCTACTGAATATGCATATAAAATTTGATGAAAATCGGTTAAGCCGTATCGGAGGAGTACGGTAACTAACATTGTGACACGAGAATTTTATATATAAGAATATCAATAAATAGCAAACTTTTATTAAGTAGTTTTTAATAACTCTTCAATCTTCACTTCTGCCGTCTTATTCTGCTTTAAAACTACAGCGTTCAGTTTAAAACATGCGCTAGCACAAACAACTTAACCACACACAAGCTATTCAACATAAAATAAACACAGCAAGTAAGGTTTTTGTATAATAATATGTACTTTGTAATGTGCATTATCATTCACGACACACCCCCGCTTCGAGGACAGCAACCCGTTTCCATGTAGCGAGGGACTTCTCGGTGTGTTACAGGGAATTTAAAAATTAAACGATGATTTTTAAATATTGAGTCTTTAACATAGCTATAATTGCAGGCAGCTTGCACTAAATCAAGAATAGAGCGATATCAAAGTCGTGGTTTAAGCCCATTTAATTATTTCGTACGTAAACAGCCTAAGTACTGTTTTTCATAGCCTCGGAAACATTCACATACGTTTTAAAGAGAATGCATCAACCATCGATATTTTAACTACGAAAAAATATTTAGGTAGTTAATCTATATCGTTGTGCTTTTTTAATTGATACAGAAACTTTAACAGAAACACTGTTTAATGTATTCTATCTTATTCTCTCGCAGACCGAGTCCTATAGATGTGTGTCTCTATTTATTTTCAGTGTCAGTTTTCGTTTCATCCACTTTCAAATCATAAGGTGCTAAAGAAGTTTTCTCATCACAAATGATTCACAAATTGAAAAACAAAAAATGCCATATTGTAATTACACACAAAGGTTTCAATTTCATTTAATATCATTTAAGCATTTTAGAAGGTCCTATCCTGCTATCCAGGTGTCATCCCCATTATCATTCAACACACAAACCGGCCGGCAAGCGAACAGGACTCGCCCGCGCCATATGTGGCGGACCCTGGTCACCGTGAGGACTGTAAGATCGTTTCGAATTTCAATCTAACTTGTTTTGTACTACGTAGAAGTCGCATCAGTTGATTGCGATGAAATTGTCATTAAATTTTTGTATATTGGCAGACTTTTCACTGTCCTTTTGGAGGATAAGAGTCTCTCTCGTTATGAGCACTGGAGAACAAAATCACGCATCTCCAATGTGGATTAGACCTTCTAATGTTGTAGTTTGTTGTAGTGTAGTAGTCCTTTCCTCTTGGAAGGGACTACTACCCTACAACTCAGTCTTTTAATACTGAAGGGGAACTTCCTTGCACCTTCAAGGACCGATAAAGAAACCTATGATGCTTCGTAGTGTACATACTAATTAATTATTACTTCCGACGAGTTTCTTTCTATAATAAAGGAGTAGCGAACGAGCCTTCATGAACTGGAATGCATGATAACTTTATGGTAAGTGGCTACTACCGCCATAATATAGGATACCTCAAATAGGATTAAATTCCTTCCTGAGATCGGCCACAGACGCGCCGCTACCCTGAGGACTAAGCTGGAACGCTATGCAAAAATATGTTTCCCTTACCACAGAGGAAAAGTATCGAGATGGAACCTGCATGCCAAGAGTTCTTTGGAGTATTACCTAAATGGACTTCACCTTTAACTCCATTATTTTCAACAACACATGTCATGTGTGTTAAGCCAAATGTAACATAATTCATTGATCATTAAAGAAATTAAAAGTATTATTTATGTATCTTGTATAGGCTTACGAGGACACTTACAAAATGTCAATTATGATTATTTATTGGATCGAATGAATAATTGGTAAAATGCGAGGCGATTTCGCTCATGGACGGTTCCGTACGTCTATTTGATTAACTTTGTATTTTTAGTATTTATTGTTATATCAGCTGTGTAAGTAAATACATAGTGAAATTTAAACTTTACCTATTAGATCATAATAATAACCTAACCTAACCATCATCTATATATATATATAAATATAAATAAAATTAATAAAATTGGAATGTCTGTTTTTAATACTGAAATAACCGCTTTTTGCTAATGTTTTCTTGTACGCCTCCCACATTTATTTTCAACTGTTTTTTTTTTATTTATTGTTATAGCGACCACAATAATAAACTGTATAACAGTATTTGTAAAAATTGTGTGACTATCTATTATGGTTTAAGTGATAAAATCCTGTAACAGTCTGACATACAGCCAGCGGAGGTTTAGTAAAAGGCCTTCGTTTTCACCCTTTAAGCACGGAACCCTAAGAACGAACGTACCTAGATGCTGATCAGAAAATTGTCATTCACAGCATACGGCAATAGATAGGGCAACCTGCGCACCATATGCGGAAAGTGACCGTTAGGCGTATGAATGTTACAAAAGCTGGCGACACTCAGTAGGCTGGATAGGTAATAGAAACTATAAATAAATTTTAATGTTATATAAGTCTACCTTCAGAACCATCCATTACCACCATTTAAATGTGGTAAAACCCTTTGTGGTTCGACTCCGGCGGCATCACCACCACACGCATTTCTACCTCATAACAGCAGTGTTAAGCGCTGCTGTGTTCTGGTTTGAAGGGTGTGATAAGGGAGACGTACTTTTCCGAGGCGTTCCAGTCCTGAGGGGTAGCGGTGCATCTGTGGCCGACCTCAGGATCATATCTAATCCTATCAACCGTTGATTACAGATGTCCAGGGCGGCAGAAGCCACTTACCATCAGGTGGACTGCATGCTCGTCTGCTACCCCTATATTATAAAAAAAAACTCTTTTTCTATTTTAGTGTTAAGTTATTCTTAGTTTTTGGACTCAATTACGGAGGTTAATGTTTTATGAGCTTATGTACGTACATTGTATGTATGTATGTATCATTCTTTGTTTTAACGGATTATAACTTATGAGGTGTCTTTGGATTCTAATTTTTTGAAGTGACACAGGCTATATTTTTAAGCAATCAGTGTTTTTTGTTTTTATAATAATTCTCTACTTTTTTTGTTTTTCATATTCTTCATAAAACACCCTTTGACTTTATACCCATTTAATAGGGGTTAGTAAAAAATAATAGGTCGGCTAATTTAGGGCGTCACCGCCTAATCATGCATTGCATGCATCATCCAAACCTATCGTGTAAAGTTACGTACATAAAGTTTCAGCTCAATTGTTCAGCATAACTATATTCGCAATATTTGACTCTCAAATAAGAACTAACTAACAAAGCAAGTTAAATAAAAGCTTATAACCATAATGATGTCTAAATAAGGCAAATTGTGACACAATACAAAAGTAGACTATTCCAGTATACACAAACAGAAGCGAGATAATCTGGCACAGTAGCACAAAGGCGTGATACTGTCGCCTTGGCAGCGTCTTGTTCATCTGCACCAGTGGTGCTCAAAGTTTCGTCTACTGAACAATTTAAATCAGTTATTGTGTAGCGCTATCCAAAATTTTCAAGCAGGGTAATTTCTGAGTCCCACCCACAAAAAGAGAAATGTGTACTTATTTTGCACGTAAGAAGTTACACTTCCTCGGAGCATTTAATAAAACAAGAGTGCACGTGTGTCGCGTGCGTGTACACGTGCCATAAGTGAAAGTATTATAGAACAGAAAATATTACAAAATTAGTACATGATTAAATGGTTACGTGTCATCGTATCATAACTACCGTATCGTATTATAACATAAACAATAAAATATTTAAAATTACTTCCTTCGTAGCCTTTTCTTCAAAGTTCACGACATTTACTTCCAAAATTGTGTCGATTTTAGATATATTGTAAAAAATCACTCATCATTTTTCCCACAAACGCCATAACAAGTATATCTTCAACAAGGTATTTTCGACTTTGAGAAACACAGATCTACACTAATATGGTGCTCTTACTGCGAGCTTAATAATTCCTCATACGCGACAAGTTTACTTTCCTGTTACAGTAATAGGCTTACGTATTTACTTCGCTATATAAATATATAATTTAATCGCGTCTCTTTCATTTCAAAGTGCTTAGCTGTTATTGAAGTTAATCTTAGACTCATACGCAACTTATAAAAAAAATGTTCTTTTTTTGATGTGAAACATCTATAGCCGCACGTAAAACCGATTTCTGGCGTGGCGACGCATGCCGTGGCGGCGCGTCGCCACGCTATACGATGGTATATATATACAGTCTATATGCAGTAGTGTGTACGGTGTGGCGACGCGTCGCCATGCGCAATCGAATTCAATAAATAGTCATCGTTATCTGGAAAAAAATCGTAATATTTTATTTTATCATTATGACATATTTAGTTCCTATCACAATATGTTCTTTTCTGCATATTACTTTTACAAAATAATGTCGATGTTTCACATCTGCCAGGCGTCCCGTGACGGCTCAAATTTTTTTTCGTCTATTTAAATTAATCTTGAAAACACCTGAACCGGTGTTAATGGAAGTGTTGCGTAAAAGATTATTAATTTCAGAGAGATTATCGCCTATTAATAATATGAATATATTCAATATTTTGCCTATCAAATTAATTTCTTGATATTTGAAAATGATTTTCTCAAAAACGAACTTTATGTATAACATTTTAATAATAATAACAACATGGTTATTATTGGTCAATGTGAACGGGTAGCAAAGATTTTTCCTAGTTTCGAATTATCGTCCATTAATCGAATATGCAGATATTATATAAAAAAAGCCTGAATAATTTTAAATACCAATTTAAAAATAATTGCCTAATAATTAAAAATAGGAAATGGGTAGCTTCTGTAAGAGTCCAAAGATACTTCGACAATATTCTTACAGGAGTAAAAGTTATCGATAAGACCACATTCGTATGTCGCGTATCTGTCGATTATCATAACGATAAATCGATTGACATGTGTAATCCGCCTATTCCTCATTTAGATGTCGTAAGCGTGTTTCGCGCCTACATAATTGTGCGTTGTCGTGTACCAACCGCCTATTTCATTAATGAGATGTTGAATACGATCCAAAAATAAAACGGGAACTATAAATGAATCTCCATTTGTATTTCTAATTAAAAGCTCATACGGTTGCACAGTTTCTTACGCTTACTTACGAGTAGTTTATGATTGCTTTACAAAAAATGCAAAGAACTTGAATGGTGCCACGAGGAACTTTTTGCAATGCAATCGTAAATTTATTATTACTACCTACTACGTTATTTCTTTATGTTTAGAAAGTTCTACTTTTACAATTTATTGACTATTAAGGTCATATTATTTAAGCGAACTAGATTATTGCATGCCAAAGCAAAACTCATGTTCTCTAAGAGTGTCCAAAAATCTATATTGATTTAGGATCTCTTTGGAATCCCCTTATTAGGAGCTATTATACATATGATTGCAGATGCAATGGGCAGGTGCCTACGAATCAGATAGCCTATAAATAAAAATAGTATAACCAAAATAATAAATATAGTCCCAATGCCTTTAAAAAATCGGTAAAAATAAGGTCGGTAAGTAATAGGTATGTTTAGGTAGATTTAGACTCCGCTGACAAAAAAAAAAAATCCTAATTTTGTAAGCCTGTTTGGTCGGGAAGCGAGTCCAAAACCCTGCGTGGATCAGCATGGTGACCACGGTAGGTACCATTAAAAGTAGTTACGAGCATAAACTTAGAATCTTTCGCTACGTTACGAGTAACGTAATTTTACCAAACATTACTGCAGTTTCATGTCAAATACCAGCTGTCAACAGTTAAGTCCAGTCAACTAAACAGCGTAAAGACGGACAAGAACGAGTTAAACAGGATGCAAATTGAAAAGGTCAAAGACAAAGAAAAAACACATCCTGTTAAACAGGATGCAAATACTATAAAAAGATCTCTTACACAGTTACTATGCTTCTGATGGACGCAAAAAGAAAATTCCACTCCTCCGTGCAACAACATTAACTTCTTTAATTAGCGGTGGAAAAACTTCATTAGGAACGCTTTTTCAAGATGGTGGCAACAGCCGTTACCATGTTAGTCATTGCATGGCGTGTTAATAGCTTTCTGTAACTATATATTTCTGTTGTAATAAAATTACACTTAAGTTTCATTACGTATTTTTTTCAAATTTGGTATAAAGTATAAACCAACATGCAATTCGCCTGTGTATGGTTACTGTGTTACTGTGTACTGTAATCTACCTCAAAGAGAATTGGAGACCTGGAGGCCGGGAACCCTTATGTTGCTATGCCAGAGGAACCTGGAAGACCCCGACTGTGCCTAACTTGGAACACCCCAATTGTCTTGACAACCTTGACGGTCTAAAGTCGTGACACATACAGAATCACTTAAAACGAACTACTGTGTTACACAAAAAATAAATGTGGGTGTTGTACGGCCACATCCACGCAGCGTTCTACAAACTGTAATGTAAATAAACAAGTGATCTTCGATGATTGACATCACTATCACTACCAATTCTTTAGTTTATATTAACTTACGCATGTTATTTTTATTAATAATGTACGAATAAATTGTTAAATGTCGATCTTTGATAGGCAAACCAATGCATAGATTGATTATAAATAACGGGCGTTAGACTATACTAAGATCTTGAATCGCATTTTCAAAAAGTATCATTCGACTTTCGTATCTCGAGTTTTAAGACAAACATAAATACCACAGGCTACTATTAACCCCGACAATATCTCAGATGTTCGCGAAAAATCCAAAAACCGTAACCCTAAACACGGGTACACGTAGGAGCTCCGCGGAATCTCATTCTCAAAATAGTTTGTTCTTAGTGTAAACAAATGTTACGGCGTACAGCGTGTAGTAGTCAAGGTTTACGTTATGTACACGTGGTCGAAGTCGTATGTGGATTGGAATCGATAGAAAACTGTTTTTAAATAAGCCCCAATACATTTAATTTACCACGCTTTTATTTGATTGACCTGTATGTATGTAACGGAATCTTTGAACTCGATTTTAACCCACTTTGAACGGTCCGATTAAGTTAAAATTTTGAACTATTATCAAGAACCGATGATAATACACTTTTTAAATAATTTTATCCCATTCACTCATCAGGGTCGTCAGGAATCAGAATTAACGATTTTCTTTGTGCGATTTTAGCGTGGTTTTTAGTTTTAACACTATAATTATTATAAATATGATACGAGCGTGAGGGCCAAACATCTTTAACCAGCTCGATATAGAACAGGGGTTTTACGTAGCCAATTTTAAAGGATAAGGGCTTATATGTAAGTCAGCTGGCATCCGTACCCATTTACTAAACGCAAGATCAGCTTCAGAAATAGGTGTGGCGATGGTTGAGGCATGTTGGTTTTACACCTTTCAAATTTGTAAGATTTTTTTAGAAACAGGCTAGAATATGCAACACGAAATACATTGTTATAGAACGTATTTTTTCTTTTAGACCCGTCCTAGATCTAGAAAGTAGCGTAAAATTAAATATATATACGTGACGAATTGAGATCCACCGTGCGAAAGATGGTTGAAAACAAACAAATGACACACTCTTCTCCAAACATTGCGATTACACTTGCACAAAACCTTGTATGAACAAATGTAATTTCCTCGGTAAATAATTATTATTACATCGCTTCTAAAATTTTTGGGATTCCATTTCTAGGGTTCCTTACCCAAAGGGTAAAAACGGAAACCTATTACTAAGCCTCCACTGTCTGTCCGTCTGTCACACAGATCTATCTCCTGAACCGTAATAGATAGAATTGTTTTTTTAAAGAGTATGCATAAGGGTAGCCATAACAACAAATACTAAAAATATAAAAGTTGAAAATACTTACCACGTTGGAAACCATTACTTTTTGGACGTTTTTCGCTTTATCTATTGAATAGTAACATGTAGACAGTTCAAATTTTCCCAATGCATTTAGGTCAATGGCTACTACGATATCAAATACTAAAAATAAAAAAAATAAAATTTTGTTAGTACGGAACCCTCCGTACGCGAGTTCGACTGGCACTTGGCCAATATTTATTACACGTTGTGTTGACTGTCAATATATTTTTTCTTAAGGAATTGCTACCAAGAAAGATAGCCCTTATAAGTTCGGCATGCTTAAGCATGAAGTCTAAATAAGGGCCTACTTAGTATGTTGCAGTCTTTAGGCCCTAACGTAGGCGCCTTAAGGTATTTTTACATTTGCCGGTGGGCGCAAAAACTGACGCTACTACGAATGCGGCCAATGCCACCCTTTTAATTAGCGAAGAAAATGTCGATACGAAGTCGTTATAGTTTTATAAGTTCAAATTAAAAGTAAGTAAAGTACATAATATGCGTCTTTTAATTCGGACCGTGTTATCTAACTTACGTAATTTTTTATCAATGTCAGTTCATCTACGCAGCCATAACTTTACGCAGAGTATCGCAAAATACTCTTAAAAGTCTAAAAGAAGACAAAAATAATCTCAATTAAAAAAATCGACTTTAACACTTTGTTCTCGTTTTGATTACTTAATTTAAGTTCAACTGCAAAACAAAAAGAATGTATAGGTTCATATTATTTTATATCATAATTGAACTAAATTTCGCATGCTAACATAATTATAGCAAAAAAAAATACAATAAACTAATTATTAATTTATAATTACAAAATTGAGGCATTATATATTAATTTATTATAATCCCTATCAATTAATCAATTTCAATTACATCATTACATTTTGTGGTTTTGTGGTGAAAGGGAAATATGAATTCATTAACAATATTGTATTATAAATATTAATTATGTAACACATTTTCTACAGCAATCAATAATTGTTAAAAACAAGCATAAGTTGTGGCTCATTAATATAATTAAAATTAATAGCTAAATGTATTTTTTATCAATTGCAAAATAATTAAATGCTTAAAATATGTAGTAGATATTTACGGATTTGTGTTTCACATGTGTATCCTAAGATTAAGTATCAATTTTACTTTATTTTATTTTTGCAGGTACTTGTATTAAATACAACAAATAAAACGAAAAAAAAAAGCAATTATTGACATAAGCAATTTGATTGTTACTCTTTTAATTGGACATAACACCACTTATAAAATATGATAGTTGTATGAAGACAAACTTTTTGTGACTTTTTAGAATATGCACTTATTTATATAATTTTAGCTGTTGTTGTATAAGAAATATAAGGTTTATAGCCCTCCATTCTATCTTTATTTTAAGGGCAACAAGATTTATGAAACATAAAGAATGTTTGAAATAACAACAACATTTTAATGTATTTACTATTTTACATTCTAAATGTTGTATGTAAGATTGTTAGAATTAATATATTGTGAATAATAAAAATCTTGTTTTAATTTGCAACTTGATTTTACAGTTTTCTTATTAGTGAGCCTTCTTTTTACATCTTCATCTTGACCTATGGGATAAATTCAACATTAAAGCCAAGATAAAATTAAATAGTGTTACTAACAACAAAATAAAGATTTGTAAATAAAAGTAATTTGAATGGGCCATGATTTAGAATTATGAATAACTATTTAGCTATGTTAGCGAACAAAAGTTGCCAAACAAATTTGCTAGCCATTCTAAGGCCATTATGAAGTCTTGTAGCATCGATTTTCATTTATTGTATAGAAGTGATATTTAGTAAATGTATTACAAGAATTTGTTAACGCATAAACAGAATTGATAATAGTTCAGATACAACAAGTGCGACCCACAAATCAGATGAGCACATATAATCTAAATAGAAAACTTAGATATTGGACTGGAATAAAAAAGAAATATTTCTGAGAAAAATGATCACTATATTTTAAATACAATTATATTGCGGTCTATGTATTTATTGGTAAAAGTTGATTCAACTTTTTTGAAACATGTATTGCAATTTTAATGAACTGTGGGTAATTGGAATAAATATAACTTGTAGTATGTGTTATCTATTTAGGAGGGGGGAACCTATAAAATAGTCTTACCTGATCTGGGCAGAAATATCCAAAGGCGACCATCCCGAACAGTGAAAGTAACAAACAAAACAATATCACTTTACGCAGTTTGGATCTCGGCTCCATTTTTTTAATTTCGTAAGCGCCGCTAGGCAACAGGAGGGCGAAGTCACTATCTACTTGCACGGACACACTTTTTTGCATTTCGGTCGAATGCATGTCTCATTTTTGCGGAAATATATAATAACCGATCACACTCACTAAAGCAAAATTCGTAGCCTCAACGGAGAGACTTTATAAACTAAATCGTAAATTCGTAACACTTATCATTTTCTCAAGTTATCGTTCTTTGATTATCTGACAGAGATACGAACACGATAACATTGTTTTGCTGATATCGCGCGGGAGGCGTTGTATCACAACCAAAGCCAAAACTAAAGTGAGGGTCGGTGGCAAGCGAACGAGTGACAGAGCCCCAACTGTATATAAACATTGGTGATATATAGGACCACTTGCTCTCGCGGAAATTTGAATCTAGCACCTCTCACTTGTACCCTAAAACACTTCACTTGCATACTCATTCACTAATATTTGGTTGTAAATAAAACTCTGATTGAATAAATAATTCTATTCTAATATGGGTACACAATCCGAAAGCACAGAACGATCGTGCATTGGAGAAACGTCTACTTATGACAGCAGTGACAGATTTCCCTAAGTGACAGTGACGTTCTAAGAAGTGTTGCAAATATAAACAAAAAATACTTATATAATGATTTAAACTCTTATTCAAATCAGATAATGGATTGAAAATAAAACATAAATATATGCGTTTTAAATTTATTGTTATATGATACGTAGATATCGTAGATTTAAAGAAATGAAGATATGAAACCATAAAGGCTCATGCACATTTCGAGAATGCCGCACCGAAGCATTGCAAAAATATACCTGATTTAAAAAGATTTGAATAAACCAAATTACAAAATGATTTGCTTTTTTTTATTTGACAGACAACAGTAATTAAATGAATCACAGTGAACAATTAAAATTTACTTCACTTTTGTCTTTGAAGTAAAAATGCTTTTCATTTTAACTTTTTGCCAGGTAAAGCATTTTCTTATTTTTTATATAATGTATATATCATGTATAACGTGCGTTAAAAAAGCGTATTCTACTGTCTAACTGGTTAAATTCATTCAATACAGATAATGTCTTATCGAAGTAAGTTAATAACCGGCCACTGTCTGTTTACTACGCATTGCATGAGCGTAGAGCACGCTACTGAAACAATAACCTTTGCTATAAGCGCAGCATATTCTTAGATTCTGCCTCTCCCCCAAAATTGCTTCATGAGCAATGGTTTTCCATACAAAAATAACTTAAATAGGTAACCAGTAAAATGTATGTAAAGGTACTCATGTGGATAGTTGATCCGGCAGGGTTTGTCCTGCTATTAGAAAGAAAACAGCACCAAATATCCTATCCTTCATACCAAAATCGACCATACGCTAGGCTTGTGCTCTTCAATGTTTAGGAATTGATCGAGCAATATTACAATTTAGCAGTATGTATTGTATATCCAGTAATACAAAATATTGCAAGCTAAATTACATGAACTTTTCGGATAGATTTCAATCGCAGTGAACGTATTTATTCTTGGCATTGCCCTACTACCCGTTTTATCAAATAATCTGAGCTTAGCAATGCGTGTGGCTTTTGATGTATTAAGTCAATGTTAAAATTATAGATCAAACAGATCCAAATCGCATCCTCATGGGAAAGTTCCAAGGCTAGCTGCGTTATCTCTGAGCACGGCCCAACTAAACGGATTCTTTGCCAAAAATACGTACCAGCTTTTGAGTCTCTGGACCTTGTGTTGACAATTTGACATGCAACAATTTCTTGAATTGAAAGATCAGTTTTATTAAAGTTACAGGTGTAAGATCTCTATTGGATGGAATGTAGAGCCCAGAAATATAATACAATAAACTTGTTAACTTATTGTATGAAAAAGGCTATTAGACATAATCACACCTTCATGCTTACAGTATATTGCAGCGATCGGCTAACTTTTTGGCAACACAACGGAAATATTGCTGGGAAAGTATAGGCATAATTGCAATATTTGTTGGAGAAAAACGTTAGTCGTGAAAAGATCCTATAATTAGAAGTAACGCAGGCGAGAAATTAGATTGTTTTAAGACTCGCGAGCCGTAAGAAGTGTAGAAGGCGTAATGAGGGCCACGGGTTGCCGACCTTTACATACATGCTGTATTAGTGTATATGATAACGATATCAATAAGGTAAAGGAGAAGTAAAAAATAATACTTAACAACATTTATGACAGCCTTTAATCAGTATCAGTTGAACTCTAAAAGTCCCACATAATTTTCATTATAAATCAACACTAAAATGCGCATTGAATATCAAACAGTTACTCATAACATGATTGAGGCCGTTATCACATCAGAGTAACAAGAACGCGCATATAAAACAAAATGTTTCTTTTCGGCGCCATTTTGACGAGTGTTTGAAATTGTTGAACAAGAGTTACTCTTGACAAAATCAATAATTAAAAACTTTTAAACAAAATATAATGCATCAGCAAATTACTAGCTACAGTTTAATTCATTCGAAAAATAAAAATACGTTGTGGCACTAGCACTACATACATCTAATCAATTTCAAAATTAAAAAGGCACTTTAAAAATAAGGTGGGGTGATTAACACATGTAAACAATAAAATGGAAATATTTCGTCGTCGATTTCTCTCGTTACACTGTTGTTGCTCTTAAAAATATGTTAATTTTCAATAAAAATATGTACATATTGTGTTCAAAAAGGAACAAACCATACTACCTATTACTACTACAGATTAATTATAAAATCAGTTTCTAGTCACGCCAAATTATACAAAATCGATTGGTTTCTTTAATTTCTCTATAATAATAACAATCAAGTCATCATTACAAAGTAAAGCAACAATAAACGGCAACATATCTATGGTAATGCAATAGAAAACAATTGGGATTCCAATGCCACGAGAGAACAAAATATATGTGCAATTAAAACAATGTATATAAAAAATGTCCACACCTCATGTGATTACGTGTTACTGTAATATAAAAGTTATACAAATCTCAATAGATATAAAGTATTATTTATATCCATACACAATATACGCAGATGTTTGTGGTATCACTTCACTCAGTCAGCGCACAGTGTTGATGTATCATATCATCTTTTCCATTATTTTCACCAGTCCCTTATCAAAAGGATCAACTCCTCTCTGCACAGAAATTCCTAGTTATAAAATTACGATACTTCATTGATTCAGTCCACGAATTTGAAACAAAGTCCACAATTACACACCATACCATGTGATCTTATACAACACATGATTTGACAACAATGTTCTGTTCACTAGGCGTTTGTTTAATTAAACGTTCTTCCAGTACAAAATATTTA
The DNA here is from genome assembly GCF_041222505.1 of Epargyreus clarus. Classification (NCBI taxonomy): domain Eukaryota; kingdom Metazoa; phylum Arthropoda; class Insecta; order Lepidoptera; family Hesperiidae; genus Epargyreus; species Epargyreus clarus. The sequence continues at coordinate 5,738,538 of NW_027332222.1, read as the reverse complement.
ATTAGCACATTTTTAATTTGTTGAAAGTTTTTTCTTAAGTGAAGCACTGTTCAAAACAATATCTATTTTTACAAATGTTCAAGTGGAGACGCAACGAACCGCGGTCGCGCCTCGTAAGGATAGGTCCTCATTCCTGTTCATGTATGTTGACTGTACATACATATTTGTAATGCGGTACCAATTGTTTACTTGATACTAGTTGTCTATGGAGAGAAGCCAGTCCTCAAATCGTTCTCGCATATCGTATGGTGCGATTAGTTGCGAGGACGTCCGCGACCACGCGAGCCATCTCGATCCTGGAAATGTAAAATATCAATATAAATTTCATATTGGGGAATGTCTTAAAGAGCAACGGTAAACTTATAACAACAAACCTTGTGATGGGGTCTAAAATTTGAATCGCGGTCACGGAATCCGTGATCACGATTATCCCGACAGTCACGGTCGTCGCGCATGTCACGCGGATCGCGAGGTTCGCGCGAGTCGCGATGGTCCCGGGGCTCGCGGCCGTCGCGGTGGTCCCGGCCGTCGCGACCGTCGCGTCCATCACGTCCATGGTCCCGGTAATCGCGGTAGTTGGCGCGGAACCCGCGTCCGTTGTCGTGATCCTCCCGGTTGTCCTGCGGGGCGTGGTGGGGCGGCACCTTGCGAGAATCCTCCTCCTCCTGGCGCCTTTCATAGTGTATAAAATCGTCAAAAATAGAGGTAGAGTGGCAGTAGCTATGCATGATACGCAAAACTTGCAGACCCTTCGCGTGCGGCACCTCCTGCGTGTCACGAGAGTTCGTCACCGGCTTGTTTTCGTTATTCTCTAATTTGATATGACGAAGTTGGACGTTCGGAACGTCCTTAACGTAAATCCACCTGACGCGGAATTGTCCCTTCCACTTGTCTTGCGACCACACGTTCGAGTTGGAATTATAGTCGACGGCACTGATCATGCAAGCCATTCCGCAGAAATGTCCGCTGCCGTTGACCGAGAAGAACAGGTAGACCACGCCCTTCTCCCTCTCGCGCTCGCGAAAAGCCGCATCCAGCCTCTTGTTGCCGTGTTCCGTGCTGCACCAAATCTCGTATTTGATGCTGCGATGAATGTCGTCCTCGGAATACGACTTGATGACGAAGAATCTGGCATTCGGCGCGCTCAGATCGAACTCCTTCGGGTTGTAGTCATTCTTGACCCGCAACTCGTCGAGAACCGGATGCGGGGTGGGCCCCGGCACGGCGGGCATGGGCACGGCGGCGACGGGCGGCGCGGGCATCGGCGGGCGCGGCTGGTGCGGCGCGTGCGGCGGCGGCGCGCGCGGCGCGTGCGTCCAGGCGGGCGGCGGCTGGTGCGGCGGCGGCGGGCCCCGCTGCATGGCGGGCGCGGGCGCGGGCGCCTGCGGCGGCAGCGGCAGCGGCGCGGGCGCGGGCGGCGGCTGCAGCTGCGGCGGCGGCGGCGCGGTCACCACGGGCGCGCTCTTGCCCGCGTCCCACGTGCTGATGTCCATGTTGTGCTTGCCGGGCACGATCGGCGGCGGCGGCATGCCCGGCCCCTTCTTCTTGAGCCCGCCGCTCTGCGAGGACGGAGCCGGCTTCGCCGGTTGGCTGGCGATGGAGGCCCACGTCATCTTTTTGGGCTGCGATCCGCCCGACGCGTCCTTGAGCTCCGAGCCGCGATCCTTGTCGGCCTTATGTTCGCCGAGCGAGAGCGCCTGCACGCCCGTCTCGACCGCCTTGATTCCATCTGGTACATATAATTCAGCTCTGTAATAATCATCGTACTGCTTTGCGCGACCTAGTTGACCCCAAGTGGAATAGTCACCGTTTCCAGGGAAATAATTAAAAGTTGACGCCGGTTGGCCGAATGCAGCGGTTGAAAATGGTGTTGTTGAGGGTCCAAAGACACCTGGAAAGTTAGAAATAAATACTATCAATATACTAAAAGTTTCACAGTTATGGATAGATAAATTTCTTTGGAGGTTTAGCCTTATAATGAAAGGGAAATCTATCTTCTTATTTTCAGTTATTTCGCAAAAAATACTAGCTACCATCCATGCCATATGAATCATGAGGATTGTATCCTCCGAGGAAGGTCATTGGATCTGTTCCATTTGTGGACCATGTCCCATCCCCGACTCCAAAGGCCTGATAAGGAAGTGCTGTTGTACCATAATAACCTGAAAAGAATGGAAAATATATAATTAGTTTTTATTTTAATCACACTGAATATAATAGAACTAAAATTTGTGGTTTATGTTTAATAAGTAATCTACATCATTATGGCATATTGACTTCATTCTACTACAATGATAAAATAGTTTTAATAAGATAGTTGGTATAATTATTTATCTACCATTACGCGATTACATAATAAACAAGAAATGTTCTACAGTCATACCGTAGACAACATAGTAGAGCAAATAAATTACAAGCGCTTATATAAAAAGCTATTATACATAAATTTCCCTTATGCAGGTCTTTTTATAAACCAATTAACTCATAATTATACATAGGTTAGAAACATATTATGCATATTAATAATAGTTGTCAACTGATGTCATAATTGATTGTGGCAGGTGTTTCTTTATACTCTCACTTATCTATTCATACTTTTGCCAATGTATGCCATATTCGCTCACATTTACTAATAATGGCTCTGTAATTTCATACCCAACATACTGCACCACTCTACAGTGCACAAAGTATACCAATATTATTACGTTTATTAAGTTTTCAAATAAGAAATTTGGTAATGCACTAAAAAAATAAAAAATATATATCATTATAATTTTATCAATACACCCTCAATTCAATTGTGTATAAGAAACCAAACATCCCTTGTTGACAAAGAACGAAAACAAAGTGAGAAAACCTGTATATGTAAGAGATTTATAAAAAACAACTCAAAGGTATGTGAAGTCAACCAATACACACTTGGCAGCACGGTGGACTATGGCCTAATCCTTCTCATTTTGAGAGGAGACCCGTGCGCAGCGGTGGGACAATAATGGGTTGATGATGATGATGAATGATGGGCTAGGGTAGCGCTTATGATAAAAATGTGGAGTAAAATAGCAAAGTATATGTACCTACCTGCCGCGCTGTAGGGATCGGCTGCTGTCGAGATCGGTGGTGCGTACGAGGGTTGCTGCTGATGCCGCCATGATACCTCCGTCAGCTCGTCACCGCCGCTCTCTAACTGTTGCTCTTTAGGTGCATTTGTCACTGTAAAAATTTGAAGTATCCCTCATTTTTGGGTTCGGGTTTATGATAGGTCTTTTTTTAAAATAGCAAGTGTAGTGTGTCGTGTGCATGTGTGGCATGTCACATTGTGCCTTATAAAGAAAAGTGAACTATATGTAAGCTAGATATATTGATATATCTCTAGTGCATGTCAACAGATTCTCCCCAGTACCACTATTCCACTGTGATTATGATCTATGTAGCTGGTTGAAAATATTGAAAAATTAAAAAGATATTAAGAGGAGAATTAAACTTATCTATTATACATAATTTACATAGCATACAGATGTGCATGTAAAATTTCTGTGTTCCAATTTAATATGAGTGATGGTTCACAGGTTGTGATACATAATATACAGAACGAGCTAACTATTCATCTTATGTATTTGTAACCTTGAAAATAAAAGTGCACATTTACTGCTTAAACACTCATAGTAATTCTTATAAATGTGATACAGTTATATATGTTGCTACATCATAAAGTACAATTTATTAATGAGAAGCTGCTATAGGTTAATTAGTATGAGATGGATTGCTATGCCTACTTCAACTAAGCCAACAACATATTTACAGTCACTTGATTATTTAAAGTGCATGTTATGTACTCAATTTGTTTATTCTAGATACTGCTATATACATATTAGAAGTTTATATAACTGTATTATATTTTAATACTCTAAGTAATTCGCGGTGTAAGAGTCAGATGAATGTATGTACAAAAAATAAAAAATGGTTTCTTTTTCACATAATGGTTCACAATGTAGTCTTTTATGAAATGGCAAAACGACAAAACGCTATATTTAATATATTTATTTCAGCTACTGTATATTATCTCTATTAATAATCTGGTAAAGTTTGAAGTGGCGAATTTTTACACTATTTTTGCTCTCCTGTAAAATTAACAAAATGTAGATACGTTCATCTGACTCTTACACCGCGAATTACTCTCTGAAGGCGAGTAATGAAAATTTATTATCACTTGCTATAATGATGAAAATAACAAAACAATTGAGTTTTTAAAAAAGTCTGTGACTCAAGACTGTGACTTTATGAAATCACTCTTGGACGGCACTGTACCTACACCCCTTTTATTCTGAGAGCAAAACCATGCCCAGCTATGAGATAGTAATGGGTTGAACACAATGACTTTGTTACAAGCACCATATTTACTATCTATACTAATATTATAAAGAGTAACTTTGTAACGTTGTTTGTTTGTAAGGGTTAATCTTCGGAAATACCGAAACAATCATGAAAATTCTTTCACAATCAGAAACCTACACTATTTAGGAGTGCTATAAGCTACATTTTATTATAATTGAACAAAAAGTTCAGAGAAAAATAATGGCATATGTATGTCAAGTCAGGTGAAATTGGACAAGATGTAATGCTTTACCAGCGTGCGCTGACTAAACGGTTAGGTATAGACTATGAATGAACATAATATTCATTAAATATTCATCCTATTGTATAGTTAAAATTGTTTATGGTATACATTTTCAGTTACATGTATGTCAGGTTATGTTTTTTAAATGTGGTCAAGCCGCAGGTGCTGCTAGTATTTAAATATATTTAAAATGTATGTATGTATAGTGTACGAGCCAGCTCGCACATTTTTGCATTGCACTGCATTTTACATATTCCGTAAAATCTTTATGTGTATGACATGTTACAAAGACAGTTCGAATAAAGGCTTCCCGCGGATTACACGCGTTTTAATTGCATTTGACATTTTTCTAAATATACATATATACCGTAAATTTATATTTATTTTTTTTCTCCTTCGAGCCGGATTTGAACCAGTGACCTATGGACCTTACATTGATTTAGTTCTACATTTGTTCTATTTTTACTTTTAATATTTTTGTCTTTATTTTTCTTTTCTTGACACTGGCAGTATGTACAAGCCAGCTCGCACATTTTTGCATTGCACTGCATTTTACATATTCCGTGAAATCTCTATGTGTATGACATGTTACAAAGACAGTTCGAATAAAGGCTTCCCATGGATTACATGCGTTTTAATTGCATTTAACATATAGTGTCTCGATCTATTAAGATATTTATGTATATTAATCATATCCTCAACACTCAATAATTGTAATGTTATATCACTTATATCACATAAGGAAGCTTGAGCCATGTAATTTATTTATTTCTCTTGTAAATATGCAGATAGAAAGTAAAAATGTACAAGATTATATTTTATTTGGCTTTATAACATATTATAAATAAAATGAAGATAAGATTGTTTCACTTCTAATATGTAATTCTAATGCATCGTAATTAACAAAGCAGCATAAAATATACATCTAATTCACTATGCCGCATTTATTGATAGCAGCATAAATCTGAATAGGTTTATATTACATCAGGTAATGATTTGCAAAACTAGTGACTTAAAAAAACAGATGTTACGATAATATATATGATACTATGCTGATTTTGCATTGATATAAATAAACTTAGAACTGAATAAAAACACATGGACATTTATAAATGAGTTGTTTTCATATTTAAATTTAGCTATTCTCACTATTTATGATATTTGAAAATTTTATAGTTAAGAAAATTTTATAATTAAGGCAAAGACTTGTAGTAAAATAAGTAACAATTAATAAGGTTTTACAACTTATAACAACATTATTCACAAATAGTATTTTTTTTAACACAAACAATAATATTGTGACCAGTTGCTTAAGACTTATGGTTACAGTCAGTTTGAATAAATCGTTATGTTAAACCATAAAGATTGATTCACTCATTATATGCATAATCTGAATCATATTAGGTAAACTGTACATAAATGAAATAACATTATGTCAGAACAGCTGTTCTTGTTATAATCTCAGAATTATAAGTACTTACAAGTGATTAGCTATCATGTTTTGTTATTGAATCACACTCATTATGTATATGCACAATGCACACTTGTTTACTAGTCACCTATTACTAATATCAAAATGAAATAAAAATACATTTATCACAATAAATTATTCATACTTACTCTTGAGTAACAAGGAGCCGAATGACTAGACTGAAGGGTGATTATTGGGTACATATCACGAGAAATCAATAAAAATGTGTGGGAGATTTGTGTAGGACGAGCGAAACTTGAGTATAAATATCATAGGCTATGAAATATACATAAGCATAACTCAATTACAACAGATTTCTCGGAGATGCCGAATTACTTTTGATCTCGGATTTAGTTTTGAGAACATTGGGAGCATTCATTCATTTAACGGGACACTTACAACATCCGCTTACTCAGGTGTAAGGAACAGAAAGTGAAAATTAGATAACGCTCGTGACGGCATCACGTTAGTGAACACCGGACGCTAAGCCGACCGGTGCGAGATTGTCTACCGAGAAAACTCTTGCAACGTCATAATGGTACCATCTTTACCTTGGTTCCCTTGCCCTTTCATCCGCTACACGCCCGAGTAACATGAAACAAGGAATAAAACAATACACTCATTAATCTAGTATCAAAATATATGAACGTAAAAAAGCAGAAAAAGCGTAAATGCAAAATACCTGATCTGACACGCCTGCTGACATTGGCCGCGATTTCAAAGTTTATTGAGCACTTATCAAAGTCTTACGCACAACACTTTATAATAATCACATCGGTTTCACTACACAGAGTCCTACGTGTCCAAATATCACCTAAATCCTTTAAAAAGTCACCGCTCGTATTCCCAAAGTAATAGGAACAAACCGAACGAATATGGAGATAGCAAGCAATGGCCGCCGAGATAATGTTGCCAGTTCATTATTTTTATTTCATAAAATTTCAAATTAGTGTTTTTAAATATAACAGAAATTCAAATAATTTCTTGGATTTCAAAAATAATTAACAAAACAAATAAAGCTATACATTTTGAATGCAAAATGGCTTGCAAGTGGTCTAAGTATCAACAGTTACAAAACATTAAATTAAATATTATACTTAACTTTTCTTTAAAATGGGAAAATACATATTTTACAATTTCCTCAGAATCAATTTTAGGGATGTCCCTAAACAGTGGTATTATATGGAATAAGTAGTCACAAATTATTTTATATTTCGATTTAAAAATTGAATGTAATTTATCAATGCAACATGCAAAATGTTTATTTTGGTATTTTGAAAAAACATTGTCTATTTAAGTGGTGGTTATAAAAGAAAAACATTCAACAAATAATCAACACAATATTATCCAATTTAAATGATATTTAACACATTTCCATTATTATAAAAACATTTCATCTTAACAAATCATATGTAAAACCTTATTAATAAGAAACTAGTTGAGGATTATTTCTTAACAAAAAATGATGATATTGTTTTCGTGCCACTAGCTGCCTTCTGTCTGGCCTTCTCTTTGGCTGATAATGGTTTCTGCTTTTTAGATTCACTGAAACTGCTATTCAATATTCCATCTTTGCTGTCTTCCAGAATATCTTCACAAGGTTCTTGTTTCACTTTCTTATTCACTCCATTAATATCTACTTCAGATTTGCGCTTCTTACCTACGGATTCTATCAGTTCTGGTGTGAAATTGAATTTTTTTTCTAATAGTTCTACTAAGTCATCGGGCAGATATTCAGATATTAAACCAAAGGCATATTTAACATAAAATTCTGAAACAAGTTAATACACTGTTTATATTTTACAGAAATTGTGAATCTTAAAAAAAATAAAATAAGTTTTATATACAGGGTGAATTTTTAAAACGGGCCTTCAGGGCCAAATCCGAAACTATAAGGATTAACGAAAAATGCTGAAAGGAGTTACGAGGCCGATTTTGATAAAAACTATAAATGCATCATTACTTTTTAAAAATAACTTTTTCCCTAACCGGGAATCGAACGAGTTCATTTTGAAAAAAAATACACCCTCTATATTATTTCACTATCTGATAGTGTTGCTTCTAAGGATCAAATTCTGTGAAGTAATATTATGTGACAAATTAAAGGAAAAGGAAAATTTTGAAGAAAATACTTATTTTTTCATACATTGACATACTAATCCTTAAGGATTATACATAACAAATGATTTATGTATAATTCTTTAGAAACATACATAAGTCATATCATTGAAGAATTTGCTGGTTAATCAACTAATTATTCGATGTTATGACCATGACTTACGGCTTAGTATGAGAAAGTAATAGTTTGGCAAATAAGTTACCGCCGTTTTTAGGATTATTTTTTTAATAGAAATAGGTAACTGATTAAATAGTAAATTTTTATTGTGTGTTGTTTACAACTTCGTTAAAACGTTAAATATGATTTTCTTTATCTCTTTGATTAGTAATCACTCAGATTTGACTCGAAAAAGTCATTTTTGCAAATAGTCAACTTTACGTCTGTATTAAACGAAACTCCGCCCATAGCAAGTTAAATCTATTATAATGGTCCTTAAAATAACCTTAACTAAGTCGGACATAAAAATATAAATTCTTGGAGAACAAAACGTCCGCTTTCAAATGATTTGAAACATTGAGCCAAAAAAATGGTTAATACACGAATTGTTTAAATTGATGAATGGCGGGAACTTAACTGCCAAATTAGTATGAAAAAATATGTATTTTCTTAAAATTGAGGTTTTCCTTTAGTTTGTCATTTATCATTACTTCCCAGATTTTGATCCTTATAAGCAACACTATCAGATAGTGGAATAATATAGAGGGTGTATTTTTTTTTCAAAATGAACTTGTTCGATTCCCGGTTAGGGAAAAAGTTATTTTAAAAAAGTAATGATGCATTTATAGTTTTTATCAAAATCGGCCTCGTAACTCCTTTCAGCATTTTTCGCTAATCCTTATAGTTTCGGATTTGGCCCTGAAGGCCCGTTTTAAAAATTCACCCTGTATATTTAATATAAATAAAAAAATTAAGATACATGCCAAATTTCACCTCAATCGGATACTGGGAAGTGGGTGAAATTTAGCTAGCTAGATTTAATTACAAACACCGAGACATAATCGAAACTAAGATTCAAATTCAGACATAATTTCAAAAAGATAAGTGTCTCAGTAATGGATATTTGCCTAACTTAATAATTTGCATTTCTACTTTACAGGTTTAACATTGTAAAGTGTCAATATAGGTATATTCAAATTAATTTGCAAAAACAAAAGTAAATTCTATATTTTAATTTATACAAACCTTCATTAAGAATTTCATTTTTCAAATTGCTAGTTACAAAAGTTGCGGAGGATGCTCCAGCTGTGACATGAATATTTTTTTCCTTCAAAACATTGGTAAGCTTGTTAACTCTGTCTTGTAGCCATGACAGTGTTTTATCTTCATTATATTTGTAGGCCTTAATGTCTGCAGAGCCCTGGGAGGAAATAAAATGCCAATTACAACATTATATTTTTTTATGTATAATTGACTTATTATATTGAAATAGCAGGCAAGCATGCAGTCAACCTGATGGTAAGTGGCTGTAGTGGCACACATGGACATGTAATCAACCACAGATAAGATTAGATTCCTACCTGAGGTCAGCCACAGTTGCACTGCTCTCCTGAGGACAGAGCTGGAATATCTCAGAAAAGTATGTCTCTCTTACCACACCCTTCAAACCAGAACACAGCAGCACTTAACACTGCTGTTATTAGGCAGAAATATATGTGGTGGTAGTGCCACCAGAGTTGAACCACAGAGGGTACCATTATATTTATATTATATTATTAGTAATATATTGATGATTTAATTTTTACTTAATTACATGTAACAATTTAGGAGTATTAAGTATAGTATAAATGATATTGTTTTGTTACCTTTAAATCAGCAATACAACAGAGATCAGGAATAAAATCAAGGATCTTGTCAAAGCCCTTTTCAGAAAGCAAATCTTCGAGAGGTATGGCCATATCACAACACTGCTGTTTTAGCCTTGGTAACACTAAAACAGTAATTTCATTGTGCTGTTAATAAAAGCAACATAAAATGAATAGTTTGTGAATTTTCATCTTGTATATCATTTACAACAAACATATTATTCAGTCACATTCTAAAAATTCATTAAAGCTTAATTTTTTATTTATAATGCTCTTCTATTTCATTCTCACTAGTCATACTCAATGTTGTGGTCTATTTATGAAGTTAATGTATGCCAATATATAAGGTACGCAAGATCTATTTATAAAAATAACAGGCAAGTAGGCATCACTACCAAAAAAAACATTCTATTCCTTCATCACATGCCAAATATCATAGAACTTGTACAAAACAGTTTAAATGCCTTACAAAAACATTCGTTTCACATTCTTATTATTAAGGTTAGGAAGAATCATGCAATATTTGCAACAAAACAGACAATTTTTCAGCAATATCTTGATAACTTGATAGTAATTAAAATCGAACCTAAAAACAATGTGTTAATTGGAGTGACCATCATCAGGCTGCCATCAGACTTGACTGTTTCCCCCACAAACCAAGATCTGTATGGTTCACTGAATGTAACAATTTCATACATTTTCTTATTAGCATTATCTAAGCAATATTTAGTTGGATTTCCACTAGCTGGATGTGGAAGTGTTATAATATTAAAGTTGCTGTTCTCCAACACTGACTCTGGAATCAAAAATATACTTATTGCCTTAAGCTAAAACACAACTATACTAAGTACTAGGACATGTGGAAGAACTTTCAATTATTTACTATTAGAAGATGAGCTGAAATACTAACCTTTAAGAAGTAGTATCCACGAGTTTTCTATGCGCTTCACTGGCGGGCTTTTGGTTGGGGTAGATCCAACAGATTTCTTCTTAGATCTAGTAGTCATTATTGCAGTTTTATTGTCGGTACATTGGTGTAATTATGGAATTTAAATTGTTATTTATTTCAGCTTATATTTTATAAGTATCTTAATGTTTAAGTACAGCTTAATTAATCAAGTCAACCTAAACATTTATTTCAGTTTAAATAAATTTTACTTTATTGTTGCTTGAGTTGCTTTGCTTTTATTTTCCGGTTTTCCCGCGATTGTTTATGTGACAGTGACACTAACTAGAGATGTGCCGAGTCAGGTAATAATAGAGTACTCGAGTCAGTATTCGAGTATCTCTGGTACTCGAATACTGACTCGAGTACTCTATTAGACCAGATATACTCGAATACTGATGGTACCCGTACACTGACTCCAGTCTTATGTACCTTATTAGTAAAGGAGTAGTTTTTTTTATATTCCCTGCTATTGGACTGTGTGTTACAAAGTACTCGAGAACTGCATGCTAACTCGAGTATATTGTGAATACTCTGGACTCGAGTACTGACTTGATTCTTTTTTATATGAGTACATTAGTACTCGAATACCAAAAATGGCCGACTCGGCACATCATTAACACAAACTTGATATTATCGAATATTCTCATACACTTATTTTTATACATAAATTAATTTACTTTATTCGATGCTTTCATAAAAAAATATATAATTAGAATAAAACTCATAGAAATATAAGAGGTTTCTCAAAGAAACAGAAATAACACGTGCAATTATGTCAACTGATTACTGTCCCACGCTTATATAATTAATGCTTTTTATTATAAATCGATCGATGCAGTATTTCGATGTCACGTTGGAATCATTATCGATATTTTGTAAGTTGAACATCACTAGACAGCATCTTTTTTTTTAAGCTTTATTAGTGTAGATTCTTTGGTTTCGGCCAGACTATAAACTTTTACCATAGGTACAATATTCTTAAATATTTTATTTAAATTTAATTTATCATAATGAAGAGGATCTAACAATCAATAACATAAGCTTGTAGTTATTAAAACATTAATATACAGAACATAACATTTTATTTACTCGTATTTTAATTTATAAATAAAGTATTTTATACTTCCCAGATGGCAATGATAATATAGTATGACAGTTTGATTTTTGAAGCCAAATAAAACGTCATTATTGTCATGTTTACATTTTTGCCGGTTGCCGCGTTTTCTTTGTACAACTTGAAATAATTCTAATAAATAATGCAAGCCTTTTTAAAAACTGGAAAGCTCTCAGCATCTGAAAAACCATCGACGTCTGGCGTAAAATCAACTAAAAAAAAGCCGCCAGCGCCATGGGTAGAAAAATAGTAAGTTACTTTTGGATTTCTGATTGTCTTGTAAGTATACAGGAAATCTATACTCATTTCGTCTGAAGTTTCAAATAAGTTTAAACATTTGATATTAAAACGGTTTCTACAGTCGTAGCCCTTCTACGATTCCCTGTGTCGTGAAAAACATCGTCATACCCAAAAAATAAACACTCCCTGTAAATTTAAATTATTCGTTAACATTGTTGTCTGGCCGGGGATTGAAGAAAACCTTTGAGTTTCAGACTGATCGAAGACTACTCTGCCACGCAGAATTACAATATTCACGCTCATATCTTACGCCGATAAAGTCCTATGGTGAATTTATTTTTTCTTTCATAATTTCAGCCGGCCAAAAACAATCGACGATATAGTAGACCAGGATGAAGTAGTGCAGGTTTTACGAGAATGTTTGTCTGGTGGGGACTTGCCCCACTTACTGTTCTATGGCCCTCCTGGTACTGGCAAGACAAGTGCTATCCTTGCCGCTGCTAGACAACTCTTCGGTGATATCACTCGGGACCGCGTGTTGGAGTTGAACGCCTCGGATGAGAGAGGGATACAAGTTATTAGAGACAAAGTGAAAACCTTTGCACAGCTGACTGTTAGCAGTACTAAAGCTGAGTAAGTTATGTTACTATGTTAGTGCACCTAATTTTAAACTTAATAATTAAAAATATGTGCATATAATGTTAATTAATTAAATTAGCAACCCTATAATCATTTCTAGATATTCAATAAATAATTAAAATAATGTATTAATTTACTTTAAATGTCATCAACAAACGGCAGTACAGCAACAATAATAATAAAATGTTACGCAAATATTATCAATGGATTATAAAATTATACAATTAATTTAAAACAATGACAACTAATAACTATCTACTAAATAAATTAAATGAGTATCATAAATTGCAGTTAAATAATCAATTAATTGGATGTAATTATAATAACAATTCATTTATAACAATGTCCAAAAATAAAATATAAAAATATAAACTTTATTATATTATATTCCAGTGGCCGACCATGTCCACCATACAAGCTAGTGATCCTCGATGAAGCAGATTCCATGACAACCGCAGCACAGGCTGCCCTTCGCCGAACGATGGAGCGAGAGACAAGAACCACACGCTTCTGTCTCATTTGCAACTATGTGTCGAGAATCATCCCACCCATTACAAGCAGATGCTCCAAGTTTAGATTCAAGCCATTGGCTAGGGAGAATGTTTTGAAGAGGTAAGTCTGGTCTTTATAATGTATTATTATACAATTGTTTAATATCTATTAAAGTGTTATGTATGCCAAAAATGGTATGGTCATCTGAAAAACATAACTATCAATAGGTAAACTTTGAAAACTTAAAAAAAATTATATTGTTCGCTTCTTCAAAAGATTTAGTAGAGATTGAAAAGATATGTACCAATTTTATCAGGACTTATATGATGTATTATATGCAGCTTTTCTTCGTTACTTCTATTAAAGTTAAATGTTTTACCATTTTTAGGATCGATGTTAGAAATTGTATTTCTAAAATTATAATTTCTAACATTTATAATTTCCAAACCACCAAACTCAACCAAACTCAATATACTTAATTTTATATAACTATGCAGTTACTATATTATTAAATTTGTAGGTTACAAGAAATATGTGAAGCGGAGGGTGTGGACGTAGGGGATGGTGAAATCCTTAGCCAAGCTGTGGACACATGTGAGGGGGACCTGCGTCGTGCGCTCACTGCATTACAGTGTTGCCAGCGCTTGCTTGGGAAGATTACCGCTGATGGTCTGATTGAGGTACCTTTTCTAGAACATTTTTGACATATTTGGATCTTTTATATGAAGATTTTTGACCAATAGAATTGAATCACAATAATGGAAACTATATCATACTAACTGGATGCTGTTGTTCTTGAAGAAGTCTTTTAAATCATAATATACCTTTTAATGCACTCCTAAATAGACTTACATTATATAAATTTATCATTTTGCAAGCAATGTTAATTGTTAATTGTAAATTCATGAAATGATTCATATAATATTTCTTTTCTTTTCATAGGTGACTGGCCTTGTACCCGACAAGCTAGTAAATGAGTATCTAAGTGTTAAGAAATACAGTGAACTTGAGAAGTTTGTTGAAAAGTAAGTATTTGATAAAGGAAAAATCTTATATTCATGTTTAAGCCTTCTAACTTGCGTTTATAATTAAACTATCTGAACATTGAAATAACTGCCACACTAATACTACCCATATCTAAGCTCATCATGGTGGAATCTCTGATACTTTAAGTGTACATGCTGTAGCCATAGTATAGGTGTCTTTAAGAAAAAAGCAGGTATCATGTGCTTTAATTAGTACGAGATTCAGACATTGGTTAGGACTGTATCTTTCTCCTCTAGTATAGCACCGTTGTTCCAGATTCCTCATGGACGCATATTCAGCGTCCCAACTGCTGGAGCAGCTGAGCGCGACAGTAGTGACATCTGGGCACTTGACCAACAAGCAGAAGTGCATGATAAGCGAGAAGTTAGCGGTGTGCGCGCATCGCCTGCTGGACGGCGGCGCCGAGCTCATGCAGCTGTTTGACCTGGGCTGCACCATTGTCATGGCTAACAGCAACCCTTGAGGGTGTCATACACTAATAATTTTATAAATGATAAACTGCCAAGCGTAGTAACAAATATTCCAAAAAATCTGTTTATTAAAGGGTTATCGTTATTTTGGATTTTTAATTAATTAGCAATTATTTTATCTATACTAATTTTATAAAGAGGAAAACTTTGTTTGTTTGTTTGGTTGTAATGAATAGGCTCAAAAACTACTGAACCGATTTTAAAAATTCTTTCACCATTCGAAAGCTACATTATCAACAAGTAACATAGGCTATATATTTTTTATATGAAATATATTTGATAATAGATTTTGAGGCGGTACAAAGTTTGCCGGGTTAGCTAGTACTTTATAAAATAGTGTATGTCTTGCCGCCTGGAGCGAAGTAACTGATTGTTATCAACATGTTGCAAATTATTTAATATTCCGTGTATTAAGGAAAGTGGTAGGTACTTATTATTTTCGTAATTTTCGTAAATTTTTCATGTTGTTAATTGAAAAAGCATGATCCTATCACTTTTGTTGAGAACTTGTTATTGTCTGTATTCCATAAATAATAAATATCTATAAATAAACATTAAGAGTATTTATTCCGAATACCTTTTTACTATTTTTTGTCACAGTTCTTCTAATATAATTTTCGTAATCTCTAGAGTAAGTTTCATGTAATTTACAATCATTTTTGGAGTTCCGTTTTGGTATTGGTAAATTAGTGTTGAATCACGGGTTTTCTATCGGAGGGGTTGGTTCCCTGGTTCGTATCCAAAGCACCCTTGATTTTTCGAAGTTATGAAAGCATTGTGAGGAAACCTACATATCACCTGTTTCTTAAAAATGTTTTTCAAGGTGTGCGAAATCGACTTATTGATATTTGATGCCAGATGTCAGTGCAGTGAAACGTGGCATAAACCTGAAAGGAGACTCGTGTCTAGCCCAGCCCTGTGGGGTGGTTATTTAAGAGTAAAAATCGTATTATGTCGTAATTATTAACGTTTTTGGTTCCCCTTCCCTCTATCTAATGTATACCAGACCATATCGAATAATATACGAGATTACGTAAAACCAAAGAAAGTTTGTTAAAATTGATTAAAGAAGAAAGTTTCAAAAGTACTACATTATTTATTATTGTTAACATATTCTCATCTAAAACTTAATGATAATAAACTCTTTTTACCCTCTCACCCCGTAATATTTGATTTGTTTATTTGTGCCATGGATACATAAAAAAACAATTACACAAATCTTGGTCTTCTTCTTTGGTTCTTTGGTTCTTGTCCAGAATAGAAATCTTAAATCGTAATTTACATATCTGCCTGGCCGGGATTGGAACCTGGAACATTTGCATGTCATTGCGGTATGGTGACTACAGTTAAGTTCTCCTCTCGTCCGTTTTAGGTAGGTCGTTGACGTTACAAATTGGGTTGCAGACGACCTGAAGGTAAATAGTAAAGCAAGCCCAAGCTTACAGACACAGCCTTTACACAAGAATAAAAAAGCGTCAACATTTTCAATAATCGTCCCTAATGGATTTTTACTGGACTTTATAGCATGGTTCTCATGACTTGCACCGTATTAATTAAGAAGCGCGCGTATCCCCGCGGTTAGATTATAATCAATCTAGAAAGTTAAGTAATGTCGGAGTTGAGATAGTAGAATGGGTTACTATTAGTAGCTAAATCATTTTTGTGTGGCAATTGTTAGGCCCTTATTAAGACCATGACAAGATCCGATACGTTTTGGAGCAACGCAGAACTATGCTTCAACCCTCTATGCTCTATCTCATGGCTCAAGTAAAGATGTATCGAAGACTAACTGGACAGAATCCCACGTGATTAGTTATTTAGTTTCTTAGGCATCATTTTTGATGACGGGAGGGAAACTTTAAATCAAGCGTCATCTGAGCGCTAGGCCCCTGTCAGACGCCGCCAAGCAGAGCTTTACGCTCATCCCACTCCTCTTTCGGGTGATACTATGTACAACTGCATACCAACTGACTAACGTTGGTATGCAGTTATACATATAGTATTCCTTTCTGGAGTTGCCGCCTGGGCGGTTCGGGCTTCCATTTTTGCCGCCCATATAGCTTGGGTCCCCTTTAACGTTCTTCTTAGGCCAGGCCGGAGATATATTAGCTCTATTCTGATCCCAAAACTACAAGGTTTAATAAGTATCTAACGAATACTAACTTAATCAAGATGTAGATTTTGTTCCAGCAAATATGTACCTCCTTAGGTATTTTTATCGTTAATTAAGCCAAGTACTTCAACATTAAATTGATGGTTAAATAAATAATCATCTGAGGTATACGTAATAGTCAATGTTAGAAGCGTATTTGTTGCTAAAAGTTTCTTTATGGTGAATCGGGCATTTGACCTTCGGCAGGTGTACGTAGTACCCTGGGCCTGGCGCAACCCGCGTTGAGGTACTACCATCACGTCTACAGTTTACGCGCACGTTCATTTCACTTCCGCTGTCGGTTGAACGCACGGGCGAGCGAGTAGGAAAGATAGAAAATAACGTTCTTTAAAGAAAAGATAATATCGGGTGGCGGTGCCGCGGTACGGGCGCGCGACGCGCTCCCCTCCACGTCACGGTTTGCGCGCGCTCGGCTGCCATTGGCCGCGTGCGCCCCTCCCGTCGCGGCCGAGTCGCACGCGCAGCGTCTAGATTTTCAGATTTCAAATCTCGACCGTTTATTTCGTGGTGAGCGGTCGGCGCGCGCGGGTCGCGCCTCGCGCCGTCTCGCCGGAAACGTGCGGCCGCATTTCATTCTTGTTGTTTAAAAAACACGGCAACGTGCTCGTTAACGTTCGGATCGGTGCAACGTGACGTCGCGGACGATAAGTGCGTGCATATTTGCAGTGCGTCGTGCACCGGGCTCTACGACCGACGGTACCGTCAATTTCTTTCGATGAGTGGAGGTTTAGTGCATGTTTCCTAATTAATCATGACTAGATCCACACTCATCCATGGAAGTTGCGAAGTTCTACGTGAAGCGAGCGAGCGGTGACGGCGAGGACACGAGGAGATGGCGTGCCGGTGATTACGAGCGGGTATCATTACCGAGCGCCTCGCTAATGATACGTTGAGCGCGGCAGGTATGCGCTCTAACGCAAAGGTAACCTCGGCCTATCTACCTGCTTGCCCCGGCCGAATTATGATTTTGTTACCGGGGTCGGTAAAATATCGTTTATTCTGAGTGAGTTTTTGTCATAGTTTTTATGACTTAAAATGAAAGGATTTTTTTGGCACGCCGATCTTGATGTATATCCTGGATGTAATTATTGACGGATGGGTCGATTAGGTTAGAGACCCTGATTTTGGATTTGGTTGCGGATAAATGCGCGTGAGTACGGGGTGAGTGCACGCGGGCGAGGGCGGGTGGAAGGGCGCGGCGAGTAGCGGCGCGGGCGCATCTGCTCCTTCTGAGAAAGGCCATTGTGGCGGTCCCAGAGTGGTCAGTGAGGTGACGTCACGGGCTGGGGCCGACAACCTGACGCTGAGCCTTCCCCTCACCCCTCCAATGTACACAATGCACATCCGACAACTTGTACAACTATTTTTTGCATTGTTAATTTATAATAGTGTATAGGAATTTCGTTGGGGTGGGAAATTTTAACGTCTTATCATTCTTTGTAATAACGACTCCCCCTGCGGAAGTAGTCATTCAACTCAACAAGTCAGCCTCATGAATTAAAATGTTAACTGTCGTTCAAACAATAAAATGGAGGGTTCTTTTAATTTAAAAAGTTCATATTGTATTATTACTTACTTGTTTTCTATTTTTTAAAACCTTCTATGTTTTACAATAATTTGTGGGTATTTCATTATTATGTATGTACAAGCACTTTACACTATTTAATCATCAATAATATTTAAAATGAAAATATTTAAAAAGTTTGTTTGGGATTCAAATCGGCATAATTAAAAATGTTACCTATTGCTTTTTCTCTTTCAATGTTCGACTACAGAATAGTGGATGTTCAAATTTTTTTTTTATATATTTTTTCAAATTATAATAAACTTAAATGATGATAACATAAAGCCATATTACATAAACCTTAATCCGTATAATGTATTATTATTAATTAAATATCGAAAACATTAGAGGCTTTCGTTCCTAAATTAAGTATGTTTAACATATATGTATACCTATAGTGTTAAGAAATTATTACAAATACTTTATTGCTTCACAAAAAAATATGGGAAACTGGCAACTATTACGTTAAATTTATTTGAATGCAAAAAAAAAAATAGAAAATCGTTCTTTTTCGCTTGCCGAACCGCCAATTACTAACAAAGAATACTAAAGGCGAACAAAGAAGTTACCAGAAACAATTTAAAAGTATTACAGAAGGTAAGAACTAATTTTGTAAGCTTAGAATTAGTTTTTTTTTAATAATAATACGGTTCAACAAGTCATTCTCTTTCGAAAGTCATTCCCGGAATATTATTCAATTCTAAATTACTTTCTACCTCGACGAGTTAATAGATTTCCAGCTAGTGGTTCAGGTAGCCGCCCCTCAGGTAGAAATAATAGAACTGAACAAAAGGATGGGTTCATTCTGGGAATGCGGAACGAGAAACCGGCTTTTAACTAAGCTTTTTGAATATATTTAGGCGGTTCTATAGTAAAGTTGAAAGAAGAATTCAGTTGAAACAAATAAGAATATAAAAACTGTTAGAAAGCGGACAAAAACTTATATTGTTGATTTAAGTGGATGGTAGTATTGAGGTTTTGAATATTTCTGAGCGTTTTAATTTTTTATTATAAAGCGATCGTTTTATTTTTAAGTTTTTAGAATGCTAAATATAAAGAAAGTAGCGGGCAATTGTGAGAAATTATTACCGTTTTTAAGTTTATTCTTTCTTTACTATGATTTTAGTAAAATGTTTAAAGTAAATTGGGCATCGTTTTTCGTAGCATAACGCCTACAATGTAACTTCATCACATTCTCCATTTTATGATTATACCCACAATAAATTTACAATAACATTATTAGTTGTACCATAAAATAAATTTGGAATACGGATAGGACGAAACAGGGTTCGTTTTTTGGCATCGGAATACTACAAAGATGGGTTTCATTACCCTCTAATTGGGCGGTATAAAAGATGTTTAAAATGTTCACAATAATCGTCAATACGTAATAAATAGTTAAAAAATGTAGTTGGATACAAACGATGAAGTTACATGGTTCAATAAAAATAAAACGTGTGGTTTTTAAACAACCTTCATATTAAATCGTTTTAACAAGTTGTGTACGTATGAGCAACATTGCATAATGTTTCGCAGCCTATTGAAGTATACTGAGAAATAGTGTAATACATGGCCAACACTGCATGTGTAAAAACCTATATTACATTATAGCAGGTAATTCGCAAACGATAAATATACCATTCGATCAATATTAAAAACATAGATTAGTAAAGATACTTCGCCGCCTTGAAATTGAATGAAGCCGCAAATGGCTTATTATAGTAAGTTCTTTTTTTGAATTCTTGACAAATAAAAACATTTTTAGAGAAAATTTACGAATAAATAACTAATACTGCGTAATTTTCATGATAATTAAATAATTTATAATAATAATTTCAAATATTTTAGGGACATTTTAGCACGGAGACGTGGCAAAATTTTTTTACGCAACTGTTTCAATTCTCAAAACTGGGTACATTTTCTTGTTAGGAGTGAGTAATCTTTACTAATCTATGATTAAAAATAATAAAATAACAACGAGAATACTAATACATTTACAATACTAATACATTTCACATAGCTATTGGGTTCCTTAAGGTAAATAGAGTCCCTATTTACCTCTAAATTCATTGTGGCCAAAAAATACCCCTAAAAAGGCGTGAATTTTAATAGATGTGTGCGTGACAGGTGCGCACTTGCGTCGTATGTACTTATACAAATATACAATAGGTACATTGTAAATATATTTGTATCATCGAGATTTATGTGATGGTTTTCGCTTAAATTTGTTTCTTGAGCCAGATAGCTAATGAATATGGGAAATTTAAAAAAAACGTAGTTATATACAATGTCTTCTCCATATCTCTACAAAAATGTGAACCTACTTCGTACTAAAAATGGCGTAACGTTGACTTTTAACTTTTTATAATTTTATGAAGTCTGTTCACACTTTGAACATTACTAGGGGAATTTCGAATGATAAGATCCGTTTACACGTGTTCTTGACACGGTAAATATAGCAGAACAGCATAAAACCTGCTTATGAACTAACTTGTGTGACGAAACGTAGGCACCTAATAATGAATCAGCCATTGTTATTAATATTTCGATATTGTGTAATCGGTTATGCAGAATGAACATTTATTTTTGTGTCAATGCACGGGGTGCACATTTGATAGTAGGTATGCATCTTAATATGGTTCGTAGTAAGTAGATGTGCCATCTACCTATTAGCCATATGTACCATCTATTTTATTAACACAATCTTAAGTACGTTGGGGTAAAATCGGGGTAAACTTAGACTTTTACCTTTTGATGGTACTTACTGTGTATGATGTCGCTATTTTAAAACAAAATATGGGCTGTTGCAATTTCAATGAGGTTTTATCCCAGCTCCGATATTACCCTCAACTAACCTTTCTAACAATTTTATCTCTGATCTAAAGGTTTTATATTCTTATCTTAAGCTTAAAAAGCTCGCTAATATCCACTACAGTAGCGACGCCCAGAATAGACATGTGTCAATCTCTGGAATATTATTTTTACTTAAAACTAAAACATGGAAAATACTTACCTAATTTTTACGTCACCTAATTTTTTATTACAAATTTAATCTTAAATAACAAAATAAAATAGCCATAAAATATTATCATAATCGTTCCATACTGTACTTATATAATTTGTGTAACAAATGTAATTATAATTTTAGTAGTATGAAAAATGTATGAAAGTTATTTTCTTAAAACGATCTTACTTATGATCATGTGTGGTGTTATATAAATTGTATTTAAGGTAAGTGGTTAATTAAGTATTTAATCAAAGTGATGAATACTCTTTAAGTAAGTAAGTAGTGTGACACTAGCTGGACAGAAAATATGTATTTTTTTAAACCACGAGTAAAGTGCCTTGTTGCCATGACATAATGATTCGTCTTGTATGATTGTATCTAATGATTTTTAGTTAAATATTAGGTATATAATTATCAATAAATAGAATAATGGTAAGAATACAGGTATGCATAACGTATGAAGTAATGTTTATTTTCCTCAAGAGCGGTTATAGAGTTGATTCTTGTATCTAAGTATTATATTAAACTCGAAATATTTTTTAAGCGCCGAGTTCTGGGAAAACCACGACAAGTTAAGAAATGTGTATGCACATAAAATGTAAATATGTTTATAATGATAATGAAAAGTTCTTGTAACGCTTAGCTGATCTGATGATGGAGTCAGAAGTCGCTAACGGCATCTCCGTCCTATAAACCATCATTAGTATGTATTTGTATACACAGTAGGTAATAGTCAATGGAATTTACATTAAGAAACTATTCAGCGTCTCATGATGGAGCTGGTAAGTGGCAAGTGATTTTTGTCCTATAACCATATCAATGTGATCTTTGTTGTGTCAGTGTAACAATGTAAACTTGAAAAATATTTAGGGAAAAATCATAATTTCACGGTAAGGTTAAAATAAGAAAATAATGCTCATTTATATACTTTATAAAGTTATCTATTACATAAAGTCGAACATAGGTTGGTTTATCCAATAGCTCGAATGAGTTAATAAGGAAATCATTTATGTAATCCGTGAGATTATTTACTTTCCTCCTGTAGTACACACTACACATCACACAACGATCACAAATATAAACAACCTCAGGTCTTATTCTAAGAATAGGTTTTCCTCAAAATATTTTATATGGTAGCTCATACTATCAGTTATAAGATGAAATGAAAATTAATACTTAAAATTAATTTTTATTAAGTCTATATCCACATTACAGCAAAAAAGACATTGTGGTAATCACTTTTTATATTTGCACGTAAATACAAAGAAACATTTTCGTACAACAAGAACTTAATGCATGCAACTTAATGCATCGACGCTTTTTTGTAACTTTTTATATTCTACTCGTTATTTAATTTCATTTAAGTAAGTACTTACATGTTCTTAACTTTGTTAACCTTGTTAATTAATACTCCCAGGTTATTACATTACATAAAGATCAAAGAGGATCTGAAATATCTTTACCAAAAACTTACAGATCACGTTATTTCTTTTTGATGGAAAATGCTTTAAAATTCAAAATTAAGAAAATAGACTTACTACATGTTTAGAGATCTTAACTTTAAAAACGTTTGTTCTTTTCTTTTTCTTAATTTTATCTCTCTTTCTTTATTTTCCTTCTCAATTATATATCGCTTCCTTTGTATATCCTCAGGTATAAAAATGCTCTTAACGGTGAGTTAAAACGTTTTTATTTTACCACCTTTTCGTCAACAAAGGAAATATAAAAAAAAAAGTTGTAACCTTTTCTTTTACATGTATACAGGGTCACGTTTATATACTAAACGCGGAAGACTACAGTACCTACAAATAACTGTCCCTATTAAGGCTATAAAACAGTAAAACAACCTCATTAACACTAGTACCTACTGGTAATAAAGATACGATGTTAAGCATTTGAGAATAACGGAAAATGTAGACAATGGTTAAACTAGTACTTGTTACAGTTCATCATTGCGTCCCGTGGGATCCAACTGAGATATTTAGGTAAGTACCTAAGTGATTGATGCATTTGCGTTTGCGTGATTGATGGTGGATTAGTCTTATTGACATAGCACACTGATAGCAAGACCTGCAATAGCCAACTGAGGTTGTCTGAGATAAAATGAATTAAGTTAAATAAACACATCAGGAATCCTGTAAAACCACCTGCCTAAGAGTTCTCCATGAAGTTACAACACATTTTAAGTATTTATCCGTTGCTGACACGACATCAGAACTAAAAAGAATCTTTTTTTTAATGTTTCACCGGCCGGTGATACTAAATATCACTACAAAGTAAGGAATAATTTTGATTAAGCGGGTACTTACAAATGAAGAATTTATTTAATTAATTTACCTATTATTTAATTAATTTTATTTAATTAATTTTAAAATTTTAAAGTGTAAGCAATTCTTAACGTGTAATTAAAAAAAGGCGTGGTAAAAATAAACAACGTGAATTTAATTGTCTTCAATAGCTACAGGAACACTGCGTTGTTCGATTCACGCAATTTTTTGCACCAAATAGCAAATAGGCTATAAACTAAGCGATCGACGCCTCTCAATTCCCATGATTGCGTACTCCATGACATTACATCGATTCATCAGAAATACGTTACGTTAAAAGGGCGTTATACCTATGCCCCTTGCTTTTTTCTGTAAACTAGCTTCCGCGATGGCAAAGCGTGCGAACTGAGGGTCGAAGGAACCGAGGGATCCATTGTTCCCAAGCAGTTGCACCGTAACTTTGTGTATTAAACAAAGCGGTTCAAGTAAGTCGTGATTCACTCGTTCTTGCTACATATTAGAATTGTTAGACTGTTCACGTGGGTACCCGCTTGGTAAAGTTAGCCTTGTATGTAAGCTTATGTGACTTTCAATTTCAATATCTAACTTCTTGTGAACAGGTTGTTTAAATATGTCGATTATATGTTTATGTAAAGTATATAAAATACATTTAGTAAGAAGTACTTTCGGTTTTAGTTTCCTACAATAATCTTAGAACAGAAATTCCGAATGACAGAGTTTCAGAATGTATTAAAGCAAAAACTACAATAAAATCAGTGTCATTCACAGTGTAAAATGTAGTACCTACCTTTGCTTTTATACCTAGGTATTTTATACATCGTCATCAACCCATTACTATCCCACTACTGGGCACGGGTCTCCTCTCAGAATGAGAAGGATTAGGACATAGTCCACCGCGCTGGCCAAGTAAATTGGTAGACTTCACATACCTTAAAGTTTTTTTTTTTTATAAATCTCTCAGGTATGCAGGTTTCCTCACGATGTTTTCCTTCACCGTTTAGCAAGTGATAATTAATTTCTAATACGCACATAACTTTGAAAAATCAGAGGTGCGTGCCTGGGATTTGAACCTCGGACCTCTCGATTGAGAGGCCGAATTTCTTAACCACTAGGCTATCACTGCCTTTTATACATAGGCGAGTCTATATTTACAATTGGAATGTTACCAATTGAAAAGTGTGCTAAATATAATGTTGTTATAACATTACACCATATTTATAGGATATTTTTGATGCTATAGGTAAAGTCTATTCCATGCTATTTCAACCGCTGACTACAGCCAACCAAGATGATCTTGGTTGTACAACCATACGTTTAGGCTTTTCAGTGACGTGTATCAAGAACTGTACACATACGTACCATGTTAATAATGTTATGTATAGTCAAGAATTTCTGCGATAGACGTCGGGGCGATGCCCAAGTGCGGTTACGGCGTGTGGACGTTACATCAGGTTTCAGTACCGTCGCTCTCTACCTGTGGTTTGATACTTAACACTAGGCTGGAGCGTTATTCATGCAAGAGAGAATGTGAGACCGTAATAAAAAATGGCGAGGCTCCAAGTAACACAATCATCTTATACTTAATGGTATAAGAAGGTGACGTACATAATGTTCTGCTAAGTCGTCATTATTTGCATATTTTATTAATTGTTTATTTAAATTTTAAGTTTCTATCTAAACTGCATAAAAGTGCTCACTATTTAAGATTTTGGTCATAATGATCTGTCTTCTGCGGTTGCTATGTCAGACAAGTAGATCATGCCGCTAATATGTAAACCCATGAGTCAAATATTCCTTAAAAGGATTTGTTATGTAGTCATCATGCTTGATTGTGCGTATCGGTGACCTCTGTAGCCTAAGAATTTCGCAAGAAGCTACTGCCGGTTTCCATGATATAATTTGTCATACAGCTACAACATCCTCGGGGAGAGAAGTGCTATTCGAGGCTGAAACCACACGGCAGTACCATGATTATCACGCAACGTCTAAAGATTCATACTTTAATACGGATGGAACAACCACATAGACTTCTAATTTTTAAGTATATAAATTCGTAACTACTGTGTCAGATAAACATAAAATTATGATTGGTCTTAATAAATAAATGACTATAAAGAATAAAGACTTCAAAAAGGCGTCAAGACTATACGTAATTTATTTAAATAATGATTGTAAAAAGTACAATCATAATATAATTATGATTGCAAAAACTTTTATGCCCAAATGTACTTCACGTCCTTTAAGCCTCTTAACAATTAATCATATTTATATCAATAAATTTATTAGGAGTAAGTTCATAGTTCTTACTGGATATGTACGACTAACATCAGAAGTTGTATTTCATTAGGCGTCTATATAATTATTCGTCAAGTGGTACAGCAACATGAAACAAAGCTGGGTGTACAGTAGGGTGGAGTGAAAAAATTTTTTTTTCGTATTGTTATCGGAATATCTGTAAAAAGTTGCTGTTATTGTTCACAAATACACACACAAAATTTTATTTAGCACATAATAAATTTAGAGGTGCCCCCAACATCATGAACTCTAGAGAAATTTGCAAATTATTGTCAAAAAGCACCAACGTCTAATATTATCATATTACCGTTAAATAATATTATATAAAAGAATACAAGGAATGTATATGTATGGCAGACAAGATAAGACTTTAGTTTGTATTCAGAAGGAAGGCAAATTTTATAGAAAAAGAGTAACAGAAGACCATTATGTGATTTTATCAGAGCCAGGAAGTAATTATTTCGGGCATGTTACGTGTGAGTCGGGAACTGCTAAAAGTATTGAAACTATCATAATAAATCATTTGAGAACAAAATCGGTGGAATTGGATAAAATAGTGGTTGTTGGTTGCGATGGTACAGTCTTGAATACAGGTTTCAAAGGAGGTGTATAATGAATAACACCTCCTATAACTTAACAAACCATTACAACGGTTTGTTTGCCAGTTACATTCGAATGAGTTACCATTGCGACATCTTTTATTACATTTGGATGGAAAAACTACAGGGCCTAAATGCTTTTCAGGTCCTATTGGATCTGAATTACAAAAATGTGAATCAATGCCAATTGTTTAATTTACCATCATTCCCTGCATATTACCTGAAGTTGCTAGAAATGACTTGAGCACCGACCAAAAAGCTTCAAACATTTAAAGTGACTGCTTTAAATTTCGATGCAAAAGATTACACTGATCTAATTATGTGGCAAGACTGTAAGGTAACTGAGCCACCTCTGACTTCCAATTTATCTGATGAAGCCTTGAAAGAAATTGTCAAAAGTGGTTTGATTACACTCAAACTCTTAAAGATTTTCCCTGCCATACCCAAGCCGTAGAGCGCTGTATCAAATTGGTGACCGAAGCGTCAAGTGCAGTTTGTGGAGAAAAAAAACGAGACGGTTTTATAAGGGCAAGACTATTATCACTCCAGCAAATGCCTAATTTTGAAACAAAAAAACAATTCAACATCGAATAATGTACTTATTTCTGATTTGTTTCATTCCCTGATAAGAATTTCTTTTACTTTTCTTGATTAAAAATATTTAAACTACTGATCAGGCTTTTATTTAAAGTATCACAATGTAGTTTGTTTAATAATATACAGGAAATCTAGAAAAATACTATCATTAAACATTAGATCAGTGTTTTTCAAAATTCTGTATTTTTCAAATTTTTAATTGGGTTGGGGCACCTCATAACATTAAGACACGTAAACAATATTTTGTACGCTGAATTTACTCATTAAAAGGCAACTTTTTACCGCTATTCCATCTAAAAAAAAAAAAGAAAAATAAAATTTCATACATTTTCACTCCACCCTAGTGTACAGTAAGCAGCCGGCTTGATTGTCGCCAATTAGTTGTAATAACGGCTCGCCAGCCGGTAACTAGATGTAATTTGTCCGCGAACCACCCGACATTGTGACGGACAGAATGTTCTGTTTATAATTAAATCTTAGTAATATTACTGAATTACTAGAACATAAGTGTGTGCTATTTAAAATGCATAACTGTGGCGGTGAGGTTGAAGGATAATAATTTGTATATTGATTAATGAATAATAAGTAAGTATAAGTAAGGTTAAATTTATATAAAGGAAAATATAATTTACCTTTAACTAATTTCAATAAAGGTTGTAATTCAAAGTGGTCCAATTCTATATACCCACATCTCGCTAGTTCTTTATAATGTGTGAACCAATGATATTTTACATATATGGTGTGAACGATACTTTCGATCACATTCTTTATTATGAGATGTATTACTCAAGAATTACTAGTATACTCCGCGCCAAAGTGCTAGTCCGCTCTGATGTTGTTGCGAGCAAGTATAGTCATAAAATTTGCTATGACACGATTCATTTCTGTATTCAGAGCAGTTTTACGCGGACTTTAATTGAATAATATATTATTCCTTTTACTAATCAAATTATGTATAAAACAGTACCAGTTGGCTATTGGCAGCCCTATCCAGGATAAATTACGAGGAGCTGCTAAAAAAGAGTGAGCTTTCAAAATGTACATTTAATGCGACGCAAATTGCTTACTCCGCGCCCGCGTGATTGATTCGGCACTGAAACTTTATTGCTGTTTGCTCTTGACGAAATTATAATTTATTATGTAAAATACCTTGATTAATTTAAGTTTAAGAACTGAATAAAAATGTATTATATTAATAACTGTAATATGTAATGGACCATAAGGGTGATAACTGTAAACACATAACAAAATGCGTTTTTAATATGACAAAATTCAATTACATTCAAATGTCATTTAGTTAACATTTCTTAAAGAAAGTTTGAACATTAACAATCTACCCATAGATTAGTAAAGATTACTCACTCCTGACAAGAAAATGTACCCAGTTTTGAGAATTGAAATAGTTGCGTAAAAAAGTTTTGCCACGCCTCCGTGCTATAATGTCCCTAAAATATTTGAAATAATTATTTAATTATTACGTAAATTACGCAGTAATAGTTATTTATTCGTAAATTTTCTCTAAAAATGTTTTTATTTGTAAAGAATTAAAAAAAAGAACTTACTAAAATAAGCCGTTTGTGGCTTCATTCAATTTCAAGGCGGCGAAGTATCTTTACTAATCTATGAATCTACCACTGCTTTCAAAAGTATTTTGCTATAAGGAAGCGGTGCGAGAAACTCTACCTAATGATAGGTTAAAGCTTTTATTATGTAGATACTGTTTTGAAGTTCCTGTTTTATTGTTAAAGTGGGATTTTATTATTTCTCAGTTCTTTTTTATTTTCTACAAAAATTACAACTTTGAAGAAGATTTTTTTGTTTATGCAATGGCTTCTCGGTTTTATGACCATTTTGCCAATGTTTGAAGATTTCTTACTACCTTAAACGAAAGGAAATAATTATCAACAAATTAAATATCTATGTTCTGTTCATAGATTAGTAAAGATATTTCGCCGCCTTGAAATTGAATGAAGCCGCAAATGGCTTATTATAGTAAGTTCTTTTTTTGAATTCTTGACAAATAAAAACATTTTTAGAGAAAATTTACGAATAAATAACTAATACTGCGTTATTTACATGATAATTAAATAATTTATAATAATAATTTCAAATATTTTAGGGACATTTTAGCACGGAGACGTGGCAAAACTTTTTTACGCAACTATTTCAATTCTCAAAACTGGGTACATTTTCTTGTTACGAGTGAGTAATCTTTACTAATCTATGGTTCTGTTAAATAAAAATAATTCATGTATAAATCAGTTCACAACTCTAAAATATATCGCACGATACATGCAGAAAAGAAAATTGCTGAATTGGAAGCTTCTAATTTTTTTAAGTTCGTTAATAAGTCGTTTTGCGAGTTTAGCACATGAACTTATTCTATTGAAACGATATTAGGTGTGGTTCATCTTATGCCATAGGTATTTATTTCAATCCGTGTTCGCATTTAGTTATTTTGACATTTGAAGCCAGTTTCAAATATCAATAGCATGCTATTTATCATTTTCAAGTTACGAGTAGGTATCATAAAATCTTGAGTCTTGTGACCCTACAATTCTTGATTTAAATAACATTTTATACAAAACATCATCAAGGAAACATCTTACATAATTAAGATTTATTAAAGACAACATTCTTATTTATATATTCATACAAAATATGAAACATGTTAATGTTAGGTAAGTGTGAAAAAGTAATAGTAGGCACGAGTAACCTTGTTAACGAGGTTACTAAAAAACTTATTTCTTTAAACTAAACTTTTGTTTAATTACATAGGTTTAATTACATTCAAGGACAAAAAGATTTCATCACTGCATTGTGTTACTCATACAAATGTACATTCATTGTGAGTATTGTGACAAACGGATCATCTAATTATATAGTTTAGTCCATTCTTATACCTATGTAACATGGATATATATCTCAGACTTATCAAAACATAATTAAAGGTTTTTTAATAACAATATAGAAGTAGTAGACGAGCATGCAGTCCACCTGATGGTAAGTGGCTACTGCCGCCCATGGACATCTGTAATCAACCCCAGATAGGATTAGGTATCTATACCTACCTTGTCCCTGTAGTTCCGGGACTAGAATAGGGCTACGGTACCGTACCTGAGGTCGGCCACAGATGCGCCGCTACCCCTGAAGACTAAGCGGGAACGCCTCGGAAAACTATGTCTCCCTTACCACACCCTTCAAAACGGAACACAGCAGCGCCTTACACTGCTGTTATTAGGCAGAAATAGGTGTGGCGGTGGTTCTACCACCTTCAGATCATTAATTAGATATTTAAGGTATCAAATCAGTAACATTGGTACATCACATGTAGTGTACTGGTTAATAAAAATAGAGTAACTTAAGAATACTTAGGTAAGTTAATCCCCTGTGTGAAATGTTGGGGAATGAAATTTCATAAAATCTTTCTTACACCTTGTCAATAATGAGTACTACTATAGCGAAATCTGCTATTGTATACTCTTCAACTCTGTAACTATGAATATTACAGTTGTTAATTGAGAACATTTCTAACAGGCTTTTCAGCTGATTTCTGAGAATAATCAACGCATAGCATCGAGTGAGATCGCGCAAGAACTTTGAAGAGCTCTACGACTTAACCACTACGTCACTTTATGATATATAGTTTTTGTATCAAAGGTACTTAAATACATCAATCTTTGTTTCTTTCTTTAGAATGTGACATACGCGGGCTGGGCATTGTTATATTTATTAATTCTCAATAAGCTGTCGTGTTCCATATGCGCTGCAGCGGTCATTAAGCCAATGAATGTTGATTGAAAGGGGGAAGGGACTTCGACATCTTATTGTTTCGTTCTCACAAGATGTCATTTGTTTTGTCCAAGTTTTTATGTGTTGAAGATAGTTACTGTTATGCTGTCTCCGGTTATCATCAAACCAAATTAGGACTGGACTGGAGATTAAATTGTCGAATGAAACATTTAGGTAAGGTAAATAGATTTAATCGAGAAAGTCGAGTGAGACCTGAGATTAAAACTTTTATATTCTTGAAAAAAAATCAATAGGTATATCATAGACTAGTAAAGATAACTCACTCCTAACAAGAAAATGTACCCAGTTTTGAGAATTGAAATAGTTGTGTAAAAAAGTTTTGCCACGTCTCCGTGCTAAAATGAGCCTAAAAGATTTGAAATAATTATTTATTTATTATGTAAATTACGCAGTATTAGTTATTTATTCGTAAATCTCTAATAATGTTTTTATTTGTCAAGAATTAAAAAAAAAACTTACTAATAAGCCGTTTGTGGCTTCATTCAATTTCAAGGCGGCGAAGTATCTTTACTAATCTATGAGGTATATAGGTATACTTTGCTACAGTTGATCACAAGTGCATGCAAATTATGTTCCCTACGACATCCTTCATACAAGAATTGCGGAGTCAGAAGTAAGTGTGGTGATAATGTGTATAAAACTATTAACCGCGAAAAATTTCAACACCTTAAGATCTCTGTTTATGAAGATAAGAATTCACAATCATAAATTCGCATACCAATGCGTCAAAGAAATCTTTAGTGTACCATATTTGATGCTTTTATAAATTGACAAGATTTTCAAGCATCGAAAAACAAAAATATAGCCAAAAAATAATCTACAATAAATAATACACACGTGCTGTCAACGCGACTAAAAAGAGATTTGGCTTATTTATATAGTAACAACATAAATATGTACCTATGTACTAACGTTTAGGTAGTTAATTTATGCAATAACCGACGCTTGACTGTATGAGTCACTGTTACATGTAATTTGGTTACAGCAGCTTGGGAATAGGGTTCACACATTTGTTTTTCTGATTTCTTAGTAACTGATAAGTAAATTACGTAAAGTGTTTTATTATTCGTTATTTAACTTAATAAAACAAGTATTTATGAAATGAAACATAATTTCAGAACAGTTTGGGTGGTCGCTTTTTTTATAAAATATTTTTATGTGCATTGAGAAATGTTTAGGAAGGCGGTTTTTTTAACATACTGGAATTGAAGAAACGATAAGTACTTTTAGTTAAAAAATATATATTATTAAAATATCTGCGATTCTCATCGTTGCATCTATGTACCTACCTAATGACGTCAAAGACCGTCATGACAAAATGGTGGCAGTGGCGCCATGCCACTTGCCAACGCTACAAAGCATTTGCTTCGGATCTTGCAATTTACCTACGCACCAAAGCGTTTCACTTTTGGTAATTTTTGATTAAGTTTAAGTGATAACCCTAATGTGGGTTAAAGGACGTGTTACCTTTTCCCATCATTTAATTCAGACACTTCATTTACTGTTAATCAATGAATGTTGTAACAATGAACAGTTTCGTAACGGCAAAAC
Organism: Epargyreus clarus; assembly: GCF_041222505.1. NCBI lineage: Eukaryota > Metazoa > Arthropoda > Insecta > Lepidoptera > Hesperiidae > Epargyreus > Epargyreus clarus. Next base: position 5,705,693 of record NW_027332222.1, on the reverse strand, counting down.
ACAACGTCATGAGGAAATTAAAATTAGTGCTTGGGAATTGCCCGAGAGCTACCTTAAACGGAACTCAAATATTTTGTTCGTATGATAGAGGGTGAACAAATCACGTTTTAAGAATCGATTAGCCTGCTTAAATCAATCGTAAATGCCGCGCAGTAGGTAATGGAAAATATTAACAGGTGACAAAGAATTGCAGGTCGTATTTACGAAAAATGTGCCTGTTTTTTTAGTAAATGGAAGTCCGCCATTGTAAGTTTTTCGTTTGTAGTCATAGATTGTTACAGATTACGCACTCCTAACAAGAAAATGTAAACAGTTTTGAGAATTGAAATAGTTGCGTAAATAAGTTTTGCAACGTCTCCGTGCTAAAATGTCCCTAAAATATTTAAAATAATTATTTATTTATTATGTTAATTACGCAGTATTAGTTATTTATTCATAAATTTTCTCTAAAAATGTTTTTATTTGTCAAGAATTCAAAAAAAGAACTTATTAATAAGCCGTTTGTGGCGTCATTCGATTTCAAGGCGGCGAAGTATCTTTACTAATCTATGTTTGTAGTACGTATTTCAGATCTTTTTACAAAACGCAATACCAACATTTTCTGAGTCAATGTTGTAATATAGTTTATTACTTTACGTGAAACAGAGTAACAAATGAAACCGTCCACGACATTTATACCAAACAACAATAAGACGAGCTTTCACGACGTTCCACGTGAATCTTGTCTATCCAGAATCCTGTTTACGCCTCGAATCCAATTTTCTCTGAAGGCGGTCTGCAATCTGCAATCATTATTTTTGCAAAGACAAATCCATTTCTGTTCGCGGTACGTGACTGCGGGGTAATGAGAGGTAATCGCGGCTCTGTCATTATGGGCGGCGTACCGAGCGATTGCGGTGTCGATAGAGATGCGAAGTGGAATGATTTATTCGAGTTTTTTTAATAATTCACTTGGTATTCGATGCTTTGTTCTTTAAGTTACGGACGAAGTGTGTTACAAAGTTACATGACGTGTTCCTGTTAAGCCCTCAAGCACTTTATATCAGATGAACAGACAATAGCATTAAAAATAAAACTTGTTGCCCACTAATGGGTTCAACTATCTTTCCCCAATTGTTATCTAATAATACTGACCGGGATCGCGCGCTTACTCTGTCCTCCGGAGCATTGAAACGTGCATGAAATGTGTGAAAATGTGTTAAAATATACATGTTACGTTATTGATAATAAAGAAAATGTATCAATAAATTTATAAGGTGGCAGTTAGTACGTTTAAACCAATGGGTTTATAAGCATTTTGAAGAAAAAGGGATAAAAGCTTGTAGGTAACAAAATTACTACTGATATTAAAAGTATACGTATTTCAAAGGGTCGTGATAGTATACGTTTCCTAGCTAACCTGAGTTGCTCCTACCCAAGCGATGCCACACCACGGTCACGACCGCCGTCAACTGTGACATTGGGAATTGCACACTACAGTTTACTTGTTCTAGTACCTACAATTACTTATTATGCTGGTAGAATATCTATAGCGAATCTGCTACATTATAACTGAGTGCAACGACACAGGACTCTCTCTCTACATAGGACTCTAGGAAGACAAAAATAGTTTAGTTCTTTCAAGCACAGTGGTGAATTGGCGGTGACGTTTTGGTGATTATGTAACCATAGGTGTTAACTGAGCAATTAGTATTTAAGTGTGAAGGAAAGCTGGCAGAAACAGTGTGTTTCGACCGGGTTTCACCACCGCTACACCTATTTGTAGCGCACTTCTTGTATTTCGGTGGAATTGCATGTGTCAGCCATATGAGACAACCATTTCCCAGGAGTGGCAACAAATTTGTGAAAGGCAAAACCCCTGTTCTACATGGAGTTGGTTACAGACAAATGTATTGAGCAAACGGAACATAAATACAAATGTGTGGTGTTTTCAAAATTCATACTTAGGCTGTTTGTCCACTGCACCGTCACCGAGCCGATACCGAGAACGATATTATTTCGGGCCGATTTTAATTATGTCGTGACGGCGATAGTTTGTCCATTGCGACTGATATCGGCGGTTTATTTTGTTCCAGCTGTCACTCGTGTGACGACAATGGACAAGTTCCAATGTGTTTTACATTGCCGGCACATCGGCCCGTCAAAAACTCGGTGCCGATCTAGCGGTCACGCCGATCTACTCGGAATATATATCGGCGGCCGGGATGACGGTGCTCGGGTGACGGACGTGCGTTGGACAAGCTGCTCAAGGGTACAGTATCCATGAGCGGCAGTGAGCACTTACCACCTACTTGCATGATCATTTGCTACAAAAAATAAATAATAAAGTAATTTAAATATGTAATATTTTTGAATTGTGTCATTATTATTCCTACTGTTGTTCTTAATTAAAACGAACGCTACTCATTAATCTTATTAAATTCGAGAGACCCATAAAGTAATTAGTAAGTACATTAATTTATTCCCTCCTTGTATTTGTTCGTAAATAAAACGGGTACTTAATCTCGTTCTAGGCCTGTTTGTTAACGTATTTGTTATCGCTCTAATTTAGTAAAACAAAACTTAACTTGACAATGTTGCTACTAGGTAATTTATATTGTGGAGTTGTAGTTAAGTATCGAGTGCTACTAATTTATAATTTTCTAATACATAGAAATATAAATTAGGCGTCTGTGTTTCCTATTTATGCATACAGCCGAGTGATTTTACTGCTCTACGACACTCTAGATGCAATATCACAGGATATTTAGTTTAAAGAAGCTACTAGAAGTGTGCCATCTTAGTCGGTAGCAATGTATCTGTTAGCGGTCTCAGGTAATACGTTAATTCAATTTGAGGTTGATTACAAATCTTCATGGACCATTAGGTAGGTTGCATACTATGTACCTACTTCAATACTATGGACTGGCTGTCAGATGGCGCATTTTGCCAACCTATATAAGAAGAATAAACAACAATCGATATAAAAAGTCGGTAAAAATATTGTTCAATATTGTTATTGATAGATATTTTTCCTACAAAAGTTTCGACGTTGGCAAGTTCTTTTTTATAAGCTTGTACATATAAATGAATATGCTGTAACAACAGCATGCATAATCAACAGAAAATTTAGATTTCAAAAACAAAATTATATTTAACGGGCTAATGCTAATGCTCGAAAAGCTAACACGACTCTTGCACTAAAATTTGTAAGCGATCCTATCCTATTTAGACTATGTAAAAATTGTCAATAATAAAATTTGCTAACACATAATAAAAATTAACTGGACTCTTGCCTACTTATTCCTTTAAAATGTAGAGCTTCGTTATCGACGAGTACCTACTGTAATACGCAATAAAGGAAGTACCGTTCACAAATTTAATGATCGGTGTTAATATAACCCGATTACACATCATTTCAAATACTTTACATATATATTTATACTCTATATACATATTTGCATTACACTTGCTGACCGTAGACCTCTAGTGGTTCAACTGTGATAAAAACACATTTCATTTTAAGTGATTAAAATATGGAAAAACTGACTTACCTTCTCGCAATGAGGTTTTTCAATTTATTGCTAAGGTTGACGTTTATAATATAATTTACTTCACACATAAAAAGCACACACTGACACAACCTTTTATGGGTAATATCCCTTAAGATGGCTAAACTTAATAGATATTGCTAAAAGTCTGATGCAGCCAGTGACATTTTGTAATTAATAAAATCATAATAATACGGGTAGTTATAATATTATTTATTTTCACTGGATTGAAAGTGGTAAACACTTCGTAACACCAATTTCTGCAGGCTGCTGGTTTAATAGCATGGAAAGGCAGTTTTGTCTTCGTCGATAAATATAAAACATACTAAAGAACTTTATACTTGCGTTACTATGACCTAAGTTACAAAAAAAAATAACATTATTCGATAGGTCCAAATCGCAAAATCTTGCGTACATTCTAAACTAAGTATAAAGCTGTTTACTTATACTTAAAGTAAAGAACATCCCACACAATGTGTGACCACCGGATGTAGAAAAGACAAGACAAATTAAAATAACTACATAAGTATGTGCTTGGTGCGAAATTAATTTTGTTATTAATCAAAACATGTAAATCTGCGATCGGATGGTTGTTTTGATTGGTTTCAAGTGCAGACATATTTTATGAGGACATAAATCATATTTGTAGCGCGTACCATTACAGAGTAAATAATTGTGTAGATTATAAATCTTTTATTTTTTTAGGCTGAGAAATCTTTGAAAAATGATTAAATGTTTGTTATAATATGTCCAGCCGGCATATTTCCCTGTTTAGCAATAATTATGTTTTGATTAAGCGTATAATTTAAATTTTGATTTAGTTTAAAATGAGAATGAGTAATAGACTGACAAAACATATAAACCTACCTGTTGCGCAAAAATTAACAGAGGTGATTCCTTAATATACGTAATAAATAGGAAGTTTATTTCTTTATTTAAGCAACAGTTATAAGAAATAACTATATTATTGTTTATATAAAGAATAATAATTAATTTTCCCAATAAATCAGACTTTACATGTCCACGACTAGACCTAGGCTTTCTTATAACCAGATGGTGTTCCCATATTGCCATATATGCTTTGTTGTCTGGTTATCACTTATCAGTTATCACATAGTAGATAGGTATATGATTAATTTCATTTTTGCTGCATATCAAAAAACGTAGTGTTGGTATATAGGACCCTTAACACTTAAACTATCAACTACTTATCCTTTTTTTATACTTATACGTATTTACAAATATAAATGGGTATTTTAGTCTTACATTAGCAGCATATAACATTAGGTTCTGGTCTTAAAAGTTTGGTAAACGCAGACATACCTACTGAGATATATGAAGAATGTCAACAAGAATATCTAAGACTAAACTAAAGCTAAACTTTATACAAGTCGATCGTGGAATTCGTCGTCGGAGTTGCAGGCCTAATTAGAACAACACGAGATGGAATCAATTAGATGATCGTAAAGTAGGCCGCGATCAACAGCTGTTCGGTCGGCCGACTGATCGAAATCGAAAATTAACTGATAGACGTTGGATTAGGAACTGGACGTAGTAATTGGATGTACCGTACGCAATGGTCACCACTGTGACCAATTTGATAGGAATACGCTATAGGAGGTACAGAGTTAAGCTTCTTGCAATTTTGACACAGATTTAAACAGTTGACTTTTTAAACTAAAACATAAATGAATAAATGTGTGAATAAATTTAGAAGGTGGTAGAACTCTTAGTGGTTCGACTCCGGCGGTACCATCGCCATCTATTTCTTCCTAATAATAGCAGTGTTAGGCGCTGCTGTGTTTCGGTTTGAAGGGTGTGGTAAGGGAGACAGACTTTTCCGAGGCGTTCCAGCTTAGTCCTCAGGGGTAGCGGCGCATCTGTGGCCGACCTCAGGTAGGAATGTCTAATCCTATCTGGGGTTGATTACAGATGTCCATGGGAGGCAGTAGCCACTTACCATCAGGTGGACTGTATGCTCGTCTGCTACTCCTATATTATAATAATAATAATTAGGTTAAGAGCATAAATACGAACCGTCTATCTCTCTGTATTTTTGCATGAATTTATTTTTACTTTGTACAAAATCAGCAAGAAAACGAAATTGAAGTTTGAGATTGCAAAAAAATGCAAAATGATAATTAAAACGTAGCGAAAAAATTCTAAGTCTATAATTAAAACATAATGAAATTGAAAATTTTAATTTTGATACTGGATTACCGACACCATTCTTTACGCATTTCAGAATAATTATTTAAAACTATACTTTTCTAGACTCTCGATTGAAACGTTTTAATTACCCCATCTCTGCTTAGGATATACCAGTTTTAATATATAGACACTTAATTAAACATTTTTCTTAACACTTAGCAAAAAATATCTTAATCACATGATTAATGAAAGATGAAAACGATTAAGAAAGTATGTACGCATAGCGGTCTCTTCAATTAATGACTCGTATGTTGGTGGAATCTGGTATTTTCTAGAAGCGAGCCGACAGATAAATCCCCTAATGACATTGAGTTAATATAAATTCCTATATCGCATGTTTAATGTGGGATGCATGCGTGTGAACAGTTAGCGTAGTTGGCGTTTTTCGTCATTGATTCTTTACGGGCCCACTGATGGGCACTGCGGGCCTACCAACATCTTTTAAAAACGTCATAATTCAGGAAAGTTTTATTTCCTCCTTAAAACAGTAAAATATTCCGTCATACACAGTTGAACAAACTTAAACCCTTATTAATTATTCGCTTATCCATTGTATTAAACCATCTGAAATTGTCATATTTTGCTTAAAAAGCTAAGTTTCCTGCAAAAAAGTAAAAGTATGATTAAAATAATATTGTTTTAAGATATGGTAGTAACCCCCCTGGTCTTCAGGGAAAAGCGTTTAGCCTACGGTCCTTCTCACTGGCTATGTATGCATTGGTAAATTTGACATATTTTTGAAAACATCATTATTATAATTGTACCTGGCGGTAGAGCAGAGGTGCTATCTGATGGTAAGTACATTTACTGTAGGTATAATATTGTGTAAATTCTCTTTATATTTCAATATAGTCTTCGCCAAACTGTTAGTCCGCTCTGAAGTTGTTGCGACCAGTCATACAATTTGTTATGGCGACGCGACTCATTTCTATATTCAGTGCGGACTATCAGTTTTACGCGGACTATACATGAAAAATGCACAGCAAAATACAGAAATAATAGCAATGCTACTTGAAACATATTGGAGCCGTTCACGCGAACAGAATCGCGACTAAAAGCTAGTGTCTAATAAATTGCAGCAGAACTCAGTAAATTAACATAAACCGTCATTTTAGTGCATTATCGAGTAGATAAAATAAATAAGCTTAACCTATCTTGTCATTCGAGTCTGACTTATTGGCTTATTAATGCGTGCTTGGCGATTCTGACCGGTTTTCGATAAAGTTTCACGTTATGATTTTAAGTTTAAATGATTTAACCATGGAACGGAGTAATATCTTCACTACGATCTGCTTTGATCGTTCATTATCATCATCATCATCAACCCATTACTGTCTCACTGCTGGGCACGGGTCTCCTCTCAGAGTAAGAAGGATCAGGCCATAGTCCACCGCGTTGGCCAAGTGTATTGGTAGACTTCACATACCTTCAGATTTCCTTTTTTTTATAAATTTCTCAGGTATGCAGGTTTCCTCACGATGTTTTCCTCCACCGATTAGCTAATTAATAACTGAGATAATTAATTTCTAATACGCACATAACTTTGAAAAATCAGAGGTGCGTGCCTGGGATTTGAACCTCGGACCCCTAGATCGAGAGGCCGAGTTTCTTAACCACTAGGCTATCACTGCTTTGATTATTATTCATGTGTAAACTGAATTAAGAAGGTGATAAAATCTTTAGTGGTTTGACTCTATTGGCGCCATCTACTAACATTTTACCTTATAATGACAGGGTAGTACTGCAATCTTTTAATTTGAAGGGTGTGTTAAGGAAGATAGTAACGCCTTAGTCCCCAAAGGAACTTAGATCATATCTAGATTAGATTTTAGTTATACATCGCTGACAGTAGGTAACCTCTTACATTCATGTGAACTAGATGGTCGTTTGACTAAATATATTGTCAATATATTTTTATGACCAAGACATAGACAATCAGTATTGCTAGTGTAATCAAAATTAAATTTTATAGAGAACTAATAAAAATATTAGGATAGGGGTAGTTTGGGTGGAGATCAAAACATAGAAAGAAAAACAAAAGAAGATTAAAGTTCTTTTAAAAATCATCACAAAGGATGTCAGTACCTACAATTATTCTCCATTATGTTTGTGGCAATCCACAGTATAACTATTTATTTGAATTTGAATACATTTTAATTGACTTTCCCCTCGTAGTGTAAACGGGAATGGGCGGCGCGCTTTCCGCGCAACCTGTCATTAGCGACGGCGTTTGAAACGCAAATCGCACACCATCGTACACTGGTAGTGTTGCCATGTTCTACTACAAAAATATAAAATGTATTTAATATAAACTTTTCAGTAACTGTTTTTATTTGCAAAGTGGCCTGCACGGCTTTTAGGAGTTCAGAATGTAGAGTTAAGGATGCGAAATGGAAGATTAAATCAAAATGGCTTATTTGTTTCATCTTTATTTTTTTTGTTTATTTACCTATCATAGGCTAGTAAAGATTACTCACTCCTAACAAGAAAATGTACCCAGTTTTGAGAATTGAAATAGTTGCGTAAAAAAGTTTTGCCACGTGTCCGTGCTAAAATGTCCCTAAAATATTTGAAATAATTATTTACTTATTATGTAAATTATATTTATCATAGTATTAGTTATTTATTCATAAATTTTCTCTAAATATGTTTTTATTTGTCAAGAATTCAAAAAAAGAACTTACTAAAAAGCCGTTTGTGGCTTCATTCAATTTCAAGGCAGCGAAGTATCTTTACTAATCTATGTTACCTATATGTATTTAGTACTATTTAGGCAGTGGCCTGTGTCAATGATAGACAATAAGATATAGTTTTGGCGGTGGCGGTAGTGCCTGTGGTGCTGTACAGGAAAGCCCCCGTTCAACATTATTGAAAATTATTAGCTTTTTATTCTTTTTATTTTTTAAAAACTTGAGCTTTTTACCCGATTGCGGCGGATAATTTTTTTGAGCACTCGATTCTTCGGCATACTTTACAACCCAAACGGCTTGTTTAAACATGAGGTATCGTTAGATTCGTCTAAATTGTGTAAGTGATAGAGGCTCTTAAGCATTCGGGTTTCAATAAAAAAGAGAACTTCTATAATATAGGAACTTCTATAATTAGGAGTAGCAGACGAGCGCACAGTCCACCTGATGGTAAGCGGCTACTGCCGCCTATGGACATCTGTAATCAACCCCAGATATTCAAATTCAAATCTCATTTATTCAAAATTGATTCATATAGAATACTTTTTGAAAGTCAACAAACTACCACCGCTTCGGAAAGTGTTGCGCTATGGAGAAGAAGCGGCGTAAGAATCTCCATAATCTCCATAATAGGATAGGATAGGATCTGAGGTCGGCCACAGATGCGCCGCTACCCCTGAGGACTAAGCTGGAACGCCTCGGAAATGTATGTCTCCCTTACCTCTCTAGTATACCACTTTAAATAATGTGGAAACCACTTTCCACGATCACTGGCAACATTACGCAGTGGTCACCCCCGCGTGACGCTTCACGCTCGGAGCCGCCGGAGTCAATGAAACATCGCCGTGACGCGACAGCCAGCGGCGACACGCATCGTGCCTCGCAATTTGTCGCCCCTGTTACGCAACGATAGAATTGTCGTTTGCATTGTACCGGGAGCTCCCTGCCGAAAGTAGTGAATCATAGCATGATTAATCCGACTGTTATTTTGTAGAATACCAACACGTATCCTTCCTTCGTTTCTTCGTTTCGTTCCTTCGCGACTGCTCCAAGATGATTGAATTAAATCATGTAAAATAGCGAAACTGGACTTATCTTTTTAAAGAACATGAATTTTATATTTCTTCACGGATTCAAGTAAAAATGGTATTACAGAATAACACTACGCACCGACGTTACTTACTATATTAAGTATTTTTAAGGTTATGGTGAGATACAGTAGCATTACCATGAGTTGGCATAGAAACGCCACTATAGAAATGGTAAATAGAAAACTATTGTCATTTTGCTAGTGAATAACATAACTACTATCGTTACGGTATTTCTTGACAACGTCTGTCAAATTAATGACTCATGGGACCGAATTTGTATGGCAATAGATCATAATGACATTCGCTAGCGATTTGATTTCGATAGGTTTTTTACGTATCGAGTTACGTCACTACGAATTTTAGTTCTACGAGTAACCACCAGAGGCGCTGTACAATTTTTCATACATTTATTTTACGCAGTCGCTAGCGAGTAATACTTTTGTAAACTCATGGTAGTCCTACTGATGTCAGAATCCGTATGCCATGGATTTATTGTAATAGAAGTGATATACGACCGTGCAAGCCTACCTAATTGATCCATTATACTACTCATCATCATTTGTAAACAATTGAAATAGGACAAAGACCCTATCTAATTTCAATCACATATTTGCTCATCAAATTTTAAATGTTTCAAAACAGACTCTTAGAATGTAATACAGATCAACTATTTATTGTAATAGAAGTGTTATTTGACCATACTCAGCAAGATTTGTAACTAATCTAGATAAGACAAAAATCCTATCTTAGTTCTGTGAAGTTCTGTCACATATTTGCTGACCACACTTCAAATGTCTCAAACAGAGCGATATCTTAAAATTGCACTACGGCTCCCGTACTATAACCAGTACGTATCTTACGTATATTTCATGGCTGCTGGCGATCAAAATGACTTCCAGGGCCTTGCCACTTGCACAGAAGAAAATGTTAAGTTGAATTATTATTGTTAAAGAACAATACTGTCCGGAAATGTATCGCCATTGTAATGCACACGTAAATTGTTTATCATTTTATCTCTTTGACAATCTGCAGCCAGCTTTATGTATTACAATACCTGTTATATAAAACACAGTAATCTGCTGTTTTTTGAGTTAAATTAGGTAATATACACCTTTAATATATCGTGTTAGATAGAAATAGCAAATGAGTAGGTTTTCTGTTCACTAATAGTAAAGGATTACTGCTCAGGGACATCCGGAATCCCCAGATAGAATTAGAGTTCGATCTAAGCACGGATCGATGTTGCTGTAACTGAAGACTACGTAAGTGTCTTTTCAATACGACTCTATTCAAACCAGAACACAACAACGTTTAACACTGGCGTCTTAAAGCAGAAATTATAGATATTGCGCTTTTATTCATTTCAACTCCTCTCGTTCGGTTAAATCAAATATTTTAAAGATATTCTTGATCTATACAATTTATACCTTCTGGACGTCAATGCTGCGATGCAATTACAGATATTCTAGTCTGTACAATTTTAATACACAATAACACAATAGCCTCCACTGAATCCAACAAATGACAAGACAATAACCAGTGCTTGTGTAATGAATGAGTGATATAATTAACGTTAGGGTTAGTTCATATTAATTCAGAATTCATTCAGAAATAAAGCAATGATGAAATCCATTGCTTTTCTCGAGATTTGCCCTCTCTTGATTAACTCCTAGTTGATTATTGATACGATGAAAGAACATACATGCAATGCAACATGCACACAACTTGTTAATTAAAGTGTTTATGGAGTGTCTTAGAGTGAAGAAAATAGGTGAATTGCAGTGTCTCGGATTAAATTTTATAAATTATACATATAAATTTGCCCTATGCCCTTTGATCCATGGATACTTTTGAAGTCATAGAAATATCGCCTTCAAACTTAGACTTTATCGCAATTGTTTAGCACAGAGAGCTCAGAAATGGATATTTGCCTTAATCCAACCTTTGAAATCAGAACACAGCAGCGTAACACACCATTGCTTTTTTTCATTATAATATAGGAGTAGCAGACGAGCATGCATTTCACCTGATGGTAAGTGTCTACTGCTGCCCATGGACATCTGTAATCAACCCCAGCTAGGATAACATACCTAACTGACGATAAAAGTTGCGCCGCTACCCCTAAGGACAGCTGGAACGCCTCCGAAAAGTATGTCTCCCTTACCATAGATCGAAAATGCGAAATCAGGTGAGCTGCAGGCTGTGATTGCTATTGTGCACAGATCATAGTATCATTACCGTGGTTTCCGCGCCGCTGACACTGATTATGCTCGCAAATTGCAGTGTCTCGTACTCAATCTGATTCAGGATTTCCGCTTGCAACCGTTGTCTACATCCTTTTATCAACATCTGCGCAACTTGACACGCGCATTTATGTGTAACGGCAAATGAGATGAAGTTTTGCTTTTATTTTATTACGAACCCGCCATCTTTTGAGTATGAATTCGTTTATGAAAAAATGATGGTTAAGGAGCAAAAGTGATAAATTCATTTTTTGTTTTTGTAGTGTCATACCTATATTATACATACAATTAGTCGAAATGATCTCGGCTATGAAATAAAAATATAAATATAAACCACAGTACATTATTTTTTATAATATATAAATAGAAAAACGAGCATACACTATACCTGATAGTAGGTAAGTGCCTGATGCCACCTATGGACATGTTTTTTATTTATTTTTTTATTTTATTGTTTAACCTAACGATTAGGCAGACGTGCTACCTGATGGAAAGTAGTCAACGCCGCCTATGGACATTTGCAACACCAGAGGAGTCGCCAATGCATCGCTTTTGGCTTTGTATGAGAGCTCTTTTTGCACCTTTTTTGAAGAACATGTTGGATATATACAACCAACCTCAAATAATATGAAAGTCCTATCTGAACGCGGTCACAAACTCGTTGCTAACTCTGAATTTTAAGTTGCAAAACCTTGAATAAGTATACCTTCTTACCATACCCTCAAACCGAAGTACGGTAGCGCTTAACATTGCTGATCATTGCAAGGTAGGTGTGATCGTGTTGCCTCCGAACTCGATAAACGGAAAGCTCTACGGTTGTAGAAGCTGTTTGAAAGTTTTCAAAACTAACGGGACATTTATTTTTCTAAAAATTTAGTTTTTATTAATGATATTAATTGTGGCTATTAATGATAAGAAAGGTCTTCGAGTGGCGACCACGCGTAGGCAAAAGGAGTTCAGGCCGCCCCCGACCAGGTGGACCAAAGACCTGAAGAAGACCGCGGGAAACCGCTGCATTCAACAGGCACGGGACCGGTTGGAGTGCCGCCAATTAGGAGGCCTATGTCCAGCAGTGGACCTCAAAAGGCTGATGGATTAATGATAAAACGGGTATTAATGATAAAGTTTAAAGCGATTTTAATAACGTACAAGTAATATTAAAAATACGAAAAAACTATTATTAGGTTATACTTAAAGTCTATGCTTCGCGTGGAAACGGACAAAACCTAGTTACACATACAACAATGTTTAGTATTTCCTATTTAACTAACTGGCTCGCCGCCATTGGGTCTATTTGACTTTCTTGTATTCTAAACAAGCTCACAAGCGTTTCATTAGTCAATATTTACGGATCCTCTTTATTTTCCATTTTTAATGTAAAATATGAAGGGATCGTGCAGTTCATCTGATGGTCAGAGGCCGTTGCTGCCCACTTGAGCCCTACTTGAGATTGGCCACTGATATCTCATCTGGGATGGTTACAGATGTCCATGGGTAGCAGAGGCTAGTTACTAGCTAGCTACCATCAGGTGGACGGCTCGTTTGTTTGCTAATTTTTAAATTATAACTTCATTTCTTTGGGAGTTCGGTTAAAATACCTACTATTACATTATACACTACTTACTATTCTACAAGATACAACTAGTAACTGTCATAAACATAAATAAAATAATCTAGAGCATTTCGGCACACGGTACGGTCTTAAGGTACACACGTCTGCGATTTTAGCGAAATAACTCAAACCTGTTGCAACAAGGTGATTGCACACCTGACGATTCGTGGAATCACGCTTAATGGTGCGTCCACACCTTGCTCCTCGCGCTGCTCCTCATGTTGCCCCGATTATTTCCGTCGTGGCCACACGTTGCCCTACTCGAGTCGGGCTGTCACTTTTTTGAAGAAAAAGTATTAGTTACAAAATTATTACAACAATATAATAAATACTTTAGGAAAAAAATGGTACACCGGAAGGATGAGCGCTATAACGAGAGCCCGGCCACACGACGTCCCTGCCCACTTCCTTCGCTACTCGAGGAGTATGTGGCCGCGCGGTAAGGTAGAGCTGAGGGGCCGTCGCCGTCGGCGGGTTGCCATTCTAATGATAACTCTCATAAAACTAATAAATCTAGTCGAAATAATACAACTAAAAAGAGAAGCCTATAACGTTGAAGAGGATTTTTAGGTAGTTAAGCCAACTCTATGTATCATGCATATCGAGTGCCCTTCTAATTACATTCTTGATAACGATAAATCTAGTCACTATATGATATAGGTATATTTAACATTGGCATTGATTAAGTTCTTTATTAAACGTATTGTAAACCAAACCAAAGTAAGTTTTTATAATGATACTTTTTTGATAAATGTAGTCAATACATGTCATTAAAATTGTGTACAGACTGCAGAGCGATCATTTTAAGGATGTTCTACGAATAGCCCTTCGTATGAGTCTTCTAACTCTTTATATCTTTGTATGAACTTTTTTAGATTGAATTATGGTCTTAATATTAAAGTCAGTAGGGTAATAAAATCAATACGGTTACAATACAATTCTAGGAATACTATAGGGACTACATTTTTATAAGCTAAACGGTGGGTACCGAAATTATCGAAACAATATCTTTATTTATGTGTTGACTCATTTAATAGCGATAAATAAAGTCAGCATTATGACGTCAATAAACTGCAAAACAAAGTATGAACTTACAGAACAATTAAAGGAATATTCTAGAAACACTTGCACAAGGTGATTGCACACCTGACGATTCGTGGAATCACATAAAGGCGAGTTTTTAACTTGTGTTGTGCTAATAATAACTTTCGATATCGATATATCTAGTCGATATAAAATGCTAGCAACAAAGTCGTGGAGGAATTTTAGGGATGTTATAAACTCTTTGTGTAAGAGCTATTTTAGAATTTTTAGGCGATTTGTCTGTGTAAAAGCTAATTTTGAATTTTTAGGCGTTTTGTTTTATCCGTAGTAACAAAATAAAGTAAGTACTTAAGTATAAATTTATTCTGCTATTTTAACATCATTCAGACAACTTGTATGAGAATCCAAGAGTGCTCGTTGATGTTATCTCAAAATGTTGATGGTTTTATTTTTAAAACATGGTTTTCAATATTTTTAGAGTCTCTCTTCAGCTTTCACAATTTTTCATTTTTAAATATTAGATCTATTTTAAATTTAAAACACTTTAGGATATAAAAAAAAATTATAATTTATAACAAATATTATTACATCACACATAACTTCACGTCCATAAATTTCGTAGATCATTTCGGTTCCAGTGATTAGCGTGCGATTATATGCGAGTTTTACTTTTAGGTTCAACTTTAAATATTGTACCTAAGACCTATCTTAAATGTGACTAGCTTCCACAATAGCCACATAAATGATCACTCAAGGGTGTTTTACAAGTACGTGATTAGGACTTCACAATGTAATCCAGGATGTCAAGTTTCGACGCTACTAGACGAGTTAGCCTTAGGTCATGTAGAACATAACAACATTCTGGGATAATTTCGAAAATAAAACGAATTGGTTAACATTTATTCTTCTAATAATGAAATATACCCAATGTTCCCTTATATTATACTAATAACAATGTTTTTTAACGGTATTTTGTTTCTTGCATAAAATAAGTTTCTATTTGAAATTTGAGCTCATCAACACGATTTTATTTTTCATACTCTGAACAGATTGTTAAATGACGCATATGTGGGAAAAGTGATACATAAATATATTAATTACATATATAGAAGGTTATAATAATGGTATAAGAATAGGAATAAGCAATAACCCAACCTTTTAAGGTGGTAGAGCCCTTCATGGTTCGACTTTGTAGATGCTGCCGTCACACCTATTTCTGCCAAATAACACCAGTGGCAAGCGCTGGCGTGTTCTGGGTTGGGTGTCCTGCCTCATACGATGCATTCCAACTAAGACTTCAGGGATATTTACTAGTTCATGGCCTACTTCAGACGGGATTTCAATGACATATATAATTTGGGCTGTCTGTGTGCTCGTTAGCTACTTCTATAAAGTAGAATCCCCATCTTTATTAATCTCGCCCCGTACACTAGAGATGTGCGTATCTCGAAGTATCTCTGGAACATCGTTCTTCTTAACTCACGCCGTCAAGAGCGTATCTGATCTTGTTTTCAAAACACTCGTGTGCCCGCCGCCTTATTAGCTGTTTCCACGAATTCGCTTCGGTCGCTCTAAAGTTCGGCACTTCCAGGCAACATTTTTAAATAACAATTTCATTTACTGTTTAAAACAACTCTGAGCATTTCAAGATCGCGCCTGATTAAGTAACTGGTGTTATTGATGTCTTTTTCTTTAGGGAATTATAACAATTATAAGAAATGTAATAAAAGAATGTTATAAGTATAAACAAATTAATATACCTACATATGCATAAGTAATATAACAATATGCCAAACTGAATTTAAGTGATAGAAAGTATTTCATTACTTATAACAATAATTTGGAAATAACCTTTGCAAGTAGTTTTTCTAGAGTGGCTCATGGGTAGATACACAAAAAATAAAAAACCGGTTTCTACATTTTGAAATCTATAAATTAATCGTTCGTTTTTATAACATGTCAGATCTATAGAAATGACAGACAGACGATTAACTTTTATTTAATATTATTTAAATGTATACTAACTTTATGCGCATTAATACGAATGTTTGAATGCCAGTACAAATAAAATATAATTAATTTTATAATAGTACAATATAAGTGGTAGAACCTTAGGTGGTTCGACTCTGGCGGCACCACCGCCACTCGTATTTCTGCCTCATAACAGTAGTGTTAAGTATTGCTGTGTTCTGGTGTGCTTAGTACTCACTTCCTCAGGGATAGCGGCGCATCTGTGGCCAACCTCTGGTAGGAATATTTAATCTAATCTGGGATTGATTACAGATGTCCATGGGCGGCAGTAGCCACTTACCATCAGTTGGACTGCATGATTGTCTACTACTCTTGTATTATGAAAAAAGAAAAAAAGGTAACCACTATTTACGACGCAAAATAAAAAAAATACTATGTATTTTAAGTTTCTTAAGAACATTATAAGCCGATGTGTTATAAATAACATTTAATTATTACTTTTATTAAGCATAAGCCGAAGTGTTAAAATGTAAGTCAATAATTATTTGCGTTATGTCCCGAACTTGTTCATTTTATTTGCAGTTCAGTGCGTGCGCCGTGCGTTCAGTACCCTTACCATGAGTTTTTACGTTTCGACAAATATGACTGTTTTGGTCATAGATTAGTAAAGATCCTTCGCCGCCTTGAAATTGAATGAAGCCACAAATGGCTTATTATCGTAAGTTCTTTTTTTGAATTTCTGACAAATAAAAACATTTTTAGAGAAAATTTACGACTAAATAACTAATACTGCGTAATTTACAATTACAATGTACAATTTACATAATGAATAAATAATTATTTCAAATATTTTAGGAATATTTTAGCACTGAGACGTGGCAAAACTTTTTTACGCAACTATTTCAATTCTCAAAACTGGGTACATTTTCTTGTTAGGAGTGAGTAATCTTTACTAATCTATGGTTTTGGTATTTGTTTACGTATTTGCCCATACTATTTCCAATCAGCGCCCCTAGCGGATCGTGTCAGAACTAGGAAATCGTATGGGCCAATACGTAAACAAATACCAAAACAGTCATATTTTTCGAAACGTAAAAACTCCTGGTAAGGTTACAGTAGCGTTACTGTCTCTGAGGTCAACGTTCCCGCTTCCCACGGTAATTACACCGTATTAACAATTCCTGTGCCATAATGCGTAAAAACATGGCCGTCATATTAGGTCTATTACGATGAAAAATTACGGACAGTTTCATTTATGCATTTGAATTTACGTTTAAGTGGAGTTATTAGAGCAAATGTGTTCCGGTTTGTTTTATCTGTGCATATTATTTTTTATCTGTGCATTTGAAAGTATTTTTTTATTTTCAAAGCGTTCTTTGAGTAAAAGTATAAGTATTTTCAGGATAATAGTGTTTTGTGAAGCGCCTTACATTTAGTTTTTTAAAATCATCCAAATTGTTTCTCATCCTTGCAGGCATATTTTATGAGCATGTGGTCCACCTTTATAAATGGCCACTGACATCTGTAAAATCGACCCCAGATAGAGACCCGCTGAGGTCAGCTACACATGTGTTGAAGCCTTAGTAGGAACGCCTCCGATAAATATCTCGCCCTGGCCACATCCTTCAAACCTGAAGATTGCAGTGCTTAACATTGCTGTCATTAGGCAGAAAATAAATGTGGCGCCCAGAGACGCTTTTATGGGTAGGCAATAAAGATAATAAAGATGTTGGTATATAGCAAAAACTCAAGCCTCTTATAATGTATAATATTCAAGTAGGTTATATATGATAAAGCTGGCAGCTGAAAAACATATATTTTACTTCTTCTGATTTGTCATTCTGTCAATGATTCGATATAATAAAAAGTATCTTTTTGGAGTGAATTTTATTTTATTATATTTCATAGTTTATTTTCTCGTTCTCCTGTGGCCTATTCCTAACAAAAGATAATAAAGATAGTATTTTGCTCATAAAATTTTAGATTATTTTGTGACTTTTTAACCTGTATAATAATATTCGCTTGAAGACGGAAAGCTATTTTCATGTCTTTAAAATATCGTTTGAACATTGGAATCAAATATTTCAAGCCTTGTTATTCAGACTACGTATTGTCTTAACATTTCAAAGAAACAAACCTAAAATACCTAAACTATGAATTTCCGAAAACGTAGCTCGCATGACTCATCTTCTGAGAATCAATTCAAAAGCTCTGGTCATTTCTCTAAGGGACCATTTATTGCAAATTAAAAGGTATCACGAAATTATAGGGAGCGTTTTGCTAAATTGTTCTTAATACCGAGCCATTACTTCAGAACGTTACGGGGAAACCAAACCGAATGTTTATGGAATTGGTGCTCACGAGCTGGTGTTAAAAAGTGATTGTTATGGCCTATTTAGAAAACCGACTTTTTGAGTACATTTTGAATGAGCTAGGAATTGTAGAATGTATCTGTAAAGATATCATCAGCGAAACGTCAATCTGTGCAAAAAATGCTTAGAGGTAACATGCCTATAAGTTTTTTACACTAAAACTAAGTTATGACGTAATATGCGGACTATTCTTAACGGCGACTAAATATACTTTTTACGGGATACTTTTCTGTAGAGATCCCGCTACAACACATATTGTTTTGCTGGCAAATGTATTGTTACATTTTGTTGGGTTTCCATATAAGTTGGAAATATTAGGGAGCTATAGATTATTTAATCGGTGCTAAACAAGGCCACATTTCGATGTACCACAATATATTCAATCTTAGAGATATTTATTAATCAGAAACATGAATTTAGCTTAAGCACTTAGAAAATTACCTTCAATAAAGCAGCCACGTCATCATCATTTATTCGTCGATAGAAATTGTTAAGATGTTCATTAAGGGACTGGTCTGCCCACTTCTTGTCTATCATAATAATGGTTAATGTTTCCTCGATATTGCATCGAATGACAGTCGCGAGTAGAAATGATTGAAAATTCCCTTCGGAGAAACGTGAAATGAGAGGAGGGTGGGTCGCGGCGCCGGGCGGCCGCGGCCGCCGGCAGCGCAGCATTCCGCCTGACCGCAGGCCTGTGTTTAGAGCTGCCTGCGCTCTGCTCGCTTCTCACTCGTATACAGGGTGACAAAAAACGGAAAGACGTGATAAGGTGATTTTTTTATAAAGCTTGTAGGGGCTCTAGGATTTCTGAAATGGTAATTTTGTTAGATGATTTTCACAAAAGTGAGATTGACAGTGAGAGAATTTGACACGAGGATTCGTAATCTTTATAGTACCTAGGAATAGTCGTAATCATGTACATCCCTAATATAATTCCGTGCCTGTATTTTGATTTTGCAATTTGAATTGTTTAAATTTATCTTGAATGTAATATGCATTTTTAGTATTTTTTTAAATTATGCAAACAAAATAAATTTATATTTACAAAGGTCTAATTTTTTACGTAATTTATTTCAATATATTAAATCAGATCATTTTGATATTTAATATTGTATTAATTTTTCTGTATCAAAAAATCAATAATTTCTAAATGGGTAAGTACGCTTGTATTACCTATGAGTATATCGTTGGACGTTAAATTGTTTGTACTTTTGTATTTTACGGGAAGGGTTTTTAATAAATATGATCAACCTGTATCACCATTGCAAGAATATACCTAGGCATACCTAGGTATGATATTATGTCATCAAATGAAGTGACCGCGAGCATGCATGTCTTCGTAGAAAGCCGGCTATATCACTTTTATTTCTTACTTATCCAGATTTTACATCACATAGTTTATATTGTTGTATTATTATTGTTTCTTCACAATATTTTATAATTTTCAAGATGCATCGGATTGGACGAACACACTGTCATAAACCCTTATAGTATCCTTTTTATATAATAAAGAAGTAGCAGACGAGCTTGCAGTCCACCTGATGGTAAAAGGCCACTGCCGCCATCTGTAATCGACCCCAGCATTAGATATTCCTACCTGAGGTCGGCCACAGCTGCACCGCTACCTCTGGGGACTAAGCTGGAACGCCTCGGAAAAGTATATTTCCCTTACCACACCTGTTAAAACAGAAAATAATAACCATTTCTATTATTCTATTGCACGTCTTAACTTCGCGTCAAAAGCTTATCTACAAGAAATGGATTCTTAGCGTTACGCTGCTTTATGGTTCATACAAAAAAAGAAGTGTTAGTAATCTTGGAATACCTTTTTATTCCTTCAATTACTATAAACAACTACACACTATTCAAGCAGCATACCATTTTATGAACGAGAGCTGTAAAGTATATTTCTTGTTTTGGTTTCTTTTATACCTTGACCTTAACTTGCAGATTACAGACATATGAACATAATATATAGTACATCATCCAATAAAATATTAACTTTGTATGACAATGAATAAATGAGCGAGGACAGGAAACGCAGCTGAAGACAGACACGCCATTAATGATGACCACACGTTCAGGGAGAGTAGGACTTGTCTCCTTTATGTAAGCATTAGAACAGCAATTGGGCGGGCAAAGTTGTTAAGTACAGGACATGGTATCTCTGTGAGAGAAAAGTTCTATCTAAGTGAAATGATACAAGTTTGAATTCCTTATATAAGTACTTAATAATAAAATATATTATTTAAACCGGTAGCACTAAGTACAGATAGTAGAAAGCGTTAGACACGAGTACCTAATTAACAAAATCTCAAATTGTTGTTTACAATGAATATCATAGATTAGTAAAGATACTTCTCCGCCTTGAAATTGAATGAAGCCACAAATGGCTTATTTTAGTAAGTTCTTTTTTTGAATCCTTGACAAATAAAATCATTTTTAGAGAAAAGTTACGAATAAATGACTAATTTACGTAATAATTACGTAATTTACGTAATAAATAAATAATTATTTCAAATATTTTAGGGGCATTTTAGCACAGAGACGTGGCAAAACGTTTTTACGCAACTATTTCAATTTTCTAAACTGGGTACATTTTCTTGTTAGGCGTGAGTAATCTTTACTTATTTATGATGAATATATTGAAATAACAGAAAGTATTACAAAATAATATATATTTTTTCATTTACTTAAAGTATTGGCAATCCTGATTTTCTGGTTTTGCACTCGTAAATTATAGTGCTCCTAAAATACAGTTATACAATTAGAAACTTTTGGAAAATAATTCTTGCTTGTTCTGCGTTCTATCGACATAAGTCCGGTTTCACACAAAATTATCCTGACCCTACATTACAATTAAGTGGCGGGCAAGACACCGATCACCACTGTAATTACCGTCACGCAACTTTGAACCGTTTTATGGACGCCTTTCTAACAACTAAACATCTAAATCCCACGACATTTAATGGGAATATAATTGTACGAGATCTTAACAAAACCCGAAGTATGTATTCCCATAAGTCATGTGTGCTGTGTCATCTTTGCTGTTAACAGAATCTGTATTTTCCACAGACAATAGAGAAAAAAAAAGAGTCTACGGTATTTCCATATTCAGCCGACTAATTTGGCAAATAGTGTTGCGAGCTATGAATGCAATTAATTATATATTTTGCAATTTAACTGCATGAATTTTTTTGTTAAGTTTATTTTGAAATTTTGGAACATCATAATTTTGCTATAGCTTTCTTGCATAATTTAATTGAAATGTATTTATTTATTTCTCGAGATTGATTTCAGCAATATTATATACTTAACTTTATACGTTTCTTTGCAAAATATAATTGTAAACTACGTCGTCTTTCTAAGAAGTATTAATAATTAAATAAGACCCTTACAATCCGTTCTTTTAGAGACCCCAAAAGCTTCATTATTATTAGGGAGTCATATAAAAGAGAACTCTCAACTTAGTTTTTTACTAAGACTTAAATCAAAGCAAACTTATATTTTTAAAGGTAAAAATTAGCGTATTACTTACAATGTTGGATACACATTGTACCATTTGTAACGCTTATTCAAATAACCTGCCACTAAATCTATTTTTTGTTGTACTGCGTACTAAAGGCGGCGTTATCGTTAGATAAGCTTTATTTTCTAGAGCAAAGCTGTAATTCTCAACTCCACCCATCATTAAACATACGACATACCACAAATACATGACTAATAATAGATATAGATAGCTTTTAAAATTCTTTGAAATTCGAATAACCTAAAAACCTTGATTCAGTTTTTGTTGGATTTTTTATTTTGATTAGTCGATAATAGAAGTTATTCAAAAATCTATATGGATCGTTGAGAGTCAATAAGCTGCGACGCTACAATTTTCACGTCCATATTGAATATTACGATCACGTAGTGAAATTCCTCGTGGCGTTCCGAGTAGGGCAACGTGATGAGAAATGGCCGCGTCCATCAAAATGTTCGATCACTCCGCGCCACTGCGGCCGAATTGTAACGTCACGTTGTTCGTAATAAATCTGTCGTGGCGAGTGCTGTCCGCGCGCGGACGGATAAGAGTCTGAAGTATGAAGAATGACTTGATTCCGCGGCCCGTGAAGGGCAAGGCCACGCACGAGAGGTCGACGAACTAGCTATTTAGGGACCAGTCGTGTTTCTACTCGCTAAGACGCCGATGATGCGTTCTACAACTACAACTACGTCGCCACATTGTAATGACTGATTTACGTGAAATAAAACTTACAGGGCCACGTGATTTAAAATAATAACAATAACATTATACTCTCGAAGCTACCGGTGTTATGCAATGAATAAATTAGTGGACCAATCTACATATATTTACGATTTACACTTCGTTGGTTTACGCGTCATTTGGACCAAAAGATGAGTAAGCCGGCGGTCGGATTCAAACACGTTTTTTAGTTAATGACGTTAGGCGAGTTCTTGTGAGTTACTAAGTTATAACTTTAAGCAAGATCAATTCAAGTTTTGTAAAGATTTATTTCATTTTAACATTTTAGTGTGTACTTACATTAAGTTCGTCATATAACTATGTTTTTATTTCTGTGAATATATTTTATAAGATATCATCGCTGCCCTAAAATAATTTAGTTTATGGTTTTGTATGCTACCCACTGATCATATTCTTACATACACAATGTAATTATTATACTGAAAAGCCGTCCATAAAGTCCTTTATTATTTTTTTTACCGAGAAGTACTATGTAGAAGTATGGTAATACACCATTAATTGTTTATAATTTAAGAGACGTAAAGAAAAACGTATAAATGTAAATTGTGCGTGGCTCTACATTAAAAAAAATGCAAAAAGCTAGAATGTGCAAGAGGCACATCAAATAACTTAGGATTAAACAGCTAGTAAACCATAAATATAATTTATAAGAAAAAGAAAAAACTTGTATCAATAACAGTGTTCTGTACCGTGTTCCCATCAACGCTGTTTCCCTGAACTGCTAATGGCCGTGTGGGAACCTCGCAGCTTCCGTGTTGCGGACTCCACTTATCTACTTGCCCTTTAATGCTGTGTCGTAGCACGCGAGGGAATTGCTTGTATTGCTTGCGTGTATTGACGAAGAAACTGAAAATGACATTAATATGTATGTGACTGCTGTACCTACACTAGGCTTTTCTTAACTAACTGATATAATAGATTGTAACCTGAATACTGATTCAAATGATGATATATTTAGCGACATATTAAGGCGGCGATTATCATATACCATTAGAAGGACTGCAAACACATTTTCTATACTAATCTTATAACAAAAACAACGTCATAAGCCCAAGATCTACTCAATGCCATTTGCTTAGATGTATAGAAAAACATTGTGTGATCCACTAACAAGTTCATGTTACACTTTGTGGTTTCCTACATGACTATTTGCTGCTATTGTATCCAAAAGTTTCAGTACTCTTCAGTTGTTATTTTAGTAGATACGTCTTTTTTATTTCGATCCAAATTAGCTAACTTCGTCGTTAAATAATATAAAGATCTAATGTACATATCTAACATTTCTTTCACCAACCGGCTGAGAACACTTCAATTTTTGGAACCCATATCGTTTTATTAAGCCAGCTTATATCACGGGTCCTCAAAACAAGACTATCTGTGCTTAGATCTATTTAGAGACATGTGGTTGCCAAGGCTAGCAGTGGCGGTAAAACTCATAATAAAGACGAGGGATTACATATTTCGGATGATATAAATCTACCCTAGGAACGAATTTCTCACGATTTAAGTTATGTTAGTAGTAAAACTGCTAAGCAGAATTTAGAACTATACTTACACGTTTCTAGAAAATGTATTTTGGGATGGTCTCAAATACATTTAGAATAATATCGGACCATGGTCTAAATCACTATCAGCGTAAGTGTACCGGTACTCAATAGTCGGATATTATGGAATGGTGACTAAACATCTCATTTAGAAAAGAAAAAGAAGGCTTTTGAAGGTGGTAGAACCCTTTGTGGTTCGACTCCGGCGGCACTACCGCCACACCTATTTCTACCTAATAACTGCAGTGTTAGGTGCTGCTGTGTTCCGGTTTGAAGGGTGTGGTAAGGGAGAAAGACTTTTCCGAGACATTCCAGCTTAGTCCTCAGGGGTAGCGGCGCATCTGTGGCCGACCTCAGGTAGGAATATCTAATCGTATCTGGGGTTTATTACAGATGTCCATGGGCGGCTGTAGCCACTTACCATCAGGTGGACTGCATGCTCGTCTGCTACTCTTATATTATAAAAAAAAAAGAAAAAAATGTATCTTTTGCGATAGTTATTAATTAAAAGTAAATTATCACTTATTTTAAGAGTAACACGTTATATTATGAGACATACCAGAGTGTTAACAAAATAAATTAATTGTTGTACGCTCACACTGAGTCAATGAGATAAACATTTGAACAATTATTCCGAAGCCTAGATTTCGTTTGTAAGTCCTACGCAAAGAAGTTAGGTTATTATAAGGTTTGGGTACATTAGTATAACTTAAAGTTGATCTTTTAGTTTTAATAGATACTAGCTGACCCGGCAAACTTTGTACCGCCTCAAAATCTATTTATCAAATATATTTCATATAAAATATAGCCTATGTTACTCGTGGATAATGTAGCTTTCAAATTGTGGAAGAATTTTTAAAATCGGTCCAGTAGTTTTTGAGCCTATTCATTACAATCAAACAAACAAACAAAGTTTTCCTCTTTATAATATTAGTATAGATGTACACTACGAAACCATCGTACTTCGCGTACATCGAAAATCACGTAGACATATAGTTCAAAGGAAAGTCGAATATGCCACACATAAAATAATAACATACAATCACAGTCTTATCTATTTACATTTGCATCTAAATCTTCCGCTGACTGGCACACAAAATTGTCTCTAACTATTGAAGTAATGACGGCTCCAAATGACGCTGTCCACCGTTATTACCAAGTCGTCGTCAACACCGGACATTATCTGACAATCTGTACAATTACACGCACTGATTCCCACCGAAACTCGGAAAATGTGGAATCTACTGTTAGGTTATTTGTCTATTAATTACCTTGTTCGTCCACGGCGTCGTGGGTTCCTTTTGAAGTTATTAAAAAATATTAAATTGAAAAAATATTAGTTTGAAGAAAAGCAAACAGGAAATACCAAATTTGAGAACTTAATTGGTCATTTCATGACATCTGCAGAACATGCATTCCATCTGTAAACAATTTCATAAAGAAAGGGTTCTCTCTGAAGTCAATTGTAGATCATTGCTACTCTTCAGAGCTTGTCCATTGAAACGCAGAACAGCTTTGTACTAGAAATAGTGTGTTGATGTTGTCTGTTGAAAATGGTTCTCCTATCTATCAAGTACACATGCCAATAGAAAGATTAAATGAATTACTTACCCTACGTATCACTGCCTTACCCCGTACCGAAGAACTACTAATCCATCACCGTGGACTTTCGTACAGCTCTGACACTTAAACTTAATTAATGGAATAACAATAAATTTTATGTAAAAATCAAACGACCGGTAGTTACTTTAATTTAAATAAAAAACGCTTTGTTCATTAAAAATATAATTATTATAAGCTTTGACATGTAAAATATTTTTTTTTGCTGCATAGATTAGTTTTTTTCGTAACAGATTTTTAAGTAGTCTCGGCAAGCTCTTTTACAAAAAAAAAAAACTAGTTTAAACTTATAAAACCATCTCTACACGTTCACACGTTTTCCCACACTTAATAAACTTACATCACTTATTACCTCTTAATTAATACCGTGGTCATTTAATTTATAGAAGTGCTCGATAAAATCACCAGTACATAAATTAAAGAAATAAATTTTACTCATACCGACAAAAACTAGACAAGTTAATGGTGGTTAGGTACTTACAGTATTTCAATGAAAGATGTACACGTGATTTAAAGTGCAATTTCCCATGGTTTTTGATGTACCTACTTACACCTAAAATAAATAAAAATTGAATGTTTGTCGGTACTTTTGAAATAGCTGTTATTTTCTAAGCTAAGGATTTACCATATCTATGTCTATATAGGAGATTTTTTTTATTTCAAAGCAAATGCTTCTGGGATGTTTTTTTATTTAGCCTGTTTTTGTTACTTTTTGATTTGGCACTATTTCGACTAAATGATACACCTGGTATCATAGATTAGTAAAGATTACTCACTCCTAACATGAAAATGTACCCAGTTTTGAGAATTGAAATTGTTGCGCAAAAAAGTTTTGCCACGTCTCCGTGCTAAAATGTCCCTAAAATATTTGAAATAATTATTTATTTATTACGTAAATTACGTAATTATTAGTTATTATTAAAATTAGTTATTTATTCGTAATTTTTCTCTAAAAATGTTTTTATTTCTCAAGGATTAAAAAAAAGAACTTACTAAAATAAGCCGTTTGTGGCTTCATTCAATTTCAAGGCGGCGAAGTATCTTTACTAATCTATGCCTGGTATGGTAAAGACCTGAGACAATCGAAAATATGTGGTGAAGAAGCTACGAAACACTTACAAGTCCTACCACGTGCACAGTTTTAAAAAAATGAACGTAAACGTTTCAACATAAAAAGTGGGTCATGTAGAGTACCTAGAGTTATTTTAAATATGTAAGTTAAATAATTCATACATGTAAGACCTCTATAGATACTGTGTCGAAAGTTCTTAAAAATCGGCTTAGCTATTTCTATGATTTGACTATATACTCGTACCCACCACAATAGACAAAACTTTTACTTTGAAACACAGACATTTAAATCATATACATATTTATAAAGATAACTTGTTATTTAATTTGGATGTCAGTAGAAGCTATTTTTAACATGCTTTCTTGTGCAAATCTGCATGATCTTGGAGGTCTGTGGAAAATACGTAATGGAAATACGTTTATAATTTCTAACCGGTGGGATATGCGTCATTAAAAACAGGATGTATAGGAGAAACATTGCACATACTTAGGTTAAACATGAAATCTGTGAAATAATCGAGTTTTTTAAATAAATAAATGCAGGCAAAAAGAAAAAACTAAATAACATTTTTTTTTTGTTTTCTACGGTTACACAATATAACGGTTACGAAATATTTTTAAATAAGGAGTTCATGCTATAAAGAATATTGAAAAGCACTGATTTAATTCAATACTTCTTAGGACTGAACGAATACAGATTTTAAAATGTTGTGTTAATTTTACGTATCCAACATAGTGTCTATGGTAAATATAATTTATGGTAATTCTACTCTAAGGCGACACGTCATCAGGTGGATAGGGAATAAAAAATGATTGTAGTTGCGCAATTGAACGTCGCCAGAGTTCAAGTTGCCCGTAATTGCTTTAGCTAATAACTTCTGCTGTTTAGTCTTATGTTATCTACTGTGTTGAATCTTTCATTTATTTTAACTTAGATTTTCGCGCTTTTAGGAGTGCCGAAAATCTTTATAACTCTATTGTCTATGGTCTTATAATTAATAACGTACTCTCCTTAGACCAGCATCGCACTGATGTATAAAACAAAACAGTCGCGATGACATTTACATAGTAGGAGTGCATGACCAATTTGGATTTACGTTGTATATTATCTTTATTTTAATTTGGGAAAGATATATCTGATTATATTACAACGTAACATTTAAAATATATTCTGTGTACTTCGTGAACTTTCGTTAAAAATCACGTCGCCTACACACAGCGTCACGTTTTCCGTGCCTCACTATTATGATTTTCGTGCCTCCTTAGGGCATGCTCGCACTGATACTTTTTGTTGCTAGTGCATACATATTTTGCTACAACGGTTGTAAAGGACTTAAAAAATATTTATTTAATTTACATAGATGTCAACTGATACTGGTTGCTGCGACAATGTAGAAATTATCAGGTCATGTCATGTTTGTGTAGTCGTATACGATCGTCAAAGAGTTTTAACACCATAATTCCTTTATTTTCGTCGTTAGAAACTATAACATTTTATACGGGTAAATGAAAAAAAAAAGAAAAAATACTTATTAAGATTTTTTTTCAGTACAGCAAAACACGTTGTGCTTTTGCCCTAACAGATCACAAGGTCATCGTTTGAACCACTACGCAAATAGACGATGCCTAATTGAGGCTGTAAGGACAAAATGTCGTTGCTTCTTACGAGTAACACACCTACACTGTCATCAATGCTCACATAATTGGACGTCGACATTATGAAATATTGGAAGACTTCGCAATATTCTTCTTGTCAACTTAGGGTGTGTTTAGAGTGAAGAATATATGTAATTAAGCCGTTGAAATTTTGTTGTTTTAACGATAATATAAACAGGTATTTGTTACTGTTACTACTTGCTACTATTGATAATCAGATTAAAAGTTTATTTTAATATTTATTACTTTTTTATTTTCTATGCCGTATGGTGATTTCGAAAAACAACTCAATATCTATGACTGATGTACCTATTTATGACTGACGATGTATTTAGATTTGAATAATCTTGTTTAATTTTCATAAATACAGCTATATGTATTTGTTGATTTAATTTTCATTTATAAATGTACACTATTTTATAAATTATGTGCATACTTCATTAAACTCGAGGCCTTGTCACGTCATTCATCTACCGTCCAATGCATTACCGCTCTGATGCTTCACAGATTTAAACTGCCATCCAGGCAGCTTAATAGACGATAAAATTAATAGATATTACTGCCTCGCATGGATATTTGCTGTAAACTCAAAATTATGCCAGATTCTTTAAGTCAAAGCATAGTAACTTTTGACACTGGTTTTATAAAGCAAAAGTAGGCGTTGCGTTGATGCCACTTAAATCGAGCCACGATGTGCAGTTGGTCGATTTATAGTTGGTAACTCATCATCATCATCGACCCATTATCGTCCCACTGCTGGGCACTGGGTCTCCTCTCAGAATGAGAAGGATTAGGCCATAGTCCACCGCGCTGGCCAAGTGCGTATTGGTGGACTTCAGATACATAAGAGTTTTTTTTTATAAATCTCTTAGGTATGCAGATTTCCTCACGATGTTTTCCTTCACCGTTTTAGCAAGTGATCATTAATTTCTAATGCGCACATAATTTCGAAAATCAGAGGTGCGTGCCTGGGATTTGAACCTCGGACCCCTCGATCGAGAGGCCGAGTTTCTTAACCCCTGGGCTATCACTGCTATAACTCACCAACTATAAAATAAATGGTAAAAGAGCAATAATACGATGAAATTATAACCAAAGTAATCCAAGGTTTATTGACACCCAAACCATTATGATATCCTAACCAAGAGTTATGGGCTAATATATCACATGCCAGGATGGTCCCACGATGTCACCTTGCGAAATTTACAACTTGTGCAGTATTTTATAGGTACTTATTAAAGAAATGAGCAACTAAGCAACCGCACCGCTATGTAACATTTTTAATAATTATTTAATATTTAAGGATAAAAAAATGCCTAAATTTATATTCCTGTTTATACTTTGCCTGAAATCTAATCGAATTAAAGGTTTAACTGATTTCTAGTTTAGACAATACCGATAGAAATAATTTAAGCAAACTTTTTTTTGTTTTCAGATTGTGCTTCTAAGTATATGACTTTAGAGTCATGCATTCATTTTATATTATTGTTACAATTTATTTATTTTTCATAAAGTACCTAATATGAAAATTTAGTACTAACTCACCGATAAATCGATGTGACTGAAACTTAAAGAAATGTTATATAAAGTATTTGATATTCCGAGGACTTTTGTACCATCTTAAGATATGTTCAAAACTTTGCAACGTACATTTTCGGAATCTTAAAGATCTCACATGAAAGCAGCAGCTATATATACCTGTCTACGAAGTAATCATTATATTTATTTTCGTAAAGCATGCTTTATTTACTTTATACGCCATAACCTCACTTTATGTGACTAGTTAATCGTGAGACAGGTCGGCAAACTCACCGAGCGCGCGTCACCAGGACCGCATTCGTCAACCTCGCATACCGCTGTCAGATGCAGTCAACTTTAATTTGCCGCTTCTATAATCGGAGTGATTTATTAAATGTATGATTACTCTTATTACAACATACACTTTGATAAAGCTTCGTGTAATACTGAAGTGGTTTGAGATATTGGGACAAAGCGTTACAAGAAATATATGTATGTATGGTTGCCAAATGTTAGCGAACAATAAACGGGCCTAAAGTCCATCTGAAGTGAAGTGATCATTTCCGCACGCACACACACACTTACACACGTACACACACACGAACACACACGCACTTACACACACAATTTAACAAGGTTTTTTGTTTCTTCTACGTCTAATAGCATGCAATTTTAACAGCTCCATATAAGAATGTAAAGGCTGGCAGTTTCTGAAACTTAAACAACTGATCTCAACAAACTAACTCGGGTTAGTTAATCTACCTACTCACTATAACTTATGCCAATATAAAATATATTTTCAATTAACCTATTAGCAATAACTACTAGCAAATAAAAAAAAGCATTACCTTTTGTGATAACTCTACCTTACCCTTCTTTTTTTTTGTTAACGAGGGGGAAACCTTCAAAAGGTACCCGGTGCTGTGGGAGCGACACAGGGTTATGTGGGATATTTACCGCACTAAAACCCCTGGTGGCCGTCCTCTACGTTGCCAAGAGGACTCCGGGATCTCCTACGGTACGCAACCGGAGTCCTCTGAACGCGTCACCCCTTCGGGCTCCACCCAGGGAAGCTCCAGGACTCGCCATACCGTCTGGTGTCTACGACGGTATGCGACCACACACACCGCCGTCCTTCCCGGAGTTGCTTACCGGACGGCTCGACCTCCCAATCTTGCCGCCCGCAACCCCGGAAGCCCCCTTTTAGTCGCCTCTTACGACAGGCAGGGGATACCGTAGCCCTATTCTAGTCCCGGAACTACAGGGACAAACTCTACCTTACCCTACCCTTGTGAGTCTGTGTGGTGGAAACACACCTTTATTTAGGAACTGGCAACTACCATTGTTTTTTTGGATTATAGATATTATTACTATATCCATTAGCCCAAAAAACTATATTTCATATCAGGGGGATGGGGATAAATTTTAACAATTATAGCAGTGAGGGAGCCAAAGAAATAATTGCGAAAGTAGCTATTTCTATATTATAACAGCAGACTTATGCGCTGCTGTGTTCTAGTTTGAAGGGTGTGGTAAGGGAGAAATACTTTTCCAAGGCGTCCCAACTTGCTCCTCGTGGCGAATCTGTGACCGACCTCAGCTAGAATCTAATCTCATCTGAAGTTAATTACAGATTTCTGGGTGGCTACTCCTTTTCTGATTAATTATTGTTATTATAGAATAAAACAACAATCTTTCTCTACCTAATGAAGATTAGACGATCATTACAGTTACTGGCCGTAAAATTTATGAGTCAAAAACAACCGCGACCTGTGTGGCCGAATAACATTAAATGTTTTTAGTATCGACAGTTGCAAATATGTGCTGTTTCGGATAACAGGAATCACGGAACTGGCTGTAAATTAAGTTAATTATGTATTACATAAGTAACCTAAAGAAATATTTATAAAAGAATAATTGAAATAAAACTTAATTTGTTGCGAATTGTTTCTCATTTTTGAAATATTGTAAATTGTAAAGTAAATAATAAAAGTTTTACTTTTGCTGAGTTACTATAGAACTAGCAAAGGAGCGTGCAATCCACCTAAAGGTAAGTGGCAACTGCCGTCCATGGACATTTACAATCTAAGATAGGATTGGAGCCCTATCTGAGGTCGAAAACAAATGCGTTGCTTTTTTTTATAACATAGGAGTAGCAGACGAGCATGCAGTCCACCTGATGGTAAGTGGCTAATGTCGCCCATGGACATCTGTAATCAACCCCAGATAGGATTAGATATCCTACCTGAGGTCGGCCACAGATGCGCCACTACCCTTGAGGACTAAGCTGGAACGCCTCGGAAAAGTCTATCTCCCTATCCCTAAGTTGAAACGACTTATATAAGAGTAAGTCCCTTACCGCACACTTCAAAACAAAATTCGTTAGTAATTATACGAGTATAACAGGTACAAATAGGTGAATTTGAACTGAAGTATTTGTTTTTAAAACGTAACATTTTCGAAATGTATTCGCTTTTGTAGAAGACAGAAAATAATATAAGCACTTTTTTCTTATATCTGTTTGAAAATAGCTACACCAATATTGACGCGACTTTCATCCAAAAGCTTTTCAAAAAGAACTTTAGTCAATCATAAACCGTTTGTACCTTTGTATATTATGGTTTTACATTAAAAAGAGATTAAATGTCTCGAAGCCGTCAGATCAAAGTCTCCTTCTCAATCATAGTTTGTAGTACTTAGCAACATTGTAGTTAAGACTATTTTTTGTCGGATGTTCGCAGGAAACATTGCACAAATAAAGATAAACTAGTTTTTATGTCAGATTGTTTTTTAAAAATAGCGAAACATTATACACTTGTTACCTTTACGCTTTAGAAATGGAAATAATTGCTCAAGTACGAGTAGATATATCACACGGATGATTTCGTAGCACTATTTTTTAAGGTTCTGTATTTTTAGTATTTGTTATCATATCAGTCTGCCTACTGCGGACGGACAGACATACGGACCGACAAAGGACAGACAGCGAAGACTTAGTAACATGGTTCCATTTACCCTTTGGGTATGGAACCCTAAAAAAACCAATTGGTATCTAACATGCCGAAATTCAAATCCCAGGCATGCACCTGCGATTTTCAAAAGTGAAATTATGTGCGTATAAGAAATGAATTATAACTTGACACAAGAGTAATAACCATCAGGAAAACCTAGACACCTGTGAGTATTTAAAAAGTTATTTCTCAAAAGTGTATTCTTCTTCTTAGTCGTTCCTTCATGACTGAAGTTTGTGCCTGCTTTGGAAGACTTTTATGCAGGTGTGCTGCATATACAGCCAGTGTGCTCGGTCGTCTGCTAGTTTGAAGGTGGTAGAACCCTTTGTGGTTCGACTCCGGCGGCACCACCGCCACATCTATTTCTACCTTATAACAGCAGTGTTAGGCGCTGCTGTGTTCCGTTTTGAAGGGTGTGGTAAGGGAGACAGATTTTTCTGAGGCGTTCCAGCTTAGTCCTCAATGGTAGCGGCGCATCTGTGGCTGACCTCAGGTAGGAATATCTAATCTTATCTGGGGTTGATTACAGATGTCCATGGGCGGCAGTAGCCACTTATCATCAGGTGGACTGCATGCTCGTCTGCTACTCCTATATTATAAAAAAAAAGTCAAAAGTGTATGAAGGCCATCAATTCGCACTTGGCCAGCGCAGTTCATTATGGCCTAAGCCCTACTAATTCTGGAGGTGACAGGCCAAGCATTGGGACAATAATTTGTGTTGACGACAACAGATACGAGTACATTGTAGCCACTAGGGATTAAGAAGTTAGGTTTAAAGATTTTTTTCTCATACAAAACAGAGTTTCATTTACAATGAGATACAAAAAGAAATAACTGATTACAAAAAAGCTTCTGCTTCTGGAGCAGTAAATTTTACCAATATGTATTAAGTTAACTTAGGATACATTATTATATATTTTTTCTAGTTAATACAAAAATTTTTAGTTTATTTTTATACATTTTTGTATTTTCACAATTTTTTATATGGTTAGGTAAAATAAGTTCTTATTTGGTATCTGTATCTTACGTAACCTTACAAATTAGAACACAGCTTTACATAGTGGATTTAGCGCCAAACCACGAAAATTTACAGTTGAACCACGAAAATTTCTACCACGTACAACTAAAACACATAAAAACACGGTATTTACACTTCTCTCGAGCGTATAGAGAATAAATTCACGTTTTATTACACCGGGATGACGTCATAGAGGCCCATGGCGGTACAAATGTTGAATTGTTTCGTTTTACAATGATTGCAGTAGTTTACAATGCTATAAAGTAGTACGACCGCAAACTACAGCGGCCAGATTGACGGTCTTATTCGATTTTCTTTCCTGTGCATTTTATGTGCACTTTACGAGCACGATAACATCCATTTGTGTACTATTGACATAGAAAAATGTTTGCTTTGATGCAAAATGGCTGTTGCAAATGTTTTTGTACTCTTTTAAGTACTTCATGTCGATTTTTTTTGGTATTTTTGAGATGTTTAGTGAAGTTTACTATACTTCTATGCATGCGAGCATTGAGTTAGTAAATGACAATTGTCGCTCATGGGCGTCTGTAAACCATCCCAGATTGGCATCTTATCTGAGGTAGGAAACAAATGCGGCTTCTCCTCAGGACTAAGGACAGTTCTGTACTTTTTTAATCATGATAAGCATTACGAGTGTTTAATTTATAGGGTGAATAAACAGGTAGGTATGTTAACGGGTCATCTTTATCATATACTAGCTGACCCGGCAAACTTTGTACCGCCTCAAAATCTATTTATCAAATATATTTCATATAAAATATAGCCTATGTTACTCGGGGATAGTGTAGCTTTCGAATGGTGAAAGAATTTTTAAAATCTGTCCAGTAGTTTTTGAGTCTATTCATTACAACCAACCAAACAAACAAACAAACAAACAAACAAACAAACAAAGTTTTCCTCTTTATAATTTTAGTGTAGACACGCAACTTGTAAATTTTTAAATAACTCTCTCACCAAAAAGTACAAATAGCTGCAATGATAAGTGTCCATTTTCAACTGATTTCAGTATCGTGTGAGTATACCTATGTATAGGCATAGATATAAAAATATTTTAAAGAAACAGACGAATTCCTAAAGATGTATATTAATGTCGTAATATTGAACCGTTAATTAAAGAAACTTTAATCAAAATAGAACTATAAGTTCGTAAAACTTATTAATTAATTAATTAACTGAGTTGATACTGCAGCACTAGAAAAAATGTAAGCGTATAAAGAATTTAATTAATTACGTAAATAAAAACGTGCAGATTATATTCTATAAGTAATAATTGTTTAATTAAATAAATATATAAATAACAAGTTCTGCATTTGCCATCATATCGGATTCTTATGAAGTATTACAGTTCTCCGAAGTGTATTAATTATAATATATTACGTGTTATCTCAGTGAATCCGTCCTACATCAACACAGAACACGCTCATCCGCTTGATATTGTCAGTTTGCTAATTAATTGCCCTCCTAGCTATTTCTCTCTCCATACTTACTATAACTTATTTTTTTTTATAATATAGTAATAGCAGACGAGCATGCAGTCCATCTGATGGTGAGTGGCTACTGCCATGGACATCTGTAATCAACCCCAGATAAGATTAGATATTCCTACCTGAGTTCGGCCACAGATGCGCCGCTACCCTTGAGGACTAAGCTGGAACGCCTCGGAAAAGTATGTCTCCCTTACCACACCCTTCAAAACGGAACATAGCAACGCCTAACACTGCTGTTATTAGGCAAAAATAGGTGTGGCAGAGGTGCCGCCGGAGTCAAACCACAAAGGGGTCTACCACCGTCGAAACCTATAACCGTATAATTACATATTATAATTAAGTTGTAGTAAATATGAAAATAAAAAAATATTACGTTAAAAGTTATAAATTATAAACTAATAAGATATAATTGTGTGATCTGAAATATGTAATTATAGTTTCCCATACTATTAACATAAGAATATTGATTATACCTATATACTCGTATTTTCTCATATCTGTTATGGAGTTTATTTCGCCCCTTCTTCCCCATAACAAAACACTTTGCGAAGTAGTGGTAGATAGATGTATGTACTAAATATGTACCTAAAGAGAATGACGTTCAAAGATAATTTTGTAAATTATCTATTTTGAAAAAAAAATTGAATTGAAGTTGAAGAAGATTTTATAATTAAATAATTCATTTATATACACATAGGTAGAGTATAAAATAATAAAATTATTATTTATTCAATATTACATATATATTATAGGTCCAAATACTTTAAAAAGTAGCAAGCAAAGAAAAACACCATAAAATCGTTTATTCGTAGTCTATATTGTATCGAAATATCATTCGAATAACGAAACCGGCTTACCTGCTCTTCAAAATGATTTATTAAATCAAAACAGCGCTTAACACGCTCAAGGGATGTATCGGGGTGAAAACTCGTTTGAAGGCTGCCTAGGATCGCCGCAAGATGGCGGTGGCGGGTTCAACGATCTCCGTGACTCACTGAAGCTTCGCTGTGACGAATGCCCCCCACCAAAGATTTAACGTTCAACGGTCAAAAAACGAATTCCTGGCTCAAATGCCGAAATAAATATGAGTGATGAGTGAATGATGCGAAAATTTGACGGTTTGAACTGTTATTAACTTGTGAATTTTACGTTTTATTACACTAGTCTCATTTTAAATGTTTATGATATGATATCATTTAAGAATTAATAAGTTCACACAGTAAATAAATAAAACTCTGTAGGTGTACATAATAAATACATTATCCTCCTTATTTTGTTTTTAAACACTTTAAAGTAACATACTTTATAAGTAGGTACTGCAAGGAAGTTAAAAAATACAATATTTTTAAAGATAATTTTCAATCTATGTGCATTCGGCAGAACTTAATATTAAATTCAACGAGTACTTCACACAGAACCTATATTTTTATTGTGTTTGCAGGTGTACTATTTATCCGAGCTATTCGATTACGTGCCATAATCATTCAAGGTTGTGAAATTCGTCGTGATTGAACAGCACCGGCGCGGCTACGGCCGATTTACTACGATACTCTCGGTATTACGTCTAGCTACACGTAATACTCGCTCACATAAAGAACCCTCTCTCTTTTATAGTTTATCTTAAAGCGAAGTATATTATCTAACTTTTTCGAATAAACTAAGTATACTTTTTTGACGCGTTTAGGAAAGGTGTATTTTACGTGGGCAGGAAGTTACGCGAACAATTGAAATTTTGAGGATCATTTATTTGTAGTATTTACTTTTTAATATAAGTTTGAAATTAATTCATAAAAATATTTTTTACGCATATAACTTATTATTTTCGTACAATACGCTTTTAAAATAAAAAAGGTAATAAAACCTACGATTCGTCGATAGCTGATGGTGAATAATTGCTAAGTTGCTATAACCTGGCAATGCACCTGTAAATATTATAATTACACAAAATTATTGTATTTTAACAAGCAAATAAATAAAATTATGAAACGAGGAAATAAAGTAAAGTATATGTAGTTGTTTATTAGTCTGAAAAATTACAATCTGTTTTTCTGTGTTTATAAGCAAAAATCTCGTAGCGCATTGGGAATATTTAATAGAAAACTCCTTGGAAAATAACGTTAATACTTTTCTGGCTTTGAAGACTTCTTCTAATCTATACTAATATTATAAAGAGGAAATTTTGTTTGTTTGTTTGATTGTAATGAATAGGCTCAAAAACTACTGGACCAATTTTAAAAATTCTGTCACCATTCGAAAGCTACATTATCCACGAGTAACATAGGCTATATTTTATATGTAATATATTTTATAAATAGACTTTGAGGCGGTACAAAGTTTGCCGGGTCAGCTAGTAGGTACTAGATATTTTGAAAGTAAGTTAAGTAAATATTAAACTCAAAATTAGGCAGTTCTCTCATAAGATAATCAAAAAACTTCAACATTTTTGTAGTATTTACGAGATATCATGATTTGAGGCTAATGTCAGCGTGTGCCTCGCATCGCAATGACTTAGCAATTCGCACTGACCTTGTATGTATTATGTAAGTTTTATAGTTGTTTATGGTACTGATTGATTTCACTCACATAGAGATAAATGCGATACCCGCATGGTTTTACAGTTTCCAGGTTTTGTCATCAAACGGTATAGTTATCGCCAAACTGCTAGTCCGCTCTGAAGTTGTTCCCAGCAGGTGTAGTCATACAATTTACTATGGCGACGCGATTCATTTCTATATTCAGAGCGGACTAGCGTTATGCTTATGATAATCGTTATGAGTGTACAGAATAAAGATAATACAGAATACAGATAAATAAAATGTAATTATGATTTTTTTTTAAATCGTGTGTATCTATGTTTTTTTTAAATTAATGTTGTTATCGATGCAAGAAATTGGTAAGTACTATTGGTATTAATTATACCGGGTATTAATTATACTATATTCGGGAGACCCGTGATACATAAGATTTTGATGATTGCTTGGTTTTAATGGTGGAAATAAATATTTCGAGGTAACTACATGCATGATAGATCTCCATAATATAAATTCTCAAAGAGAATATATCTAAGAGCCCGTAATTGATCACGGTAGTGCAAAGAAGTCCCAAATGTAGATAGATGGATTTAAGTAATTATAAGTGTTTTTGAAACTCTTTCAGGGAAATCAGGTTTTAGTGCTGGCAACACATCTACTGGTTTCAAAGTAATATGTGATTTATTTGCACGCCATCGACACATGCCTATAGGACTATAGTTACAGCAATTTCGTTGACGGGAAATTACAATTCCCGCATAGACAGCAAAAACCGGCCCTCAAGCCGGCGGAACTTGTCTGAGCTATTTGCATCCGGCGAAGTGATAGATAAATAAGCAGTGTTGCCATGCGCTGATTTCCGCAACCATTATTTCATCTTTTTTTAGGAAATTGCAGTAAGATTTACACTTCTGTGAACGATATAAATTCTATATACCTACCTATGTGTATGTGAATAGGTAAATGTGTACAATAAACAGACTATTAAACAGGCGAAATATCCAGGCAGATAAGTAATAATTGATGTATCATTTTTATTATCTGTGGCAAAATCAACCACAAATACAAAAAGTGCGCTTATAAAATAAGACGAGATTAAGTTCTGACCACTTAATTTGAATATGTTTTTTATCAAAGCAAAAAGTACTTTGTCGTTAAATAATTAATCAGATTTAGCAACATACTGTTTACGAGAAAGTTATTTTATAAGTAGACGATTAAAATCTTAGGAATATAGGCGTTCCTTACCTACATTTAAGAATTCCCCTGCGGCCTTCTTTGCGTAGAAACCTCTGTTGCAACTCCTACCTGGGTTCTTGTCAAGTCACGTTACAACAAATATTATGTACCTTTTCTGAGTTTATGGAGTTTGAAATAAGAAGTTATATTTAAAAGTATTGTCTAAAGTAAAATAAAATAAACTATAATAAAGTTACTATAGTATATATTTCTACCTACCTACTACTCAGAATTTTTCGAATAAATTACTAAACGCATTAATATGTAATATATATTTTAATGACATCTAATTTTCATCTATTTTTTTGAAGTTACGATGTCGTCAACCATTGCTGGGCATGAGTTTACTCTCGGAATACAAGGGGCTTAGGCTGTAATCCACCGCACTGGCCAAATGCCAATTAGTAGAACTTTCACACCTTTGAGAACGTTTATAAAGAGCTCTCTACATAACACGCGTACAACCTATACGCCTACTGTATATTTACGAAGCTGTGGGCGTATCAGTACCCTTACCATGAGTTTTTACGTTTTGACAAATATGACTGTTTTGGTATTTGTTTACGTATTTTGCCCATACAATTTCCAATCAGCGCCCCTAGCGGATTGTGTCAGAACTTGGAAATTATATGGGCCAATACATAAACAAATACCAAAACACTCATATTTGTCAAAACGTAAAAACTCATGGTAAGGGTACAGAAATTAATTGTAATCAGTGTAACAATGATAATGATAATGAAATAATAGTGCTTATCGCTATCATACAACCTGAGAATAACTCTATAAGACTTATAGAGTAGTTAGTATGACGAGGCTATAGGGATGGCGATCTGATATCGATTAATCGAAGTATCGATCTTTTAGACCAAAAAAAATATTATTTTAGTCGATCTCCAATATATTTTAGATTCAGTGGTGAATCAATCTTTCATGTTAGAAGATCGGAAGTTGATTCAAAGTTAGTTGAATGTATTATGGACATTTTTTTGCAGACGAATACGACGGATCTATTTTTGGAGAATCGATTCTTCGGGCCTAGATTTTTTGTGAATCGATTTATTATACCTCGATTCGAATCAATTCAAGAATCGATCTTTTTTGGTAAGAATCGCCATGCGTACTAGGCTATTGCCGATAATTCATGGTCGTCGATACCGCTTTATGACTCGGTGACTTTGATAAGATCACAAGATTGTGGACCCGCTAATCATGGCTAGATTATAGTCTAAAGTTCTTATTACCTACTAAATGCAAGCTCCAGTACTACAACTCTTAAGTACTTATACCAATTATTGTTTGCTTGGAAGTCTCCGCATTCGTTACATTGTCATGATGGTATAATAACATGACTATTATGTAATTAAACTTCATTTAAAATGTAACTAAATTCCTTACACGTCTATTACTGATTGATTTGTCTGTGATTTTAAAATAAGTGTCATTTTCTAAGCCTATGTGCTTACTTGTTCCATCTCCAAATACAAAATTATGTTTCATGTGCTTTCTAGACCATTGAAGTACCTACCTTATATTCACAGAAATTCTTTAAATAAAATCCTATGGGTAGCTTACGGTAGTGATGTAAAAGGTTATTTTTTACCCCGACAATATGTTATAGAAATAATTATTACTTAACACTTGGTTCTTATGTAAATATAAAAATAAAGACGCGTCGTACGTGTCGAAAACGAAATGAAACGTTTGAATTACGACATGCAAAATATTATAATGACAAAAGACTCACTGATAGTTATGTACACAATTTATTGTTAAATGCGAATTAAACGATACAACATCGATCGATATTGTAAGGCTTGTAACATTTAGAAATAAGTATTTGTGCAAATAATATTCAAATACACAGTAACACGTATCATCAGGTTCTACAACATTTATATTTGCTAACGTGACTTGGCATTTCTCAAAAAAGCTAAGTAGTAATAAGTGGATCTGACATTAAAATTCTCGCAATGTTTATGTTGCGGGCTTATGGTAGAGTCGGACATAGTACGATATGTCCTAATATGGTATATGACACCGACATACTTTTACATATCTCTATTTTTTTAAATTCTTTGAAATTTAACATTTAGAATGACTCCTTGTTCACAAGTCCGCTGTTTTGAAATGTTCCAGTTACAGCGGCTAGTAATAATACCTATGTCGATGGATAGCCTTAAGTTTAGGCTATGCATCCTAGACCTTAACAATTTCAATTAAAGATATTCAGTGATTAAATTTTGTAAGTGATAGATTCCGAGCTTTATGACTAAAAATAAGGAATTACAAATTACATGGACCATGAATGACAAATGATACCAAATTATTAAACATGAAACATACGGTCTAGGCGTTTAAGGAATGTCGGATTTTACGACAAATTTCCACAACATTCCCATTCAAATTTAGAATTTATTTATTATTCATGGTGGTTAACAATTTATTGCTCGTTGTTATAATTACGTAGGGATCAATTTCGGTAAAAGTGGAGGGTAGGGGCTGCGGGCACGGTCGATATTGCAGTCCTGTAGTGAAATGGTTCACAAGTTCACACGCATCTTGATCGATTAGACCCGTTTAAATTTGTTTTTTATGGCAATAAAAACTGTAGTCCCATTATTGTCTATGGTCGAACTACTATGAGATTTCTTTGCGGTCGAAATCAAATTATTTAGACGTGTTTTGGCTGTATGTGCGCGTAATTATTTAAAAATACAGTTTATTTAGATAATATTTTTTTTGTCATCTGATGTGTAGCTCAACAGCTGTTATCATTACATAGAATAAATAAGTAAATAACGAAAATATGGTAAATTAATGAAAATTCTCGACTTTATAAAATGTTGCGTTATGTAACTCTACCATAAAATATACTCGATACAAATGGTCATTGACTCCCAATTTTTTTGAATAAAGATAAAAAATACCATATCTACAAAAAATCACATTGTTCTAATAAGGATATTGTTACATGTTGCAACACATTATTTTTTAAATCTATTTCATAATTTAAACCATTGAAATGATTTAGGTCATCAAAATTATTTATCACAAGAACGGTAGTACTACGTTGCTTAATTTATGCAAGCAAGTAGTCAGAGTAATTTTAATAATATCGTAAACTGGTAATCTGAAGCGGGTATAAAAAAGAGCGGGAACATCCGGGTGGCAGCGTCGGGCGAGTTGCGTGCTCTAACGGTTTTATGATTATTACTTTAAATGCTCAATGCTTATAACATTTATGTTTAGTTTTATAAGCAAAATTGCAAATTCGATGCAAGAAGTTTTATATTCCACAAATTGAATTATTCGTAATATTATTATTTATCTACGACATTTATTACGTCTGTTGCGGTGACATCTACATGTCATTTTATTCTTAATTTAAATTTAGCGCCATCTATTAATGCACATTCACAGAGTGATTTATCAAATCGGAATTAATATGGAATCTGTATTATTAACGTAATGTTTTATTATAAAACAAAGCATACCTCTAACATTTTTTATAACAATTTATTTTGTACGTTACGGACATGTTACGGATCTTATAGAAGCGATGTAGAGCAATTAGCAACAAGTTTGTGAAACTAAAAAATGAACTAGGTATTAAATTTAAGTATCGAACACAATGTAGGCATATTATTACACATTTTTTATTACAATGTATCATGTGAATAATATGTAAGTATAATTATGGGTATACCTATAGAGTCATTTCAAGCTTTTCTTCTTGATTATAATAAACATTATATAACTATTGTATTATGGCTTATGAGAGTGTTTGTGATGGGTAATAAAAATTGCCAGCACATTGAAATCTGAAATGTAAACGTGTATTCTTATATTTTATCCACCTTGAACATGCGTAATATACCTAAAGCGAAAGTAGTTTAGTGGTGTGCCTTTTCTACTTATTCACTGCTAAATCAAAATATTGGCAGAGTCATATATGACATATTGTCTGCAATATAGGTAGGTACCTAATATTATATTTCTCACTTAGTTAAACTACGATAAGTTACAATAAAACTTGAACGACGTCTCGGGTTAATGTTTCTGTTCGTCGATTTTCGATCACCTAGCTGCGTCTCGTCTAGTCTCGTCTAAAACGAGGAATCTGATGGTATCCACATTTTTTTATAATTAAAAAATGATTAGTTCCGGGTGTTTTCGATTAGTTTTAAGTTGTTATGCTTCTAGCGGGCGGCTTCGGCGTGACTTGACGTATTCTGCCTAGTTCCTTTGTTTGAGGACGAACAACTTTTAGTGACGCGACATTTAAATATCGACAAAATATTGCCTTTCGCCCAAAACTTGGAATAAACAAATAATTATGTGTCAATTCAGAATAAACTTTTTGTTTTATTAAATTGTGTTTTTTCTCCTAAATAAGGCGTGAATTAATTGTTGTCATGAAGATTTATAGGCAATAATAGGCATGTTACAAATGGTAATAGGTTAATACCAAATTTATATTAATTAGTTGAAAGTATAACCGGTTTATATTAAAAAAGTAATGAAAAATTACAATCTTTGTCTGTTCTTCGCTTACATTATAGGCAGTGGTCATGATGTAATACATATTTACATTATAAGTAGCTGACCTGTGTACCCCCTCAAAATCTATTTATCAAATATATTTCATATAAAATATAGCCTATGTTACTCGTGGATAATGTAGCTTTCGAATGGTGAAAGAATTTTTAAAATCGGTCCAGTAGTTTTTGAGCCTATTCAT
Source organism: Epargyreus clarus (assembly GCF_041222505.1). NCBI lineage: Eukaryota > Metazoa > Arthropoda > Insecta > Lepidoptera > Hesperiidae > Epargyreus > Epargyreus clarus. The sequence goes on along the minus strand of NW_027332222.1, from coordinate 5,661,199 downwards.
TACAATCAAACAAACAAACAAAGTTTTCCTCTTTATAATATTAGTATAGATGAAATGACATTGTTTATTTGTTTTTTTGTCTAATAATAATAATTTCCGTTTGGAGCAGCTGAACAGATTTTGACAAAACTTTCAGCATAAAATATTTAATTGAAAGTAAAATAGGCTACTATTTATTTGTAAAATATCTATGGTTCAAGCTGGAAAACTAAAATATAAAAAGCACACACGAGCAAAGCTGCGTGTGACCGTTTATCTATATACATAATTGTATCATTAGTTGTGCAGTTGTTACATTTATATACCTGACCACGGCTGCCGTGTTTTGTTGCGCTCCAACGAATATTTTATCTACAATATTAATATTTATAAATTCCTAAACAGCTATTACAATTGTATGGCGACAAAAAGTATAATATTAAAATTTTCCTCATACAGAATGTGAATGAACTTGGCTAAATTCTCACGTCTCACGTGGCAACATCATGTTAACAAATACAGACTTGTACATTTTAAATAATATGTATATATATATTTTTACTAATATTATTCAAACTAGACAATTCGATAGTTTCAATATTAGTTGTCGAATGTTGAATGATTTTATGATGTCATCAAACAGTAAACAAAAATGTAAAATAGTAAATAAACAGACATAGAACATTTTTTTAAAATTCAATACTTAAATCTTATGTCAATCCTTGCAAGAATCTGGCCGGGAACCTGGAACCTACTAAAAGGCAGATTATTGTGGGTAATACCAGTATCACCACAATACTACTAGTTAATTGTACCTTTTATTGCAAAGATAGAAAGTAAAGTGAAGTATAATAAATATATAAATTCACACACAAATAGGCAGGTAATAAATACTATGTAAATTTTATCGATAAAACATTTTCCCTGTACTAATAACGTTCAGCTAGTGCCCTACGACGGTTACTATAAAACCGGTTCATGCCCTTCGGCGGTTTTTATCCGATGGACGTAGTGTATGTAGTCTACCTGATGTTAGGTTGTCACTGCCGCCTATGGACCTTTGACAGTTAACACTAAGGCTGACAGTACATGCCTATAATCGTGGAGTACCTAATAGTTGCGTAAGTTACCATATTTTCCCTTCAATTATAAATTGACTTTCTTTATATAATATAGGAGTAGCAGTAGCAGACGACCATGCAGTCCATCTGATGGTAAGTGGCTACTGCCGCCCATGAATAATTGGTGGACTATGGCCTAATCCTTCTCAATCTGAGAGGAGACCCGTGCCCAGTATTGGGACAGTAATGGGTTGATGATGATGATTGCGAATGGGTTCATGCCTTTAAAAATGGGTTTCAATTTAATTTACTAGTTAGAATGTATATCATAGTTAAAATGAAAGTTTTATTATAACTACGTAAAACACTATGATCATAAATTTCAGCGGTTCATAAAATCGTTTCTACATAATATATTCAAGCACCTGCTACTGACTATAGACGTTGTGATTCTGGTTTATCGGTTTATTTTATCGTTTCTAAGATAGACTGACGAAAATGAAATTATACTTTAGCTTTCAGGAATATATCGTCTGTGAAATAAGACAACCTGTCTTTTTCCGTTCCTATTTGGATTCTGGTTTCAATAACAAGTCCAAATGCAACATGCATACCATTTCGCATCAAATGAGACAACATTCAGTAAAATCAAGTATACCATATACTCGTAACTTAATAGTTTCTAGCTTAGTGTAGTTTTTGCACGCTGAATTTGATTTCATACGCGCATTCCAATAACAGAGTGCTAGAAGAGATTTAAATTTGAATTAAGCAGTCCTTTGTTTTGTATTTCTATAAAGTTTTCCATTACTTTTCCATGTACAAAAATAAATCAAAAAAGTATTTTAAGAAATCTAAATTTTATCGATAAAACACCCGTCGGGACTAAGGGCGTAGCGAAGGCCCTACGCTACTACGAAACCGGTCCGAGCCCTCCGCCACGTGCACCGTCCATCTTCGTCTAGTCCTTGTCCAGCCACCCAGCACGTACAACTTCATTTAAGAGACCATGCTAAGCCTGGTCGTACAACCATGATGAATGACTGTTTAACCGGCTCATGATAAATCATGGATACAAGTTCAGGTTTAATTAGTTAAGTATATAATTAATAATTATCGTGGATTGAAATTTGGGCCGGCTCTGAATGTACGGGATTCGAGTCCCAGATAAAATTTGAAGTTATATTTTTTTACAAATAATTATTACTTAATTAATTAGTGCAATGAGTAAAAGTAAAATAAAAATGATATTTCGAATTGTTTTTTTTTGTCTCAGCTCCAAGTTATATGAACATAAGAATATTAAATTACAAATTAAAAACCTGCGTACATTGTTACAAAAAGTGTACTTACACTACATTTAGGGGAAAATGAAAACCATTAAAAATCAGAACAATAAATATCAAACATTAATCTCGAACTAGTAAACATCAGTATTATTTTTTTAATATTTAAACTGACGTATGGAATACTATGGAACAAATTACGTAATCATAAGACAATCTGCATTTTATTACCAGTAAAAGTAACAGATTAAATATAAACTACCTGCTTTTAACGAGAAAGTATTAAACATTACAAATTCTTACATAACGAGCCTATAAAGTTTATCAACAGTAGAGTCGATAGAAAAAGCTCTACATTTCCAAAGTGTTAATTTCGCCTGTAGTTGACAGCAACGTGCTAACTTCCTAAGTATTCGGGGGAATTGATACCGCAAATAATCTATTTCATACGTGCAAATCGCTCAAGACATGTTTATTACGGGAATTCCCACTCATTTTTATATTTTTACCTCACATTTTTAAACATTAAATACATCATTAATTACTATTTAAACCATACCTATGAAACGGAAAAACACAAATCTTCCTTTTTAAACCTTATCCTATCTAATATTATTAATGCGAATGTGAGTTTGTTTGTTAACTACTAATTGAAAAGGACATAAGGTACCCGACACCTGTTATCCCGAAAGTAGTATTGTTCCCGAGGGATAGATAATTTTTTTTTATGAAATTAACTTAAGAATCGCCTTGCCATCATCTTGGAGTCCTATTTGAGGGTGGCTATAGGCGCGTTTCTATCCTGACGATTAAAATGGAATGCCTTTTATAAGTGTATCCTCCTTACCGCCCTTTCAAACCAGAACAGATCAGTTCTTACCACTCTTAACTTATCTGTTATTAAGAAGAAATAGGCATGGTGTTGGTGCCTATGGAGACGAACCACAAAGAGCCTGCCCACTTTAAAATTTACTTCATGCCTTTATACAATAAACTATATGTGTAAATAATTCTGTATACTTACTAAAATAACATTTAACTTCCATTGAAGCGTTAACCGTCCAAATTTAAAAATAGTTTAATTTTTGATGAGTGCATGTTCCTGTCACTATAAAGAGGGAAGTATTTAATTGACGAATGTATTTGATCACGAAGTTTCTGTTTTTTGAATCAATCTCTATTAAGGATATGAAAGCAGAGTACTATTAAAGCCCTAAATATGTTTATAAATGTCTGTAGGGCGCACGCTCGCCCGCATCACGGCACGTGGCCACTGCGGGTAGTTTCACCGAGAGTGTTATGTTATCAGTAGGGTAGCCAACCGTCATGTAATAGTAGGATATTTTTTTTGAGCGCCCAGACGAATAGGTGGAAAACTGGGCTAACCCTCTGCGGAGAGGGGGGAGTAAAAATGCATCCACTTACAGGCCGCGACGACGGTACCTGCGTCGTGTGGGGCTCGTAAAAGGACCTCCTGAAGGGAGGACCAACCCACTAAAAACTCTCCTTTAAAGCTTCGTCCAAGGGGACCGTACAGCCGACATCGGATGGCGACCTCTCATTGTGGAACGAGAGGCAGAAGGAAGTCGGTACGTTCCGTTTTTAAAGGTTTTTAGCATGACTTCCGAAAAAAACAGCTATCCCATTCGCTAGCACTTGTCTTAGTTGTGCATATTGGTGATCACTGTAAAAGAATAAAGCACAAAAAACGCTGTTCATCTTTTGGACTTCATTACTTACGTATCCACGAGATTTATGTGGACCCACATACTAAAAATGCTTATCTTGTAGAGAAAATTCATGGAAATCACGCTTGTTTCTTTTTAAAATCGTGCTGAATATTTCATTCATGATGTTCTTATTTTGTTTTATGCAATTTAAAAAAATACGCATAGAATACTCTTTTATAAAGTCATTTAATACGCAAACAAGCGTGACCCACTGTTAAGTATCTGTAATGTGAAAACAAGCCAATTTTTATTTGTAGTTCATACTTTATTAACTCTTTCCTAAACTTTGAATAGGAAAATCCCGCAAAAATCTTCAGGTTATCAGCCCTCATGGCAAACCTAGTTATCAGCCCTCAGATGCCATTACGTGAAGTACCCCTATCGTTTTGAATTTTCACACGAACATTGGTTTTGATTTGTTGTCACTTATTTTAACAAATTATTTAATGACATACTCCACACGTCATACTGTTATTTATACAGGGTATTATATCATCGGTATCGGTTTTGTTAGGTACTTTATAAATAGAAATAGATTCATTGTATATGGAATAAAATATTTACTAAAACCTATACATGTTACATATCTGTCACCGACACTTAATATAAATTCAATTTACATTGAAGCATATACCTTTGAAAGGTATAAAAATAATACGATGAGCTGCATATTCACTTGCTACCTCAATTAAGAATCTTAAGAATAATATTTTTTTTTATTTGTAAGTTTTTGTACGGAGAGTAATGAATAGACAGACATTACAGATATACAGTACAAAAGTTTTCTCTATGAATGCTTGGTTACTCTATATTAATGAGAAATAAGACTACACTTCTCGACGTACATATAACAGCGCGACACAAGAATGCCTGATGTCCTCTTATTTAATACGTTTTACTCCGTTGATAAGCCCGTGAGCACTACAAAAATATAAAACGCCTCAGTCACAATACCACACATCCATCTACAAACCCACTACTCCATCGAGTTTTTCAAAACGTTTCAAAGCAGTCGAAATAATAAATTATGACAAGTGACGAATGACCGTGTGTCACCGCTCAATAGAGCCAGAACGTTGAACTGTTTACATCTCACACCTCTGTGTGCTTAGTTAGTAACAACACATCCTTACTAATATTATAAATCCGAAAGTAACTCTGTCTGTCTGTCTGGTTGTCTCTTCTTCACGCCTAAACCACTGAACCGATTTTAATTAATTTTTTTTCAAAGATAGTCTGAGACACGAGAAAGGACATAGGATAGTTTTTATCCCGGAAATCCCACGGGAACTAGGGATGGCGATCTAAGATCGATTAATCGGAGAATCGATCTTTTCGATCCAAAACATCGATTATTTGAATCGTAAACATGCATTTGATCAAGTGATTTCATTTCTTTAGCAAAGTTGAAGGTACGAATTTTCAGTTTTATGTATGTTATATTATTTTCTTTTAAACGCGGGCGAAGCCGCGGGCAAAAACTAGTAGATACATACTGCTTTGTATATCTGTGTTAGGTTTTCCATGTACCTCGCCTTGTCTGTATTCGGCTTTAGTCTATTATTCAATGATTTAAGTAAGACTAAACATATTACAATCCATTGGTTATTTATAAAGTTTATGTAAACGCTATAAAACAGTATCAATGTAAGGAATTAAAGTGTCGTATTGTTTAAAGATTTATAAACAACTCCCATTTAAAAAAATCAATTAAGTTGTTTAAGAGAAATATAAATTAATTAAAGTAAGCGCTGCTTTATTCTAGTTTGTAGGGTGTAAGAGAGCCATACTCATCCTAGGCGATCTAACTTAGCCTTTAGGAATAATCACGGGCCGGGGTCTGGCCTCAGGTTTTTTTTTATAGTATACGAGTAGCAGACGAGCATGCAGTCCACCTGATGGTAAGTGGCTACTGCCGCTCATGGACAACTGTAATCAACCCCAGATAGGATAAGATATTCCTATCTGAGGTCGCCCACAGATGCGCCGCTACCCCTGAGGATTAAGCTGGAACGCCTCGGAAAAGTCTGTCTCCCTTACCACACCCTTCAAACCGGAACACAGCAGCGCTTAACACTGCTGTTATTAGGTAGGAATAGGTGTGGCGGTGGTGCCGGCGGAGTCGAACCACAAAGGGTTCTACCACCTTCAGAAGGACATCATCGGGAACTGCTCGCTTGTTTGCTACTTAAAATGATATTATCTTATATACAAAATTCTCGTGACACAATGTTAGTTACCGTACTCCTCCGAAACGACTTTACTGATTTTTACCAAATTTTATATGCATATTCAGTAGGTCTAAGAATCGGCTACTATCTATTTTTCATACCTCTAAGTGATAAGGGTTGTTCACTCTTAACATTTTTTTTATTTATATGGCAACACAACGTTTGCCAGGTCAGCTAGTTATATTATATAAAAATTGAAAGCACGAATGATATTTGGGCACCTCATCGGCCCCATCCTCACTACGCCCAACGTTATTTTGTAGTTTGTAGAGTCGCTAGGCTGCATGCATTTTTATTGCATATTTTATTTCAATTAAAACATTTTAAACATATTTTTCTCTAATCAGACACTAAGAATTCCACCCATAAAGTATGTTAAGATATCGTACTGTTACTCTCTGAAAATTTAAAGTTTTGATAAATACCTACCTAACAGACCTCTCCATTTTACGAATTTTTGACAAACCGTGATTATCAATGCACTAAATATTCAAATTCAAATCTCAAATATTCAGACGTCTTGCGAAATGCCAATCAAACAATCAATTGATCGGTAAAGTATCTGCGGTCAGTGAACTCCTATTTTTCACTCCATTTGAAGTTACGAAATACCGACCGATTTGTTCTACTGCCGTCCCGCAAGATTGCCGTTTCTCCAACCCATTCTGTAATTGAGCTTCAGTACTATTAGGCCTGAGTATTTTGTTATAATATAAGAGTATCAGACGAGCATGCAATCCACCTGATGGTAAGTGGCTACTGCTGCCCATGGACATCTGTAATCAACGCCAGATAGGATTAGATATTCCTACCTGAGGTCGGCCACAGATTCGCCGCTATCCCTGAGGACTAAGCTGGATCGCCTCGGAAAAGTCTATCTCCCTTACCACACCCTTCAAACCGGAACACAGCAGCGCCTAACACTGCTGTTATTAGGTAGAAATAGGTGTGGCGGTGGTGCCGCCTACTATACAACTAGGATGAGTATTGTAACACTATGTTTCATGCTGTCATGATTCATGCTGTCTTACTATCATTAACTTTGATAAATTTAAACCTACGTCGAAAAGGGGATTCTGTGTTCGGATGTATATGTTTAAAGTACGTATTATTACGTCACATATAAATATAATCACTTTCGAAGAAAAAGTACTTGCTCAAAAAGACGAGAAAGGGATTGAAACCACTAGGATATACAAGGATATATACGTGCCTCAAATTTGGTATTTTTTTTATATATGAGCTTTTCGATTTAATATTCTTGAAACTCAACCGTAAAACTGAAGACACGGTTTATTATATTTATCAAAGTGAGTGATACCAGGACAGTCGAGAAACGGGGTAAAGTACATAAGCAAAATGATACTACTACTCTTCTTTTAGCTTCCATGAGGTAACTTACAATTAAAATGCATCTGCTCTCCTCTCCGCCTAACTTCACGTTAGAGAATACCAAATCAAAAACCGTGTTTTTTATGTTGTACTTAATTAATCAATATACATAATATATCAATTGTTGAATTGTACGTAATACCCTTTATAAAGTTCTATTGTCTATGTGCAAAACGCGTAATATTACAAAAAAACAATGTGTTTTTTTATTCTGCGCACCGTCACGTATTGTCAAAGTGGGTTCGCGGGAAATGTCATAGCGGGCGCGTACTCCGTCCGCGAGTCGCTCAGCGGCAGCGCAGGCAGCGCGGCCGAGCAGAACATGACGAATTATGAGCGCTCTCGAAACTCGTCCCGTAATTATTGTGGACAAGGTACTTTTTGCCTGACAAATAGTAAGAGCGTGGAATGACTCCGGAGCTTTGTGCCGCTACTAATGACACTCGTGAAGAACCGAGCTCTAATATTAACTATTTCTTTTGTGACGACCAGACTTGGTTTTGCTGCGTTCGTGCCTTGCTCGGTTGGGGCATCGACCTCCCTTTATTTGTTACATTACTTGAGCGTTAATACGAATCGAATGGACGCCGGTGATGGGCTAAAATTTCCTCGCCCCGTCCGACCGCTTTCTGAGTTTCTGCTGTCACGCGAGCCTCTTTTTGATGGATATAAAATTATTTATGGACTGTTTAAAACTGTTGCTACGATTTGTAAACTGCCTTAATTGGTGTTAAATATATTTATGGTTAGTGTTTCCCGTTTTATTGGCCAACTGTATAAATTAGTTCTAGTCTTCTAATTTCCCTAGAGTATTCTTCAGCATTTTTATTTAATTTTAATTCTATTGAAAGACAATGATGTAAGATTATAAGCTAAGATTGAAAAAATATAAATATAATATAGCCCTATTCATTTTCATCAGCTTGTTTTGTCTATTTTAACTAGGATCTATGTTTACTTTTAATAATTTGCTACTTAATAATATTTTATCACAAACAAATCAATCCGTGGTAATAAAGTACAATAACGGAACTACAATTTTGTAATTATCCGTACAACAGCTATGGTTTAGCGACCTTGGTGAGCCATGTGACAATAGTGTAGGCACCGGAGCAGTGAATGGTAACGTGGATATAGCCATAATACATGCATGCTAGGCATTCCATTCATTCAATTTAATCCGGACAAATTCTCATTTAGTATAACATTCGATACGAAATTTTTACCGATTTAAAAATGATCTTTATTTCAAAATATAACCATTGAAGTCATTTAATAAGCGATAACAAATATTCAATAGGAAATAAGTAGGTCTCGTATATCTTAACATATCTAGAATGCATAATTATCGGACGTAAGTAAGTAAAACAGGTTATCCTGATTCATTCGTTCAAGCATTCATTCTGCTGAGGTAGAGTCTCATTTTAATGACGCACTTGTTCTGTGTTGCCTATGTACTTATGTATTTTTTGACCACCAATACTTTTGTATTTACAGAATATAAAACATAACACGAAAAAGTGTAAGTTTCGTCACAATTATATCTGAAAATTGTATGCAATAGGTTGAAGGGGAAAATTAAGAAAACGATTGAAAATTTTCTGTTGCAATGTCTACATACACAAATAAACAAAGATGTGCGGCATAGGGTAAATGAATATGACGTCATGTTCCATTGGGACGATTCTAAGATATTCTATGCATGGTCAAATATATGGTAAGTCTACTTAAAGCATTTAGCTAGCCAAATCGGCGCCAGACTTTGTCACCGCAACTGTCCGCTATGAGAAACCTTTCAGAACATTTCAACGGATACTGGGAAAGTGAAATAGTAACTAAGAAAGTTTTAATAAAAAGGCTAATAAAACATTTGACTTACTTTCAACGTCAACTTAATAACAGTCTACGATTTGATCTTATATTCAGAATGACTGCGAAATAACTAAAATCCATTAATTTTACAGATAAGTAAAATAGGAGTATCGACTATGATTTTAAGGTGAGTAAATGAATTTCACAAGTTGAAAGGTTGAAAGACTTGGCAAGCGTAAAAACAGGGAATTTCTAAAAAAAATAAAACAATAGATTGACGGCAAAAACAAAGACCAGGAGAACGTAATAATATAAATAAATTTAAACAAACTTAAATAGTTTAATTTAAACTTAAATAGTTCATATTAAAGGTAAACTGGATTTTTTATTACACGTTATAACCTTAGATTGTACATTAGCAAGCTATAATGCAACCTTCATATTATGAGGAATATTAAAGCTATTATTTTTATCTACAGAAAGGATTAATGGTACAAAAACATAAAGCCGCCTTATCCGACCAACGTTATAATCTCAGAATATAATATCATTCGTCGTCAACCGCCCAAAGTGTTTTGAATGCCATCAACCATGAAATTAGGAACAGCCATTAAATAGTAAGATGACGTGGACTTGTGGTTTTTTAATATCTTTTCTTGCCTATCTAACGTCAACCGGCATACTACGTAATTTGGATGAATGAAGAAAATTCCTGTGCCCATATTTAAAAAGTTCACTTTTTGTCTATGGCACATGGGAGGGAACTTCGTGGAAGATCGTATTAAGGCCATTAGTATCGTGCTTACTGTAAATATTAAAGTGCTATAATTATTACCTGCAGCACACTAATGACTTAATGAAGATAAAACGAGTTATGAAACGACATTTACATATTACTGCCTAGTTCTGAAAAAAATGTAAGATTTCTATAACTAGGTATAGATTTCACTGTACGGATTTAACAATACTTCAAATGTTTATTAATTATTAGTTGATCTGTGCGTAGTCGGTGCATTTTGGCATAAAGTAAGAGCAAATTTACCATAATCCTCGATTTTCTATAATACATTCTTTTAATTACTATGTTATAGATATTTAAAGATGTTTTACTTAGGCCTAAATTGTTCAGTACAGTCTAGTTAATATTAATAATAGGAACATAATCTGAAATAGAAGAACATTTTATTTCAAAATTATTTTATATAGTACAGAAGTATCGTAACGAGCCCCTACTACCTAATCCAGAAAGTAGAGTCGTACCAGAGGTCACCCACTGATGGACTAAGTTGGAACGCTTAACACTGCTTTTATCAAGCTGTGTCTGAAGTCAAGCTACAAAGAATTCTACCATTTTCAATTTGAATAAGTATTACTTATAACAGTGTTAAAAATGAGATGACACTAGCATAGTACGAATACGAAACGTCTTTATCAATGAGTAGACCACACTACGTAGATTATATCGTATCTCTCGAGTTAATTGTGTAATGATTCATGGCAGCTTGTTCCGATGAGTGCATTATGTTAAATGAAGCTAACTAGTGGCGTTTCGACACCTGAGCTAATTTTTTGAATATCACGTTAATTTTTCCGTGAATCTCGCCCGCGCCGCAACATGAGAAGCCGCTTTGGTGGTCGCGATGCCACAACCTTTACAGATTGGAAAATAAATCTAGGTTTTTTATAATCAGCCGTTTTTTTTTTGAATTACCAACTAACCCTGTTTTAAATGTGTAAAATTGTTTTACTAAGATTTTGAAGTTATCTTAGGCGTATTATAGAAAAAAATAAAAATGAAGGCTTATCGTAAAAGTTTTATGTTTATCTATGGATGATTATTTTTTAATAATTTACCTATTTTTATATAAGTAACATTCAGCCCAATTGCTTTCATATTTGAACTGGCTTTATAAAAGAAACGGCGTTTGACTATTTATACCGAAAGAAAAATACTGATGTACTGATAAAAGCGTATCAATGTACCAATAATTACGTTTATTGTAAAACAAATTGCATGCTACATTATATTGAATGCCAGTTAAAGTTCAGACCGCAGAGTAACAAAATATATAGAGCAAACTTATTATAATATAGAGCAAATCAACTCGAGTACGAACATAAGACAAAGGAAAACACTATCACAAGTACCAGTAGAGAGAGATTGCTAATTACGTTGTTTTATTAGTAAATATTGTAATTCACCTAAAAATGTACTGTAGGATAGGAAAATGTGTAGCTTTATTAGTTATTAACTAAATATTACATTTCGCAACAATTTTTTTTTAATTACCTTAGCACAGTCATCACACTACGATTTGTCTGAATTCGGCGTCATTGTCGGCCTCTATACTAATTATGACTCTATGGTTTAAGACATTATCGACGAGAAGCTGTTTCAATATGATTGATTTATAATTTTGAACTTTATTTATTTCACTATAAAAGGCAAAATGGTGCGAAAAAATTGTAAAAGCAATAATCTGGTTTGTTGCTATCCAAGTATTTTTAGACTTTATTATTTGACACTAAGATGCAACATATAAATTGTACATACAAAATTACGATTTATTATTATTTAATAGTTATGTATCTTCTTATATATTAATACAATAGCATTATATTGCCTTTCTACTTATTTTAATTCTCTTCAAACTATATTTTTTATATATATATATATATATATATATATATATATATATATATATATATATATATATATATATATATATATATATATGTGATTTTAACAGGGTTTGTGATATGTAAATGGGAATCGAGTACAAGAGCACCTGATGATGAAAGACCATTTGTCTTTGCCGCACATGGACTTCAGTAATTAAAAACAAAAATAGATTAGAATCCTATCTGAAACCAGCCTGAGCATGTCGTCCTCCTGATGGTAAGTGGCTACTGCCGCCCAGCCGTATTTACCGAATAAAATTATAAAAATAATATTATTGAATTGCAAATAAATATATATTCATAATTCACGAGTAACTTGTAAGTAAGTATATATTCCATTTGTATTTATTTTTATTCCTAGTAGGTATATTTTTATTATTGAACGTATAAATACCGTCCTATATATTTTCTGCTTTACCCAAAGGTTGACTGGTATAGAATGCTTCTAGCATTACGTCCGCATTTTATACCGAATTGTATGGTATAATAAAGTTCTAAATAAATAAATAAATTGTAAGTGGGTGGAGGATGTGATTTGAACCCCATCTTGTGCACGTTAGAACATGCATATTTCAACGACCAAAGTTAGTTCAAACGGGCTCCAAATATTCACACCTAGTTGGATTTACAATTAAAAAAGCGACACGCAAAACTACTAAAAACGAATCGGAATGTAATACTAGTAACACATCGCTAAGTTAGCCAAAAACACGGCTATTAGTTCAGGTTAAGTTGTATGAGAAAAAGAAACGGACGTATTAGGAACTCGTTTGTAACGGACATTCAATTCATATTTCAACGGCCTGCATGCGTATCGACGTGGACGCCATACTTTAATAGCTGTATTTTTTGTTCTCGTTAGTAGTTCATTCAATTTATTCATTGTAAAACAATATTAAGTACGTCTATTAAGGTTTTTTGCAATTAGCAATTTAACGCACGTACTATTAATGCACTATTTATCTATGACGTTTACTCTTTAATTAGTAGGACACAATCAGATCCTAATTCAATTACAGATAATTAAATGTTCATTTTACGTTATGCGTCTAGCAAAGAGACTTGGGGATTTGAGATGGATCACAGATAGGTACATTATTTTCGCCGAAGACTAAGTCGTAACGTCTCATATCTTTGAGATTTGAGATTATTCATAATATACGCGTAAGTATTGCATTGTACCTTTTTCTTGATAAAAAACAATTTCTTCAATGAACTAAAAGTTCCATTACCCCTAAATGCAGCTTTTTATAAAAAAAAAACAAGGTGAAACAGATAATGTCAATAGGCCAGTGGAATGTGCCATAGACCGGTGCTATCAGGTGACAGATAAAAAATGGCCGAAATGTCACGAGATCGTCTATTCTCGTGCAATAAAATGTTAATGGGAAACTAATTCATGTTTTCTGACATACAACACCTGCCACCAAGTTCCGTTGCAGAATTAAACTAGCAATAAATGCGTTATATTATAAGATGTTATATTAATTTATATAGCTCGTAAGTATGCTCTCATGTACATCAAATACATTAAAATTTGTTTTAAAAACGAAAATGTTCAGGTGAAATAATATGTAAATAGTATAGGTAGTCCTCGTAAAACTGCTAGTCCGCTCTGAATATAGAAATGATTCGCGTCGCCATAGTAATTGTATGTCTAACCTTGCTCGCAATAACTTCAGAGCGTACTAGCAGTTTGGCGCGACCTATACCTATTAATAAATTATACTCATAATTCGTTTCAATGAAAATGTAAAAATGTATATCAAAACGGCAGTTTTAGTTCAAACATTATACAAACAATATTCGAGAAGAAAAATGAAAGTGCCATTAACCATTTTTCTTTTCCTCCCTAATAATTACATTAGAGTAAAATTTAATATAAAAAATTTATGTATAAATGGCATAAACCAACGGAAAATCACAAGATCTATTTTATATAACAATCGTTATGCAAATTAAAAATTGTGATTTAGAATAGGCGCCATCGAGGTGATTTACAGTAACGGAGACCGGACTTGTTAGATTGAAAATCTTAATCATTATATTTATAGCGTCGTCAAGCGGTAGTAGTGGGTACTTAATGATATGTTATATATATAAGGTTTATCGAAGAGTTTTGACTTAGCGTTACTGTTAGATTCCTGTTACACATTAAACGTTAAGGAAGTGGTGGACAGGAACGGTGTATAATTCTATATAACTAAGATTTTAACTTTGCCAGCAGAGCACAATAGAAGAAATGTCCTAGCATAATAACTGACCACTCACTAGGTATCACTTAATTCAAACTCAATACTTCATTCAAATTAATTTCCAAACTATCTAAGTACACAAAAGCTCTTTATTTTCCGGCTTGTCAAAAAAATGATAACTACTACCCATTTAACTACCTTCATTATTTCTACATAAAATATCTTTATTACATTGTTTGTGGATGGTAATAAAGAAGATAATAACTCAATAACCAAAGCTTTGACTTGATCGGAGAATATCATTTTGAAGGCACACTGTTGAATGTTCTCTGAAGATGTACGAAGTTATAAATTTGTACTTGACCAAACAATTCTAAACCAACCTAACATAACGTAATACTGCAGTCCAGTCTCCCAGTAACACTGGTGAATCTAGTTTTAGTCATTCTAATTCCAAGATATAGCTAGAGGCTGTCCACCCAAATAAAAAAAAAAACTTTAAAGACCATTTGTAAACGTAGGCGTTGAAATAAGGCTAGAAAAAAAGGTCGTCAATGAAGTCATCTCTTCATTGATTAGGATAATTTTCTTTTTAGAAACACCTTCGGGGAGCGCGAACTTCAAGTCTTGCCATTGCCAGTTGCCAGAGCTCAAAATTCACATTTATCTGAGGCCATAAAATTGAAAATGTTGCCAGGGTCACGCTGGTTATGACGATGATAAGTAGGTAACAGTAGATTTCTAAAAGTAACTAAACAGAGGCGGGGCTTTGCGACAAAAAATCGCTCAGTGAATCACTGTAGCACGACGAATGATAATTCTTTTTGCCAATTGCCGTTGCACAAAAATAGTTGAAAAAGATAAAATTGTACAGTTTGTGCGTCGCTGTTATGCACGATTTGGTGATAGTTTGAAAATGCCGACAGACGCGAAAGTTGGCTAAAAACGAAATGGATTCGGTAAAGACTTTGAATTACAAGTTATTATAAATGATTTCTATATTCATAACTGGAGACCCACAGAGATAAGCAAACAAAGACCCTGGTGCAACAGAAATTTAAATTGCATTTTTACATAATGTTCTTGGCCGTATATTGAAACTCTTCGAACTTTTTAATAAACTGTGAACTTCCTTCTTATAGATTCTATGTTGGTCTGTATTGTTTTTTTTTCTTTATTTTACAAATTTGGAAATGGTGACAACAATTAAAAAGACTTAAACTTAAAACAGATTTCCTATTTTTTTACCTACGTATGAAGCTAATTAGTTACTTTGTTAGTTATTTAAAGCTTATTCAAAATCTTCGCAAAATCGAAAGGAGATTTTGAAAGACAAAATGCTACAAGCTTTGTAGCATTCATATAACAAGCGCAGGCGAGCCTCGATCGTGTATCAGATGGTGTACGGGATACGGGATACGCCTTTCTTTAAAAGGGCAAGTTCTCACATAGAATTGATTAGCTTAGCAGATATCTTCAATGAAAATACTCTATTATAATACCTACTTAATCATTTTGTAGATTTATCATAAAACAAATTATGCATGTTATGTCTATAGGTATCCAAATTGTCATTCTAGGATTGTTAGCAATATATTCAAAATATTTAATTATGGTACGTATTATTTTAATTAATAATTAATTATGTATAAATAATTAAATATGTGTTATATTCATGATGTGTTATTTTTATAATAAACAAATCCCATTTATATAGTCACTGGCTGTATGAGTTATACGATTGTGTGCATTAGCATAAAAAAGAAAAAGAACGCGCTTGGCGCGAGACTTGTATTTTACGCGGGAATAATAAAAGTGGTAAATTGGACAAAAAAAATAGTTTATTATATTATGATACTATTATATTGTGATGCTTTCCTTCATAAAGGGTAAATGTTTTTTAATAAACACGTAACTTTGAAAATCACAGGCGTACATGAGATTTAAACCTCCAAAGGCCGAAAAGCGTGCAACAGCACTTTGTGCTTAGCTACTATCTTGGAGTCACTTCAAAGTTTAAATATGTGTGTGCCTAGTACCGAGGACTGCTATGTCCATGTTGTCAGTACAGCTAAGCAAGTTTTTGTGTACTTCATACTGGGGGCAGGTATTTACATACAACTATGTAAGTATTTGACATTAATTACTTTTTTATTTATTTATCACTATCCTGACCTCGGCAAATGATTAAACCTCATGAGTAAAGAATGGTAGCTTAAACGAAACGAACGGACACTTAGTGTTTTAGGATATACGTATCTGATGTGTATCGACGATCTGAAGACGAGTACGCGTACCAGTTACTTACATTCAAAAGGGCATAAGATGGTTCTGATAGAGACAAACCTCTTTTTATATTGAAGTAGCAAACAAATGCAGTCCACCTGAATATCTGTAACAAGTTCCATGTAAAACAGGAGTTCTACCTGAAGCCGATTGTAAGGTTTTGCCAGTCCTGTCGACTAGGATGGTCGCGTCCCGTGTAGTGTACTATTCAGACTGGCTTATCTCTAGCATAAAAGCAAATAGTGAGTGAGCCGACCATAGATTAGTAAAGATACTTCGCCGCCATGAAATTGAATGAAGCCACAAACGGCTTATTAGTAAGTTCTTTTTTTAATTCTTGGCAAATAAAAACATTTTTACAGAAAATTTACGAATAAATAACTAATACTGCGTAATTTACATAATCAATAAATAATTATTTCAAATATTTTAGGGACATTTTAGCACGGAGACGTGGCAAAACTTTTTTACGCAACTATTTCAATTCTCAAAACTGGGTACATTTACTTGTTAGGAGTGAGTAATCTTTACTAATCTATGGGACCGACATAAAATATACCTATTTGTATAGATAGATATTATATTTACACGATTATCATTTTACTTAATCTAACCTCAGATATAATACCGTACAAATCTTCGGCATTCCAAGATATCCACAGACCAATAAGGGACCACAAGAAAGTTTAATAGATAGGTAGGTACTAGTATGGTGAATAGATAATGGGTAAGCCATAGTGGGGTCACAATAAACTGCGCGGCGAATGCAGAGTTGGAGAAATCGTAGTTCATGGCTCTATAACAATGGATATCTGCATTATCATTAGAATTCAAATATGTGAAAACATGCTTTACTATTTATTCAGCACTCGACGCTACGATTCGTTTATGTCTTAAAATTATTTTATGTCGTACTTAAAAACTTAATTTTGTATGATAATATCAGGTATGAATTATTCCCGCAACTTTTACAGCTCATTTATTCCTCAAAACCTTTCCATATTAACGCTATATCTAATATCAGTAAAGATTTCATCTTATATATAAAATTCGCGTGTCACAATGTTAGTTACAGTACTCCTCCGAAACGGCTTTACCGATTTTCACCAAATTTTATATGCATATTCAGTAGGTCTGAGACTGGGCTACTATCTATTTTACACACCCCTATTTTATTTATATGGCATCACAACGTTTGCCGGGTCAGATAGTAAACTATAAATATTACGCTAATTTGGCCATATTATTACTTTATAATACCTAAAGCAAGTTTATTGAAATAGATTAAGATTTTAAACGAACACTGCTATTATTTATGCGTCGAAAATAGAAGATGCTATATCTACATTCATAATACGATTTTTGATTTATGGTCATATAGTATACTTTTTCCATGAATAAATTTGCTATTGTTTTGTAGTCCATCACACCGTGGATTCGCGGTTACAAAGGCCGGAAGGCAAAGTCGACACGGTCATGACCGGCGTAGCGGTACTTGGCACAATACGCCCAAAATCAATCACGCTTCTGAAAATGGAGCATGCTGGACTAAAATAAAACCATGCAAAGTTTAACTTTGGAAGGTATTCACCTAACTTACTGTATAATGTAGGAGTAGGTAGTAAGAATAGAGATTGGAATCCGACGTCACTATCAACACACCAATTTTTGCCTCATAGCATCAATGTAGGGCTGCTGTGATCTGTTTCAAAAGGTGTTATAAGTTAGGAACAGTTTATATCATGCAATCCCAATTTAATCCTCAGGGGAAGTAACGTAACTGTGGACGACCTCTAGGTAATACTTGACTCAGAGGTCCTATCTGGCGTTGATTATAGATGTGACCACTTAGCATCAGGTGCACTACATACGTTTGTTATTTCTATATTATAAAGAAAACTACTAACATTCATCCATACATCAGCCTTTTGAGATCCACTCCCTTAATTGCCGCCACTCCAATGGTCCTGTGCCTTCTAATCCAAAGGTTTCCCGCCGTCAGGTCGTCAGTCCATCTGGCCGGGTCCATCTGTGTTCCTTTTTCCTAAATCACTGTAAGAGTAGATAATTTCATTCTAATTATAGCAGTATAAACAAAAAAACCTACCCCACCAGGTCTTATAAACAGCCTCGTTATTAGATCGAAGCATAAATTCAAATTGCGTATGTTCAGTAGATCAATAACGACCGCTTATCGATAGTTGCGACTTCGGACATGTCCTAAGCGGTGATTGTAATAAATGCACTGGAATCCAAACTCCTAATTAATGAACTTGTTTCGTAATCCACCTGAAGGCTTAATATTAATCCCTAGTAGCCTGTAAATCAAAGCATGCTAAATAACAACCTACAGTACGAATAGCAGTAACTATTTCAATTGATTATTGAGTAGGGAACGATTTATGGTAGGAAATAATTGTTTTAGTTGTTAACTGGTCAGATAGCCATCTGCAAATATTTGCAATTTTTCATGTTATAGGAAGTAATAAGCGCTTGCATAAAATATTGAGTGATTGTTTCCAGTTTGTTGATGATTTATGCAATGATTACTTACTATTGATATTACTTTACCATAGCTTTACTTAGGGTAGGTACTTTTAATATTGGAGAGCGCCTAAACCATAGGAAAGTAAGTAAGCAGCATGGAACTTTGATTCGCCATGCTTGCTCTATGCGAATTAGTTTGCTGCATTGGAGTATTATATTGAAGTATTCCTCATGCCTTATCCAGTTATACCTTAAAGGACATCCGTACTTAGCAGTAGTATATATAAAGGGTTCCAGCCGGATAAGTTGTAAAATCATAGATGCAAAGGATTTTACGACTACTGTTATGTAATATGTAGAATAATTGTACACGAAACTCTACTCTAAATGACGTATGTAGCTAAATCCTATCAAGTCAAATGTAAAATTTGAAAAAGTTCCACAAGTGAAACTTATTACTTACGTAAATAAATGTTTCACGAAGCAAGTCGCATTCCATCAGCGGTTAAGACTTTCCATACATTACCTGTAAATAGGTACCTACTTACAAATTGTTATTGCGTAAGTTTATTGTCTTTTTAATTGTCCGCTGTTCAACAACGAATTGGATGTAAATTGTTTGTGAAAAGATAGCGGCAACAAAGGATTTTACACTCTGTTTCACAAAATACGGCACTGGATTCGCATATGGCGATGTAATTACGCATTGTGAGTATTGCTGTAGGAAATGACGCGATATTTTACTCGCATTTCGCAATACATGTACTTATTGTAACGGAATATAACAATAAACAATTTGTTCTTTTAAACTTGCTAATGGTACCTTACTAACGGTAATGATTTCAAATTCTTGCTTTATGTTAGCTAGCAAATAGAATTTATCAATGGAATATTGTTTCCAACGGATATTTAGTTACGAATATTTTATACTTAATTTAGTACTTACAGTTTATTTAAATAAGTTTCGTAACTCTTCTGTTTAAATGTAGTTAATTTAATTCACGTACTTCCACTACGTAGGTAGACGTAGATTAAGTTAAATTTAATACCGTCTGGTCGAGGGTACCTACCTAACAACATTTATGAATAGCACCAGTATCTAGTAAACATTTTGATATTCGATAAAAAAATATAAGCTAAATGTTTAGTTTACAACTAGTAGTGGCTATCGCTTTTTCGTCATTTTCTTTAAGAAAGTAACGCACACATATAGGTAGAGATATGGTGGGGCACACGTAATAGGGAAAAATAGGTGTGGCGATGTAGCCAGAGACTACCACGGCTCTGCCACCATAATTACAACCAATATCATTTTTTTTTTTATAATATAAGAGTAGCAGACGAGCATGCAGTCCACCTGATGGTAAGTGGCTACTGCCGCCCATGGACATCTGTAATAAACCCCAGATAGGATTAGATATTCCTACCTGAGGTCGGCCACAGATGCGCCGCTACCCCTGAGGACTAAGCTGGAATGCCTCGGAAAAGTCTTTCTCCCTTACCACACCCTTCAAACCGGAACACAGCAGCACCTAACACTGCAGTTATTAGGTAGAAATAGGTGTGGCGGTGGTGCCGCCGGAGTCGAACCACAAAGGGTTCTACCACCTTCAAATATGTATAAATGAATATTCTTAATATCGTTAACTTATTCCACATGAACTAAAAACCGTACTAACATAGTAGCGGTAATTGAAAAGTAACAGTTACTTTCGCCCGCATTTTTAAAGTAACGTTACTAATAACGTTTTAATAGTTAAAATGTATTTAGTTTACCAGCACCTTTGATAAGTAAAATAGAAAAATACTTCACCGCCTTCAAATTGGATGAAGCCACAAAAGGCTGAATTCTAGACAAATAAACATTTTTAGAGAAAATGTACTTATAAATTACTAATATTATGTAATTTACCTAATACATAAATAAGTAATTTTAAACATTTTAGGGACATTTTACCGGAGACGTGGCAAAACTGTATTTACGCAACAATTTCAATTCTCAAAACGAAAGAAGTGTAACCTACTTTCTTGTTAGGAATGATCAATCTGTGTATTTTACTCATCTAAGACCAGTACATACAATTTACAGCAGTAAAACGAACAACTTGCATTGATATTGGATCATAGCGTTTGTAAGTAGTATTACTATGATTTATTTGTGCCGCAGGACCGAAGTGAGACAGGTAAATCGGCTATTTAGAAGTACTAATGATTAGTTGCTTATTACTGTATATTGAATACAAGTAACATAGTCAGGTGGTATTGAAATAATGAGGTTTGTCGTAACATATTATTCCTTTTATTTTAAGGGTTCCGTATGGAAATGTTTTGCATATCCATGTATTACTAAGCCTATGATGCCTATCTACCTTTAAAGGGGCGAATCATTCGAACCGTAACTGGAAGCCTTATGTTTATAAAATATCTATAGTAAAGGTAAAGTTTGTAACTTTGTTTGTTTGTGAGGGCTAATATTCGGGAATAATATATTTATTGAAAAACTCAACTGAAAAAATTGTTCATTTTATTCGGAAAATAATTTGGGGCCAGGTGGCCTCCACTCCTTTGTTGCCCCAAGGCCTCTAGACCTCTAAATCCGGCCCTGTGTATAATGTAGGAGTAGGTAATAAGAATAGAAATTGGAATCCGACGTCACTATCAACACACCAATTTTTGCCTCATAGCATCAATGTAGGGCTGCTGTGATCTGTTTTAAAGAGTGTGATAAGTGAGGAACAGTTTATATCAAGCAATCCCAATTTAATCCTCAGGGGAAGTAACGTAACTGTGGACGACCTCTAGGTAGGACTTGACTCAGAGGTCCTATCTGGCGTTGATTATACATGTGACCACTTAGCATCAGGTGCACTACATACGTTTGTTATTTCTATATTATAAAGAAAACTACTGTCATTCATCCATACATCAGCCTTTTGAGATCCACTCCCTTAATTACTGCCACTCCAATGGTCCTGTGCCTTCTAATCCAAAGGTTTCCCGGCGTCAGGTCGTCAGTCCATCTGGCCGGGTCCATCTGTGTTCCTTTTTCCTAAATCACTGTAAGAGTAGATAATTTCATTCTAATTATAGCAGTATAAACAAAAAACCTACCCCACCAGGTCTTATAAACAGCCTCGTTATTAGATCGAAGCATAAATTCAAATTGCGTATGTTCAGTAGATCAATAACGACCGCCTTACCGATAGTTGCGACTTCGGACATGTCCTAAGCGGTGATTGTAATAAATGCACTGGAATCCAAACTCCTAATTAATGAACTTGTTTCGTAATCCACCTGAAGGCTTAATGTTAATCCCTAGTAGCCTGTAAATCAAAGCATGCTAAATAACAACCTACAGTACGAATAGCAGTAACTATTTCAATTGATTATTGAGTAGGGAACGATTTATGATAGGAAATAATTGTTTATTATGCATTCCTCATGCATTATCCAGTTATACCTAAAAGGAGATCCGTACTTAGCAGTAGTACATATAAAGGATTCCAGCTGGATAAGTTGTAAAATCATAGATGCAAAGGATTTTACGACTACTGTTATGTAATGTGTAGAATATTTGTACACGAAACTCTACTCTAAATGACGTATGTAGCTAGCTACCTCCTATCAAGTCAAATGTAAAATTTGGAAAAGTTCCACAAGTGAAACTTATTACTTACGTAAATAAATTTTTCACGAAGCAAGTCGCATTCCATCAGCGGTTAAGACTTTCCATACATTACCTGTAAATAGGTACCTACTTACAAATTGTTATTGCGTAAGTTTATTGTCTTTTTAATTGTCCGCTGTTCAACAACGAATTGGATGTAAATTGTTTGTGAAAAGATAGCGGCAACAAAGGATTTTACACTCTGTTTCACAAAATACGGCACTGGATTCGCATATGGTGATGTAATTACGCATTGTGAGTATTGCCGTAGGAAATGACGCGATATTTTACTCGCATTTCGCAATACATGTACTTATTGTAACGGAATAGAACAATAAACAATTTGTTCTTTTAAACTTGCTAATGGTACCTTACTAACGGTAATGATTTCAAATTCTTGCTTTATGTTAGCTAGCAAATAGAATTTATCAATGGAATATTGTTTCCAACGGATATTTAGTTACGAATATTTTATACTTAATTTAGTACTTACAGTTTATTTAAATAAGTTTCGTAACTCTTCTGTTTAAATGTAGTTAATTTAATCCACGTACTTCCACTACGGAGGTAGACGTAGATTAAGTTAAATTTAATACCGTCTGGTCGAGGGTACCTACCTAACAACATTTATGAATAGCACCAGTACCTAGTATTACATTTTGATATTCGATAAAAAAATGTAAGCTAAATATTTAGTTTACAACTAGTAGTGGCTATCGCTTTTTCGTCATTTTTGATGTGAAACATCTATAGCCGCACGTTAAACCGATTCTGGCGTGGCGATGCATGCCGTGGCGGCGACGTGGCGACGCCACGCTATACGATGGTATATATATACAGTCTATATGCAGTAGTGTGTACGATGTGGCGACGCGTCGCCATGCGCAACAATTGTCACAGTAATACCGTCCTCAGAGGCATCATCGAATATAACTATTACCGAAGTCACTGATTAAACGAATTAAGTAGTCACGATTTGAAATAAATTCGTAAATTTTTGTATTTAATGAAAATAAATGTTTATTCAATAAATAGTCATCGTTATCTGGAAAAAAATCGTAATATTTTATTTTATCATTATGACATATTTAGTTCCTATCACAATATGTTCTTTTATATCACGGCGTGCGTAAATGGACGTTTTACGCACGCTTCGCGTGCGCAAAACCCCCATTTCCGACCCCGTAATATAAAATTTTATACAACACGCGGACGAAAAATGTAACGTCCTCGTATTGTAATGTACTATTCTGCATATTACTTTTACAAAATAATGTCGATGTTTCTGCCAGGCGTCCCGTGACGGCTCACATTTTTTTCTTTAAGAAAGTAACGCACACATATAGGTAGAGATATGGTGGGGCACACGTAATAGGGAGGAATATGTGTGGCGATGTAGCCAGAGACTACCACGGCTCTGCCACCATAATTACAACCAATATCAAATGTATAATGAATCTTTATATCTTAAACTCATTCCACATGAACTAAAAACCGTACTAACATAGTAGCGGTAATTGAAAAGTAACAGTTACTTTCGCCCGCATTTTTAAAGTAACGTTACTAATAACGTTTTAATAGTTAAAATGCATTTAGTTTACCAGCACCTTTGATAAGTAAAATAGAAAGATACTTCACCGCCTTCAAATTGGATGAAGCCACAAAAGGCTGAATTCTAGACAAATAAACATTTTTGACGTGACAACGTCTTAAATTAGGTTGCGGCTGGGAGTCACTTATGAAAAAGTGTAACGCCCGGTAACGTTACGATGAGTCACCGAACGAGAGAGAGGCCCGCCGAATGCCTTGCGTCTCTCTCCCACTCAACTATGATCGGTCTGCCGCGCGCGCAGCACTAGAGACTAAACAAAATATATTTCTATAGTTAAAATTTGTGCAATTCTTATTTTCATTCAATTCCTTGTTCCTATTGTGCAATTTAATTATATTCATATCAATAAATATTCTACCGAGAAAAAGACGTTGTCACGTAAAATCTTCGCCCGTAAAACCGACTTTACAGGCAACCATTTTTTGAGAAAATGTACTTATAAATTACTAATATTATGTAATTTACCTAATACATAAATAAGTATTTTAAACATTTTAGGGACATTTTACCGGAGACGTGGCAAAACTGTATTTACGCAACAATTTCAATTCTCAAAACGAAAGAAGTGTAACCTACTTTCTTGTTAGGAATGATCAATCTGTGTATTTTACTCATCTAAGACCAGTACATACAATTTACAGCAGTTAAACGAACAACTTGCATTGATATTGGATCATAGCGTTTGTAAGTAGTATTACTATGATTTATTTGTGCCGCAGGACCGAAGTGAGACAGGTAAATCGGCTATTTACAAGTACTAATGATTAGTTGCTTATTACTGTATATTGAATACAAGTAACATAGTCAGGTGGTATTGAAATAATGAGGTTTGTCGTAACACATTATTCCTTTTAAGGGTTCGGTATGGAAATCGTTTACGTATCCATGTATTACTAAGCCTATGATGCCTATCTACCTTTAAAGGGGCGAATCATTCGAACCGTAACTGGAAGCCTTATGTTTATAAAATATCTATAGTAAAGGTAAAGATTGTAACTTTGTTTGTTTGTGAGGGCTAATATTCGGGAATACAGAAAATTCTTTCACAATCAGAAAGCTACACAATTCACAAGTGCTATAGGCTATATTTTATTATGAATGTCAAAAAGCGGGCGAAGGCGTACTGCTAGTGGTTTATAAAAACAGGTTTTGAAATAAATAGTAAGTTTTTTTAACACTTTTGCTTGTGCTTTATGTATTAATTTTATCGAATATCGAGTAAATAAGTCCCTGATAACCTTAGAGCTCTACTTTGCTATATTGCCTTTATCAAATCTCTGTACTTTTATCTCTCTATAATCTCTTAAGCTTAAAAATCAGGATATCCTCCATGAATCAGTTTTGATGGCGATAGTACGGTTCGCAGAGAAAGCGTTGCTTCCAGCACAATGCCCTTCGCGCTAGTACCTGCGAACTTTAACCTCAGCTCTACAATAAATAACTGTGGACTATTTCCCCCGTACAATCACTCCGAAATTGGTCGGAACATTCGTCCCACGAGTATGCAATTCAAATAATTATAGTTATTTACTACTAGATAGGTAGTTTGGTGGTTTTTGATACGAAATTTGCCGAATTTGATTTAACGGGTCTATATTATATTTGTTGGTGTTTATTGTAGAGTTTCCATTGGCGTATAAAAATATTTTCTCAACAAGCAGAATTAGCAGCAGTATGAAACCTAATAAGTAGGTACTTAGTTAAAAAGAGCTTTTAATGAAGACGATTTGCATTGGACTGCTACCGCACGATAATCTGTCGGTTGTCGTACTGCACACGGGTAGTTAAGTTTTTCATATAAAATGATCTGATAGAACGTGCAGGAGCATTGCGTTTACGAAAAAACATTAACCGTACGACTGCCGTCCGATAACAAATCCGATTTAGATTTTATTTGAAATATTTTTAAATTCAATACTAGCTGACCCGGCAAACTTTGTACCGCCTCAAAATCTAATCATCAAATATATTCCATATAAAATATCGCCTATGTTACTCGTAGATAATGTAGCTTTCGAATGGTGAAAGAATTTTTAAAATCGGTCCAGTAGTGTTTGTGCCTACTCATTACAACCAAACAAACAAAGTTTTCCTCTTTATAATATTAGTGTAGATTTGAAAGCGCTCTAAATATGATTATAATTTTCTCCAAACACGTACTCTCCAGGTAAGTATTGAAAAATGTATGTAACTAATTTAACCACTAACGAAATTATTCTTACAACACAAATTAGTGACGTGTGCGCGTGGGATTACACACAATGTAGGTAATTAATATACTATTGGAGGTGAATGGAACTGTCAGAATGAAAGCCTCAAGCCCAAGTTGATCGTACAATCACGGTCACCTTGGTCGGATCCCACCACGTAAAGCCTAAATAAATACAAGACGTTTCATTAAAAACTTGTTAAATTGAGCGCTGACTGGCCAAAGGCTGTCGATTTTTTGGATCGAATAATACGTTTTTTGAGTTTTTGGGAATGGTAAGATCAGCAGAAGCTTTATTTACTAAAAGTAGGTAACGAATATGCAGTCCACCTAATGTTAAGTGGTTACTGCAGCCTATAAACATCTTATACTACCTACTCGAAGTCGATCACAGATGCTTTGAGGAACAGAATATGCGGTATTGCAAAACCATCCTGTCTGGTGCAAACCAGAATACAGCAGCCCTAAACTACTGTTATAAGACGGAAGAGGGCGTCACCAACTTACAGCCTAACTCCAAAAAGTTCTATCGTTTTCCAGCCATTAATGATTAAACAACTTTGATGTTAAAAACATGGAAATTGACATTCCAAAATCCTTAGTTCCCACAAAGGATATCTTATTCACAGGCATGGAAATGGATGCTCCATATTTCGTTATAGGCATAAAGAAACTCATTGTGACTGCGCGAGGTGAACGACTGCGCGGCTATTACGCCGACCGCATCATTACAGGCCATGCGGTCTGCGGCTGCGGCCTGCGTCTGCGGCCTGCGTCTACAGCCTGCGGCAGCGGTGGATGCAGCTTTAATTTTTAGTAGGAACAAGAGAAAGGAAGGAATAATCAGATCGCCTATGGTTCTCCGTGTGATATGATATCACTAATATTCTGAAACTATCGACGTATGATGAATCAGTTTTTTAGCGTATTCCTAGCCCTTCATAGTCTTAAAACAATGACCGAGTAAATACATTTTATATAGTTTGAAAATATAAAATGAAATTTAACTATTTATTTCGGTCGACAAAATTGTGGGTAACTTTGAGCTGTATTAGCTTACCGACTATTTTCTTGGATTTTCAAACAAGCTGTTCTTCACTGCTAACATCACAATGTACGCGACTGATGCATACCTTGGATTCGAACCCATATCTTCAGCATCGGACATATTAACTTTGGAACTCGTAGTAGTAGAAACCTACATGGCGCGTGCGATTTTTCTCATTTCGCAGCTAGACATAAAAATTTTAAACGTAGGATTGTGATATTGAAAAAAATGAGTTTTTTGATCAGTATCAAATCCATTTTTTCTATTTACATAATATACGTGCATAGATAATGGTCGCATAGACGCAACGCAACGCACAACGCTGCGTTAACCGCAGACCGCGTTCCCTCGAAGCCTGCCATTACGAGCACTACCACTACCAGCCTATCGCTTCATAGTTTTTACTATCCACCTTTTATTCTTGTTTGAACGTGAAAGTTCTTTGATGGCTACGTGCTAGATAAAAGGGTAAAAACCGGTTTTAAGTAGGTACTTTGCTTACGAAACAGTGAAATGGAAAAATCAGACCAAATTCTATTTTTGTTTCTTTCTTTTGTTGTGGACGAGTTGGTAGCAACGTAATAACGTCGGTAATTTAGTGGAACTTGTAATAATTTTCTTAAAGCGCTTCGGCGGCGGTACTGTTTATATCAAAAACTTTAAGTCATTGTTTTGGCAAGGCTCAAATTTAACGGTAACGTTGAATAAGTAATACCTAAAGCCTTTCAAATAAGTATGTATAACTAGTACCTATTTATTTTCAAAATTTGTCACGGTGATTAGCATAGAATACATATTTTGTAAATAAATTTGTAAATGTTAATTACTGTATTCGCGTGCTATGCTAAAAGATTCACTTACTCCAAGCTAGACAAAACGATAGAAAGACTAAATTGGTATGCCTCCTATATGTGTAGATATACTCCACCAATACGAGGAATTGATAACGGAGAACCCTTACCACACCTTTAAAATCAAAACATAGTAACGCTAACACAGCTGCTATTAGGCTGAAATAGGTGTGTCGAAAACATAACATTCATTCTTTGGTGTCAAACCACCTACCTATTACCCCCTCCAAAACTTTACTTGTTATTTGCTGTAAGTTATATTAACGATAAATAACCCGAACAACATTTGTTAGTAGATACCTACTTACAACAATTACTAATGTAACGTGTCATTCGAATCGTGTATGCACCTGCAAAATTGCAACAATCGCTCGCAGTGTTGATCGATCGCTCGGGTGTTTATCTGTAGGTCAGATCGATTAGGTCCATGTGTCTCTGCAATCATGCGTTCAGATATGCACAGACTGGACATGATTTTTATTAATCAGCACGTCGTCACGTCATCAAACCATTATTGTCTCACTGTTGGGCAGGGGTCTTCTCTCTGTCCCTGTAGTAGCGGGACCAAATAGTGTTACGGTATCCCCTGCCTGTCGTAAGAGGCGACTAAAGGGGGCTTTCGAGGTTGCGGGCGGCAAGAGTGGGAACTCAAACCGTCCAGCAAGCGACCCCGGGAAGGACAGCGGTTTGTGTGGTCGCATATCGCTGTAGTCACCAGGGGATGTGAGAGGAGCGTACATTGCTCCCCCCATGGCAGAGCCCGATAGAAGGGCATCGCGTTAGGAAGACCGGTTGTGTTCCGTTGGAGATCCCGGAGTTCTCCACCAAACGCCGAGGGCGGCCACCGGGGGGCGATAAAAGTCCCACATAACCCGGCGTCACTCCCATGGCGCCGGGTACCTTTTGAAGATTTCCCCCTCATCAACAAAAAAAAGGGGTCTCCTCTCAGAATGAGAAGGATTAGACCATAGTCCACCGCGCTGGCCAAGTGCGTATTGGTACACTTCACATAACTTTGAGATTTTTTTAAATATAAATCTCTCAGGTATGCAGGTTTCCTCGCGATGTTTTCTTTCACCATTTTAAGCAAGTGATAATTAATTTCTAATACGCACATGACTTTGAAAAATTAGAGGTGGGTGCCTAGGATTTGAACCTCGGACGCCTCGTGAACGACAGAGATCGAGTTTCTAAACCATTGGGTTATCACTGCTTTTTACGTATAGTATAGGTACGTTAGCTACGTTATATTAAAAAGTAATTTTATTAAAAATGTAATTAAGACTCGTTCAGGTGATATCACGTTAAAATAATAACCATGAGTGTTATGACCTACGTTTACTTTGTTAAGGTCAGAAGAGGAGGGTAAAAAACATTGGTAGTTCCAGAACCTCTTAAAACCCCTTTCCCCTATATGCCCATTAACAGCGTTGCGAAAGCCTTTTCCGTTAAATAATGTAATTTAAAAATTCGAACACATGCAAAGCATAGATACAATGCTTGCTTTCACAATATATCAAAATCTTGTCTCTTCTCTTCTTCTCTATCTATCTAAACGTAGCCGTGCGAGACGGAATGACACCTCAATGTATGATAGATTGTATGATAGAATGTATGATAGAGCGCCACTAAATTTTGTGGTTTCTAAAATATTTGAATCCAATAAGATGTTTGGAGGTAAAGACAACAGGCCCATATTAAAATAAATTTAATTGACCTGAGCGCTGACCTTTTCTGAACAGACGTAAGATTTATTGCTCGCGGCATTAAAACTTTATCAACGACATCTGACGACGTCTAATGACGCCTCCGAGGCTTACGAGCATCACTCGAATACCAATTTCCTACGCTTATGCTTTGTTGTCGAGACATGAAATATTCGCCGTCAACCCCTATTGTCCAACTGCTGAGCACTGATCTCTTCAGAATTCCCATTCTGGAGTTCATAGCCCACCGTGCCGTCGAAGTGCAGATTGATAAACTTCACACACCTTTGTGATTATTTTAAAAATCTCAGGAGGGTAGTTTTCATCACGTTTTCTTTCCCCGTAATAACAAATTATAATTTAAACGAAACTTTAGAATGTTTAAGTACCTACTCGTAACGCCAATTTTACTAAATATACCTATTTCTATAACACGCATTACTAGCATACATATAACAAACATCCACACCATTCTCCTAGCAAATTTAACAAAAATAGTCGGTACATCAAACCAGTGGTGAACGGTACCGAAATGAACGCTACAAAATATCTCCGTATCTCCATCTACGTGTGCACGCTATCTCCCATCTCCCATTGTTACGGCGCTGAGCGTACGAGATAAAATGTATCATTTGAATACTCACCAGCGACGTAGCAATCATTGATATGCATAGCTTACGCTACGAATACTACTTTTTAATGTTTGCCGCTAGTTTTTGTCGTAAAAGTAACGTGCTGTCCACAGGTTGGAGTTACTAATATCTTTTAAAGAAACTAAATAACAATGAATCTGCAGTATACTAAATTTACTTTCTTAAAACTTAGCTCGTCATCGTCGTCAACC
The DNA here is from genome assembly GCF_041222505.1 of Epargyreus clarus. Classification (NCBI taxonomy): domain Eukaryota; kingdom Metazoa; phylum Arthropoda; class Insecta; order Lepidoptera; family Hesperiidae; genus Epargyreus; species Epargyreus clarus. Next base: position 5,630,121 of record NW_027332222.1, on the reverse strand, counting down.
AATTACTGTCCCACTGCTAGGACAGGTTTCCTCCCAGAATGAGAAGGATTAGGACATAGTTTCATTTACTGAATAAGTTTTAAAGTGGTAGAACCCTTTGTGGTTCGACTCCGGCGGCACCACCGCCACACCTATTTCTACCTAATAACAGCAGTGTTAAGACCTGCTGTGTTCCGGTTTGAAGGGTGTGGTAAGGGAGATAGACTTTTCCGAGGCGTTCCAGCTTAGTCCTCAGGGGTAGCGGCGCATTTGTGGCCGACCTCAGGTAGGAATATCTAATCCTATCTGGGGTTGATTATAGATGTCCATGGGCGGCAGTAGCCACTTACCATCAGGTGGACTGCATGCTCGTCTACTACTTCTATATTATAAAAAAGTGCGTATTGATAAACTTAACATATTTCGATTGTTTAAGATCTCTCAGGTATGCAGGTACTTTCGCGATTATTTCCTTCTCCATTAAAGCAAGTGATAACTAATTTGTAAACTTAACTCAAACTTTGTAAAAGCTCTTAGCGTGAAAATATGTCCTAATCGGTTCAGCCAATTTTAAAATAAAGCAGTACAAAGATTGTACTGACAGTTAAATAAAAAACATTCGTTTTGACTTTTTATCAAAATAATAAGCAAGTGAGATTAAATAATTTCAATTATTTTGAAATCATGTACTCATTAAATTTAATTAATTTGGAAAAATAGCAAACTGCAAAAAATAAGACAATCACAATTATTGTTAAAAAGAAACGCATAATTTATGTATGTGCAAATTTTAATTGACAACAAATAAATTCATTATCTCAAATTGACATAATAAATATTTATATAAAGATGGGCAATTGTAATATATATTTTAATTTATTACAATTCAACTTAGGCATAAACTAAACGCTTAACACATATTACACATGATACTTATATACATAACTTTTCTATGAATAAAAGCATATTTATGTCAAAGCATTATGCGTTTATTCGCGTAACATTACCACATTTTAATTCGAAAACATTAGTCATACAGGCATCGTGACACCTCTTAGAATTGCACTTCTCTGTAGTATTTACTATTCGGGTATTCAAAACGCAAGGAAGTGTATGAACGCACGTGCGTATGAAGAACAATTGTTGTCGTGCGTATGTACCTACGTGACATCGCGCACTATATAGAACTGAATATAGAAATGAATCGCGTCGCCATAGCAGATTGTATAACTACACCTGCTCGCAACAACTTCAGAGCGGACTAGCAGTTTGACGCTGACTATACGTTTAATAATAATAAATGTAGATAAGTGTTTTTAAAAATAGGCTTTTAGTGCCGACATTTTGTTTTTCCTATTCTTTTCGAATAACCTTTTCATTTCATACCCATATGCTTGGGGTAGCATAAAACTCAATTGGCACGCCATATTGGGATGACCAAGATATTAAATTTAAAATGACGTCACTAAGCTAATCCTGCGTTGTTATTCTTGAAAATTTCAGCCCAATTGGTTGGGGTTAACTGGTTTAAAATTCAGTTGAAAGATGTTGCCCTCATACATACATCCAAACTATCAAGGCAAGTGGAATAAAAGCTTTTAAAAAACTAAGACGTTTACTCAAATTAACTACATCATATTGAACCCGTTAGTTGGGGTTGATTTAATTTAATTATTATGCAGTTATATTATATTAATAGGCTCTATTATTTTACCTTAATGCGAATAGCACGTCCGTATGAAATACCTACAGTGCCCTTACCATGAGTTTTTACGTTTTGATATAATTGACGTCCATGCAATTTCCAAGTTCTGACACAATCCGCTAGGGGCGCTGATTGGAAATTGTATGGGGAAATACGTAAACAAATACCAAGACAGTCATATTTGTCAAAACGTAAAAACTCATGGCAAGGGTACAGATGGAGGAGCGTACGTGATTTTTGTGTGCACAAGCACAATATTGTCATGCGCATCACATACGTAACCATGTTTAGGCTTTTTACTGACGATGCGTTTTTATGTGCGTTTTATTTAACCTTTTTACTAACCTAAATTCTAAAGGCGTGTTGATTTTTTACGATCAACGCCAAATTTAATCTCAAATAGAAATACGTTTGTTTATGGTACTTTTTGTACTATTTGGAGATTAAATATTTAAATTTTGTTTTTATTTCTTAATAATAATTTAAACATTGGATACATAAATTTATAGATACAAATTTATACCACTTATAGATGTACACTTTCATATATGTTTGAGAGCCCTGTATATTATAATTTAATTTTAAATAATAGTTATAACCTGTATACAGTAATGTACCTAATTTAAACATTAGAAATGGTTTTAACACAAAACATAATTTACTTTTTTATTTCGAAATCACGATATTTAAATATTAAAAATTAAACACATAAGTACTTGCACGTTATAATCGTTACAAAAAGAATGAACAACTAAATATTCACAAAATATGTAGGCCATGATTCGCACTTAAAGCTTACCTATAAGTAATTGTTTAGCATTTAACATATTTCTCAATAATTATTGAATGTTTATTTCAAGCGTTAAGCCGCCGCATTGAGATAACCGTTCGTTCACAATATTATAAACAGATCCATTCATTAATCCTATTATCAATAAATAATCTATCCAATGTTAAACCTATCAATGATCGATATTTGATAAGTTCTGTATACTAGAGATTGTCAAATAGCGATCTTTAACATTTGGATAGATCGAATATTAATAATGTCTTTTAACTGCACCGGTTAAAATACGCCCGGTTAAAAATGCCTTATGCTCATAGGCAATAATAATTTCAAATAGGATAAAAGCCTTTGAACTTTATATAAAAACCCGATACAAACAGTTTGCAAATTTTATAATTGAACAAGATTCCAATAATATATTTGTAATAAAGTCCTTTTGCTGCCTCAGTCATTTTACAGTTACTTTATTGTTATTTTATTTTTAAATTAAGAATCAAGATATTACACAAGAGCTTTAATTAATAATATATAAATGAGATCGTTTTAAATTTGTCTATTAGCAGAATTAATGAAAATATGTAAACTCCAAAATTCTATGTTCAAGAAAAGGCCGCTAGGAATTCCATTTTTCATTTATATTGAGTGAAAATATACATTTATATTTTACAAACTTTACTTAAAACTTATATAATATGTACCTACCTAATATAGAAAATGTATAAGTCTTAAGTAAAGATTGATATGAAAATCTACGTATTAAATGATTACTATGGAATTTATGTCGAATTGTATAGAACAAACATTATGTCTATGAATTAATTAGCAAATTATTGAATTAAAGTACCTTTATATACTATCTTTATGCGTCTTAATAAGTATTTAAGTATATTTTTCAATAATGTGGATTAATATCGGCTTTTGAAATTATAGAGAGCTCAATCAATGTACATAAAACCTAAGTACTAATTAGGATAGGCATGCACATCATTATAACTTATTTTGTCTACATACATTAGGTCCGTTATAAAAGCTTTCAGCGTATCTTATATTATAAATAACTAACTATTAAGGTTAGTTAGGGCAATATCGGCGTTGGGGCAAAACCAAACGAAATAGCAGGTTTAATATTTTGATCATTTTGATGAGAAACATCGAATGCGGCGATAGCCTAGTGGATATGAAACTCGGCCTCTTGATCGTGGAGTCCTAGGTTCAAATCTCAGGATTCTTATTCTGAGAGGAGACATGTGCCCAGCAGTGGGACCGTAATGAGGTGATGGTTGTAGTAGTTAGTAGTAGATCAAATGCGGTGGTTTAGACGAGCCGTTGGCGTGGTGACGCGCAGACGAAACTCACGTCATCTAAATTTATAAAACTGAAGCGAATATGTAATAAAAAATAATTAAAGAATAATAAAAATATGATCTTACAATTTGATTCATATGGTTTCACCCCAGCGCCGATATAACCCTAACTTACCTTATATTATGCAATCATACAAGATTTACATTATAAATATAGCTTAAATTATATTATATATTAAATCACCTACATAATATTGGTGTCTATTCTTACGTACTACAATTACTCCCTGAAAATCGACACGACGATTGACAATTTATAACCAAATGTGAAAATTAATATAAAATATATACTCTGATGAAATCATAAGACTAAGAAATAATAAGACTAGATCAATATAAAAACAAATACATATATGAATTGTCTATATTATTATTAATTTCAATATTTTTTTCAATTACTAGCGAATTGACACTATCTAACATAATTACGAATATATTTTAGAGATATAATTTAGGTATACGTATCTCACATTACCGAGGGAATATTAAAAATAAATCAAATAAAGCGATAATCATTAATAACTTTTACTTTTATGAGTACCTTTTCTTTTATAAGATTTATCACTCTTCGTGACATTTTACGTTTTTAAGTATAAGTATGACCTATTTCCTGTTTAAAAAAGTGTTAAGGCCTCTATGCTAAGGCTCTAAAGCTAGATATATCAGGCATTCCAAGTTTTAAACCAACCACAGGTAAAAATCTCGTAACTTTTAGCGTTCAGGCAGCCAGTGGAACCTGTGGATATCTAGACTGTAGACTATTTCCAACACATTTTAAATACAAGTATCCTACATGAGATGCAGGCTTATTGTAGCTAAGAACTAAGTAGTTACGCTTTTAAACATTTTTACTTCACCATAACATTGAAGCAGTATTACACTGCTACTATAAGGCATAATTTGGTGTGATGATGGATTAGGTTATAAAAAAGTTCTGCCAATACTTATTAATTACTTAAATTTTCAACTGGTAAGCATATAGCAGAAGCATTCAATAGTATAATTTAGAAAAATCCTTGACGATTCAATTAAAAAATGTAAATAATATAACTTTATCGCCACGACCACAATCCATTGGATCGTTATATCGGAAACGCTTCTCGCTCGTAAAATCCGTTTTAGCAAAAGTAATATAATTTTAATATGGCAGTTTTAGTTAGTGTAAAAGACACCCTTTTTACGTAGTTTTTTTTGTATAATAGTTACAGAAAGAATAGTCACATTTATGTTAAAGCTTCTTGTAGTTTTCTGTAGGCGTTGATAGACATTGGAATGTATATTTTTAAGATAATTAAATAAATATTTAATTTAATGTAACAATATAAATGATAAAAATCTTTAGTTACTTTTAGGTGTTATATTATATTACACATAATTATCAAAGAGCGAGATCGACAGATCCATTAAGTATTTTTTAACTGAAGGAAGGCAATGTATATTTCATAATATTCATGCGTTTGGGCCTAGAAGGGTAACAAGGTAACATTATAATAAGACTACTAGAGGCGCACGTTAGTCGGCGGGTCACGTGTGGCTATTGTGATATATTAATATATCGTTTCTGTTGTTTTAATAAATTACAATAGAGACAAACGTGGGTCGCCAGGGTGACCATAACATTAGAGCACGCGTGAGTCAGACGGGATGACATCGAAAATTACATTACAGGCGCGTTCGGCTTAACCGGGGTAACACATTGATGTCACAACATAGTCGCACGTGTATCTTGCCGCTCCTATTCCCGGTCGACTGCCGCGGGTGGGTCAACCAACAGAGACGCGACGCTTGATCGGTAGAATGTGTTCATATATCACATCAGAGACACGCTATATCACCCGAGACTAATAAGTTAATACAAAATAAACACATGTTCAAGTCAACTGGGGTAACGAGATGATACACCATACCGAATACACGCGTGAGTCAGTCGGGGTGACGAGAATTTCAGTGGAGGCGCGTACGGATCGACCGCAGTAACACGGGGACACTCCACACCACATACAACAAACAACAAAGTCGCACATGTATTTGCCGATCCTACTCGCATCCGGCTGTCGCGTGTGGGTCGACTGGGTGACACAATGACGTCACAAGACAGTCACGTCTATATCTTGCCGGTCTACTCTCTCTCGGTAGCCGCGGGTACGTAGTACTGCGCGACGAGGTCGCACAACTCGCGGCGCTGCTGCTGCACGCGCGACTCCGTGCGCGTCTCCACCAGCCAACGGAGATATAGCTCTGGGATACGTCACTATACGACCGGAGTAGCGAAGGGGTATACTACAATAGACTAACTGAGACGCTTGACGCTTGACCGGTATGATGTATTGGTATATCACATAAGACACACTCGTGGGTCAACCGAGCTTAATATGTTACTACACCACACTAAACACGCACCTGAGTAGACGTGGTAAATCGGAATGATGAGATAACGCTTTGAACACGCGTCCGGGTCAACCGGGGTAACGATGATACACCATAACACATACACACGGGGGTCAGTCATGGTGATATACTGAGATTGACACTATAGGTGCGTACGGGTCGAATGGGGTAACACCATAACACAGTCGCGCGCGTATCTTGCCGGCTTCTACACGCGTTCAGCTGTCGCGTGTGGGTCGACCGGGGTAACACATTGGTACGACACAAGATAACACGGTTGCACGTGTGTTTGCCAGTTCTACTCGCGGTTGGAGCACGCGTGACACTTCACAGCACAGTCGCACATATATCTTGCCGCTTGCCGTATTATTGGTCGGTCGGTGGCGGTACGATTCTGCTCCTACTGTTGGTCGGTGGGTGCGTGTGCGTAGTACTGCGCGGCGAGGTTGCACAGCTCGCGACCAGCTCCTGCGCGCGCAGCTGCTGCTCGCGCGACCCCGTGCGCTGCTCTACCTATTAACTGCTTTATGATAATGTCAATGTACAACTACAGACCAACAGAGACGCGAGTCTTGACCGGTGGATTGTGGTCATATATTACATCGAAGAGACGCGTACATCAACTGAGTTCAATATGTTAATACACCACACTAAACACATATCGGATCAATTGGAGTAACGAGATGATACACCATACCAAATACACGCATGAGTCAGTCCGGGTCATATATCGAAATTCACACAGAAAGCGCGTGCGGATCGACCAGAGTAACGAGATGATACACCATACCAAATACACATGTAGGTCAGTCGAGGTGACATTGAGAATTACACTACAGGCGCGTTCGGGTCAACTGGGGTAACACAGAGACACTCCACACCACATCCACACACTATCGCGCGTGTATTTTGTCGGTTATACTCGCGGTTGGAGCACGCCTGGGGTTCGATTTGGGTAAGACTCCTCAACACAGTCGCCCGTATATCTCCCGCTCCTACTATTGTTCAGTGGGTGCGTGTGCGTAGTACTGCGCGGCGAGGTCGCACAGCTCGCGGCGCGCGGCCAGCGCCTGCGCGCGCAGCTGCTGCTCGCGCGCGCGGATGGCGCGGTACTGCTCCTCGCGCGACTCCGTGCGCTGCTCCACCAACCAACGGAGGTATAGCTCTGCAATGTACGATACAATAGGAATTACGGACAAAGTCGGGGTACTGTACGATAAAGTAGGAATTACGGGACAGTTTCATAATAATATATTTTCACGCCATTATTGCTTCACGAAACTCTGGAGAGAGCATGCCTGACAACTAGAGCGTAAAACCCGAGTCGAGCCCCGATTTAAGGCTTTATAAGTTGCTTAAACATTGAGTCAAAAATGCTTAAGTTAACTTACACCCAAGTCAACTTAAGCATTTTTACAACACTATTTATCAACTCATTTCTGTCTATCTGACCGCAATCTTAAATTGAGAAAAGTTTTGGCTTTAAACCAACATAGTAGTCAAATGTAGATTGGTAAGCTTTTCGATTTCATATCTATATAATTTTGATATGTTTATGAATCCTTGTACATGAACTACCAGACATGTAATTGTCTGGCAATATTTTCCTTCACCATTAAACCAGTAATGATTATCTTCTTAACTATAAACTACTAAAACATTAACATTACCTTCCCAAATAACATAGCTCATTGGCGCTACGGACGGCCAAATAACATTGGGCGTAGGTTCATATAGCGGGTTGAGGTACGTAGCCAATTCATCCGGCTGGTTTATCCAGGACCATATGCTCGTAGTCTGGTCGTACACACCGCGGGTCTGGCGTTCTTGGTCGCTATCGCATAGAAACGTACCTGTAATAATATTTTAGAAAAATATTAAGAGCTTATCGGGAAAATGTATGGTATTGTAGATATATCGTTAAGATAAATCAAGTAATAATTTTATTGATCACACCTCAAGAACAAATTGAGTTTGTTGGAAAATATCTCTTAAAATTATCGATATTAGATACAAACCAATAATACCGAACAAATAAAACTCGCAATTCAATTTCCGATCCACAATTTGACAGGTTTTAGACGTTTAAAAACATCAATGCCGTGATTCAGAATACATACTTGTGGCGCCATCTCTTGACGAGTCATCCAACTCGCCACAACAATCACTCACCGAACTTACCTAGCAGCGGGAAGGTCGCACACAGGGTGCACTCACCGAACTGGCTGGCGTACGCGTGCTCGTACAGCGCGACGAGGTAGGCCTGGCGGTACTCGAAGCTGCAGGGGAACTGCTCGAGGAACTGCCGCACGCAGTCGAGCAGCAGCGGGAAGGCGGGCGCGGCGCGCGGCTGCGCACCGAACGGTCCGCAGCGGAGTCGGCTGCCGAACGGGTGGCCCGCTTGCAGCCACTCGCGTTCTATCAGCGCTTGTAAACTGTCGACAGGTGTTTGAAGTGTAACTCGTAGGCGATAACGCTATAATCTATAAGTTTAACTAGCATTCCCTGTGCCGGAGGTACCGTGGACACACACATAGACAAATACACAAACACGCAGACCCAGGAACAGAAATCTAAATTCATCATTTAGATATCTGTCTGGCCGGGAATCGAACCCGGGACCCTTTGCGCGTCAGTCCAGTATGGCGACCGCTCCGCCATGCGGGTCGTCGCCAAGTGGATGAGATAAGGATAAATGTTTTTGTCATGTGATCCTGTAACTGTTTTACTTTCATTACGTATAACGTACTATACGGAACTTATTTTTTATGAAAACAACCTACACCAGAAGGATATTTTTTTTAGTTTTATGAAAACAGTTTAAAAATAAAATTAATATTAAGTAAGTGTAATTTTATTTTATAATAATGTCTTAAAAAAGTGTTCAAATGTTCACATAAACTGAATAAAAGGTAACTGACACAAACAATTAGAAAATACGCTATATTTCATACTGGCATTACAAAACAATAGTTATTCCTAACACGATGATAAGAGTAACCCATGCAGTATACTAACATAGAATGTGTTTATTACACATCGAAATATGACGTCATACGGTATCACTTATTTCTAAATACACACAAACACTAAATGTAGATGTATTATACGTGTCAGACAGCTTAAGCAAACCAATAAATAATAAAAATATATTTTATTTCATCTGGTCATCATCTATGCTATCTAACTAAACATGGTCTTACTTGAGAAATGTATTACCAACATATGTAAAATAAATCATGTAACAAATTCATATATGCTCACCCTCTTACAGTCCGGCAGTCAGGGTTAAGAATTATTTGTACTAAGGAACACACGAGTAACGTCGCGTCCTCACCACGGGTTCCGTGAATGAGAACTGGTTCGGCTTTCTGTAAACAAAAGGGTAATTATAATTTTTACTACGCTTTTATTAGCATGACCTGCATGTATGTAGGTATGTAACAGGATATTTGAACTAGATTTTTACCTACTTTGAACTGTGGGATATAAAAAGTGGCATCTGCTGCCCATGGATATAACAATGACAGATTAGATTAGATTCCTATCTGAGGTCGGCCACAGCGCCGCTACCCCTGACGCCTGAGCTGAAATGCCTCATAAAAGTATGTCTCCCTTACCACACCCTTCAAACTAGCACACAACAGCGCTTAACATTCCTGTTATTAGCCAGAAATTGGTGTGGCGGTAATGTCATCAGAATTGCACCACAGTTTATTGTGATAGGTTTACGACATTAGGAGCAAATTACTACTTAAATAATTATAGTTTAAAAAAAAACACGCTAAAATCGAAAGAAATAGTTAATCTTGACGATCCTGATGAGAGGAATAGGATAAAATTACTAAAATCGTGTATGGTTCTTGATAAGTGTTCAATATTTTAAATTAATCGGACCGTTCAAAGTGGATAAAATCGAGTTCAAAGATTCCGTTACATACATACATACATACAGGTAAAGGTGTGGTAAAAATGACATCTTTTTTAATCTAAACGCACCTGATGTATGTGCTGAGCGACGATGCAAGCAGTGTGGAGAGCGTTCCGAACGGATTCGGGCCAACCGCAGGACTCCAGTCTCGAGATCCACTTGTCACTCGATATATCGCGGTCGACACAGGCTGCAATTTATAAAAACATCATTACGTTAATGTATGTTGTAAGAGCCAAACTCCAATTATAATAGTGATTAATTTTGTAGTAAAAATCCAATAATTAAAGAGTTTTATAGTTATCGAGAGTTATTAAATTTATAATCAATATTAGTGTTTATTAGAAGTTCAATATTACTGTTTATTTTTCACCTGAACCTGATATATGAAAGAACATTTAAACTGATATAACATTCATCTAGTAAAGTATATTTCTACCTCTAATTAATATGGATAGAGAAATGAAAAAGTTCGGTACCTTCAATTAGTTTAGAAAAACTTTCTAACAACTGTTGTTGGTTGTCCACATCGTCCATAGATCTGTTGTATATTTTCCACTGTGAATAATTTGCAGCACTCTCTGTCCCACCACCTGTCAACAGGTTTTCTTTAATATAATTACGAATGTATAGTCAGCGCCAAACTGCTAGTCCATACTGAAGTTGTTGTGAGCAGGTGCGATCATACAATTTGCTATGGCGACGCGATTCATATCTATATTCAGAGCGGACAAGCAGTTTTACGCGGACTATGCAGTATTTTTAAATTACAAAAATACAGATAGGTCAACAATCATTAAAATGCAGTTAGGCCACTCTGGTTCTAGCAGGCTCTATATATAAGCTTTGCCTAATAGGTATATAAACTTTACCTTTATTCTGCTGCTGTGATATAGCATTAGAACTCCTCAGGTCGTATATGATACCCTTCATGCCGGCGTTGACGACAGTGTTCAGTATCGCTTCGTCAGGTCGACATCGCCGATGCTTTGGTCCGTATAGTGGTTGACCCGCGCGGAGTAATACTGCCTGAAATCAAGACAAAAAGGGTTAAGAGAAACTTGAGAGGGGAAAAGAGAACTGAAATAAAAAGGGTTTTTTAGATTGTACTTTTAGCTTCAGAGAATGAGACTATTTTTCGATAATCCATCACTCAGATCCATCTACATATTACTTTACGGACTACATATGACTTTGAGCACTTATGATATTTGAGGGTGGTAGAATCCTTTGTGGTTGGAGGCTCCATTGCTACACCTATTTCTGCTTAATACTTGTTGTGTGCTTAGTATGTCTATACTTATCCAAAATTGTTTCCAAGTTTGTCTTCAGGGATGCATTTGTGGTCAACCTCAGGTAGTAATCTAATCATATCTGTGGTTGATTACAGAGGCAGCCGTAGCCACTTATCAACAAGTGGACACCATGCCTATTAACTGATTTAACAAAAAAAATACATAATATATATTGATATGAAATATTACAAATACCCTCACCCCATTATTATGCCTATACGACAAGACCGGAAACCTGCCACCTTGCCTGAATGTGGCAGCAGCTGCTAGTGTCTCATCATCTATGCTCTTAGGCACCACTACTGCCTTGCCGTAACTGGCACAAACTGAATAATTCTGGTTCACGCGCGAAACACGCCATTCTTCCGATGCTAACACTTTGGTGAATTCTCCTTCAATACTGAAATTTAGGATGCATAATTGTGTAAAAAAAATCTTTGTGATTACTCAAGTATAGGTTTAACAATTAGATAACAAGGTTGGGAAGCTAGTAAAGGTATCACTGCCATACTACACTGCTATTTCTAGTGTGATCACCTGGTCTGTGTTTCAGTGGAAGAGTGTTGGTATCAGCTGACATGCATATGAGGATACCATCTTATTCCTTAAGAGAGACAACTGAACTGTGATCGACATATCAATAAACTTGTTCTACATGGAGTTTGTAGTTAAATAATTTGTAATATTAAATAAAGTTTATGATAATTTTATATTATACTAGCAGACCTGGCAAACGTTGTGTTGTCATTTAAATGAAAAATGTTAAGGGTGAACAACCCTTATCACTTAGAAAAAAAATTGCTGATTCTCAGACCTACTGAATATGCAAATTAAATTTGGTGGAAATCGATAAAGCAGTTTTGGAGGAGTATGGTATGTAACATTGTGACACGAGAATTTTATACATAACATTTGTAGTGCAATATTGCAAAGCATCTGTCTGACCATAATCTTATGCCTCTTCTAAAAATAATTACATGTGGAATATAAAAAATTGGGCTATTATAAAAATACTCACCTGTACAATGTATACCCATTTTCCATAATAGGATGCATGTGTCTATAGAAAAATGGATAGAAGAGGCTTGGATCCTGCAAGCTTGACAGGTTCTCAAGTGTTTGCGCAACCTGATGTAGCTCTGTAGTGCTCCCTATGTCCAGTTGGAATATCCTCAAGTCCTTGCATTTCAGGAACAATGACCCTCCCTGGGTTATGCCGCCACTTATTTTGTTTTCTTTTTTCTCTATAGCATCTATGTTTTTGTGTAGCAGCTATAAAAAAAAGCAATTAAATTGAGTATTACTTCTAGTGAAGTAGGTTGAAAAAAGGTTTCTACAGTTAAATAATATTAGTATGAATTATCATACTGATTACAGATTGCCTATGTTTTTCAAATTAACAGAAGATTATTTGCTTATAAAATTTTATTCTAGGCTGTAAATAACTTTAAAGTCTACAATAGAAAAAAAACTACTGATTTATTTTGATGCATTTAATATAGTGGAATTTTATTATAAATCTTTTAACATTGTATAGTTAATTTGTAGTTTATAAAATTTAGTATTACATAAGCCTTAATCTATGTTTATCATATATACAAGAATTACTAGATGAAGTATTCATAAACTCATTAACAAATTCAAATATAGGTATTTAAGGTATTGCTTTTATTAAAGTTGTTATTACATTTATGAACAAATTAGTCACAGTATTGTTGTTCTATTGTAATTTATTTTGTATATAGCATGTTAATCAACAATGTAATTAACCATATATAAACTGCCATGAAAAGTAAATTTACTTATTTACAAGTATTTACAGAAATTAAAAAGGGAGGGATTGCCTAGTAGTTTGAAATTTGACCTGTTGTACTAGAGGTCCAGTGTTTGAATCCCAGGCATGTACTTGTGAAAAAACAAACATACCTGGAGTCCAGGAAAAAAGTTCTTAAAGGTGCGAGAAGTTTACTTATCTACACTTGGGCATCTGTGGACTATAGCCCTCAGCCCATCTCTTTATAACAAGAGTCCCATGCCCAGCAGTGGGGCAAAAATATCTTTATAGTAATGAAAAATTCTAGAAGTTTGAATAAACATTATTTACCCATAATTCGCGTACGCCTTCTTTTCTAGAACTCAAAATCAAGTGGTGTCCTGTGATACACACTGTACCATCCACATTCTCCTGACGTGGATATTTAAGTATCACTCCGTCTAACTTGTTAATTGATATAAGATCGATAAATTCCATCTGACTGGCTTCTGGATACTAGAAAATAGGTATTTTCATCTTTTATCAAAAATGATAGTAATTATACCTATGTCGATTCTTTGAAAATATTTTTTTAATATTCATTGACAGATAGTTTAAATTATATTGACCATATTGAGTCAATATTATTGACAGATAATGACATATTGACGAGAATTGACTGGTCTTACCATGCAAAAATATAATAATAAATCTTATTATATTTCTAGCTGTAATAGGTAAAAATGAATACAATTATATTTAAGAAATTCGGTACGATATTAAAATGGTTATAGTCATACATTCGTCAAAATTGTAATTTTCGCAATCATTATAAAATTATTGGCAGACAGGCTGAATATGATATCTACCTGTGCTTAATGGCTTTATTTAGAAAGAGACAAAAGGGGTTAGTGTGTAGAAAATGAGATAACATTATTTAGAATATTCTAATAGAGGAAAAAGGATGGAAAGAGATGTGAGGGAGATGTCTGTAATAACCATGTTGGTCACCACAATCTCAACAAGAGCAGGCGACCAATGAAGCTGAAGAGCAGATAGGCAACGATATACATACCATACTCCATACATACGTACACGACAGTTGTGCTAGCTATGGTAATGTGTGGATTCTTTCGTTGGTTGTGAATGTGATATTTTGACCGGACTGGCGTCTTTCCTGTGTCATAAATGGGCTCACACATATTTCTTAAATAAAACACATCAGTCTTGTGTCATAGTAAGCTACGTATTGAAGTTCTTAGAAGACGAAACGTGAGGTAAGTTCTGTGCATGTATTGGTACTATTGTATTGAAAGTAGGTAATAGGTAGGTAGCCTGGATGTCTGTTTGGGTAATGACCGGTTCTTTAAACATTTGGTACTTTAATATAAGTGTGATATGTTTTTGTTCATCGATAAAGATGACATTTGTCAGTAAATACCACAAAAAATACCAGGTCCTTTTCTGTCGCAGATTATGGAAGAAAATTCTGAAGCTCAGATGGATACAGATGTGGCGTCCACGCAGGATGTCTCTGAAGCGCAGGAGGTGGCGGGCTCGCATGGGGACATGGAGACAGTCATTGTTGTAGAACAATTGAAGGAGGAAGATTCAGCTGCTGAGTTCGCCAACAAGACTCCACAAGCAGAGCAACCGGACACATCCAACAAAGAGACTACTGATAAAGCTTCCCCAACAGCCGTTGAAACTAAATCACCACCAAAAACTGTTCAATGTTTGAGTACATCACCACAAAAGGAGATAAAGTTGTCACTGCCAAAGGATATACCGGTGATTAGGATTAAGACATACTCAAGGTCTCCTATCAAAGATCACAAAAATTTACTGATTTCACCTAAAAAACCTGAACAATCTGAAGATGTACAGTCACAAGCAACCTCAGATTGTTCCAAAAATGAAAATAAAACTTCTCCTGAGACTAAACTACTTGTAATCTCTCCTGAAAAAGGTAAGTTATTTGCAACTTCTCCTGAAAAAGGTAAATTACTTGTAACCCCTCATGAAAAATGCAAATTACTTGCTACCTCTTCTGAAAAAGGTAAATTACTTGTAACCTCTCCTGAAAAAGGTAAATTACTTGTAACCTCTCCTGAAAAAGGTAAATTACCTGTAACCTCTTCTGAAAAAGGTAAATTACTTGTAACCTCTCTTGAAAAAGGTAAATTACCTGTAACCTCTTCTGAAAAAGGTAAATTACTTGTAACCTCTCCTGAAAAAGGTAAATTACTTGTAACCTCTCCTGAAAAAGGCAATTTTCCTGCAACTGCTCCTGAAAAAGACAAATTACTTGCCACCTCTCCTGAAGGCAAATTAAGCGAAACTTGTCTTGAAAAAGAAAAATCAGCTCCAGATGATGCAAGCCAATCTGTTGAAACATCTCCAACCAAAAGCGATCCTTCAGTACACAAAACATTGCTAGGGAACCCATTGTTAGTGAATGCACTCTTTGGACAGCCAGATAAAAATGCTGACACTTCTACGAAGGAAGTACAGAAAGAAGTGGAGAGTGAGTCCCCTCCGGTAGAACCATTGCCTGAAAAACCTGAGACTGTACTAGAAGCAACTTCAGATGGTACTGAACATCACAACAAGAGTATTAGCAGGGAGCTAAAGTCTCTTATAAATTCTGCCAAAGAATCCAAGATAATTAGTGAATGTACACAGCTGACGACTAAGACTCGCAAGTCCAGAACAGCGCTGGATAGCTCAAACACTACCTTAAACAGCCTGGATGTGGATAGACCAGTGGGCAGTAGACGGAGCAGTGACAACTCTCAGATAAGCAATGGTGAGGTACCAGAAAAAACAAGTTTGAAAAGGTCCATGAGATCTCAAAATCCAGAGTTTGTTAACAAAGTCAAGTTATTCCTCAACTCGGTGACAGGGAAAATAACGAAGACCGACGCAGACTCCTTGTCTGATGAAGAAGCCGAAGACAAGAAAAGCAAGGACAATCCAAATGAGGCACAGACGGAGTCACCAAATAAGAAAAAACCTGGAAGCGATGGAGAATTAGTAAGTTATAAGTAGCTTAAATCATATTTGATTTTATTTCATTGTAAAATGTAAACTATTTCTTTAACAAGTATTTTTTACGTGTCATTTGTTTCTGAAACATTTGAAGGTAGTTTTTTGTAACTAGAGAAATTTAGCAAAATGGCTACTATGCCAGTTTGAATTAAAACTTGACACTTATGACATTAAAGTTCACTACACTGTCAAGATAAAGGTATGATGTTCTATTTTAACATGATTAAAATCTTTATTTATAAATGATGCTTGAATTATTTTTATACTTAGACACCAGCTAAGATGGGCAAGATTCGTTCAGATCCATACTGCTGGCGGTGCCACTGGTCAGTGGAGCAGGAGCCAAATGACAAGCAACATTCCCCAATGGTGTGTACTGTGTGCCCGCGGTCCTTCCACTACAAGTGTCTCTCGGGCACCGAGAGGAGTAAGATCATCTCGGAGAAGAACTGGGTGTGCCCCGAGTGTCTGATTGTGCTGCATGCAGAGAGCTCGGAGACTAGGTAAGTTTGTTCACTTCATTGCTATTATTTATATCATTATTGTAGAAAAAATGTATTTTGTTAGTTAATTTAACCATATCAATGAGCAAATTGATATTAATCATTTCAATACAAGTTTGTACTTAATAAACAAAACAATTGATGACCAGATAACAAATAAGTATATGTTGTATATGCAGACATATATAATCATATCTAATATAGTTGTTGTATAAAGAAAATTACAAATAAAACCAATAGTTATAACTCAAATGTGTAAGACACATTGACATAATGTATGCTTAAGGTCATCATAATATAGGAAACAGAAACAGTTCATGTAATTTAAAATTTTCCACTTCAATTATATATATTTGTGTGGCAAAAAATAATTGAGTATGGTTTATATGTTGCTTATTTCGTAACCTAAAATTTGTTCTACTTCTTAGGTTATATAATGTCAAATCTGACTACCTAGATAACCTTTTTTATTTTGTTGAATTGCATTTACATACATGCATGTATGTATGCTAATAATTTTTCATCTAAGATTGACTTCAAAGGCAACTTTGTAAAAATGTGATGGTTTAATTGCACAACCAACCATTTTATAGATATCTTTATATACTACTATTTTCATGATAATATGCTTATTTGCATAATTGGAAAGCTTTCATCCTTGTACCTACAAAGTAGATTCTTATAAACTGAACAAGTGATTATGATTGGACATGAAAGAAATACAGAGAGTGACGCGCGCCCTTTTCCGTCTAAAAAGACTGGTTCATGCGTACAATTTGAAAAAAGGCTAAATGCACGTGACCAAAGAATCGTTGCTCATATACAACAGCTCATATATTTTACATAAAATTAATTAAGCATTATATAAAAATTATAAATTATATGTACAAATTTTTACTACTTACTACAGTATTACATGAATTATACTACTTAATCGAATAGTTATCGAAAGTAATTAATGAGGTTATTTTATCGTATGGTCATTGTTTTCAGATCCCAAGCGATGAAGAGGATTTCCTTGGGCTGCCTCTGTGACCTGCTCAAGCACGCTCTAGCACGAATGATGGATTTGAATGGGGTAATTCTTTTATAATTTCGTAGGTTTCTTACATAGATTAGTAGGTACTAATCTATGGTTTCTTCTAAAACTTATTTGCACATGACCATATTTTAATTTCTTCTCTATTTATTTATTTAGTTGATCGCCAACATAATGAAGGTACACTATATAAGTATTCTACGTTCTTAAAAACTAAAAAATCGAAGTTGATAATGTACATAAAAAAAGCATTAACGTTACTTGCTAGAAAAACGGGTGTATTTAATTTATTAGCAGTGTAATTTTTTATTACATGCATATGTTAAATTAAGTAAAAAAATATGAAAACATGTGGATAATGATTATTACTGCTATTTTGATTAGAATATAAAATAATTTGATAATTTATTTATTACGTAATTTCTAATTACATAGCGACCAAATATTTCTACTCTTAATACCCAAGTAGGTATACGAATTGCACATTACATAAAAAATACGATTTCAAATAAAGGCGTGGTTATACGCATACTCTAATTGCCTAATGTAAACCTACAATAAAACATGTATTTGGCTTAGTTTTAGCGTTATTACTTTCACCCGTGCGGCGTAGCGAACAGAATGCAAAAGTAACTCCTACCATCGCCGGTCGGCATCGTATCGCGCGCCACCGAGCGGCTCTCCGCTCAGTGATATGACCTTGCTTATACTTATCTACGTAGGCCCCGTTGGCGAGCCATGACGCCGACGCTACCCGTCCCTCTCTAGCGCGCACAAATCGATACGAACGCGAACACCCGTCCCCCTCTACGCTAATAATAAACGCCACGAATACACAGCGAATGTTGTTACGCATGTGGCTCTGTGTGCTGCATTTTTCTCGATTCATCACTTTGTCTTGCTTTCCTATTAGCAGATATAGTATTGCAAGGGTAATGCTGAAATTTCTTCGAAATCAGCACGACATTAATATTAATGACATACTTGACATACTATGCGGAATATTGCGAACACGATCAAGTGTGTAATATTGGGATGAGTTGATTTTTTATAATTCCGTTTCATTATATTTATGTTACATTTGTTTTTGGTTAATTCGAAATGCATTGACGCTACAAATTGAGATCAAAATTCGAGATAAATACGGGATAATATGAATTATTACTAACCGAGTGGGCCAGTACTCTCCATACTTGCCAAATGTAAGATGATAAAAGCTCTAGGTACTATCCCGGCCCAGGCACACATTTAAATGGCGAGTTTCAAACCTTTGTTTTGGGTTCGGTATAAATATGAAATCAACGTAATGTAAAAAAAACGTAATAGCACTGTGCTATAAAAATCGGTATCCGATTCTGTACGTCTGGCGTTCAAATACAGGACCCCTGATATTTACGTAATTTGGAAATTAGCGTATTACAAATTAACTTCATCAGAATCATATCTAAAAGTTCTCGCATATTGTCAACAGTATATGAAATCGTCGACGCCATTGACTTATACCTAAATCCTTCTCAGAATTCCCGTGCCCAGCAGTGGGAAGCTGAAATGTGCTCACGAAAGAATCACTTATGAATGGCCGTATTATAAAACTTATACACACGTCGATTAAACAATAGGCACCGCAATTTATTAATCTTGTTACAAATTATTTGCGCCGCGCACGTATAAGCATTGGTAAAAATAACAAACACAATGATATTCTTGTATGTATATTTTATATAAATATGAATAATGTATACTAATATCGCACACCTAATATTTATTATTACATGTACGTCCACTGATAAGTAGGGGAACAAATAGAAACTGAATGATATCGCGAGGAAAGAAACTTAATAAAAAAAAAACATCCCGCAATATTTTAATTATTCGGAATGCTTATACGATTTGTACAATAAGAGGGCAAACATTTGTACCGATTGTTGAAATGAAAGTTGTAAAAATTTGGCAAATGTTTTCAGGAGTGAAAACTTGTTACCACATGGCTGACTGATTTTGATTAAGTAAACAAATACAATCATTGTTATAGTCCGCGCCAAACTTCTAGTCCGCTCTGAAGTTGTTGCTAGCAGGTGTAGTCATACAATTTTCTATGGCGACGCGATTCATTTCTATATTCAGAGCGGACTAGCAGTTTTACGCGGACTCTCACCTCGGAGTTATACCTCATCCCCTTTTTTTGTATTAAAATGTACTTAAGCGCTCGAAAATATGTTAATTATGGCAAATAAGCCTCATAATTCCTTTTTTTACAATTTTATACAATATATATAAATATAAACAATCTTGTTAATATATGGCATACAAAAGCGTGTCTAATTTTTGTATACTTCACTTCCAGGTGGAGCCCTTTATGCAGCCAGTGGACCGCGTGGCGTTCCCAGACTACGTCAAGTACGTGGTGCACCCTATGGACCTGGCGCTCATGAAGGCGAACATCTCTGAGGGCCTGTACGGCAGCACCGAGGCCTTCCTCGCGGACGCACAGTGGATACTGCACAACAGCATCATCTTCAACACATGTACGTTGATTTTATCTATATTTTAGTTAACTAATAGTGTGATAATAGTATTAGAATTGAATAGTACTTTTTAGATGTAGAGACTCGATTATCCGGACATCGGTTATCCGGATGCGATTATCCGTACTACTAACCGCAACCAATGGGCATGATGACAAATTTTGAACTCCCCTTCTATAATGTAAGTACATATCTACTGATTACAAAAGTCGTATTATTTCGGCAATAAATTCAGTATTAACGGAAATATTAGCATTTTTAAAACAAATTTTGAATTAAGCTCGAAAATGCTCACGGATGTCATGCCGTCCGCGAGTGACGTCACGCTTCAATATCCCATAGAAAAGTTCAAGCAATACCGTCACACGCCAAAAAAATGACGTCATTTCGCCCCGATTAGCGTTTTAGACAAGATGGCCGACTGCATTATTTTATACTTTTACTTTATTGAAAATATAATGAATCTTAAAGTTTTTATTAAAACTGGGGTATTTCTGAGAATGCTTTCAACATATTGTTTTTAAGGAAATCATTTATTCTTCAATTTTTTAATACTGTCATCATGCCCATTATGTATGTATATAATCGAAGAAAATATACACGTATGTAAATAATTTCTTAATAAACATTGATTTTCGTTGATATGTAATTGTTGTTTTTAACAAACACATAACTTTATATACTAAATGTGCACTAAACCGGATGTTGTTGATACAATCGAATATCCGGATTTCCGATTATCCGAATGCCTAACGACAATAAGTAGTCCGTTTAATCGAGGTTCTACGTAATTTTTAATATGACCTAAGCTTGCTAAGTAGTTAATTGGGCCTGTAATCCACTTCATATACAGTATTCACTGTCGCCAATCGACATTTGTAATCTGTTCCAAATAGAACGAAAGTTACACCTGTCACTGATCATAGATACATTGCTACCACTGAAAACGAAGTATTGTGAACTTCTTTACAGAAATATAAGTTTAAATCATTACCACTCTGTCCAAGTGTGAATTATTAAATTTTACATTTATATTTCAATGACTAACATATATCTTCTAACAGTTATTACGTATTCCAAAGATCAGATTGCCGTGGAAACTGTTTTCCACGGTGTACTGGTTATCATACATGGGGATGATGAATCAAAAATGGATTTATATGTATTCCCAATACGATGGAATGAATTATAGTGAGAGATTTAATCTTTTACATATGCATGTATGTTATATGTATGAAAATGCATGTAAAAAGTATGAGTATTTTATTATTCTTAAGCATGATAATTGGGAAATTTAGTTGAGTTGAGAATTAAGTAAAATGGTAGTGGATTTTTTTTTATTTGTAGTCTTAGTTAAGTAGGTTAGTAGAAAATGTGTCGTATACCGTTATTGACCTAAGAACGTATCGTTGTTAAGTGTAACGTTAAATTTGCGAAAGAAATGACCAAACATTTTTCTAAAAACATACTGTGGCTTTACAAAAAAAATATTATTATTAAAGGCGTCGGAAATAAATATGTCATAAGCAAAAGAAACATGTGTATTTGGAACCTATTTTTATATAATCACTTTTGACAATTTATATGCTAAAAGTTATTTCTTATGGCATTGTAATTTTCGTATAATTTGATCACATGAAACCATATAAATATTGTTTGGTCGATTTCTTATACGAATTCAACTGTTACACCAAAATTATTGCATTTATTACATTTCCTATCACATTTACGTTAAACTTTTGTACTGCAGACCCAAAACCCATACGTCCTCAGGTCAAAACGTATAGTCTAAGTGTACCACGTATGAAATAGAAACCGTTGCTTCACCGCTAACTCGATGCTTAGGCGACGAGGTGGTTTCAGTGCAATCGAAGCTGACGGCGGCGGCGCGGGCGCTGGTCCGCTCGTGCAAGGCGGAGATGGGTGAGATCGAGGCCTGTCCGGAGTGCTACGCCGCGGCGCATAGCCGCAAGCCGACCTGGTTCACAGATGTGTGTACGACGCCGCATATGCTGCTCTGGGCTAAGCTGAAAGGTGCGTGCTGTTTGTTTGGTTTAATTAATTATTAATTATACTACATAAGAAAATTCTAAGATTTCTGTTGTATTGGACACGCAATGATGTGAAAGTGGAATAGAAAGTTGATATATGGTTTAGTTATCTGTGGTTAAAGTCCTCAGGGTCTGTCATGTGTGTGATGTCATTAGTTCATTGAGTGTATAACTGTATACGTAGACTAAGGGCTGTTTTCTAGTCACGTTCATGTCTTACCCACGTGTTTGAATTAACCCCTTGGAATGGAAAAATCCCTACATGCGCGCATATGTATTATATGACAGAAAAAGTGTCTATAAAATGCGGGTGGCACCGCGTGCAGTATAGAACCGGTCTCGGGCAGAAATCCGCGTAAAAAGAAAAAGATCATCTGATATATCGTATTTTAAATAATATTACGTTTACGATATGTGACGGTTTTCCCCACAAACTATTAATTTATTTTTAAAATTGGTATCCAGGTTTCCCTACAAATTATAGTATCGTTATATAATTTTTAAACGCTTTCTACACTCACAGCCCCACACTAGGATTCCCTGTATCGTGGGCGCCATGAACACACACATAGACGAATACACAAACACCCAGACCCAGAAGAGACTAAATTCAACATTCAAATATCTGTCTGGCCGGGGATCGAACCCGGAACCCTTTGCGCGTCAGACCGGTACGGTCATCGCTCTGCCACGCCACGCCGGTAGTAGAATGTCAATTTTTATAATGTGTCCAGGTTTCCCGTACTGGCCCGCGAAGTGTATGTCAGTGAGCAGCGCGGGGCTGGTGGACGTGCGGTTCTTCGGCGCGCACGACCGCGCCTGGGTGCCCGCGCGGGACTGCTTCCTCTTCTCCGAGAAGGACCCCAACAACTTCAGGACCAAGCGCCAGGACATACTCGATAGTATGCAGGTACGGTTTAAATGTAGAAAGAGACACGCGTTCATAGTTTTGCACTACTGAATGATGGTTAAACAAGTTTAATGGTGTTAAGTTTATTACGGTAGGAACGTTTATAAGTAGGTACCAAATGAGTATAAGCTATCCATCTGATAGTAAAGGGACACTGCCACCCAGACACATCTGTAACATATTACCTGAAGTCGAAAATAAATGTCTTACCCCTCTTAATAACATAGACATTTACCTCATATGTAAGTAAGTCTGCCGTTATCCATATCGTTTCATTAAACTTGTGTTTCAATGTATAGTTAAAAATATGTAAGTGAAAATAAATAAGTAAAGTATTATTTGCATGGAATTCAAACAGATAACACTTACTATATTTTCTTACGATACTTTTTACGGTACGTAGTTTTATTTTCTGTTCTAGGAAGCTGAACAACACATTCGGAACATATCAAGAAAATACGGCAAATTCGTGTACCCGCCGTTCAAGACTCAACTGGATCCGAGCAAACTGACGGAACAGCTGAAAATCATGGTTAGTTAGTTATATATGTTTAATGTATTACCATGCTCAGTAAGCATTATAATGGTTCCGTATGGTTAGATTTGCTCCATACAAATTAAAAAAAAAAAACTAATATATAAACGTTGTTCATGCCTATAATTGGCACTCATACGAGCTTTATTAATTATTAGTACTACTATAGTGTACTTCTAAGTACTATATAATGTATTGTGTGTGTTGCTGTTGGCATGTAAATAAATAAATAAATGTAGTTAGATGTCACACGACACGTTCAACTTTCACCTGTTAATAATCAGTTTATCAAATTTGTACCTGCTAAAGATCGAAATCTGTACAAATGCAATCCCTAGTATACAAAAATTGGCAAATTTCTATCTTTGGTAAACAAAACAGGATAGATCAATTATTATTAACGGGCGTTAGTCGATAATAAATAAGGGAATAAAATCTCTGATTGATTTGAAGTGGGATTTCTTTCTGATTTGATAAGTGGTGGATAACTTACTTGTATGGTATAGTCATAGATTAGTAAAGATACTTCGCCGCCTTGAAATTGAATGAAGCCACAAACGGCTCATTAGTAAGTTTTTTTTAATTCTTGACAAATAATAACATTTTTAGAGAAAATTTACGAATAAATAACTAATACTGCGTAATTATCATAATAAATAAATAATTATTTCAAATATTTTAGGGACATTTTAGCCCGGAGACGTGGCAAAACTTTTTTATGCAACTATTTCAATTCTCAAAACTGGGTACATTCTCTTGTTAGGAGTGAGTAATCTTTATTAATCTATGGGTATACTATATATAGTACATGCATTGTTTTATAGGAATCATATTTTTCGTTTTAATATCATTTATTAAAAATGAATTATTAATTTCAGATACCTTCATTTGAAGGGGAGTTAAGAGCGCCGGTCAATAAATCCACTCCAAAACCGGCCAAGAATAAAAGTAGATCGAATTCTAAAAGTTCTAAGAGCTCCAGTAATGATGGGTATGTATTATTATTTCATGTTTTATAAAGCGTCGTAGTAATAAATAAACAAATAAAATGTTGACGACCCGTGTGGCAGTGCGACCACCGTAATGGCCAGTTCGGTATCTTAATGATGAATTTAGATATTTATGCTGGGTCTGGATGTTTGTGTATTCGTCTTTGTGTGTGTTCGTGACACCTACGACGCAGGGAATACTGGTGTGTGCCTGTGAGTATGGAAAGCGTAAATTATGCTCACATTTCTCATCAGTTGGAACACTATTGCAGGGTTTCTTGAGGCAAAAACTGTCCTACATTATCGTTGTATAGTCTTATACAGTATACTCCTGCGCAAATCATATCCATATTGGTTTAATAGATTTCAAGGTACATATACCCAAACTATGTATGATGTACGAATAGTAATTTCGTGAAAGCTTAATAAAGTCTTTTGTATCATGTTACAGTGAGGTTAGCGACAGTGAAGATGCAACTAGATCTCAACCGCGTAAGATGGCCGACGGCGCTGAGATTGCAATGGAGGATGATTTTACCATCGATAAGTGAGTTTGTTATTATATTAAGTCACAGATCAAGTATTTGTAATAACTTGGTACATTTATGTACTTGGTGTTAGAACTATGTATTATTGCTAATTTATTGATACGTTTCACAGAGATAAAACAATGGAAGTGGATGAAAAACCTAAGGAAATGAATGAAAATTCCAGAAAACGACGTCGATCTGATATGGAAGAAGCAGTTATTACGATAATGGAAGGCCCTAAAGAGAAACGGAAATGTGTGGAAAATGAACCCAAGTTAGACGAAAAACTACCTGATTCCCAAGAGACTAATGATAAAGAAAAAGATGATTCAAAGGAACAAAAAGCAGGAGTCGTTGAGAAAACTGAGTATAATGAAGTCAAAATGATATCTACTTTAACGCCAGTAAGCGAAAAGGATTTGTTGAACAATTCGGCAATGGAAGAACGCAAACGTCCGCCTATCAAAATGATCCTAAAAGCCAATAGAACCTTTAAAGCTATTTCTCCAAAAGGCAAGAACATTCGCGTGAAAGTTAGCCCATTAAGGCTTAGACCACTGAGGATAGAAAAGAAATCTATCGATAAAGAAAAACAGGAAGACAAGAAAACACACAAACGAAGAAATTCTAAAAATAAATCTTTGAATATTATTGCAAACTCACCTAATGCTGATAAAAATGGTGAGATAAAAACAAGTGTGGTTAATTCTGCAGAAAGTAAAGATGAAGAAAAAGATAACGCATCAAAAGTAATCGAAAAGCCAGAAGACACGAATGTTGCAAAATCTGATGATGCAGTGCCACCAGTCAATAATGTTAAACCAGTAGAAAATGATGCAAAAGTTAAAGAAGATGAAAAAGTTAATAATATTGGGACTAAATCTAAGGAAACAGAAGTGCCAAAAGGTAACAGTACGAAGTCCAAGGAACCTGTAAAACCCAAGGAAACTATGAAATCTAAGGAAAATAATACAAAAACAAAAGACACTGAAAAATCCAAGGACAATAACAAAACTAAAGAGAATCAAAAAACTAAGAACACACCTAAAAGCAAGGATACTGAAGGAAATCAAACAATTGATAAAATTAAAAATAATTCAACATCTAGTCCAATAACAACTAAAGATACCATTCAAAGAGAAGATGATAATACAAGCGTAACAAAGAAATCTAGGGAGTCCTTAAAAAGAGGGTCGTTAACCGGACTGCCCACTATTAGTAGCGTTAGAAGCCTTTCCAGTCCGCAAACTGTAGAAGTAACACCCAAAACAAAAGTCTCCGATATCGCTATCGATCGTAGTGTCTTCACACCGACGAGTACAGACAGCGTTCGTAACATGAAAGACGCTGTCATCAAATTGAACAAGTTGAAAGGCGATACGAACCAATCATTGGTTGGCAAAGTTGGTGTTTGTGCGTTCGCTCGCATGCCGTCCACACCGCCCAGCGACAAAACGAAACCCAACGAGCCAGTTGAAGTGGAGATAAAAACTGAACCGATGGACTTCGACGACGCGGATCGTCAAGTGGAAAAAATGAATTTGATGAACTCATTCAGCTTGCGACCGGTTACGTCAGCACCCTCGAGTTCGCCGAGTCTCCGCGAAGTTAGGATAAATAAGGTGGTGTCGACGGCTCCGGTTCGGAAGCCCGCGAAGCCTGTTGACGCGAAGAATAGGGCGAAGAAGACCTTCCAGCAGAAGAAAGGGGAGGAGGGCAGGTCGGACTTGAACGGGAAGAACTCGATGGTGTATATACCGATCCAGCCGCCCGCTACAGAGGCTCCGGTGCGGATGTTGAGACCGGTTACTGTAAATGGAAGCACTGTAACGGTGCCCGTGCCACGGACTGTCGCGACTGTCACCACTAGCAATAGTAAGTTTAAACATTGATTCATTTCAACAACATAGATAAGTAAAGATACTTTGCCGCCTTGAAATTGAATGAAGCCACAAACGGCTTATTAGTAAGTTTTTTTTGAATTCTTGACAAATAAAAACATTTTTAGAGAAAATTTACGAATAAATAACTAATACCGCGTAATTTACATAATAAATAAATAATTATATCAAATATTTTAGGGACATTTTAGCACGGAGACGGGGCAAAACTTTTTTACGCAACTATTTAAATTCTCAAAACTGGGTACATTTTCTTGTTAGGAGTGAGTAATCATTACTAATCTATGCTTAACAACCTAAATGTTATATATCGATGTATTGGCAGGCAATTTTTAACTATTATATAAATAAAAATATTAAACTAGTTTAGTGGATATTACATTAATAAACACTACACCAATTGATGGGTACCCATGGGCAGAGTACCCTGATGTATTATGGTATTTGTAAATTATCAAAGCAGTGTTAAGCGCCTAATTTCTATTTAAATTCATATGTCCGGTTAATATTCTTACCATTTACCACATAGTCCATGGGGGTAGCAACATGTATGTGACTGAATCGCAGGTAGAAATCTGAGCTTATTTAAGGTTGATTACAATACCAGGGCAGTTGCCACATACCATGCTGGAGGCTTCTGCCACGTGGACTGCATGTTTGATTGCTACTACTACTTTATAGAAAACTAGTTTTTGCCCGCGGCTTCGCCCGCGTTTAAAAGAAAATAATATAACATACTAACATACATAAAACTGAAAATTCGTACCTTCAACTTTGCTAAAGATCAAATGCATAGTTTACGATTCAATCCTTACTAAAATCGATTAAAATAATCGATGTTTTGGGTCCAAAAGATCGATTCTCCGATTAATCGATCTTAGATCGCCATCTCTAGTTCCCGTGGGATTTCCGGGATAGAAACTATCCTATGTCCTTTCTCGGGTCTCAGACTATCTTTATACAAAATTTCATTAAAATCGGTCCAGTGGTTTGGGCGTGAAGAAGAGACAACCAGCCAGACAGACAGAGTTTCTTTCGGATTTATAATATTAGTAAGGATGGTTTGAGTGAGACATTGAATAGCATATTCACGAATCATTTCTATCAACAGGCGGTACCATCGTAAACCCGTCAACATCAACCCAGCTAGTGGTACCACCAACACCGGTGGTGTCCACGCCCAGCCCGTTCCCAGCGGTGGGCCAGATCCCGACCACGGTGCACACGGTGCCGCTGATCACGTCGCTCAACGGCCAGTGGACCTTCAGCCTGCAGCCCATCATGTCCGTGGGTGGTGTGGACGCACAGGACGTGAGTACGGTTTCGTTGGTATATAACTAAAAAGCTGTAACGAAGATTTCAAGTTATTAACTTTTTATATTAACTCCTTACGTTATACGATTACAATAATTTCTAGTTATTAAAATCTTATTAATTCCCTTTTTAAGGGCATGCTGTGATTGAGTAGTGCTTTTGTTAATATTAAGAGATATGATATAGTCCGCGCCAAACTACTAGTCAGCTCCCAAGCACTAGAGTAGCGGACGGGTGCCATGGGGGGAGGATCCCGTGCTTTCTTCGTCCCGCTAATATCTACAATTTGTTACTGCGACGCGACTGGTTTCTAAATTCGGAGGAAACCTTCAAACCACCTGTAACCAAGATTTCAAGTGAAAGTCGTAATAACTTTTTATATGACGAAGTTACACAAATTATTGAGTTTTTAATAAACTTATACGATTACAATAATTTCTAGTTAGTAAAAGTCTTGATGTTAATATTAAGGAATGTGGTAGTGTATGCCTGAAAAAATTATAAACATATCTATATCACATAGACAGTGTAGTTTTATACTACAGTGGGTTGACAAGTGTTAGAAACATGAGTTTGACTCATATATACAAATATAATTAAAATCTACATATTAATGTTATAATTCATATATTTCTGACATAACGTAATTAGCTTGTTAAGCCTACTAAACTTGGCAAAAGAACAATATTCAACATTTTTTAACATTATTCTGCATATTATTTCAGGGCGAAGCAACAACACCATTGTTGAACGGCCTCAGCACTAACGGTGCGCTACCCATGCAACAGCTGTCCGGCATCCAACAACTCCCGATCACGAACTGCCCGAACCCCGTACAATACCCCATCGTCGCCAAGCCGCTGGTACCGACCGTCGCACCCACGAACACCCCGCCACCTAACATGCTACCCCAGCAGCTGCCCATGTTGCAAAGTGCACAGGGCTGCCCGCTCACAATGACGAATATGCAGAATACCCAGGCGTCGCCACTTGTCCTGGGGAATATGCAGAGCGTCCAGCCCTCGCCAATTGTATCGGCGAGTAGACCCTGTGAGGATAATGTTGGAGAGGTGAGTAGTCATTATCAATAATTAGTAGTGTATATAACAAGAGTTTATAATTATAAAATTTTATTGTGACATGCCGTGTGTTGGATGTCATGGATTTAAGCAAAGACAAATACAAAACACAAATAACTCGAAAAAAAAAACAAATACCATTTTAAGTAATACCTAGACCAGGTTTCTGTGTGTCAGAACGGTATAGTATGTTCCGCCGCGCATATTGAATAATTTTAAAATATTTTATACACGAAAATAATTAACAATAAATTTATAACAATCATTGTTATAATTGAATTATGTTCTTTATATTCACGTGAGTGCCACGCTGATTAGATTTTATTCGATTTCTAAAGTAACATTACATATATGACAGGATTAAAATATTATAATGTTTTCCTTTTCAGCCCCCGCGACTTCAACACAAGCCGTTAATGAACCCGTTCGACGCGAACGCACCGCTCGGGAACGTTCCCCCGCCCTCGTCGGCGGGACCCGTCACCGCCAAACTCAACCAGAATGCCATAAAGGTTTGTCCAGTTTAAAGAGTTCAAAAATCTAAATATCGTTAAAAGTTTTTTTAAATATGCAATATGCGTAAGCAAGTTACCAATAAAACATATATTAATATACATACCATATTTAAAAATATTAATGAAATGGTCATTTTTGTTCTCCGCCTTATATTTAATTCAATTTTCTGTGGTATTATATTATTTTCCCTTGTTTAACCTTCTTATACCATGATACTTACAACAATAGTGTATTGATTGCCTTAATTTAATATTTAGATGCCATCAACGACGACCCTATATTTTAGTCATAACTTAGAATGATAAAATCAACTGTCATTAGCAATGCAGTCTTGGGTGTTGTCTGATTAATGGTTAATTTATTTTACTTTGTTAACAGTTAACAGATTTCTTTAGAACGATACTAGAAGACACAATAGACAAACTAGACGAGCCGGCGGCGGAGGTGACAGGGCTGAAACTACAATTAGAAGAGTCGCGTTGGCGACACCAACAAGAGATCGATGAATTGAAACATAATCATGGTAAGTGAGTCATTTGAGGCCATAGATTTTCCTTACGGGCGATTGAACTCATCCAGGTGTAAAGGATTTTAGCGCTAGTTTGAAAACTTATTATTAATTTTATTTCAATGTTTGTTTATAAGGTATTATTATGCAATTAACTTGTCGCTTTCGAATTTAGCTGTTACTGAAATTAAAAACTATTATAACCTTAGCGAGGCTTAAGAAACCGTTGAAGTTGAAGGTGCTAGAACCCTTTGTGATTCGTTACTGAAGGCACCACCCTCACAACTAATTACAGCATTAAGCGCTACTCTGTTGTAGACTGATGAGGTTAGGAAATCATAGTTTTCTGAGGTGTTCCCATTTAGTCCTTAGTAGTAATATATCTGTGGCCGACCTCAGGTTGGAATCTAATCTGGTTGGCATGCTTGTTAGCTACGTCTACATTAGTTATAAAATATCCATAGTATAGATACAGTTTAGGAACAGATTGATGATAACATTGTTTCATGTGTCCAGAGTTGATGCTTGCGGAGATACGAGCGTCGTTCGAGAAGGAGCGCGTGCGACTGGTGAACGAGACGCGATGTGCCGCGCAGTTGGATCTCGAGGCCGCTGTCAAACTCGCCAAGTCCAAACAATGGTGGGTAGTTGATAGTATATCTATACTTATATCTTCCACTCTCGTCGCCGAGATTTGGTCACTGGGCTCTCTAACTTTTGTCTTGAATTGTATAGTAGCTACAGCTTCGTCTCGAACTACATAATAGCCAAATAGTTTTATGAGGCAGCATGTTTGGACCGGTTCTTCAAACCTGCATCTCCTCAAACTCGAAGATTCATCTGGTCAAGATTTGACAACAAACTTGGTTCTTGTTTTCACTCTCCATGCACTTATTGAACTATGATTAGATGTGGAAGTCTGTGATTTCTATAGAAAAATCGATTAAGTAACTAATGTGATACAGTTATACATTACCCTTACATAAAATGCCTAAATCTTATAATGCTAGTTGCCATTATATATTATGCATGTCAAGTCCTTCATTTCGCTGGCTATCAGAACCGTACGTTTGATAAATCTAAATTATGCATTCGTCAGATTTTATAGTGTCATAATCAAAAGACTTAATCTTTATACGTATTAATAATTTTCGTTATGCATTGAAAACAAAACCTGAATAAGTATCGTCCTTAAAGTAATTGAAGAAATGCAGCTGAAAAATGTGGAGCTATGCCTTTTTAATATAAGTTAGATTATTATTGTAGATTTCATTCGTTATAATAAAGACGTTAATAGAACAACACGACTTTCAAAACACGAGCCGTGCGCCTTTTTACATTAGAATACCATAATAATAATTTCGATAGATAAGTTTCATAACGCATATTCGTGCATATTGCTCACCCAGGTGCGCGAACTGCAGCCAGGAGGCGCAGTTCTACTGCTGCTGGAACACGTCGTACTGCGACTACGCCTGCCAGCGCGCGCACTGGGCGCAGCACTACGTCGTCTGCACGCAGCAACGCACGCAGGTACACACACACGGACACGCACGCACACACGCACGGACACGCACGCACGCACGCACGCGCACACACACACACACACACACACACACACACACACACACACACAGGTACAGAGTTATCATACCGATACCTTAGATCGCAAATCAGCCAACTCCACTTTTTTTCAAAATGTTTTTTTTATTTATGTATTTTGATTTCGTTCAACGCCATTTGTTATCAAAATTGTTGTTGTGATTTCGTTCAACGCCATTTGTTATCAAAATGAATAAAAAAAACATTTAAAAAAAGTGGAGTTGGCTGATTTGCGAATTAAGGTATAGATATGTTATGTAACAGAGACACTTTGTAACGAGAACTTTGTATAACAAAATCGGACGCAGGTATAGTCCGCGCCAAACTTCTAGTCCACTCTGAAGTTGTTGCGCGCAGGTTTAGGTTTAGTATATCTCCGTAATGTAAGCACACTAACGCAGCTATTTATCTGTGGGCGAGAGCGGGCAGCGGAGGGTGCCGGGGAGCCCGCGCTGTCTTCTTCCCGCTAATATCTACAATTTGCTGTTGCGACGCGACTCATTTCTATACTTAAAGCGGACTAGAAGTTTGGCGCGGACTGTACCTGATTATAAACGCGTTGCCAGTCGTGAGAATTAAGATGGCTGCTTCATGCAAATGTGCCGGCATCTTCATTCTTTCATAGATACGCAGATCTGCTCTGGTTCTATCTTTTAGTTCAGTATACTTGTTTGTCGCTGCCACTGCGAATGAATACAATATTATATTACTATGTGTATTATCTAAATGCTCGTGTCGTACGCGCATGATTCCCCTTGCATCAATGTACTATTCTTCCATACATGTCCTATTGTCGTTTTATAATAGCGATTTGCAAAATATCAAAATAGCTGTAATTATATTTCACTAGTTACACCTGTTATAACTGTATGTAATAAAATTAAGATAGAATTAAAAAAATATAAATATTTTCTGTTAACTAACGAAGGATTAACAGTCAAAAATTTTGGTTTGAATTGTGTAATCAGTTTAGATAAATAAAATCAGAACAGATCATATGCCTAGATTTTGCAAAACTATCTTTGATTTATTTACTTAAAATATAAGAGTAGTAGACGAGCAAGCAGTCCATCTGATGGTATGTGGCTACTGTCGCCCATGGACATCTGTAATCAACCCCAGATAGGATTAGATATTCCTGAGGTCGGCCACAGATGCGCCGCTACCCCTGAGGACTAAGCTGGAACGCCTCGGAAAAGTCTGTCTCCCTTACCACACCCTTCAAACCGGAACACAGCAGCGCCTAACACTGCTGTTATTAGGTAGAAATATCGGTGATGCCGCCGGAGTCGAACCACAAAGGGTTCTACCACCTTCAAACATGACATAACTTATAAACATACTTTATCAAATCGCTACTATAAAATGACATAATAATTCCCTTTTTTGAGTACAATTATATCTCCTTGTTCAATGTTACTTAATGTGTCGTAGTATAAGCAGTGTCTATTTATGCTATTTTAATTTTAAGTGTGATTGAACTTTACAGGATAGCAACACAAATACAGATACTGAATCGAATTCAGTTAATAATAGGCTACAATCGTCCTCTGACAATGTTCCAGTAAGTTTGAATTAGTTTTTAAATCATTGACGCTGGTGCGAGATGGAAAGATAAGGGGAAAATAGTCGTCAACCTTTGTATGGAAGTGCCTACTACTCCACGTTAAGTGGTTATGAGATGTCACACTTATAAAATAGAACGGAGTTCAATCTAAAGTTGATCGCAGTTGTTTTTCGTTCCAAAATACTAATTGGAAATGTATTATAAAAATACGGCCCTAGACAGTTGGAACTGTGGTCTACTGGTTTAAAACTTACGTCCCTCAATTGGGGGATCCAGGGTTCGAATACCAGGCATGCACCTCTAATTATACAATATTAAATTAAATTTAAAAAAAAGGACATTAGCAAATACTTACTACAACTTCGTGAGGAAACCTACATTGTGATTTATTTAATAAAAGTTCAGTGGCGTGGGAAGTTTACCAACTCGAACGCGGTCAGTGTGCTAGCCTATGGGCTAAAAGCTTTGACAATAGACACGTGCCCAACACTGGGACAGCAGTTGGTTGAATAAGACGGTTGGAAGGCAAACTGAACACAGGGCTACGAACTTGAACCACAAGGGTCGTCTGATTAGAAATACCAAAGCTTTAGTAGAATTTTGATTTACTGTCTCGGTACTAATAACAGCGCTTTTTGCACACAGCTTTGCACACTGATCCCCATTATAATTATTGTATAGCATCCTCATATTATCGCTTATGTGTTCGCACACACAGATTAGATGTACCCCTAGAATTCACGAAGCGTTTTTCTTCCTCTTTCACTGCGGATATGAAATAGTTGCTTTATTTCAAAAGTCCTAAGACCACAGTTATGCACTATTAACTAGCGGTTACATATAGCCGTAGGAAAGAAAGGGATCGCTGAAATAGATTGCTCACGACCACTGCAGAAACGTAAGACAATCGCGTTGCAGAGAATCATTTACCTACATTTTTATATGTCTACTAGCTGACCCGGCAAACGTTGTGTTGCCATATAAATAAAAAAAATGTTAAGGGTGAACAACCTTTATCACTTACGGGTTTGAAAATAGATAGAATATTTGAAACTGCGATGGTAGCGAAGTCTGACGATCCAATGTGAAACATTCCAAAATCATCAACTACTTACGAATTAAAAATTAATTAAAAAAACCTTTTCCCACGGACTAAATTGTGAATCTAAACCATTCTCAAGTCCCCTTGAACACACACAACAAATTTCATCAGAATCAGTCCAGTCGTTTAGGAGGAGTTCAGTGACATACACACGCATAAGAAATATATATATAAAGATACAAGTTGCATATGCGCGCGGAAGGGGAAGAAAAACGCTCTGTGTTCTGCTTCATAGATATGACTTGATATAAAACAAAATATGTTACATGAACGAAGTAAAAAAAATCTCTTACTCGTATTGCCCACAATGTAGATACAATTTTCAGTTTGAAATATTATTTTATCAGTTGAATCATGGCAAGTCGTATCTACGATCTTTTTTTTTATAATATAGGAATAGCAGACGAGCATGCAGTCCACCTGGTGGTAAGTGGGTACTGCCACCCATGGACATCTGTAATCAACCCCAGATAGGATTAGATATTCCTACCTGAGGTCGGCCACAGATGCGCCGCTACCCTTGAGGACTAAGCTGGAACGCCTCGGAAAAGTCTGTCTCCCTTACCACACCCTTCAAACCGGAAAACAGCAGCGCCTAACACTGCTGTTATTAGGTGGAAATAGGTGTGGCGGTGGTGCCGCCGGATTCGAACCACAAAGGGTTCTACCACCTTTCAAACTCTTGTTCTAAATTTTATGTTTTGGTACTACGTTTTGTGAAGTATTTTAGTATTTATCATTTAGTTTTTCGACAGAAACCACCGGCGCCTGCACTGAGCAAGGCGACTGTTCAGAGGGTATTCAACAATGAACAACAGGCTGGTTCAAAGTCTTCTATTATAGGTATGTTTATTGTTTATTTAAGCCCCTTCTATACTAGCGTTTACTGCGTCCGTGCATATGTGCCGCGACATACCCAAATTAAGAAGGGAATTTCAAAATATATAATCATGCCTACTCACTTACTATGCAGTACCCATATGTTGAAAAATGTATATCTTAATAAACGATTTTCGACATATGTATTGGTTATTTTTAATAAACATCATATGCACAAAACACACTTCTTCATACTATCGATTATAATAATAATAATAATATTATTTATTGTACCCAAAAAAAGAACACAAAATAAAATAGGGAGGGTGCAGTTAATTGATAGATGCAGGACTAATATATAAGATTAAGTGTAAATATTGAGTTAGCATACTATAGAACAAATAATAAATAAAGCTAATAAAAGAATAAAAAAAAGAAGCTAAAAAATCAAAATTACAAAAAGAAAGTTAACACAGTGTATCCGAATGCCTAATGACGATCATAATTAGTCCAGTTAATCGAGTTTCTACTGTATTACTTCGGAGTATAAAAGCAGTGATAGAGGTTAAGAAACTCGATAGAGGGGTCCGAGGTTCAAATGCCAGGCGCCACGCACCTCTGAGTTTTCAATGTTATGTGCATATTAGAAATTAATTATCACTTGCTTAAACTGTGAAGTAAAACATCGTGAAAAACCTGCATACCTTAGAAAAAGTTTTCAAAGGTATGTGAAGTCTACCAATACGCACTTGTCCAGCGCGGTGGACTATGGTATAATGCTTCACATTCTGAAAGGAGACCCGTGTCCGTAGTAGTAGTGTGACAATAATGGGTTGATGACATAGATTAGTAAAGATACTTCGCCGCCTTGAAATTGAATGAAGTTACAAATGGCTTATTAGTAAGTTCTTTTTTTTAATTCTTGACAAATAAAAACATTTTTAGAGAAAATTTACGAATAAATAACCTACTGCTTAATTTA
This sequence comes from Epargyreus clarus, assembly GCF_041222505.1. Classification (NCBI taxonomy): domain Eukaryota; kingdom Metazoa; phylum Arthropoda; class Insecta; order Lepidoptera; family Hesperiidae; genus Epargyreus; species Epargyreus clarus. The sequence continues at coordinate 5,593,396 of NW_027332222.1, read as the reverse complement.
CATAATAAATAAATAATTATTTCAAATATTTTAGGGACATTTTAGCACGGATACGTGGCAAAACTTTTTTACGCAACTATTTCAATTCTCAAATCTGGTTATATTTTCTTGTTAGAAGTGAGTAATCTTTACTAATCTATGGTTGATGATGATGATGACGTAAGTTCTATAACAACGTTCCAGTGAGCAGGGTGGAGGACCCCAGCGGCGGCACCCCGACGGTGAAGTGCGTGGGCACGTACAAGCCGAACCCCGCGGCGCAGCTGCCCGCGCAGGTGTCACCCATCATACTGAACAAGCCTGTGAGTGTGAGTATATTATTCAATTAAATTGTCTTTGTATTTCGGAGGTGGTAAAAAGATTTAAACAAAAAACCCTTTAAAAAAAAAGAACCTCAAAAAAAAAGAAGAAAAGAGAAGAACCTTTGTGTAACGACTCGGAAGGCAACACCGCCTATTTCTGCCTATCGGTAAGAATCATCTCATCTGAGGTTGATTATAGATGTCCATGTTTACGGAAAATATTTGGTCCGCCATGTGGGTCCATATGGCGAACCATACTGTATTTAACGCTACTAAACTAATCATGCCAAATTTCAGCACAACCGGTTGGGGGTTTATTGGTTTAAAATTCAAGAATTGACTCTCGTAATGTATTCGTGTTGTAATGTATTCGACAATGTTCGATTTAAATAAAAGCTTGCAATAATATATTTAGTTAAAAATACAATCTTGTCAAATTTGCATAATATTATATATCTTATTTCAATGAGACAAGAGTCAGAAAAAGAATCAAGTGATAACTGGATTTCTATTAAATATGATTTTTATTTCATTAAGATTTGAATACGATTTTTATGTAGACTTCTATCGTTATATGTTTGGTAATTATAATAGTTTTGTAAAACTTTGAAACATGTTACCACAGATAATAAATAACGAAGATATCACCGCTTCGAAGAAAGTGGTGACATCTGGCGGCTACCTGATCGTGGGCGGGACGAGCCCCGCGCCGCTCGTGACGCCGCCGCGTCGACCACAGACTATACAGTACTTTTCCTGAGACTTTATGACGTCATAAACTAGCCGAAGATGACTAGAATATACTGCCGTTAAAGTATAATTTATATTTAAAAGCAAAATAATAATAACATTGTATGTTATTTGTATTATTAAATGCTAAAAATGTTATGTGAATGTAAATGATATGGTTGTCGACGATATTAAAAGAGTTGGTTAATTTTGTAATGCTGAACAATGCTTTTGATTTCGTACAATAAGAGTATGTCGCTGAAAAATAGTGGCTTGGATATATCAAACTTATTTTCGTAGTACATTGGCTGTTGATTATGATTAGTATAAATTGGACATTTAGTTAAAACTGGTTAACAAATTAAGAGATTCGATAATTAACTATTGATTTTGAATTACGTGTTATGAAATTAGATGAAGATTGAGTCATATTAGGCCTTTATTTAGCAGTTCTAAACCTCTATTTTTTGTCTTGTTTTCTCTTAAAATTAAAATAATTGTAATAGAAAGAAAGGACACATTAAATAATTAAGACTAATGTTTATTTTTTATAAGAGGGTAAGTCTACCTACAGTGATAGGTTGTGTTGCATGCTCTCTAAAGTTCCCCTGTAGTCATATAAATATATGACACATTTTAATTAATTTTATCGTCAAATATATTTCGTGCAATATCGCTCGGATGTACGTATGTTACGTACGATTATTTATTAATTATTTTCATAACGTGTTAACATTGTCACTACATTAGTTCTGATATAAAGAAATAAACAATAAAACTAGTTCAATCGCTAATTTAAAAGTATTTGCCATTTTCTAACCTTATTTATGTGTAATGAACAATAATCGATTTCTAGAATGTTTCTGTTAGTTACACATATGTCTTAAGAATGCATATCGTGCTGGCAGTCATGCGGTAAAATATAAGTATCATTATTAAACCAATATTGTCCCACTGCTGGGCATGGGTTTCAAGACTATGCCGTACCCTAAGCTGGCCTAGTGCGAGTTGGTAGACTTCATAAACCTTTTTACGAAACTCTTGGGCAATTGGTTGCCTCATGATGTTTTCCCTCGCCTTCGTTAAATAAAATGCAAATAATATAATTATATAATCGTAACATCGAAAAATCCAAGGTGTCTGAGATTTGATAACCGAATGTCTAGTGTAAGAAGCCGAACGTAAGGTCACTAGGCTACCATTGTTAGTATCATTATACATAATTATATTGTAAATTTTAATGATACATGAGTACAAAATTGCTTTCCAATTAAAGTAAGCACTAATGAAGCATATTGTACGTAGGATGTCAAGCTCAAAATAAATTCTAAAATTGTGATGTAACAAAATCTTCTATCTGGAACAAAAATTGTCTTTCTAGTTATAATTATTGTTAAGTTCGGTACTGTTGTAAATATTGTATATTTCTATGAGGTAATCTGTTATTTTTGTACCTCGAACGCGGTAGTGTTAAGTAATTACTCGGTATTATAAATTCACTTGGTGTTCAATTCGCAAGCGAAGTCAGAATATATTTTTAAATAACGTGTACCGTAGAATGTTCGAATTTTAGCCATAGATTGATAAACTTTAAATTTTTTTAACACTTCTATTTGTTTTTATTCGGAACTTTGAAAAAAGTAATTGTAAGTCTATGCCTTTTTAAATTAAATGTGTCAACCATTTAAAACATTAATTAATAAAATGAACATTTATCGAAAATCGTTAGATTTTTTATGTTATTTTTGATAAGTTAAGACTGGTAATTTTAGGTTCGATAATTGTATATTTAACATCGGAACAACTTTTTGTCCGTAATACTTTCCTGTAGTATGTTGTAAACGATACATTATAAGGTGTGATGCTAACGTTAATTGTATATTTATTGGAGAAACGTCAAAAAACAGGTCAGTTATAAATGGATGAATGTTTCTGGAAAATCTGGCCAATGTAATGTAAAAACAAAAGTGGTTCTTCTCCAAACTGAATAGTATTTAAACTAATTATCTAGAAAAATAATATTCAAGTATAAAGAAGTATAACTGCGATTATATATATTTCGGAATTGGTGTTTTTTTATCGCTCATCGTAATCTTCTGTGGGCTTCAGTGGTCATTATTACAACACAGGAATTACTTCGATTAGAATTAACTTAGATAGGCAGATATAACTAGCTCGAGGAACGCGTGATAATTTTAGTGTCCGCACCGGCCGACCGCCAACAGTTAAGTCTCGTCTCGTCTCGCTCGCAAGCCCGGCCGGTTCCACACCGGTGCATTCCAACACTAACTTTATCGAGTGCCACTAGATGGCGCTAGCGTTCCGGAACAGTACCGCCATTTCCGACATATATTTTTAAACTTTTGCATGTAATATGTGTATAGTCTCCTACGCACTAGCGGCTAACCAAAATTAAAAGCAGATGCATGCCCCGCGGTTAATCTCTAGTGTGTAGACGGGACAAGATCAATTTCCTATTTATGTCGTGTCATGTAGATATTTATTGTGCGATTTGTCTACTTTAATCAAGGTCCTATCGATCCATTAATATGTGAGTGGCTACATACAGATTACACTAAAACTGTCAAAAAACATAGTATTTGTGAGAGACATTTAAAAAATCAAGAGTTTATTTTATTGCAGATTAAATAATATTGTTTAGAACACTTAAAAGATGTTTGCATTTGCGTGCCAAGATTATTTTTGGTTTTACATTGTTTTCGGAACATGCTTTCTACTTTGTCAGTAGACTATTTACATTAAGAGAACGTTGTCTTACGTCATATTATAATAGATTAATATTCGTAAATGTTATCTATTTAAGGTTGTAATTCGTAGTAGTACTCAAGACAAAATGATAGCTATTTGTATATAAAAATTATATTGTTACGATTCATAATGTCATCTGTAAATATTCAGTTGTAAAATGCATAAGTATGGTTTGATATTGCCGCCTATCTTTAGATTTATAACGTTCTCAACAAGTTCGTTTTTATTAGCGTTAAATATTGGATTTTCGATACAAAAAATATGTTAAATTAAATGTAATTCGGCTAATTTATTCGCCTGATTAGTTTCGAGTGAAGCCCCCGTTTTAAATCTCTATCGTGTCCAGTAAAGTCAAGCAAAAACTGTATTGGACACAATGTTTCTACTTTGTATCATATTATTGATACACCCTATGTTTAACATAATTATGCTTGTCAATAAATGTGTATAATAATTGAATACATGCACCATAGGCAGCATTAGAACGTAAATCAATATAAAACTTGTTGGGATTTATTTTACTAACATTGATGATCATAAATAGCCCTTATTGTTACAACACATTGTAGTGTGAAAACAGATTTTAAAGTTATTGTTGAAAGTGTAATTCAAGATATATATTAGACAAATTTAATACATTTCTCAAGTAGACAGTTGATGTACATATTAAACTTCTAAAAAACAATCTTACCATACTTGTCTTTAGCATTTACTGCATTGAGTCATTAGGAAAATACATAATGTATGTAGTGTTCCGTGTAGTTTTATTGTCCTGGAGGCTTCCTAAACCTCCACTATTATAGGAAACGAAATGTTTTAGTTTTAATAAAGACATTTTCGAAACCAATACGAAGTTTTATTTAACAGCAATGGTCTACGAGAATAATCCGACCAATTTAGAACAGCTGAAGAGAAATATTGTTGAGGAAACTAAGAGAATACCGCGAAAAACTTTTCAACGAGTTTTCCAGAATCTGTTGCTTGGGTTTCAAGAGTGCCAAGCAGCCGAAGGAAGTCATTCATACAAAATTATTTTTAAGTCTTAAAAATTCCCGCTCCTCCATTAATTGATTTCGAAATATGATATAGACCGAAAGTAATAAAAATCGAAATATGTAGTTTATTTTGGAAAGGATTATTTATTCATTATGTATTATACCTTTTTTTTTGTTTTTTCTTCTCGAGGCGGAAACCTTCAAAAGGTACCCGGTGCCGTGGGAGCGACACGGGGTTATGTGGGATTTTTACCGCACTAATACCCCCCAGGGTGGCCGTCCTCAGCGCTGTGTAAATGACTACGGGATCTCCAAAGGAACGCAGCCGGAGTCCTCTCAGCGTACTGCCCCGTCGGGCTCCGCCCAAGTGAGATTGAATCACCACATCGTCCGATGTACACGACGGTATGCGACCACACATACCGCCGTCCTTCCCGGGGTCGTTGGCCGGGCGGTTCGAGCTCCCACTCTTGCCACCCGCAACCCCGAAAGCCCCTTTTAGTCGCCTCTTACGACAAGCAGGAGATACAAACCTATTGACACATCAACTTGTAGTTCTTTAGAGGGTTTGGAGCAATAAAGGTTTTATAGCCCGTTTTTATAGCCCGTTTAGGAGAAAAACATTATTTTCGAATCGTGGACTTATAGAGGTTCGACATACAAAAATTCTAATTTCTAATTGTAAATTCCAATTCTGTATCTATTCAGAAGTGGTTACGCGTCTTTGATAGGCTTCAGGTAAAACCCCCAATCTATATGGATTTGGTTACTGATATGGGCGGCAGTGACCACTTTCCAGATATACTCCGTCCTCGTTTCCTACTTTATAATTAAGGAAAACAGTCCATACTATCTTCCATGTCTATCAAACCGAAAGAAAATCACCTGTATTGATAGTGCGTTCCTCCATATATTCATCCCGCAAAATGTTATAATCATAGGGTCTTCTAAACTATAAGTCCAATTTACATGCTATAAGGAGCAAATTTTATCTACATTAAACGCTTGATTTTTTGAAACAATTTATTTCGATAAGGATTAATATTTGCTATTTATTAAAACTATTTTATTATGAACTTCATTTTTGTCTTCTTTATAAGTCATAAAAAGTTATTGTGATGTACGCAAAAAAGATAGACATATGCCATCGCAGACTTATTTGTAGATATTTTCAAGGTGTACAGATACTGTAGAACATTATATTAATTTATCTTGTAGGGTTCAGCCAGCGTTTGCAATGTAAACCCAATTTTTTTTTTATTTAGGAAATCTGTAAAATTATCAGTGGCTTTCTAATATGTTATGCTTGTATTATTCATACAAACCTTCCTGTTTAATCACTCTATTAAAAAAAACTGCAAATCCGTATCCGCAAAATCCGTTGCGTAGTTTTAAAGATTTAAGCATACATAGGGACATAGGGACAGAGAAAGCGACTTTGTTTTATACTATGAAGTAAAGACACCCGCAACCAGAGCACGCGGAGCTAAGCACGTGCGTTCCATAAGGAGGCTATCATCGATCTGACTAGCTAGCCCGCCGCCCCTGACACAATGGTTGGAAATTCGCAGAGAGGGTAGTAATATAAAAATAAAATCTGCAACACTAGCGATGCTACGACGCTTTCTACAACGCGCCGTCATATATACCTGTATCTTTTGAAATATCGTATTCTTATTGAATTTAATGTGAAAAGGGAACTCATAAAAAAATTATCATTTATAGATTTAAAATGTGGTAATTTGGTGGTAACAGAAAAAGAAAGAACAAAACTTCAAAACAAGAATCTAGAATCACCAACATCCTTTTGAAACTTTATTTTCACTTACAATATTATAATCAACGGTGCCTAGTACCTATCTAAAATTCTATAATTAACAACTGTGAATCATCAATCAGTCTTATGCATTACAATATTATAAATAATATTTTAAATTAATAAAGTATCATCCAAATCGTATTAACAAAATGAGTAATTTTCATACATTTATCTTGGAAGAAAAAATAAGGAAACAAAGGAAGTAAAAAAGTATATCGAAATAATATGTAAATAATGAAAACTATACAGAATAGAAAAAAGACAAAACTTAAAATCTTTTAGACAAAGGTTATAGAGACACTGAAGAATAATTAAAAGATAAATCAAAGTATCCAACATAGAGATAACATTAAGAAAGAGAACTTATTCTTTTTTCACTGACCTGCAGGACAGATAGAAGTAACTTTAAAACAAATTAATCATCAAAAAAAACTCCCACATTTAACCATTACTTCGAAATATAGCAAAAATATAGCATCTTGCATATCTCAAAAATATTGCAGTATTCACTTCCCATTTCTCCAGATAACCCTTGAAACAGTAGATTTGCGAGTTTGCGAGATTCAAGAATAGCGGCAACCTCCATTAACTGTTAAATAAGCAATTTTTATCACTTGACTTAAGCTACAGCATTAAGCCAGCTTTAAATCAACTGCTTTAAACCTAAAAACATCATGTGCAAATGCATAATAAACCTTAGTCATAAACAAAATCACTTGTTATACATAGCCGCACCAGCCTTAGCCAACTGATCAGCCATCTCATTGCCGTGCACGCCACGATGGGCCTCCACATAATTCCACTTGATTTGGAGCTGATCTTGCAACTGGTCCAGTTCTTTGAAGTCTATTTCATTCTTTACTGGCTCACCGGATTGTAGTTTCCATCCTTTTCTTTTCCAACCTGAAACAGCATACATTGCATAACCTAAAAATGTTTGGAAAACTAGTTTCTGACAGGAACTATGTGTTAAGTTCAGTGGTGTGTGTCAGGCTGTGTTGTGTTAGCAAGTCACCCACATCTATTACAGTTCAGGTCACCTAATAGACCAAACAGTAAATCTATTTACTGGCCAAAATATTATATAAGTATGCAACTTATATCATATCTCCAAACAATGAGGGATGAGGCAATGCCAGGGCCCTCGAGCATACAACTTGAGGACTCCTTAGAAAGTAATATTTGCATGTAGAATTGTAGATTTTTAATGCACATTTTTAGATATCTAATTATAGAAATGTTAATGATGTTGTATTATCGATATTTGTTCATAGTGATTAATGTTATATTTATATCATGTGAATAGTTTAACTATCTGGGAGTAGCTGTAACCTGACATCTTTTAAGTAAGTGGCAAAAAACAATGAGTAACTCTGATGAAATCAAATGAAATATCAGCACCATGGCTAAGAATGAAAACCAAGTATGTTTTTAATACTTAAGGTTTTATTTAAGAATATAAAACTGTCAATGCTAACCTGGCATCCACTTGGTAACTGAGTTGATGAGAAACTTGGAGTCAGTATTGATGCTGAGCTTTGTCACACCATTCTGGAGAGCAGTCTTAATGGCACAGGAAGCTGCTTGTATTTCCCCACAGTTGTTGGTGGCTCGGCCGGACACTGGCTCGCTCCTGTTCATGGGGTGGTTGTCACCCCAGTACACCCCGAGACCAGCTTTGGCACCACTCCTGCCATTCGCTGAACAAGCCCCATCGGTATACACCTGCACAAACCCATCATTGTCCTCTGTAAACCCAACTGTTCTGTCTTTCTGGTCAATCAATATGGACTTACGGCCGGTTTTAACTGTATTTTTCTTTATGATCTTGTCCACGCCCTTCTCGAAACCTTTCAGTCGTTTCTCAATGTCATCCATCTGCTTGCAAATTATGGTGTTCAAGTCGTCAGATCCGTCAGACCCCTCATTCTCGCTCTCACTGTAAGATTTGCGTTTCGATTTCGACCTCTTCTTCGGAACTTCATCCTTATGCTTATACGACGATGAGGTGTTGAATGATCTTTTTAGGTTGTGGCTTGAATTATTGAAGGTTGAATTGTAATCTGACTTCTTAGGTTTAGAGTTTGTGTTACCTCCGGCAGTGCTAATGAAGTCCTGAGCTTCCACGACAGAGTTGAACTTCTTATACCTGGCGCCTGGAAATCCCTTCACTTGTGCTTCGCAGTCGGGCCATGTCATGAAAATCCCAGCCGTTCGCCCCTTGGCGACAGCGTAATAAGGCATTTTCGTGTAATTAAATGCGCTACACAATTGCTTTCTGATGTTCAAACTAGCTGAAAACTTTAGACATACCCTCCATAACATTTGAAAAAAAATATAACTGAAGAATTCTTTTTAATAACATTAACAATGTCTTTGTCTAATGTCTATCAGATGCACGTTGTCAAATGTCAGTGTCAGTTGTCAATGTCACAATATGACTTAAAGGTTTTTTAATTTAGAGTGCTTATAACCAAGTCTTGAAATGTTACATTTCGAATAAAATATTTTTATTATTTCTTTATTGGATTTTTTTTATCATAATGTTGCTCTTTAAATGAGTGACTTAATATTGAAATAATAAAATTCACTGGCTGGCGTCTCTTAAAGTCCATTGAAACGTCCGATTTTCCACTGATATCATGCAGCTTCTATTAAAATACTTTATAAAGTCGCTGGCCCAATGAGCCTTCTACCCTTTGAGTTTCCTGCACTATTATGACTTTAAAATGTTAACGATATACTTAGGTCTTCCATTTACGGGTTTGATAATAATCTAGAACGGACCAAATAACACCTTTAAATGATACTGTTTTAATCCTATTAATGGTATTCAGTAACTCATGTACAGAAACTGATGTAACTGCGTAACTTATTATCAATTTAATTGTAATAGAGATAACATTCTTGTTCGTATTTGTAAAATTAAACTTTCACTTAATTATTATAATATATCTGATCACGGCTTCCTTAAACTGAGGTCATAATTACAGGCGAAAAGGGCATATTTTGATGACATACCCATGATAAAGCAAGAAATCAGTGTCTGTACTTTTATCAAGATAGATATCATTCATATTATATGCAGGAACGTTCAATAATGAGGATCAGAATAAGGGTAAATAAATAAAATAAAACTTAATGAAATACATAATGTACTTTATTAGGATACTTATCTAGGTCTGTCATCTTCATCATTGTTTAGTTAACATAGTAAATCACCTCTAATGCTCGTAAAAAACCTGATATTTAGTTTATAATGTGGTTTCCTTATATAGTATCTACATCCATTCATATATAGGCTAATACATTATAAGTAACTAGGTGAAATAAATAATTTGGTAGGTTCGCGGGATTTTAGGATCAAAGCAGGTGTAAGTAAGGATAAATACATTTTTTTCTTCTTTTGATACATTTTGAAAAAGTTATAAATAAAGTAATTCATTGTAAAAATATAAAAATACACTGTGAAATCAAGAATGAAATTAATTAAAAAAAACGTGATTGCTATAATATAAACGTAATTGAACAGAATTAAATACCTATATAAAAATCTTAGTATAACAAAAATACGCATTATGTTAGAGTCACTTGTTTTCCAAGTACAATGTTTTTTTTTGTTTTTATTAAAACAGTTACGATTTTGCACCTAACATAAAACCATCAACATACAACGAAGTGAGAAGATGGCATAACTTCTAAGTATTGCCAGGTAAAGGCTTGTGGAGAGATTCAAAATGTTTTATGTAGACATAAAAAATGCATTTTAATGTAATATTAAATTAATATGGTGCTTTGTAAGATGTAATTAAAGTATTATTTATAACTTTAATTATACAATTTGATATCCTTTTAATTTTATTTCACATGTTCGATCGATTTCAGATGAGAGGTTCTTAAATGATTAAATATATGAGAGGATATCATTTTTTTAGCTCGTTTTTCAAGGCTACAATACCAAAGTCTACAACAACAACCTTACGGAGTTTTGTCTATTTAACACTCTTGATAGTATACTTTCTGATCATTGCAAAATAATTAATACATATAATTGAAGTCGATTTTTTCTTAAAAATATTCTTACCCTAATTGTGATACTGTTCTTTTATAAATTATATAGTCATAATGTAAAAGTGTATTTTAATACAGTTTTTTTTCAAAGATATTAAATATGTCTAAATGAAGCGTCTATTTGTAGTATTATCAGGTATTTTTATGTGTGACATACGCTCTACGGTCCCAAATACAAATAGATATAAATTTATTAAGGACTACCGTTTTGCATATTTTATTTAACCCACGATGATGTATTTAGATATATTTAATATATTTGTCGTTCCAAAAATTTCGTATAAATGGTAATGGCACAGTATTATTACATGGCTTGGAAGTTTTCAATACAAGACATAGTAGGTAAAGGAAATCTCAGCTAAAATTATCATTGTCACTTTTTGGTACAAATGGTACATTTACGTATGAGGTACACGATTAAACCCGACCACATAACAATAATCTGAATTCATTAGATTAGTCAAATTAGAACATTAAATTATTGAAGGTTTCATTACCAACATTTAACAATTAAGATAAGTGTCAAAAATACAATAAGATTAGCCTAAACAAGAACTATTCAAACCGTTCATTCAATGAAAACATCATTACACCTCAAATTCAATGCGGTAACTAATAATACAGACCTAACAATAAAAATAACCAACTAAGTTACCTTAAAACTCCTAATATTAATGGTAGGTATTTAAACATACCGTAAATTTTAATAAAATCAATCTAAGATAACAGGACACAACATATTAATAAAATTTGTTAAACATATGAACAATCGTTTTGGTTAATAATTGGTAAAGGTCAATGAAGCACTGATGTACTTGAAACGAAGGCTTTAGCGTTAATGATGACTAGTTTAATTAGTATGCAAGGATAAGGATAAATAAAGTTTAAAGGGGGAAGGCTGGTCGAAGCTCTGTGTAGATGGCGCCAGTAATATGGTAATGTATTTTTTTTAATGTTACACTAAAGGTTGATACACATAAAAGCATTGCGGCTACGCGTCGCAATGCGTCTTGCTACCGAGCCCATTCTTCAAGCAAACGTATTCCAAATACGCGGTGCGTTATGCAAACTACGTTGCAATGGGCTAAGTCAATGATTTTGGCAGTGCGGCACCGCAACGTGCGTCAACCTTAATTCATTATCTCAAATAATGCAAGACTTTTTTTTATTTACACTAAAAAGTCAATATCTGTCACACTGACACTGACAATAGCTGTCACACTGACATTACAAAACGTCAAAATAAGGGACACTAGTGGCGCCACAAGGCGGTAAAAATTAGAAGTAGCCGTCCTTCCCAACAAAACGGTAATTAATCCCGTGTTGATAACGACAAAGGAATAAAGGAGGCACAATTTTCAATGTAAACGTATTACGTCACACATTATAACGTCTCAAAACAATTGCATTTAAGCACAAAATTTAAATATAGATTTTACATAGTAAAACAATTATTCTAATTACACTGATAGGTACCTAAGAACCAAATACGTTTAGTTTAGGCATTTGTCATTTCACTAACAACCGAACATTCTTTGGTTGTGACAAACTTTGATGTTTTTGTAGAAATTATATATGAATGGTAGACCGTCATTTAGCTCGTAATTCAGCACCCTGTAGACTAGAGAAAAATGTATGACCTACCTAGCATTACCTACAAGCTTATATACAGCTGCCTTTACTACCTTGTCACTACATATTAGGTACTCATGCCAATAATAGATAAACTTGAAAATGGCGTTTGTTGTGAAATGTGGTTTAAATTAAATCTTAATGTATGTCTTTACAGTTGAGATGCGAAGAAAAGAACGTGCTGGTACTAGAAAAACTTTATGTAGTAATTTCGGAAAATAGATCGCCAATTTCAAGTTCGTTCTTCATTAGCGTGGCTTATAATAAAGCCTACCGCGGCCATACGATTACGATTACAACGCAATTCTGCGAATACTATAACTCGTCTGGTAAAGACGAAACAGTTACTAATTCAACTCACGCCACCGCTGTCCTACTTTAAAGTATTTTAAACTGAATATTATAGGCCGTTATTTATATGCTAGAGATCTTATAATTTAAGGGAAGGGTCTGTATGGTGATGAGCGAGATCACACCAATTGCTGACTGATGTCAGATATTTTTAACTTTTAATAAATAAGAAAATATTTTACACATTACTATTCTTGTTCAAGAAATCTATTGCACTTCTCCTTCTTATAAACATAGTGTAGCCCAAAATCGAAAGCTACTTTGTAACCCTTTGGACAACAAAATCGTCTTACCCCTTATTATGGGCGAGAAAAGAAAAAACTTTCTTTTTGATTTTCGCCATGAAAATTAAGATACTGTTTATTTCGGATTCCTTCCTTAGCATTAAATAAGAGAAAACTTTAGTATTTGTTTCGGCGAACCCAACTACGCCACTGCTTTCCGAACCTTTCCCCCTTGACAAAGCTATAGCTTGACCCCTTGACAATCACGTAATACAAGGACAGGGCAGCGCCAGTTCACACCTAATCCTATCTACACTACAGGTCATCATACAAACAATCCGAAGATGACGTACATTGACACTATCATTCCTATCCAAATAAAGGTAGGCTTACGAGACGACGGTATCTCTGACCCTTATCAAAAATATCTCCTATTCTAAATCTGTGCGTGTTTCTTATACTGAATTTGAATGTCCATGAGTAAAGCGTTCAAGTGACGGTATTGTAAAGCCTTATGCATAATTTGAACTGTCCAAAATATCTATTTTCTGGATGGAGCCATGATATGAGATTACGACGGAAGAGCGATTATGGCCGATGTTATCTAATATCTATAGAATGCTTGCTCGTGTCAGAAACACTTTAAGTGAAGTCTTTTGATTATAGTATAGTAACAATCTCGTCTACGTAATATTAGGTTGAGATTTGAGTTTCAGTACACAAGCAGCTTCTACTACAGTAAATAATAAATAAAGATATTATATGAAAATTCAAAGTAATAAGATCAATTATGAAAAAATACAAAATATTTATATTATCAATCCAATTGTGTGTCTAAGCTATATAGCTTCAAATTACAGTACTGGCAATATTAGATACAGATTTACTCTCAAGACTTGCGGAAAAATGGCATATTTTTTGGATGAAAAAAATGGATAAAAAAATCATTATGTATAAAAAATCCATTTACTTGAGTATTTACTTCTATATACATATAATAATGTTATTTTAGTAAATATATAAAGCTACGTGTGTACTGACATTCAATCTTGTACAATTACTGAATACATGCATGAGCCCCATGTAGTACCTGACGGCAACCCAACATCATTATCTCAGTTAACTAAATAACTTAGTGACCAATCTCGAACCGAACTATTATCTGATATGCTTACCTACTTTGAGACGTAATAGGTATTAACAAAACACCGTTAGACCATTAAATATACAATACTAATAAAATGCCGTTACTAAGACGATGTTAAAACACACCATAGTTCAATATAACTAACCGACACCTCACTACACTACGCTACTCCAACCGTCTAGTGCTACAAGGCACGTATCGACCTCTAGGATACGTTGAAAAAATATTCTCTGCGTATCAAACATAAGTTAACGTTAAACATTCATTACACTACCGTTGTCCATTGCACATGGCGATCTTTGGCGTTCACTAAGTTCAATTATTGCGTCCGACAAAAGCATTGTCGTAACAGCGAGGTCTATATGGAGCACTCGTCGCTATCCCGCGCGTAATCCTCGTCCTCGTCCTGATTCCTCGGGCTGCTCTTCTTCACTTTAGCTGACACTACTCCAGTGTTCACCTTACTGAACAGACTGCTTCGGTTCAACCTCGATACCTCTCGCTGAGGACTCAGTCGCTCCGCGATCGCTTTCTCGTAGTTATCTGAGATCTTGTTCACGCCGTTAACTGGGCTCGTGACGGGCGATTTTATTGCCTTGATCGGGGAAGTCGCCTTATCGCCAGCTTTGTCCAATAACGCTCCACTAGTGGCAGCGGTGTAGGAAGGAGGGTCCTTCGCCCGAGCGCCGTTCGGGTTCAGTAAATGCGAGTATAGGAAACTGTTGTTGCCGAAGCTGGCGTATCGGTTGTCCATTTTCCCGTTCATCATCATCAGGCTCACGGGCTTCTCGGGCGGGACGGGTTTCTCCATCTTCCTCTCGTTTTTGCTGGTGCCCTGGTTGGCCCATCTTTCGTTGTTGCCGATGGAGTAGATGGAGCTGAGGTTGACGAAGCCGCCTGGTGTTGACGAGGGATGTGTTCGAGACACCCCAGCAACCCCTGGAACATCTCTTCGTTGCGCGCCCGCGGGAACTCCTTCGCTGAGAGTGGACTCTTCCACGCTCGAGTCTTCTATTACTTCGGTGTTGGTGACGTCATCAATGTTAGGCGATAGACAGTCGTCGTCCGTCTCATCGTATGAGCTGGAATTGAGACACGAAAGTGTGAGAATTGGAATAGTAAATGAAAGTGTACGGTTAAATATATTATCATATCATATTATATGTACTGAATGCAACAGATTGATCAATCCTTATTAAGGTTAGTCGCGTCATGCCCGAGTCAATGTCAATTTCCATTATTTACAAACAAAAGCTTAAAGTGTGTGATAGATGATATTAAGTACATATTGCGGGGAATAAATATGTTTCATCAGTAAGGCAGACAATGACCTCCAAGCAAACGGCGTGAGGTTCCACATTGAATGGTTCTGTACAATCGTTGCTGCTTCGATGTCGACATGACACGGTGCAATCACAAAGCGACAAGTTCACGGCAAATGCATTTGAGAATCAAGGTTTTTGAGGTCATTCAAGCTCTCAAGCAATTCCTGGATCGGAAATACGTATACGTTTACGGTGAGTGCAGCAAAATGAACAAGACATACATTTTAAATCACGAACACATTCTTACCCTAGCATAGCCTGTTCTGTCTTCCTCCCTGATGAAAGAAATAGCAATACATAATGAACGAAAGTCAAATAAACAGAAATGAACATAATTGTGAGGTAATACATAGACACATACATATATAAATACTTATATAATATTTCAGGGATACAATATAATATGTAGGTGTATGAAATGATCTAAGTTCTAAATTATTATGATTGGAAATGATAGGTATTTTTCGAATCCGATCATGATTAATAATCGGAAGTTTTGCATTCAGAACATATTGCACAGTGAAGTACAATTTATATTAAATATACCTTATAATGGCTTATTTACACGTACACAGTAGCTAACGCCATCTATCGTATGCTAATCTTACACCAGTTTATAAAACAATATTTCGGTCTAAACCTTGTAGTGTCTCTAACTTCAGCATTATTTTGAGCCTTTAATGTATGCTATGATATATGATAATTACTAAAATTTCACTTATCTGTGGTGTTAATTTGGAAATTTGATAGAATTGTGAAAGAAACACGATACTTGGAAAAATTGTGATGTCTATTATTTATCATGATGTGTTTGCTACGATGTAATTTTTGAAAAATATTATAAGTATTAATTATGAATCCATTCTAATGTTTAAAATATTATAAACGATAGAGTAAAAAGTTAAGTAAATGTAAGATCATTATTTAACATCATTAAAAATTTACATGCGTACTCATAGTTTTCATTTTTCACTAATTATAATTTTCTCATTTTTTAAAATAGAAATTCTAACAGGTAGCGCCATCTGTGATAGTATTGAAAAACTAAAAGTAGCTCTGTCAAAAGTACGTACCTATGAAAATTCAAAGAACATTCATTTAAGTAAACATACCTACTTTAACGATTTTAGAAATAAAATATAAACGACTACTCCACGTATTTTTTGTCATTTGGCCCCAACCATTGCATTCGTGTAAATAGTCACATAATTATGTTATTACTCGATCATACCAAGTGCGTGCTTTCGCTACGTCATAAGTGCGATTTAAACAAGATGCAATAATGTATCTAACAGCCGATCTAGTGCGCTTATAAGGGGTCAAATCTACTTTACCATACATAATGATATTATTTGTAAAATTTAAATCCGTTCAGCCCACTAGCTCTGCACAACTCATAGAAACGACTAATATACTTCTTTTTCTCAGACTCTCTCATCAGTCTATACAACTGCCTGTTTGTAATGGGAAAGAAAATTACATTTACAGTTATTACAATGAAGATAGATTTGTAAGATTTACAATTTTATTGTAGTGCAACTTACATTTGGTCCTGCGCATCACTACCGCCCTCTTCCGCTACTAACAGCTCATATTCTTCAGCCGCGAACCTATCCCATTCTGACATCTGGAATTTACAAATAAAACATTTAAATGTTGTTTATGTTTAAGAAAAAAATACATTCTAAATTTAAAAACGAATATTCGTCACCTGGTATTGAATGAACATAAAAATAACCGTCATAAACTCTAACGGTCTTATTCATAAAAAATGCTTATAGAAGGTTTTAAGCACTCATTAGTTAAAGTGTTCGATAAGCTTATAAAACGTTCTATAAAATTGCTTATTCATAAACGTTCCATAAACATTCTATAACTAATGTGTCGCTAAAGTCAACTATAAATGAAAATGTTGCCATTATAGTGAAGTTCGGCGAACAAATTGACAAATATCCATAGATAAACATCATTAAATGACATTATTTCGTACTAAAAAAATTTCTGTCTTGACATTCTTGTCAATGCGTTGTCAATAAAAGCAAATAACATGTCAGTGTCATTGTATTTGTAAATACCGCGAATTTAAAAATATTTTATTTCTTAAAATAGGATATTAAGCAAAAGTTGTTAAAAGATAAAGGAGTGAAAATTGGTTGGATATAAATGTTTTGTTAAGTTTCGTTTTGTAAACATTCGCAATATCTTATGGCAGTAAACATTGTATTTCAGAAGGTGTACCAGAATCTCCGCGATCTAATTTACGATCATTACGTACGAGATCAATTATAAAATTTACTGTCGATTTATTAAAGCGATAACGCTTCCGAAAGTCTTCGTCGTTTAAAGAAAACGGATCACTCTTTGGTGCGATGTTCTTCGAAGTGGACGGTTTTCTAGATTATTAATAATATCTAAGCTTTGTAAAATTTGCATTGTAATTTGAAATAGTGATATAATAATGTTATTTATCGGATATTTAAATAAATTATTTCAAGTTTATATGCAAAACGGACATTGCCATTTAAAATTTATTCAAAACATATTGTCAAATTAGGTTAGTAATCACTAATCAGCTGATGAGAGTCCGCCATCTTTGTCTTATAGCACTGTTATAGTAGGGTTCTGGCCTCTATAAGTTATACAAGGCTTATAGAACGGTTTAGTGCCTAAAATACGTTTATGAATAACACTTTTTGACAATCGTACTATAGCAACGTTATAAGTGTGCTATAACTTTTTATGAATAAGACCGTAATAGTGTTGTTATTAAAACAATGTTTCGAAGATTTTTGATTAAATAAAAGAAGTAGGGAATAACTCTGCAATCTACTCCTTAGTGTTTTCATTGACATGACGGATAGATCAATTCCAAATAGAAATGAAGTTTTTGAGGTCGATCACACATAATTATGTTTTTAAACCTTAGAATTAAGTTGAAACGCCATATTATATAAAAGACTTTCCTTTTTCAGGTAGGAATATTACCTGGGGTTAAGTACATGATTGTGTCAAGCAATCACTTTTATTGCAAGGGTGAAATAGTCTATTCCTGAAGTTCTAGGAGTTTCCTAACTGACCTCAGAATCCGAGTCACGCTGCGTGGCGAACGGGTCCCGCTGCTCGTGGTCCAGGTACTTCTCCAGGTTGAAGAAGGTGTCGAAGAATATCGGCGTGAGCTTGAAGTGTATACCTAAAGTTCTTTAAAACTGACCTCAGAATCCGAGTCACGCTGCGTGGCGAACGGGTCCCGCTGCTCGTGGTCCAGGTACTTCTCCAGGTTGAAAAAGGTGTCGAAGAATATCGGCGTGAGCTTGCAGCGCTTCAGGTCTGACAGCGTGATCTTGCCGTCCACCGCTGGGTGCACCATGTCTAACATCTGGTGGTGGATATTTGTGGATCATGGATCATTAGTGCAATTTCGGAAATTATAACGATATACCTATTCAATGGTGAAATGTTAGAAATTATTGGAATATATTGAGTAGCAAAATTCCAGAAATTATTATGATATATTTATTAGAGCAATGTTAGTTTTACGAATACGCCAATGAAGGTGAAATTTCATACATTTGTAGTGAAACTTCAGATTTTTTTTTAAATTACCCTAATAAATAAATTTCTCACTGCATAGTACTGAGAATTGGCCCTTTCCTTCTGTAGGTTATAACCTACCTACCTGTATGTTATAATTAAACGGTTTTTTGAAGTCATGTCAAATCATCATCATTACAAATTTAAACCTAAACACAGGGCTTCTCTTAACAGGAGACTTAACCAAAAACAAACAATCTAGATTGGTGAAATTCTAAGGTGGTGTGGTATTGAACGCACTTGGCATAAGCAGTCAGTAAAGGGCAGTGTTTCGATGCCTATCGCCTCCATCCGCTGCATCTGCTCCTCGTAGAAGTATTCCAGCTCGTACATGGAGATGAAGCCGTCACCGTCCAAATCCATGCATCTGAAATAAATAAAATAATTATTTACCAGTCTTCATAAAACTCCATAAAACTTATCTCAGTATTATTTGAAAGCTTTAAGCTTTCAAATAATACTGAGATAAGTAAATAATATTTACACAACACCAGCCCACAGGGCACGAAGTAAATTAGTATGGAAATTTGCTAAGGTTTTACAGGAAACGACTTTTTGAGACAATAAAAGTTAAAATAAAGGTATGTCCCGATACAAGGAATCGATACTTTTTAGCGTTTTTCGATTTATCAATTAATTATTTATTTACCTAATACCGACTTTAAGTAGGATTTTTGTTCTATATGTAGTTGGTTACAGATGGACGGCAGTGACTTAAGCCCATCTCCCAGATAGATATAATGAATATGAATATTAATGAATTTAGTGGAATTTGGGTAGAGCAACGTGCGGTATCTGAACTAATAGAATAGCATCAGTATCGACATATGGGTTGGGTATCAGTCGCGTAGCATAGTAAATCTAAATATCTCCGTGAGAGAAGGACCTTACTATCAGCCGAGTATATGACGGCATACTCGTTTGTTAATTGATCAATCCTAAATATATATTTGTTACATCAAACTCTAGCTACATAACAAACGCCGTTGATTACATAAACCAGCATGTTAAGGTAGAGAGCAAGTTAATGGTCAGTGGTAATGGCTCTCGCGCGCACGCCATGCCAACTTTCTCGAGTGCCGCCATGCATGCGATGGTTTCTCTATCGCTATTAAATTTAAATATACGTATCCATAAAGTTGTTAGATATTTTCCAATGGGATCGATACCATTATAAGCTATGTTACATTTTAGTAGGGTAAAATGTATATAATATTTATGTAATTTATTAATTACGATATTTATTATGGCCGAATTTAGAGGTGTGAAGGCCTTGGGGTAAAGAAAGATAGTGGAGGCCCCTAATTATTTTTCGCAGTAAAAGGAACATTGTTTTCTGTCTAGTCTATCAAAAAATTACCGCCAAAAATTAAATTTATGAACATAGTTTGGAAAACATGTCGAATTAGGATATTTTTTCTTTATTGTGTGCTTACTGCCCTGGGACCTCCCCCAGGGCAGTAAGCACACGTGTCCTCTTCGGTATTGGGGGCCCCCCGGTCGCCGGAATGAACCCAACACTTAAATACGTACTTGTCGGCGAATAAGTCCATGCGACATTTGTTATTTTGTAAACACAACTTTTTAGACTGGGGCCTCCATTCAACCAATTTTTCCGCCCCGGGCCTGTGACAATTTTAGCCTGCCAGTGCTGGGGAGCTGGGGCTACCAACCTGAACCAGTACTCGATGGCGGTGGGGTGCGTCTTGTCCTCCTCGGCGAGCAGGAACCACACGAACTCGGTATAGGACATGCGCGGCTCGCCGTCCGGCGTCACGCGGTTCTGGTTGCCGCGCGTCACGCACCCCGACAGCACGCGCTCGATCATGCGGCTGGATAGAGCTGGGGAAAGAAGGGTTTTTTTAATTAATATAAAGGAGTATCTGATAAGCATGCAGTCCACCTGAGAGTAAGTGGCTACTGCCGCCGCCCGTGGACATTTATACTAAAGGAGTAGCGAACGGGCATACGGTCCACTTGGTGGTAAGTGACTACTGCCCAGCCCCCTCCCCCCCCAAACCCCAGATAAGATTAGCTCGGCCACAGATAAGGGTGCGATAAGGGATACATCATTTTCCGAGGCATTCCACTCGGCAAAGTCCCCCTCTCCACACCTCCCTCTGTCTCTCTTACCACACCTTTCAAACCAGAACACAGCAGCGCTTAACACTGCTGTTATCAAGCTGAAATATAATTAAGACTTGTTTCCTTTAGAGCTGCAATTGAGATCGAGGACAAATACTTGTTACTTTTAAAACAACTGGATGAAAGAGTTGAAACAAAAATTGTAGAAGAATATGATAATGATTATAATTTTATTACAAATAAGAGTTGTATTCTCCTTCAAACGGTTTTCATTGCAGATACGAATTGTGAACCATCAAATGATCTTTTATATACTCCAAATATAACAGACGGTCACTTTA
The DNA here is from genome assembly GCF_041222505.1 of Epargyreus clarus. NCBI lineage: Eukaryota > Metazoa > Arthropoda > Insecta > Lepidoptera > Hesperiidae > Epargyreus > Epargyreus clarus. Next base: position 5,572,015 of record NW_027332222.1, on the reverse strand, counting down.
CAGTTACAAATGCTGCCAGTAAGATAACATGGGAGTGAAAACTTTGCTAATATGCAGTAGAAATTGAGCGTGAAAGTGATTAAATAAACTTGAACTCACCATGATCGTTATGTCTCGCGAGATCGTGTTTGTCGATGAACAAATCATGATCTCTGTCCAGTTCCCAAAATTTGCAATAAATGACGTAGAAATGCTCGTAACTGAAAAAATTGAGAAGGCAAGAAGGGTTTAGAAAAAATTCAGTTAGATTTCAAAAATACTTTGTCTTTAATACAATAATAGATCTCGACCACGTAATACCAATAGTAGTATTCTTAAAAGGATTCGATCCTGTGACTATTAGGTCATAGGAAATAGTAAGATGGAATTTTAACTATTGCTGCTTATTTTTTTATGCACTTAAATATATTGTTAATTCGAATCAAAGCTAATAAAAACTCAAAAACACCAAGAGAAATCTTTCGAAATGAGCTTACTATGTATACACTTATTGCGCGCCAAACAAAAAATCAGTTACATATCATTTGGATTGAATTACTCTAAAAATTAAATAGCCATTGATGAAACAAGTGTGTACAATTGAACATATTTCATATTTTAAATAAAACTCACAACATCAATAATATTTCCTACCTAAAGTACTGTGTGACTTGGTTAATGTCTTCCTCATCCTCCAGTAGTTGAATGACTTGCAGCAGGTTGGACCTCCGCAGCTCCGGTATCGATATCCGGCCAGACCACGACCGGTTCACGCAGTAAAATATCCTGGCGATCACCTGGACACATACATTAGTTCTAAATAAACGAGGTTATTAGGGATCGTCACGAAGTAGATGCGTACGATACCTTCGTCGTTATTAACCCTTTACTGTCCCACTGCTGGGCATGGGTCTCTTCTCAGAGTCAGAGCTGAGTCCACCGCGCTGGACAAGTACAAATTGGTAGACTTTATACGTTTGGCAACTCTTTTTTTAGGAATTAATTAAAATGAAAGAAATCTAAGTCTATGAATTAGTGTGAAACATTAATAAACAACATCATGTTTGCAGTAGTAGAGATCAATTATTGTATTGCTAAAGTTCGTTAATTATTTTATGTAATGTATAAAATGTTACAATCATAGATACACAGCGTAATATAAAAAATAAAACTAAGTTTATTTACCATACATAATAGAGATTTTATTTATTTTAATTTATATTAGGACTTCTTATCGTAGTCGAACATATCGTAATTTTACTATGATATCGTCCCATAGATGTATTACCTAAAAATGTCATTGTATCGTCCCGTATAGTTATGGAAAAATCTCAGACCTCAATCATGCTTAAAAATGGGTTATGTGTTATCTAATCGCAAGATCAAAACGTGATCAACAACTCACAGTGTGCACGTATCTGGAGTGGAACTCGGTGGCCTCCTTTAGGAAGGAGAGGCCTGGATGTGTGTCAACAACGTCTTGTACGAGCGGCACGAAGTCCTCCGCCGCCAGCGTGTTGCTCTTCCCTCGGGTCAGGATGTACACGAATCTCGACGCCTGGTCGTGGCACTGGGATGTCATTCTGGAAGGTTAACATGAAAAATTAAATGTAGGTGGTATATTAGTGGTTAAAACGATTGCGATGTAAGGATTTAAAGTATTAGTCAGATTAATTTGGCAACTTTGGCTTATTTAAGGAAAAATAACAAATATAAATGAAATAATAGGTGCTCAGTTATTAAAATTGTAACAGTTATTTGAATTATTAATATTTGAATTGTAATTTAGTTTAAGTAATTCATCGTATGGTAAAAACGCTAATATTCCCATTGTAATTAAACTTTTTCAATTGAATATCCTGAGGGAGACTGAAAATATTTTTTCATTAAACACATTTATTAGGATATATTTACGTATTGCGTTATATACATACGTGATAAGGATAATCTTGTTATGTTTCAAATTGAATTTTTAAAAAGTGGTAACTGGCTTAAATTACTAAGTATAGTAACTACATAATTGTTAGTTTAATAGTAGAAGGTGGTAGAACCCTTTGTAGTTCGACTCCGACGGTACCACCGCCACACCTATTTCTACCTAATGACAGCAGTGTTAAGCGCTGCTGTGTTCCGGTATGAAGGGTGTGGTAAGGGAGACAGACTTTTCCGAGGCGTTCCAGCTTAGTCCTCAGGGGTAGCGGCGCATCTGTGGCCGACCTCAGGAAGGAATATCTAATCCTATCTGGGGTTGATTACAGATGTCCATGGGCGGCAGTAGCCACTTACCATCAGGTGGACTGTATGCTCGTCTGCTACTCCTATATTATAAAAAAAAAAAATAACAATTTAATTGGTAATAACAATTCCATATTTGCATTACTTTTACTTAGGCTTTTAATTGCCTTTTTAATAATTGACTTAATAAGGATTATTTATTCGTCGTGTATTTTATAGTACCTAATTTTATTATTTTTGAACTATCTTATATTAGATATCATAAATACTCACTCTCTCCAGAAGTCAATAAACTTGTGGCCATCAACGGGTGCGTGTAAGCTCTGCTGGGTGGCGAGGAACAGCGGCATCTTCCAGTACAGCGGACACTCGCACGCCTTCACGATGTGCTTGAAACTTTCTCTGGGAACCTGCAACAAGCAAACAAATCCTTGATTGAGATGTTCATTTTAATCTTTTTTATAATATAGGAGTAACAGACGAGCATGCAGTCCACCTGATGGTAAGTTGCTACTGCCGCCCATGGACATCTGTTATCAAGCCCAGACTACGTGAGGTCAACCACAGACGCGTCGCTAACCCTGACGACTAAACTGGAACGTTGTCAAAGCTACTGTCTGCTAAAACGACTTTAGTTGCTTCTGTTAAAAAATTTTGAAGTTATGATTCTTTAGGCGCGCCATAGAGGAAAAGTCTTTAGGAAACAATATTTGTAACGGAAGCGGTAAAGAAAGCGTTACGTTAGTATAATAATGTTTAATTAATATTGATTTATATAGTACGATACGATACGAATAAATATTACAAATATGATTATAAAATAAGCATTTTGTAATATTTTTATACTTGCTCGTGTACAGTGCTACAAGCAATCTTTGTTATTGATTACGCCAAAGAAGTATAACGTCTTACACACATAAGTACACGTATGCATTTCAACACACTAGTTTACTCTACCATTTACTGAATCCATTTCAATTTGACATTAATTTACTTGCATTTTGTAATCTTTTATTGTTTTATTTGCTAGTGTACATTAACACACGCATTTCTTATTATTATTTTTTCCAAAGAAGTGTAACTTCTGACATACATAAAAACATAATTATCCATTTCACCACATAGATTAGTAAAGATACGTCGCCGCCTTGAAATTGTATGAAGCCACAAACGGCTTATTAGTAAGTTCTTTTCTTGAATTCTTGACAAATAAAAACATTTTTAGAGAAAATTTACGAATAAATAACTAATACTGCGTAATTTACATAATAAATAAATAATTATTTCAAATATTTTAGGGACATTTTAGCACTGAGACGTGTCAAAACTTTTTTAAGCAACTATTTCAATTCTCAAAACTGTTTACAATTTCTTGTTAGAAGTGAGTAATCTTTACTAATCTATGTTTCACCACTAGTTTCCTCTAGCATTTACTGAAACAATTTCAATTTGAGCGTCTTCCTTTCGTGTTTAAAGCGAAATTACAGCAACAACCTTGCACGGAAGCAAAGTGGGCTCAAAGTGGGACCTTGACACGTCTATTAAGAACAAGTGAGAGAAGTTAAAAATATTTTCACAATGACTTTTACGTTTCCGCCGAATTCCGTAATGTAACGTTGTTGGACTCATTTTCAAGTAGTTTTTTTTTTATAATATAAGAGTAGCAGACGAGCATGCAGTCCACCTGTTGGTAAGTGATAAGTTTTGTGATAATATACTCAGTGGTAAAATAGGCCGATGTTCTCATACTGCAACTTTTTATTTTCTTTTTGAGTTTACGCTACATTAATCAGATTGCAATCTAAGAAATTATTAAAGTAAGTATCTTAACCATAGATGTATGCTAATAAAACATCATTGGTCGTAACAATAAACCACACCAAAGTTTTCAGTTAAGTTTAATCGCTTACAATTGTTAACATAGATGGCGTTAGTCGTAAGATCTTATTTTTTAATGTAATTGCGATATCCATGTTAAATGATATTAAGTAATACAACGCATGGCTGCCTGACGCACTGAGGGTTGCGGGTTCGGTCCTCGGTGAGCCAGGCAAATATCTAAATAATAAATTTAGATTTCCGTTCTGGGTCTGGGTGTTCGTCTATTCGCCCTCGTGTGTGTCCATGGCACCTACGACGCCTAATGTGGAACTGTGTATATAGAAAATGTCTTCTGAATCTCCCTAAAAACTATAGGTAGAGCTTTTTTTAAATAACGTACCTAATTAGAATATTTAATGCAATCCTTCTAAAAAGCATACGCAAATACAGTACAAAATTCTATAAAATCTATCAGTCAATATTGCACTTAGCGGCTTGACCACAAAGAAAGCAGCGATCACGGTATGAATGGTCGTCATTATTGGATACGTGCGGTCACGCGCCTTCTGGGTGGGCCGCTTCCGCTACGGAATATGGGTTACACGGGCCATCAGTAGAAACTTAACGTAACTGGAGTAAACGAATAGGGATAATGTCTTGTGAAATGTAGTCGACGTTCTGATTTTTTTGGACTTTGTACAGGAAGTTAGAGATTTTCGTAGTGGAATCAGTTCCTCTTTCGTAAATGACTTTGAAAACATATTCAGTCATCTTCAAGAAGATCGCGTATACAGACAAGTAATAGAAACATATATTTTTTTATAACTATATTGTATATGAGCATAAATATAAACTTAGGATTTCAAAGTAGCATAGTGCCCAGAATACTGGCAGCGTTACCTCACTGAATAGCGAGGCTAATTTTTTGTGCGAAAAAGCTTTTTAAAGTAGTAATTTTGTTATCTTTATTTTCTACAGAGTACAAGCAATTAATACAAAAAAAATAAAAAAAGCTTAAAAATGAGTCGCAATACAAGAAACTGCTATTTTTCGGTGTTTTTCGTCATTTTAGTTCACGAGAGCTACGAAATAGTGTAACAGTCTTTCTCAGATGAAGATTCATGGATTTTCACGACCTAGTAAGATCGGTATGAGATCAATTACTCTGAATTGGCCTCATTTCGACCAATGGAACGAGGTTTTCTTGTAAGGAATAGACGGTTATTCGGATTACGAAGACTATAGACTGCTACTACTTGTAGTTAGCTCATAAAAATATGATAATCTTACGTAAGACCTTTGTACTTAATGTTTGCTTTTAAAACTCCAAAAATACATCTATACTAATATTATAAAGAGGAAAACTTTGTTTGTTTGTTTGATTGTAATGAATAGGCGCAAAAACTACTGGACCGATTTTAAAAATTCTTTCACCATTCGAAAACATTATCTACGAGTAACATAGGCTATATTTTATATGAAATATATTTGATAAATAGATTTTGAGGCAGTACAGAGTTTGCCGGGTCAGCTAGTATAAAATAAATTAACTCGGCTGTTTCATTTTGAAGAGTTTTTAAGACGGAAAATGTCGAAATTTATGTGTCCAAAAAATATAATTAGTTCGGCGACCAAAGACAATTTATATAAATTACCATGAAAAAATAGAAGTAGAGTATTTTTACTAAGATAATTTATTTAAAAAGTGCTCTAAAAACCTTGCCAAATCTCTGTCCGATATCGCGTTAACACAACAGTAGTTTACCATTCGCTGAACCGAATCGCCCTTCGATTTTTTGTCCCATTGTCTCCCCAAATGCGTTTCTCTATGTCAGCACGGCAGAGGTCGTCGACCCGCGGAACTGGGTCACACCGCCTTTACGCGTATTTATAGCCAATGGACAACTATGACACCGGCCGAGAGTAGGAAATAGCGTAAGTCAACCGAAGATAGTGTGTTACTGTCGGTAATATGCAAACTTTGTGAATATATGACTGTGCGGCGTGCGCCTTTAGAACTAAAATGAAAGTGAAATTAACATTGTTTGTTGTCAGAATGTTGTATGTACGCAGGAATGGCGACAAAAAAGTTGTGAAAAGAATTTTCTGAACAATATTGGAGTACAAAACGAGCATATAGTCCACCTGATGGCCAGTGGCTACTACCGCCCATGGACTTCTGTGGTTAATCAACATCAAGATTTACCTGAGGTTGGTATTCGTTGCTACGGGCTACCTCTTAGCACCAGAATACAGCAGCGCTAAGCATTGCTGTTATTAACAGAAATAGGTGTGGCGGCGGTGCCACCGGAGTCGAATAACAAAGGGTTCTACCACTTTAATTATTAGAATAAAAAAAACTTGATGGTTCCTGATTTAATTAGTTACTTGGTCACATATTTTACATTTTAATTGTTTTCTAAATTAAATATTATTTAAAAATAATAATATAATAATAAGTTGTTTCGAAGAGGGATTTTTTATCACAATATGGGGTAATAAGTACATATATAAACCGCTCAAATATTTAACGTTTATAACTAAACCGTAAAAGTTAAAGCGAGTTAACGTACCGTTCTCCTTTTACTATGTGACAACGTTCCTCTTGTTATGCAACAAGGAACCATCTAATTGGTATAAGCCAGCCTATAAATTCCGGTTAGGAAGTCAACTTTAATAGGGTTAAGTGTAAAATACGTAGGAAGACCATAATCAAACTATGAAATTGAAATTATGTGACTGATTATTTTATGTAAGCACTCGTTACAAGAACTACTTGGCTAATAATGGCTTATGTTTCTTATGTTATAGTTATAGTTGATCTTTAATTTATAGTTGAGTCTTTAATAAAATAATATTCGAAGCTTACGTCGCGAAATTTCCGCTACGGCGGGCAAATGTTGGTATTTTTCTGGTAATTCTGTTAGTTAAAACTCTGTTCACGTTCCAGTACTAAACACTTCGAAAAGCCTGAAGTTTAGTTTGCCCCACTGGTCTAGTGCGGAGTAAAAGACTTCACAAACCGTTAGACCTTCAATATTTTAGCATAAATAATTTTCCAAACGTACTTCCGTGGGATTCGACATCCTGTGCGAGAGGACGAATTTCACAAAATAAAAACTCAATAACCTACTAAAACACAACAAACATTTGTAATTCAATTTCGCTCAAAATAAATCTATTCTATTTCTAATTAACATGCATAATAGCGTAATTATGAAGCTAATTTGTAGTATTTGTATTTAATTAATGTGTTAGTTCCGTCGATGTAAATGGATGGATATTTTCGCAACGATACAACGCGCCACTGCTCTCTACACCCATAAATGTAGCTGTATAATTCCACGTTTTTATTAGAAAACATTATTTCAAGGGAAATAGTAATCATCGTACGATAAAGATGAAACTTTCAATTTAATAAATAATAGATACGTGTCAACCATAATTATATGTTTCACGTTCAAACTAAGTTTCATTAGACATATTAATCTTATGTGTAAAAAATGAGTACCTATACAAGTGTGTCGACTCCTATTTACGCATAAGACGTGCAATGACCATTTAATTTACTACTTAACCAACAATATTCCATTAACTTCGGTGAATAAACACCTTCAAGATAATGGTTCGGGAGCATTACTTACGCAAGTCCTCCAATACTTGAGTCTCCAACTTTCCTTAACTCACTGTGTTGTATATATTTATTTGTATATATTATATTTGTATTATATATTTATACATTATTTATATTTATTATTATTATATGTAGATATTGTATGTTGTTTTCTTTTCTCTTACAGTTGTATTTCTTGTTTATGCCTACCACATGTTATCGCCATCACCCAGGGTCGACTGGCTGAGAATGCCATGAGGCATTAAGTTTACCCTTTGTAACCCTTAGTTTAAGGTGTACAAAAAATAAATAAATAAAATTAATATAGAGGGTGGTAACCAGTATGGTTTTAGTAGCAACTTCCACCGCCTCACCTATTTTAGCGTGAAGTAATTCTGCGGTTCGGTGGATACCGGCTGACTTTTATGAGGCTACTATCATAGTTCTCGAAAGTGACAACATGTCTGTGGGTTTCAGATGCCCATTGGCAGAAGGGATCACCCACCATCATTTAGACTGTATGCTTATTTGTATTTACAAAAAGCAGCACTGTATATACCAATTAAAAATGCTAAGGTAACTCACACTTCCAAACATCTGACGGTCGTAATCGTCATTAAAAATATGATGATACTCTTAATATGTACTCGTATGATGTGAAGTACAAAATATGTTATCATCTAATGTCCAATACTATACCTATACAGAAATGTAAAGTATGCAAACTATGCGATATATCGTGATGACATAATGGTGTCGAGGCAGACTATTGTTGTGAGTCTTACGAAGCTATGATTCACTCACTTGCTAACATCGGTATTTTGCTAAGAAAATTAGAATTGGTAAAATCTAGTTTTTTTTTTTTACATACAGTCCACCTGATGGTAAGTGGCTACTGCCGCTCATGGACATCTGTAATCAACCCCAGATAGGATTAGATATTTCTACCTGAGGTCGGCCACAGATGCGCCGCTACCCCTGAGGACTAAGCTGAAACGCCTCTGAAAAGTCTGTCTCCCTTACCACATCCTTCAAACCGGAACACAGCAGCGTCTAACACTGCTGTTATTAGGTAGAAATAGGTGTGGCGGTGGTGCCGCCGGAGTCGAACCACAAAGGGTTCTACCACCTTCAGTTTAGTTACCGAACTAACATTTAGCAGGCTCAAGTGGACTGCGAAATCCTGTTAAAATAATCACTTAACAGTTATATTAGGATACAGTGTTTTGGATATCAAAGACATACATTAAAAATTGATAAAACTATACCAATACATTCATATACTGTATTGGTATAGTTTTATCAATTTTTACATACATACGTACAGTACATTATTACTTAATTAATATTAATAAATCTTACTAATTTTATCTACCAAAATTCAAACCAAAGTGCCAAAGAACTGTGGTAGGCAAAAATTGGTTAAAATTTATCGATAAAGAGAACTGAATGGCAAGAAAAGTAAAAAAGCAGCATTGTCACAGCGTCTATTCTACATATATGTATACGAGTATATATTTAAAAAACAATACACTATAGAAACGATAGCATAAATGTCACTTGATTGACAAGATGATAACATTTTGCCTATCACGCGTGATATGTTACAACATGCTTATCACACGAGAATAAATTATCCATAATATATCCGGAGAGAAATCTTATTACTGTTATTATGGGTTCTAAATTCTATTAGACTGGCCGCTTCCCTTGTTCATTACAATTTGGCAAACGAGCTTCGAGCTTAATAGGAAAGTTTCATTAGATGGGCGGTCTAAAGAGATAGCTTTTTAATAAGATACTTTCAATCGCCTTAATTGCCTATGTAAAGGCTAGAGCAGACATGTTACTTCTAGCATCGGTTATTGATGATTTAGAAAATCGATGTTTTTTTGAAAGCTACATGCAGCGGACGAACGTTACCCCCAACATAATTTTGGGCGTTGATGGCAAGCACTTTTGGACACTCGATGCAGCGACAAAACCCAAATAAATCAAGTGCGAGTCAAATTCGCACACAATGTTTCGTGCCGCCATTTTTTTACTTGTAGTATTGGTTATTATAGCAGTAGTAGAAGTAATGCATTGCAAGAAATTCAAAAGTTTAACTATAATGGTTCTAGAGATAGAGCCCTGTGGCAGACGGTAAGAGGAGCAGAGAGCGAAGGCTGAGTAATATTAATGTTTCGTTTTTACCTTTTAGGTACAGAACTCTAAAACGCATTGTATTAATGTAGTAACTAAGGGAGGTTACATACGAGCGACAGAAAAGTAAACACGAGCTGACAGCAGTCGTCGACTGTCGTGAACAACAGCGGCGACAGTCTGCGACTCATTAGAACCTTAAAATGTGCGATTTCGATACCTTAACCGAACCAAGATGCAGCATCGATGCGATCGCCCAAACGCCTATCGATGCTAAAAGTAGTATGTTTGCAAGTGCCTTAAGTTCTGCCGTGCCGGTTTTACGTGTTTCATAATGTAAACATAGTTATAAAAACTGTGAAATCGTTTACGTTAAAGACCTTAGTAAAGTTTAGCCTAGATACGCGCAACTTTTCATTTAATCTCAGCTGTTAGTATAAACTTTCCAAAATAGGTAACTACACAATTTTGTTACTTAAAGTAAATCTTATACTTTCCAGGGTTATAAAATATTTATATAAAAACACTTTTACCGTAAATTGTAAACATTCTTAACGTCAGTAACGTTAAGAATGTTTGCCGAGACCATAAATATTACTCTGTTAACTTGTTTGTTTCACTTTCACGAGTCAACTTATCAACCAATCTTCATCAATTAAACATGTAACCTGTGTTTTAAGTATTATAAACTTACGGTTTTTCGGATCTTGAAATTCTACCTACTGATCGTGAAGAAATAATAAATAGCAGTGAATTTGTATCTGTTACACAGATAGTGTTACTGTTTACTAAGGAAGACCACGCGGACGGAACAACGAAGCCAGTAATGGAAATATCTTTGAAACTGGATACATCGTTCATGCCTCTAAGAGCAAAATCGGTGGGCTTCGTAACAGGAAACAATAGCAACGTTTACACTTCAATAGCAAATCATTGGGAGCAAAAGTCGTGCCTTGGGGAACCCGTCCATGGTGCTAATCCATCTAATTAGTTCCCGCAATCAAAGCGGTTGGAATCGATTCGTCAGAACTGGCAAAGCTTAGCTACTCATGAGCTTAGCTCTAATCATGTTTGCGATTCGCGATTGCCGTTCCCTAGTTAGCGATTGAGACGTCTTGATTGCTAGGAATGTTTGTCAAGTCTAAATAAGGCAGTGGTTCAACACGGTACGAAACGTCTGTAAAAGGCGCTGTACATCTTTAGTGATGAAAAAACGCAAGTGTGATCGATACGATTGCGATTTAGATGACTGTGGCCGATTCGTACGCTTGTTATTTTTATCGACTTCGTTGTGAAAGAGATTATCTATCTATGCTAGTCTTTTGGATGTATCTATGCATAGTCTTTCGGTTAACTCTATTTTTATTATATATTTCTTTTATTAGTCGTAATTGGTTTTGCAAATAAGTTTAGTGTTGTAGAAAGTTCACTCATGGCTGCATGTTCCATACCTCCTTTGCGATTAAAAACTACTTTAGAAATTTCATGGGCATTTATTTAAAAAAAAAAAAAACGTCATATACCTATAAAAATTATGACATATCTAATTTCTATTCCAGCTGGGTTTAAAGCCTCGTTATCCGTTTAATTTCATACATCATTGATTTCCAGATCAAAACAAAGCAGAAGAGGTCTTTAATCCCTGAGGAGTGTTCGAAAATGTGTTTCCCAATATTTCCTCTTTATAGATTGTTACCTCGAGGCGGTCCCTCAGAGAACGTTTTGCTCCAATTTTCTGAAAACTCCGAAATATTGCGGCCGAAGGAAATAAATATAAGCCAGTGGATCTTTTAAGCCTCATAATAATTAACAAACGAGTTGGAGATTGTAATAATGGCTTGATATAATAGGATTAACTGTATTAACAGCAACCTAATTGAAAATACTGCAATTACAGTAAGTTATTTTTACAGTAAGTGAAATCACAAAGGGATCTTAGATCTTAACCTTTAAATATAGGTATATTATATACCCTTATGTCTAACTTCTGTCACGATTCTCTCCTAACAACTCCTAATACTGATTTTTGATTAGCTATACTGTATTACTGTATAATGGAACAAGGCCGCGGCATTTTTCTCGAAACCCACATTACAAGCGGGACTTTATTTCTGGTGCGCTGTGTCATCGACCTAATTTAAATACTGAATGGGAGCGTCTGATATGTAGGTGTCGCTGAGATTCTATGTATTTGCTTACAGATGTCTGTATAATTAAAGAATTATAATTGTGTATCTGCTGGCTAGTGCATCGATTCTTCGAGACACATTGTGCACAGATTATTCAGGAAATAATATTCCTTGTGATGGGCACAAAAAGACTCCTGTGACACAGTGATTAAATATTTTTTATCTACTGTTACTTGTTCTAATTTGTGCCTGGGTACCGGTGTGCTTTAGACACTAGCGGCTTGAGAATCTTACTGTTTCGTATGATGGATGATATGTTACTTATTGAAACGTAAATTCGTAGCCGATAAAAACCGATCAAATTTATTTATACGAAGCACTCCATTCTAAATTCTATTCAAGGACGTCTCTCACCAGCTGCACACAAGCTGAAACTCCAACAGATCGTCACAGTGTTACTGAAAACCAAACTTTGAAACAAATATGCAGTTGTCATAAGCCAGAAAAAGTCGAAGGATGAAGAGTAAAAACTTGCAAAAGTACCTGATAACGAATCTCTGAGGTCGAATGCTCGAGGTTTAACTTAAACGTCAGCAACGTGCCACCGATCTACATATCGTTAATAGCGTGTGGGAGTAGGTCGAGCATGACTGCCCGGTGTCCGCTGCACAAAGCACTCCGGTTTGTTCAACAATGCAAAAACGTATCAAAGTAACTTCTAATAGGAGCTTAGGTTTTTATTTATAATATACATGATGTAAACAATACTGATAAATATTTCATTAATGAGGTTTCTTGTTCTAACTCGTGCCTGGGTATTGGCGTGATTTTGACACTAGCGACTCGAGATACTGTTTCGTATGATGGTTGATACGCCAGTTTTTTAAATGTCAATTCGTATACGATAAATCAAATTAACTTATATGAAGCGCCCACAATGCGCTATACTCCAAATTCCATCAAAGGAGGTCCATCACCAGTTGTAAATAAGCTGAAAATCACAGATTGCCACAGTGTTACTGAGAACCAACCTTTGAAACAAAAATGCAGCTGCCATAATCCAGAAAATGTCGAAGGAGTTCTAAAACTTCAAAAGTACCTGATAACGAAACTCTAAGGTCGACCGCTCGAGGTTTAACTTAAACGTCAGCAACGTGCCACCGACCTACATATCGTTAATGGCGTGTGGGAGTAGGTCGAGCATGACTGCCCGCTGTCCGCTGCACAAAGCACTCCGGTTTTGTTCAACAATGCAAAAACGTATCAAAGTAACTACTAATGGAAGCTTAGGTTTTTATTTTGCTTTTTTATAATGAGACTATGATAGATGATGAGAAGGTGAAGTGATGAAGAAAAAACACCGTAAGGAAACCTACACGGTACACCTATTGAAAGGTGTGTGTGAGAATTACTAATTCGCTCTTAGTCAAAGTGGTGGACTATACTATACTACTATACTACTACTACTCCCGTGACCAGCAGTGGGACAATAATGAGATAACGATGATATAGAAATGGCAAACAAACATGTACTCCATAAATGGCTAGTGGCACTATTCGTTTTTATTTTGTGCTATCAACTAGGCATATTTGTGATAGATATCGCAAATGATATAAAAGTCCAATATCAGGTGAGTTACAAATGTGTTGCTACCCCTGAGGAGTAAGTTGAAACGCCTCGTAAAAGTGTCATTGCCTAACCTTTTACCCGTCAAACTTAACGAATAACACAAATAAGTGTTTTATGGCAAAAATTGGTGTGGCGGTGGCGGCCTTATAATATGTATTTTCACTTATGTTTAGATTTTTTAAATTTCATTATTATTTACATTTTCAAGCAGTTGGATAATTGATTTTTATGACAATTTACCTTATTAAAGAAAGAAAATATCACTTTAATATAATGGCATTATACACACATAAGGGCGAATTAACTGAATTATTTATTACGTATTTATTATGTATTTAACTTGTATTGATTTTTTAAATTGCATTATTATTTACATTTTCAAGCAGTTAGATAACTGCTTTTTTATAACAATTTACTTTATCATAGAAAGAAAAGATCACTTAAATATAATGCATTATACACACATAAGGGCGAATTAACTTAATTATTACATGAATAGTCATATTCCTACGTTGATCAAACAGTATTTGAAGTACAATTTCTATCAATTTACAGCACATATTCTAAAGCTTATTCACGTCTCAAGAGTAGATTATCAAACAATTTGAATCTATGAGCGTAGTTTCTAGCTAAATGTTACGAATTAATTTACATGTAACATCGAATATTGAAGGTCATATTTTAGGCGTTATCCAAACAATTTGCCTGAGTTACGACGTTTGCGCTCAAACCGTGCGTTTACGACACAATTGTAAACATATATTTAATTTAATAGTTTCGACAATAGAATTGAACCAAGCGTTTTTATTTGCTTTGCGAATTCTTTGAAATTGTTCGCTAGTTTTTATTATCGGTAAATTCTGTTCTCAAACAAGAGCCAAATTGCACAGAAATGAGAAAGTATTTCGGTAGCTATATTCTACACTAGCTGACCCGGCAAAATTTGTACCGCCTCAAAATCTATTTATCGAATATATTTCATATAAAATATAGCCTATGTTACTCGTGGATAATGTAGCTTTCGAATGGTGAAAGAATTTTTAAAATCGGTCCAGTAGTTTTGAGCCTATTCATTATAATCAAACAAACAAACAAAGCTTTCCTCTTTATAATATTAGTATAGATTATGTAACATTAGAAAAGAAAGAAACGAAAGAAAATTGAACAGTGTGACGTCTGCCTAGACTGATTAATGATTAGAAATTAAAACCAGGAGTAGGCAGTAACGTCTTTCGATTATGTTATTCGTCTACTACAATTACGAGTATGTACAGGTATAGGTATTAAAGGTGTTAGAATCCCTTGCGGTTCGACTCTGGCGGCACCACCGCCACACTTATTTGTACCTCATAATACCAGCGTTAATCGCTGCTGTGTTCTGGTCTGGAGGTAAGGGTAAGGTAAGCTTGGTAAGGGAGACATACTTTTGCGAGGCATTCCAACTTAGTACTCGAGGGTAGCGGCGCATCTATGGTGGACCTCAGGTAGTAATATACTACCTGGGGTTGATTACAGATATCCATAGGCAGCAGTAGCTTACCATTAAGTGGACTGTATGCTCGTCTATAGAAAAATTAAGAACATTTTTCTATAGCTCTAAACTGCCACTAGTTTACTTCAACGCATATTACAAACAGCTGTAATAACAAATGATTTATAATAAACCAAACCAGTGGGAGGCCGGTCATTACGATGCGAATAATACCAGCAAAAACAAAACACAATTATGATCTCGCTCAACCACTTCCCGAAGTGTATACGGAACGATTGGCACAATGGCCGTATGAGGTCGCCATTTGCATTATTTGCATGTCGTAATATCCGTGAGAACTCTCCCACGTACCTTATACTTCGTATATAACATTATTATTACTGATATATATACGGTTTAGGGTTCCTTAAATCCTGGCTAAGTTCATTTATACAGGCATAGAGCGTGTCAGGCACGGAACGTGGCAGACAATAGCGAATATCCATGGGGACTCTCCCACGTACCTACGTTATACTACGAATATGACTTACTGATAGTTAAAAGTTCCTTAAACCCTGACTAAGTTCATTTATATTTACAGATATAGAGCGTGTCAGGCACAGCTCGTGGCAGGCAATAGCGAATGTCCGTGAGAGCTCTCTCACGTACCTTATACTACGAATATAATGTACTGATAGTTTGGAGATACATAAATCCTGGCTAAGTTCATTTATAGCTACAGACAAAGAGCGTGTCAGGCACGGACCGTGGCAGACAATAGCGAATATCCGTGGGGACTCTCCCACGTACCTACGTTATACTACGAATATAACGTACTGACAGTTAAGAGTTCCTTAAACCCTGGCTATGTTAATTTATGTTAACAGATATAGAGCGTGTCAGACACGGACCGTGGCAGACAATAGCGAATATCCATGGGGACTCTCCCATGTACCTTATACTACGAATATTATGTACTGATAGTTTGGAGATACATAAATCCTGTTAAGTTCATTTATAGTTTAAGACAGAGCGTGTCAGGCATGGACCGTGGCAGGCAATAGCGTATTTTTTGACAGGTACGACCCGTGTCTGCAGTTGTTTTACGGTAAATACAGTACACATGATTTGACTATCTTATCTGCCATTGCACGTGTCTGTCATGTTCATGTCTGCAGACACAAACGGGGTCTAACGTGTAATAAACTACATTAAATGTTAATTACTAACTTGAAATTTAATTTATGCCAATAAATAAAATTTAAGCGTCTGTGTCTTATCTGCATATCCTTATTTGTATGAAACCAAAATAATGTCAAGCTTTTAAGTTCTTTGTCTAATTTGATTTAAAAACTCGGGCTTATTTAATACTAATACTTTTTTCTGTTGAAAATTACTAAAGCGTTTACTCAATAAAAATATAACTTTCTTAAACATCTAAATAAACAGCGAAAACACAAGGAGAACTACAAAAGCAAAGCGGATAAACGCAAAGCTAAGCGGAGCGGCTGGAAAAACTTGTCGATTATAAATCACCATTTAATAATTTTCACTATAATCATTTTCACTTACTCATTTAGTTATTATATCAAAACTTGGCAGCAATATAATAGCTATTACCAAGGTGCTTTTAACTTTCCACGCTTGGTTATTATTTAACTTTTTATACCCTTAATTAACTTAATTAAAGGAACACAACATACGACGACGTCTAATATGTAGTTCTCCTCCTCTACCTCTTATTTATATCATTAGCTACTCTACAAGGATTTCTCTCATTAGAAATATAGAAATGATGCCAGCGAACGATGCTATAAAGAAATAAAATCGAAGTGTCTCTATGTAACTTCAAATTGTTTTTTTTTTTAATTATAAGTGCTTAATTACATGAAAGTCTAAAACAAAATATACGCAACAAAATCTTTTTTTTCGAAAACAAATACAACTCAATTCCAATTTCTATTGGAAAATGGTATTTCAGGGTAATAACAGGCTTGTTGAAAAATCATACGAGACAGAGTCGCAAATTTCTTAATAAATAAATAAACAAATTGAGATACAATTCGATTTAGTAACTAAAAGCCGAGACGAGAGAACATCGTCTGGGACAAATTTACATAGAATATTAATGTATTGAGGATCAAAGAATATTATTAAGAATATAGGTATCCGCTGATATAGATATCTTTGAAATATTTGTAGCTAATCATTCAAAGCAATTTCTTGTCAATTCGTAAAGGATTTTGACATGTTGTATGTATCCTAAAATTCGGGAGATTTTTTCGTTATTTTTTATAATTCTACCTTTGAAACAGATCCCATGTACTCGTATTAATAAACTCCAATGATAAAAATATGATGATACTCGTAAGTCAACCTTGCATATGAAAGTTACGGATATAAGTGTGTTAGTTCTGTCGTCACTTCTTCTCCGTAAAAAGGACCTTGCGTTGGTAGGATTGACCTTGAAAAAGAATGTACTTTAAATAAACTATTTTTAATTTGTTATAACAATATGATTGTTTAGCGACTAGAGTAGGAACCATAGTCGATCACAAATTATTTTTTTTCTCTGAAGATTACGTTGCTGTAAATTACGAAATACCATCTTAAGCTAGTATTTTTTGTGATGGTATGATTTTAATATAATTATCTTCAAAAAACGCGTAAATTGTTGTTTTTAATAATTTGTATCTTCTTAATTCTAAATCCAATGTTGATTTCAATATTTTTATTGGAAAGGAATGTTCAGTCCCAAACTTGTGCAATGTTATTAGCATTATCTTTGGTAAGCTTAATGGATAATGGTATGGTAAAGTTCAATCGTGGCCAATAAGGGATAATGTATTGATCAGAGATAGGCGTGGTCTCACAATATTATGAAATGAGATATTAATCTAGAATTCTTTTATAACAATATAAATTACGGTTGTTTTAGATGTAACAAAAGGGTTAGACGAATATAATTACTAAACTAGGTGATCCGGCAATTTTATTACCGCCTCAGAATTTATTTGTGAAATGTATATCATATTTACTCACCTTTTAAACCTTCCCTGGACTTCCACAAATTATTTTAAACTAAAATTAACTAAAATCGGTCCAGCCGTTCTCGAGTTTTAGCGAGACTAACGAACAGCAATTGATTTTTATATATATAGATTTCAAGAGTGTATGTGCTTCGATCGAAAACCGTATTATAAAATAATGTTTTATTCCTTTACTAGTTTTCCCGCGGTAGTAGTTTTACCCGCGGCTATGCCTTAAGCCTAGTTTACAGGTAAAGATGATCTTATGTGTTAACTCAGGTCATAAACTAACAATATGTATAATGCGTGATTTTGCGTAAAAGAGTAAGAAATATTCATCCCCACAAACTTTCGCGTTTATAATGTTAACTAAAATTTGTAACCTATAGTTCAGCATTAGATCATGAAAGATCATGTTTTTTCATTACCTTCCTCACGATGTGAATTCATTACCAATAGAAAAGATGATGCTTTGATGACCATTCCTAGGGACTGGACTATAGCCGACGTCATATGCGTCGCTTCCAAACTATTTCACCATCACCTGTATGTTTCTTTGCATGTATCAAACGGCCTATCAAACGTAATATTTTATAGAAAAAGAGAAAATAAATGTTTTGTCACCATAAACTATAACTTGAGTAAGTTATCCATTACCTTAGGGCACATGACATTAAGAGCAAACTATAGTATGGTAATTCCTATTACATTCTCCCACAAATAGGCATTCTGGTGAAAGAGCAACGCTTATAAACATAAGGAAACTAACAATAAGGCCAAGTTGCTTCCAATGATGGGGGAACGGGACATAGGGAGGCACATAATAAAGCCTTAACGAGCGAATGAACGTCGGATGAGAACTATAAGAACAATAGAGCGGAGAATGCTAAATCTCTGCTCATTGCTCATCACGTTTTAATAGCAAAGTTCTCGGATAATTGTCTTTATTTGCTGGAATAATTACTTTTTAAGATAGCACATTGTGGACGATTTATTTGGAATAGTACCAAAATCGGAGGAAATATCGAAGTTCAAGAAAAGGGTTCAAAATACGTTTGATAATCCTTTTAATACGGCTATGTTGACTTCAGGAAATCAACAACTACGTATTAATTGTATATTCGAAGTTATAAGAGACCAATATATGAAATGTTTGCTTTACTTTTTAAGTTAAGTACATTAAGTTTTACCTGACCTCAGAGGGTAATGTTTTTTAAAATATATATCATTCTTTGGAACGTTCTACAGCCAAAATGGCTGGATGGATTTAAACAAATAACGTATCGTTGGATTTATCTAAGTTGTAATAGTGGCATAGGCCATATTTTTAAGTAGTATGTTTGTAGTTCCATAATAACTGGCCTAGCTTTATTACTACATCATATCTTTAAGTATATGGAAAAAAAAATGTGAGCCGTCACGGGACGCCTGGCAGATGTGAAACATTGACATTATTTTATAAAAGTAATATGCAGAAAAGAACATATTGTGATAGGAACTAAATATGTCATAATGATAAAATAAAATATTACGATTTTTGCGCATGGCGACGCGTCGCCACACCCTACACACTACTGCATATAGACTGTATATATATACCATCGTATAGCGTGGCACGGCATGCGTCGCCACGCCAGAAATCGGTTTTACGTGCGGCTATAGATGTTTCACATCAAAAACTGGCGCTTACTTTTTATACCACGCAATTTTATTATCCATATCTTTGGGCAGGAAATTAATGTCACTCTCCGCATTGTGATAAGAAAGTTCTTTTTATCACGAGTAATAAAAATGCCTTCACTCAAAGCCTCACGTTTTTGCACGGAGCAAGATGCTATCGGGATTAATTAAGAGATAAATCTCGAAGCAAGGTCGTTGATATATGAAAGTGAAACGGCATAGTGATTGGGTCAAACAGGTTAGCGGTTTTAAGGCTCTATGTGTGTTTGTGGCCGTGTGACGTGCGTAACTTATGTCGTGGGTGATTATGAATGAATTATAATAAGTAGCAAAAAGTTTAACTCGATATACCTTTACTTATTTTTCATTTACGTGAAGGTGGTAGAACCCTTTGTAGTTCGACTCCGGCGGCACCACCGCCACACCTATTTCTACCTAATAACAGCAGTGTTAGGCGCTGCTGTGTTCCGGTTTGAAGGGTGTGGTAAGGGAGACAGACTTTTCCGAGGCGTTCCAGCTTAATCCTCAGGGGTAGCGGCGCATCTGTGGCCGACCTCAGGTAGGAATATCTAATCCTATCTGGGGTTGATTACAGATGTCCATGGGCGGCAGTAGCCACTTACCATCAGGTGGACTGCATGCGCGTCTGCTACTCTCATATTATATTATAAAAAAATACATTAAATTCTATTATTGCACAAATAAATTACGTATTACAAATTAACACAACTACTTCGAGGTAATTTTAACCAAATTTTAAGGAGTAATCGACCAATAATAAGTTATGGCGCTGCCGTACAATTTTTCTAAATGAAATGTACAACATTAAAAAAAAATGTTTTAGGGCTGAAGGTTATTATAAAGATATTGATATAGTCACAATTCTAAGAAGTAATTATTAACAAAATTATATCAAATAATAATAATTTAACTATCCATTGGAAAGTAGCAGACTTCACCATGTAGCTTTGTACCAACGGTAAAAATAACCTGAAATAGACGAACTTGTGTATTTACTTATACCAAGTCGTAAAACAAGATAGCTTTTGCTTATCAACTGATAGCGGAGCATTAGACGTACTCAACGTCAGAGCAAGGGCCCAGAATAACGACGTTGGACTCATTGGCCGCGCGCCAACTCGCATGCACTTGTATTGCAGTCACTAGCCCTCTCATATCCTGTGAGATTGATTTAGGAGAATACGATGAAATTTCCGAAGGATCCGAGGTCCGAGGATTTTCAAAATTATGTGCGTATTAGTTTAAGCTTAAACGGTGAAAGAAAACATCGTGAGGGTTTCGCATACCTAAGAAATTCTTAAAAAAAGTTTTCAAAGGTATGTGAAGTCTACCAATACGCACTTGGCCTGCGCGGTGGACTATGGCCTAATCCCTCTAATTGTGAGAGGAGACCCGTGCCTAGCAGTGGGACAGTAATGGGTTGATGATGATGATGAGGCATGGGGGTAAAAGGGCGGTCCGCCTCGGGTCCCTGGTCCTGGGAGCCCCCCAAAAGTTGTCAGAGAAAAAAAAAGTAGCCGGAGTCAAAACATCACTGAAATACGTTTTTGTTGGCAAATAAATCATTTGTACGCATTTGTAATTTTGTAAAATCAAATCATTAGATCGGATTAACTTGTTATACGGGGGGCCTCATTCAATATTATCGCCCCGGGCCCTCGACCTTAGTCCGCCACTGTCTTCATGGACTAATTCTGCTAGCTAGTCGTTGATCTGAAAGACACTAACAAAACACAAGCTTTTTCTAATCTTCAAGTACGTAAAGCAAAAACCCGTTCTTTATAATGAAAGATTGATTGAATGCTGGTAGGTTGGAGAAGTGAACGCACACAGTGTCACACGGAGAAAATTACACGCACCTAAAATTGGAACAGAGAAAATTAGATGTAGTACCTATAAAATAATGTTGCAGCATAATTACAAATGTGTTATTGATATGGGAGATAATAGTGTCTCGAAACAATTTTATTTATATACTTATTGAAAATTTTGACGACATTCACGTAATGATATTGTCTTCAGACAAAGCTAAGCAGCAAAAAATAGATATTGGAGTTTTTGGAGTTTATTGGAGTTTACTCCTTAAGAAACGATTTGAGTTATAAGGCCCGGTACGGAAATTTTATGAGGAGTAAAATCAAGTGTAACACGAAAAGTTGAGGCGTAACGGAAACCAAAATATGAATCAAGAGTGCTTTTATTAATTTAAAATACAGTAAGTTCAAATCCCATATGAAAGTAATTATTACAATAAAAATAATTAGCAATATATAAAACATTAAAACGTCATTAACTAATTTGTTTACATTTTTGCATAAATTAAGTTATAGGTTTGATCATTTATAAACACTGTGAAAAATATTAACATTGGCGCCATAATATGATTAACAATCTTTTATGAACGTTTTTAAAGAAGAGTAACATATAAAATCAGTAAGCAATTGAATAAGATATAATATTAGCAAAATAAGTTTTTAACATAAAGAGGCTTTTGTAAGTTACTGATATATTAATTTAACTTATAAAAATGGATGCATTATTGACCAGCACCATCTATCAACGATAAACGGGCAGAATCAAAACAGTATTATTTAATATTTATTACAGAATTATTGCTAATGAATTATGTTCAAAATAAGTTATATAAAATTAGCAATACGTTTTAAATGAATTCTAGAATTATAAAACATTCAGAAACAATCCAAATTACATATAATAACATGTTTATTGAGTCTCATATAAATTGCATCCGTAAATTGCAACAAGGATATTTTATAGATGGCAAAGAAATTATAATTATTAAGTTTTAAGTTATAAAACGTTTAACATTGTTTTAAATATAAATAATTATATTATATTAAAATTTACTTTAATATAAACAATTATATTAAGTTACCATTATAATATTTGGAACCAAAATACATAGATTGATAAACTTGCAAACTTACAATTTATAAAACTTGCCACTAGATGGCGCTATTTTATATTATTTTGTAACATACTTTATGTAATACGCATTATTGAAGTAATATAAATAATCCGAATAATTACAGATATATGTTCGTTTCTCTTATCATTTTAGCAGATGCGTTCATTTACCTATCCTTTTTTCTATTCGATATATATCATAATTATCATTCGTAAGGAGTAAACTCCAATCGTGCGTCGTAGCTGACACACACACACTTTTTTTATTTATGTTAATGAAAGCTCTTGATTTTAAAATGGATTCATATATCCAAATTGAAAAATAGAGGCAGTCATCTTCAAGTCGTCCCAATGCTGGGCACGGGTCTCCTGTAAGAGTGAGAGGTGTTCAATCCATAGGCCAAGTGCAGATTGGTAGATTTTACTACTTTTCAGAACATTTGTTTTAACATCTCGTAGGGACGTAGTTTTCCTCGCGATGTTTTTATTACCTTTTAAGAATGTGAAAATTAATTTCTAACAAGCATATCTTGGAAAAATCGGAAATGTATGGGATTAGAACCTCGGACCCTTCGATTAGAGGCTGAATTTCAACAACAAGGCTATCTGCGTCTTATATCAAATGCGTAAGTACTTGATTATCTACGAATTACATATAATATATTTACAACGTTATGACAGTAGGGTAGGCCCAGAATACCAAGACGCGGTAGATGTTGGACTTGTGCCAATTTCGATGTTCTCACAGTGTTAGCAACCCCCCTTTGATACGTATTGTATTAACTGTCCATAAATATAATTTTGCGTGTCTGTGCATTGAAAGTGTGTATTTACTATTTGCATAACAATGAGGAATGGAAGGCTATGTAACAAAATACTTAATTTATTTATTAATGTAAATATTTTTTAGGTTTTGCTTACGTACTTTCGATTAACAAAATATATAGGTTAGCTAGTTTTTGCCCGCGGCTTCACCCGCGTTAATAAATATAACATACTAACATACATAAAACTGAAAATTCGTACCTTCAACTTTGCTAAAGATCATCACTGGATCAAATGCATAGTTTACGGTTCAATCCTTACTAATATCAATTTAAATAATCGATGTTTTGGGCCCAAAAGATCAGCTGAAGATTAAAATCGGTTTAGTAGTTTAGGCGTGAAGAAGAGACAACCAGACAGACAGAGTTACTTTCGGATTTATAATATTAGTTAGGAGAAAAGCAATATGTGTAATTTATGTACGAAGAATGTGTATTTTAACAGACTTCAAAAAAGGAGGAGGTTTCTCAATTCGACTGTATATATGATTTATTTGACTATTCTTATAAAATACGTCTTCGCAATAAAAAAATCTAGGATTCATTAATAAAGTTTAACTTACACACGATATGAACTCATTTGTATAATCCGCACCAAACTGCTATTCCGCTCTAAAGTTGCTGCAGCTGAGCAGGTGTAGTCATACAATTTGCTATGGCGACACGATTCATTTCTATGTTCAGAGCGGACTAGCAATGTTACGCGGACTATACATGGTTAATACTTTTGTTGTTCTTTTCAAACGAGGAATGCTTTTGACGATGTTACATTTTGCTTTGTTTGCCTCCATCAAATCATGATGCATCGGCTTTGCGCAAGGTAGAATTTATATCTCTGCACGACTGTGGCGGAATATCGGAAAGTTTTGTTTTCACTACAGATAAAACAAAAGTTGTCTACGGGTGGCCGAATGCAGATGATAAATCTACCTGTACCAGAGAATAAATATGTGGTTAACATTTTTTTTAAACTTTGAAAATAGTACTGGTGTGGAATTTCTAACTAAATAAAAAGGTACCCAATCAATCATTTATGTTTTCGTCCAGAAAATGATGTATCGGTTTGGCGCAAGGCAGAATGTTCCCGCCATAAACTATTGCAGAGATCACTAGTTTGTGGCGGGAACATCGGATTTGTTATAGGTAGGTACTACAGATAAAACAGAAATCATAGACAACATTTGATGACAGTACGTAGATAATATACTCGTATATAAAATATACACGCGCCACAAAACAAATAACAACAAATATAATTCTGTTGCTTAAACATTAAATGTAAGAAATAAAAATAATAAATAAAATATCGATTGATTTTTAAAAAATAAAATGGTGCGGAATTTCTGATTAAATAAAAATGTATATTGTATCAAATCAATCAGTCTTACGGATTGCGGTATAGCTTATTTGCATATTATGCCAATGCCAACGCTCGAATTTATGATTAATGTATGAGGGTGATAATATTTACAGCATCCATTTGTTTTCATTTAATATGAAGAGGGCCTTGTTTGTATCATTAATTTATAAAGGGAAATAATACTGTTTTGAATATGAATATCCGTAAATGTTATATAAAGTAGAGTATTTTTAAAGCATAAATATGAAATATTATAACATGCATAAAATGTAAACAAAGCGTGATATTGTTATGTCAGGTTTAGATATAGACGAATAAAAGCGAGTATGTAAATAACATACTCGGGTGTATTCACTAGTCTATTATCCGCAAGGTGTAGATTTTTCACCGCGAATTAATCAAGAATTACGATACAGTAACCGTTTGCAGCGTTTACACGCTTCTCATTCGTTCGTTTATAGTTCGGCGAGTTACCCGTCGGATTGTTCGGGAGTACCTGAATGTATCATAGATTAGTAAAGATTACTCACTCCTAACAAGAAAATGTACCCAGTTTTGAGAATTGAAATAGTTGCGTAAAAAAGTTTTGCCACGTCTCCGTGCTAAAATGTCCCTAAAATATTTGAAATAATTATTTATTTATTATGTAAATTACGCAGCATTAGTTATTTATTCGTAAATTTTCTCTAAAAATGTTTTTATTTGTCAAGAATTATAAAAAAACTTACTAATAAGCCGTTTATGGCTTCTTTCAATTTCAAGGCGGCGAAGTATCTTTACTAATCTATGACTATTTATGTAAACCTTTATAATAACATAGATATCCTTATTACTAGATAAAACTACAATTACACCTAATAACCGTAACCGTAAACCGTAACCGTAATCGTAAACACTAACAAAGCAATCTATTCGTTACATCTACAATCTCGACACGAAGATGTATGAGTATAATAGCGATAAAATACGGGAATGATCTAGGTTTTTATTAAACACATTTTTCACAAATATTACCCTTGTTACAACATTGGATTATTATCCTTGGCTAGAGATAAGGTATTTGTCTAACCTACGAGAGGATTGGCTAGCGTGTATTATCTTTATATATATATTTCTTATGTGCGTGTGTATGTCACTGAACTCCTCCTAAACGACTGGACTGATTTTGATGAAATTGTTGTGTGTTCAAGGTGACTTGAGAATGGTTTAGATTCACAATTTAGTCCGTGGGAAAAGGTGTTTTTTAATTAATTTTTAATACGTATTATTTTTAATTAGTTATAGAATCGGAAACTATGCATTTGATCAAGTGATTATCTTTAGCAAAGTTGTTGTCCAAGAGCCCACGAGTTTGGGAGTTGGTAAGACCAATTTTCGACAGATGGCACCACTGTCATTCCAATGCAGGTACAAATTTTCCGTTTTATGTATGTCATATTATTTCTTTAAAATGTGGGCGAAGCCGTGGGCACCACTAGTGTAATAATAATCTGTGATACTACTAAAGATACAAAAAGAAATAATAGGGAGTGCAGAAGTTACAAATTATATTAATAAGTAATAACGAAAAAAAACATGATAAATTGTAACAAAAATAATAAAATGAACAATTAAGCAATAATAAATAAAGGCATACCATAATCGTTTCTGACGTATATAAATTGGAGCATTTTCGCATTTTTATAACGTAGTTCGATTCTGAATATATTAATTATACTTAAACATTTAGGATAGAAAAGAAACTAGACGATTGATTTTGAGAATGCTTGTAAAAAATGTATAAAATGTGAGAAAATCGTGCGCATATAAAAAAAAAAAAACAATCAAGAAATAGATTTTAAAACAGACATGCAAATTTGATTTACATTTTGGTGTTAATATTCTACAATTGTATATTTTGTATGTGTGTATTTACAGTCTTTGGACAAACGCATTTATATTTTTCTATTTCAATATTATTCATGGGTTTGTCGTTAATAGTTTTAGTCTGTAATCAGACACAGGAACCTCAACGCTACGTTGGTACACATCCCTGACTATCGGTCTAGACATATTAATGAATAAAGCTGATAGATTTATGTGGACCGAAATCTAAAGAATATCTTCAATACGTAATTTATGAAACTTCTGAAAGTTTTATGGCTTCTGTAATACTTTTATTAAGCTATGATTTCGGTGCTATAGCAACAGATTTTTTTTCTTGCTCAATAAAAATGTATCAAAACAAAATCACGACTATTTAATACACATATACATTTTAAAATAAAATTTCTGTCGTCGTACAAATATACCTTCAAAAGTCATCTTTTCTACACTCATTCCCAGCGCTGCTGTATTTCGGTTTAAAGGGTGTGGTAAGGGCGACATTATTTTTTGAGGCGTTCCAACTAAGCGTTCCACAAGATTAATAAGTAGCAGTGCATCTGGGGTCCACCTCAGGTACCTCTAGTTTTATTTGAGGTTGATTACTGATGTCCATGGGCCACAGTAGTCACTTATCATCAGCTGAAAAACATTCCGTACATTCCCTTGTAAAACTGAAATCCAACCTTTTTACGGTACAATTCTGACGCGTGTCAAAGCTGTGCTAATGATGTGTTGAAGTGGCAATTGCAAGTTCAGTAATACGAACGCGTCGGCACGTCGCTAGCAACTGAAGCTTTATCCTGACCTATTATACTTTTAATCGTTTACAAGGTTTAAATCCACAGTGAACGTGTAACTAGTAAGATGTAAGTTGTGAGTGATGTAACAAACGAATAATTTGTTGAGATTTTTTTAAACTACAAACTAGAAGCTAGAGACAAACTTGTAAGTTTTAATGACCTGTTTTAAAAAGAAAATACTAATAGTGCCATATATTTTTTGATAAATCTTTAGGCATCATTTATATATGGTTTAGCCCGCGAGCACCATCTTGTAAAGTTTTTATTAGAATTAGAAATAGCTAATATATGGAGTTTCTTACGGCGCTTCGTCTCCATTGCGAAACTTGCGGTGAATGATTGTTATTCAAAAAGCAATTCTCACGAATCAATTTTGAATTTGAAGATGCTAAGATTTACTTATGCCTAAGCTTTTACGGATTTGTAATAACCTCGTAACCGTAAAACAATTTGCTGAAATATCTCCGAGCATTCCATTAGCGGCGTGATGATAGACCGGCCAAATTTGGATGTCGCCCAAAATCGGATTATTTTTTGAGGGGCTTATTGAGTTTCAGCGGTCGCTCGGTACTGTACCAAATTGCTCATATTTGTCACGGCCGCGCTATATTGATTCCTTAAGCATGTTTTTCTGGATCTTACTCACAAATGTGTCCTTGATTTGGGCGTAATTTGGTTTATATTTCACTGAATTCCGAAAACCTCATTATCAATTCTGAAGCCCCCGTGTGCAATATTGTCATCAAACCAGTATTATTTCGAAAGAAATGTGTTTTTAAAGAATCTCATCAATACCGCTAAAACGAATAGTAGTTTATTTTTATTACGCTTTAATCTTAAAGGCAGAGGCGCCTTAGGGATTACCTCAAGACTACCGAATTTTAACCATCGGGGTATTAGGGATTTCTATAACATACGCGTAGAAATTTGAATATGAAAAAGTTATTTTATATTATGAGGATCGTAGCATAATACCTATTACTGGGTTTTTGACACTTATCTGAGAAGCACAAATTAATTTCACAAAATGTTGCTTCACATTCACAATGATACTCGTATCATTGAAATGGAAATACATTCATCTCACTTTACCTTTAACCTTTCAATTGTAATTGTTGATTTATAAAATTAGTTTTGGAATTGTTTCAAAGATCAAACGGATTAGGTTGTGATAGGATAATTACATTGTTTTGGTTCGTCTCATATTTACATTAAATTTGATTATATTTTATAGCAAGACTCGTGATATGTACCTACCTACCTATTAGTACTACTATGTATACTACTACTTATTACTCATTTGCTCTTCAATGTTATTAATAATTATCTTCGATCAAGAATAACAAGAATAAAAATAATTGGTATTTGATTGAAGATAATTAGTTTAAAAACTAAAATCCATGCTAAAATCGCACAAGGGAAATCGTTAATCCTGATTCCTGACGATCCTAATGAGGAGAATGGGGTAAAATTATTAAAATCGTGTATTGTCATCGGTTCTTGACAATTGTTCAAAATTTTAAATTAATCGGACCGTTCAAAGTGGGCAAAAATCGAGTTTAAAGATACCGTTACATACATACATACTTACATACATAGATACAACCCAAGCTAATAAAGGCGTGGTAAAAATAAACTCTTAAAGAACTCAATTAATCTAATACTCAAATACGATGATACATCCTTCATGTATACAGCATTGCAGACTGCACGACGCGACTGCAGTAAAAGCGGATTCATAGCAACCATACCTAGTAATACATTTTAACATAGTCTGACTTAAATTAAATGCAGCATTTCTCATTTCATTGCCTCATTTCATTTTGTCGTCCTATTCCTTTTACAAGATTCATTTTATATTATACTTTATAAGCAACTTAAAGAATGTATGTATTATCAAATGATAAAACTCTTGGAGATTCAACTTTGAAACTATATTTGTAGTAATTTCTGCCTTATGTTATATGATGCTGTTTTTCTTTTATAAGATTGAGCAAAAGAGAATGTAGTCAAGTGGTTTGGTGATAATTGTTCATTTACCGTCCATAGATATCTGTAACCAACTTCATAGAACTGTTTTTTTTGGAAATCTGACGCGTATTATAGATGCGTTGCTACTCCTGAGGACAAAATAAACGCTTCATACGTAAGTCCGTCGCTTCATTGTGTGCTCAATATTATTTAATTATTATACCAACAGTTTATCAATCTTAACTTTAACTCGTTTCCATCTGACCTTACCAAATTACCTAACATGCTATACACCAGATAAATTCTTTATATCCAATCTTAGAATTTACTCTCCGAAGTAGCGTTAGCGGCTGAATCTTTAACAAGTTCTCTTTGACGCTTTTGTGTTTTATCGACTTAATATTAGAGTATTTTCTGAAGTAGCTGGCTGGCTGAATAGCGTCGGCCTAGATTCGCCTTTGACTCGTCTCGTATTATTTATGTTCTTTGTCGTATGTAGCTGATGTCACTAGGGTTGTCGCCTTTTGACGAAAAATAGTGTATTTTAAAAAATAGAGAATTATTATGAAAATTAAAAAAGCGACTGCTTAATAAGCCTGTGTGGCTTCCAAAATATAGATGAACCCAACGACAGCTCATGTGGCAAAATCCATCAGGTCGTTTGAGTTGTAGGTCGTTCCGAAGGAGATATACACACATACGCTCCAAAAATATTATTATTAAGTAATCAGTTAAAAATATAATACACATTTCTTTTTTGTAGGCTTATTTCTATAAGAAACCACTGTCCTTGTAGTGGTTTTCGCGATATCTAGGTTAACGATGAAAATAAAGAATTTTTCGTACTATAAAGTATACATAATACAATTGACTAAAATATAGTACGATACCGATATTTATTATAGAATGGGTGGCAACCCTAGATGTGACGCGTATATGTGCAATAATGTGTGCTGTATTATTTGATTTATATATCCGTTTAACGTTTTATTTAACGTTGTTCAAGTTATATGGTGCAAAATCGACAGTGTATTCCGCATTTAAATCAAAAATTGTAAGTTTACCACAATTTGATATTTATCGCAATATTCGAATCGTAGTGTAGTTAAGACTGATATCAATCGAGTTTAAACTTTTATGTAAAAAGCTTAGTTTAAGAGATACCTAATCGATAGTTTCAGCTTCAAACACTTATAACAATATTTTTAAATTTGCATTAATATAAAGAAATCATAACCAACTCTTTATATATTTCAAAGAAATATATATATTGAGAATTGGTTTTTCAATAAAAAAATTAATCAACGATGTAGAATTTCAATTTTTTTTATATCAATTTATTTTCAATTGTGATTTATGTTGATTTATTAAGAACAGTTTAAATCAGTTTTCAAGTATATAAGACTATTTGCTCAATTGGATGACCTAGGTCTGAAATATAATATCAAAGGACTCCGTGCGCCGCTGCATGATGAAATACAACTAATTAATATGTCCTTAGCACTGTTCCCGTATGTAGAGTGCATTATGAATTATACACTAATATAGACGTAACTATAGAATACAGTATTTCTCAAAGTGGGCGCCTACAAGAGGGCGCCCTTGTCACCGCTGGAGGCCTAGAAGGATACGGTAAAAGGCTATGGAAAATCAAAGGCAATTGAAGCGTTCTAGTGGGCAAAGGTCTCACTACTAAATATACCAAATGCGAACATCGGCGAGATTAGTTTTGCAAGGTCGTGGCAGAAATCTAGGATCTTTTGTTCTTTTATGGTCGACTTATTCAGTACCTTTTAATGCCTTATACGGGACAATATGTTTTATTACTTTCGCCAAACATTGGGGGACACTAGAAAATAATTTGTAAAAGTGGTCAATCAACCAATAAACTTTGAGAACCTCTGCTATTGCATATATAGGACAGACATATGCATCACGCACATAACTGTACTATTGTTGGTGTAGTTAATTTATTCCTGAAAGCCCTTAACGCTCTAGGCATTA
The DNA here is from genome assembly GCF_041222505.1 of Epargyreus clarus. Classification (NCBI taxonomy): domain Eukaryota; kingdom Metazoa; phylum Arthropoda; class Insecta; order Lepidoptera; family Hesperiidae; genus Epargyreus; species Epargyreus clarus. The sequence continues at coordinate 5,540,509 of NW_027332222.1, read as the reverse complement.
GGGTCTAATGCAAAACAGATTTAATTAGAGCTATGACATAGGGCTATGATAGCGCATCTCATTTCGTAGGTTGTGTTCATTTAACGCCTAGGAAGGGCGCTGAGAGAGGTTTTTAAGGTTAGAAACCTTTTAAAGCTTCAGACCTTCAAAAGTCACAAAAACGTCATTCGGTGACTTTACAAAGCAAAAAGGGGTTTTTATTCTTAAATACTACGCTAAGTTAGATTGAAAAATAGACTAATGCCAAGAATATATCAACATTTATATATATAAAACACTTTCCGACAAATTGTCATGTATCCAATTAAAATAATATGTGTTTTTACCACCTACGTTGTCTTTTTATACGTAAGTAGTTAAAACATTGTTGTTTTAAAGTAACTTACTTGTGAAATATAATATACTACTAGTTTTCATAGCACATTTGAACATAATTACCATTAAAACTAATATTTACTATTAAACAATGAAATTACCTAACTCGGAGTGAGTTGAGTTGAATAATGACGGTTCACCCTTTAACACTTACTAATCATCCTAATAATGTTCAGTTTGTACCTTAAAGGGTTATAAACTTCATGATTACTTTGAAAGTATAAACTATTCATTTTAGGAGTCTAGGCAATTCGTCACATTGTCTATGAATATTAACTGAACCTGGAATGGAATAAGGTATGGAGTGAGCTAGCTCTGAAGCCAATCGCATTTGTGTTGACACTCTTGAGGAGTACAGTCGTCTCTTTTTTATAATATAGGAGTAGCAGACGAGCATGCAGTCCACCTGATGGTAAGTGGCTACTACCGCCCATGGACATCTGTAATCAACCCCAGATAGGATTAGATATTCCTACCTGAGGTCGGCCACAGATGCGCCGCTACCTCTCAGGCTACGCCTCGGAAAAGTCTCATAAGAAAGTCAGCCGGCATCCACTGTCATACTCCACTAAAGCGCAAAAACTGCTTCATGCTAGAAATAGGATGGTGACAGAAATGTGACAGAGGTACCATCACGGTAAAACTGAACTTGTTTTATCACTTTTCGAATATCCGTAATATTTACTGGATCTATAATCGACAGGTTAACAAAGAGGACAAGAGTCCTACCTAAAGTCCAACACGAAAGTCTTGCGATCCCTCAAGATTAAAGATAACATCTCAATCATTTCTCTGCTTTACTGCTCTTTAAACCAGATACCAGTAACTTTAAACATCATGAGGCCAAAATAAATAAGTGTGATGATGATACTACCGCTTTCATACCATGGAGAGACCATTTTTAAAGAAGAAGGTACATTGAATTGTGTAAATAATATCATTGTTAATGTTATCCAGTGCCAAGAAGTAATATACATTCGTTGAACAGGAAGAGTAAATTTAGTAGTTGTCTGACAGGAATTTCGGGATTGCCAAGACCAACAATAGATGGAGCTTAAACATGAGATCTGTAAGCGTTACAAAATAATGGCTATTGCCTCCTGAGAAGATTGTTTACGTCCGGCAGATTATGTCTGTGGATACATAGACACATTGATATGCTATTTGATTGTCAACACGTTATTGTCCCACTGGTGGCCATGGATTTTCTCTAAATAAGAAGGGTTTAAGCTATAATCGATCGCCTACACCTAGATACATATACATACAGTCAAGACTATTATTTTGTCAGATTACAGTCCAACTGCTTGGCATGGGATTTTCTCTTAATGAGGGGGGTTTAGACCATATTCCATTGCCTCATCACCGCCAAAAAATTTGTCGATATTTCGTAGCAATTTTCAATCCATTATTTTCTCATTGCTGGGCTCGGGTCTCCTCTCAAGTGAAAGGGATAAAGCCATAGTCCATCGTGATGGCCAAATACGAATTGGTAAAAGCTACAACACCTAGAATTTCTTTTGAAAGAACTCTTTAAAAATGTAGTACGAACACGAGTTTGAAAAATCAGAGGTGTTTTGCATCACTGGGATTCGAACCTTGATTGACTTAACGATTGAGACTAAATATCAACGCCTAGGCTATTACCACCATTCAGGGCCCAATTGTGTAAAAATAGATTCAGAATCCACCAACGCGTGATACTTAAAACACATATCAATTATTCAGTTATTCGTCCCAATCAGAAAGGTTTACGCACATGGGGTACAAATTGAGCCCTTTTGTGTATTTATATATCTTTGAACCCTTGTAAATGTCACTTCACAGATGATATGTTGCTATTTATGTATTCGTAAGCTGCTTCTGTATTTCAATGGAAGTGTGTTCAAAACAAGAATATAAATATATTTTTGGGATGTGTACCTACCTACTTAGGTACAAATATATTTTGTTGTATGTGAATGTACTTGGTGTTGGCACAGAGTAATTTGTACTAGAGATGTTGTCACTTGAGTTCACACTTCATCCTATATCATCATCATACGCTTTCTACAATCACAGCCCCACACTAGGATTCCCTGTATCGTGGGTGTTATGGACACACTCAGGGACAAATACACAAACACCCAGACCCAGAAACAGAAATCTAAATTCATCATTTAGAAATCTGTCTGGCCGAGGATCGAACCCGGGACCCTCTGCGCGTCAGACCGGCATGGTGACCGCTCCGCCACGCGGGTCGTCAATCATCATCATTATGTCCTCCCATTAATGTCCCACTGATGGGCACCGGTCTCCTCTCTGAATGAGAAGGATTAGGCCATAGTCCAGCGCGCTGGCCAAGTGCGTATTGGTGGACTTCACATACCTTAGATATTTTTGTTTTTTATAAATCTCACAGGTATGCAGGTTTCCTCACGATGTTTTTCTTCACCGTTTCAGCAAGTGATAATATATCATTCACTGCTATCATCCTATATTGCTTGTTATAAAATTTAAATAGTTGTCCTTTATTGTCATCCAATGTTTCTGTTATATTTTTCATGTTAGAAGTAGCAAACAAGCGTGCACTCGACATGATGTTAAGTAGCAACTGGCGCAAATGGATATCGGTAATCAACCCCAGATAAGATAGTCCTACCTGAGGTTGGTCACAGATGTATATAAGCCTACGTTACTGTTATTCCTAGGTTCCCCAAGTCACCTAAAGTAGACTATGAAGAAACCCCTTTCTTAGAATATCTCCCTTACCATACCCTGCAAACCACAACACAGCTATAATATGTCCGTAGTTTAACCTTCCACCCCATAAATTCTTGTTATGTGGCAAATGCCGATGACATCTCCATAGATTTATTGCTCTGTGGTGGTTCCTAACAAATAACGTTTCAAAGGACATTAGACGGTCATGTGAAGGAGAGTGGAATTGTTTGTTGGAGTCCCATAAAATGAGAGTACGTATATGTATTTTAGTATAATGTGTCAATTCGTTGGCAGTATGTACCTATGTAGGTATATTCTCGGTACTGTGATTACAGTACAGATAATATATTATTATTTATTTCAATGATTATTTATGAGAATTATTATTTATTTCAAATATCAAGGTAAAAATTGTAATATTAGGCTTCATAGGTATTTTAAACAAGGCGAGTAAGCCGTGCGACGTGACGGCGCAGATAAAATAATATTTTCTTACGAATACCATTAAATTATAAAATTATTTTATCTGCTGCCATACCATTAAATATTATTTTTGTCTGCTGCGGTCCGTGCCTGAGACGCTCAATGTCTGTAGATATAAAAGGAGCCGACGCGATGAAAAGGATTTCTAGTCTGCGTCGTTTCAACATAATATATTTGACCTATATTTTTTCGTTTTCGATCCATTAAAACCTCAACAGAAAAGGTCATTCAGTTAAGGAATATTCAAGCTTACAAAACTGAACCCACCTGACTATTTGGAAATGTAGCGAAGGCGGACTGCACTTTGTGTAGCGCGTGGTCCTGCTGGTGTCCAGGGGGCGGTCGGCCCTTGGGGAAGTGGAACCGGGGTATGACCCGCGCGGGCGCCCCGCTCCGCACTGACCGCTGGAGCGTCGTGTGGGGGGGCGCTGACGCCGGCTTCGGGGGGGTTGAGGCTGCGTAGCTCTGGAAAGAAAAAAAATAAAATGTGAGATATTTATAGTGTAAATTATGATAACTGTTTAAGTCTATGATGGATTTAACATTGCCTAGTGTTACAGTCACATTACACTGATTCATATAAAGATCACATAATTGCTCGTTATTGGTAATTTACGTTACTTTTTTCTATTTTTATATATTTAGAATATTCAGTCTTGGTTTGAGATATGAAATGCAGTCTTGGTTTGCAATGTCTTTTGTAATGGAATTGTGATAAATAAGTGGATAAAGATGTATTGTACCTATTCGTAAATGTTGATGATTATGAAAGAATATATTTTAATTTTGTGATTACTTCTGAGCATTTTATTACTACTCAATATAATCACGAAAAGCAAACTCCACCTAAAGATGTTAATATCGCAAAAACGGTATTATTTTATTGTAAATAAATAACATTGAAGTTAAATATTCTGGGAGGTGACACCAATTTAGAATCTAGATAAAGTAGCAAATTTAACACAATTTCATCTTATTTTTTGGGAAATCTAGAAGACACACATTTGACCTACTAAACTACTTCATACCTACGAAAGTACATACACCACAGACCTGTATTTACTTCAGGTCTGTGACATACACATATATGTAGAAATTACTTTACTAATAGAATAAGTGTTGTAAACAACGTGCTCTACCGTGTATAAAACTTTTAAAAAATAATATAAAAAATCCACTTTTCCATTATCACATAAGTATAATCTCATGCAGTTTTACGATAAGCTTCCGTCGGTAATACTCGTAGGTGCAAAATGACTGCCTGCGTGGCAATGCCGCTTGCTAGAAACTGGGGCATGTTTAATGATAATAATTACTGGTTTACTCGTATGAAAGACTTCGACCTTTTAAAAAATAAAACGTATTGTCTCCTTTTAAGTTTTACAAAAGATAATTTACCAAAAAGTTGTCTACGTAGATGATACTTCTGCAATATTCAACCCATATTTTTAAGTTTAATTTTAAATTCTTATCCAGCTTTTTACTACACCCATTTTGATTTGTAGTATCACTGTGTGCGTTGCTGCTTTAAATTATAAGCCGTATACTTTAATTAAACGTTCCAACTTAAGTGCATTATCAATATTCAGTCTATCGATTTATTGCCTGCCAAAGATCGAAATTTACACATTTAGTAGGCAGATATTGTCAAACTTTAATGGTTGCTACGCAAAACATTGGACAGATTGATTATTAAAAATGGGGGTTAGTCCTCAACGGTAGCAACCACAGCTGTGATTAGCTGCAAGCAGAACAGATCTTTTTAACTTAGTGCTAGATGTTAACCTGCCTATTGTTGGCATTGGCCATTTAGCATTAGATTTTTAATTATGCAGACTTATTACTTCCATCATAGATTAGTAAAGATACTTCGCCGCCTTGAAATTGAATGTAGCCACAAACGGCTTATTAGTAAGTTCTTTTTTGAATTCTTGACAAATAAAAACATTTTTAGAGAATATTTACAAATAAATAACTAATACTGTGTAATTTACATAGTAAATAAATAATTATTTCAAATATTTTAGGGACATTTCAGTACGGAGACGTGGCAAAACTTTTTTACGCAACTATTTCAATTCTCAAAACTGGGTACATTTTCTTGTTAGGAGTGAGTAATCTTTACTAATCTATGACTTCCATAAGCAATATCCATTTATCTACACACTAACTAATATTTGAGCTAAAGTAGGCATAAGTAGGGCACTCATAATGTAATAGATTGATACATTGTGACTTTTAATACGACGTCGTAGTCGTAAATCATTTTGTGTCTTCAGCTCCAGCAAATTTAATCTAAGCTATTTTATAAGTTATCGACGTAATAATAAAATGTCTGACGGAGTGTAAAATTCCTTTTTCTTGGATGAAAGAACAGCCTAAATTATGTGATTAAATCATACAATTTTGGATTATGACATTTGTAGTTGCATAGATTAGTAAAAATACTTCGCTGCCTCGAAATTGAATGAAGCCACAAACGGCTTATAAGTAAGTTCTTTTTTTTTAATTCTTGACAAATATAAACATTTTTAGAGAAAATTTACGAATAAATAACTAATACTGCGTAATTTACATGATAAATAAATAATTATTTCAAATATTTTAGGGACATTTTAGCACGGAGACGTGGAAAATATTTTTTACGCAATTATTTCAATTCTCAAAACTGGGTACATTTTCTTGTTAGGAGTGAGTAATCTTTATTAATCTATGTGTAGTTGTTCCTTTTTCTGTAGATATATTAACTGACTACTTCCAGTCATTGACAATATAGAACCTCGGCATATCTATTTCATTTGTTGTCTATGTTACTTTTCCGAGATTGTCTATTGCCCGAGGGTTGCCAGTATTGGCACACCCGTTAAATGGTTCCAATACTTGGCCTACAATCGTATGATAGTAAAAAGAAATATAATACATTTTTTCGTCTGTAATTAACATCGCAGCACAGATGCCAAATTCAAAATAAAAATAATCATGCGTATGTATATCATGTACGCGTGTTAGATAGCATATTATGTAAAATACAAAGTAGATTAGTATCAAAAATTAAAATATTACTATGTTATTTTAGAGATACTACTAGTGTACGTAAGGAGTGTGACAGTCGTGAGTCATGAGATTTAGGAAACTATATACATATTTACAAAAATCTTTATTTTACGAACGTTCTGATAAAAACTGTATGGTCTCTATAAAATTAAATCAAAATTTTCAGTTTTCATTTTTTCTTGTTTTTAAAACAGGTTCTTTATACAGCACTTTTTGAATGTCAGTATAACTACCACCACTTCACAAGGTGTTTCGTTATGGAGAAAAAGCTGTCATCGTTCTTATCTGTATAAGAAGAAGATCATATCTGTGTAATAGATGATATAAATAAATATATTATATTACAAACATATTTTAATTCCCAGTTCATTGCGCTATAAAATAACAAACGTACAACTAGTTTAACTGGAATGGAGGTGTGAAACTTGGCATAGCAAACTCGGTCCTTTGCCAGAATTGTTGTGGTGTCTGGACGAACAACTCAAGACCGTAATATCTGCTTAAAATTGTAGCTTAACATAAAAACATAATAAATGTATTAAAAAACGAAATAATCAGTTCATGTGGGTAGGTAGGTAGTTTTAATTATTTTAAATATTCTTCATTAATAACTCTTCATAAACTTAATCGGTTGGTCAGTTATTAGGTCATCGAAATTGGACGCTAAATGGAAAATTTATTGAGTTATGTTTATATTAGGCTTCTACTGTTAACTAAATGAACATACATAGCATAATGCTGATAGGCGACATCACAAAAACCAGTAAATAAACAAGTAATTAATTTAAAAAATCAAAAACCCGACTGCACCAAAAAGGCTGAAGTAGAATTTCCAAAAGCAGTGAAATAGGCATTTCATTATTTTTATCCAGAAAGCCAAATACAAAGTTTGATAGTAGGTGTCTGCTTCAAAAACAAAAGATGTTCAAACAATATTATCATATTTTATCCTCGTAGTGTTCATTTACGCTATATAAAGAAACTATGTGTAAAATTCCAGCACGCTTAAGTTCAGCGGTTTCCGTTTGCGTTGATCTCTGGCACAGCAACTCTCTCATTTAGTCAGACAGTCATCTCGATGTGTATATACGAGTATATATGTACTAGCTGACCTGGCAAACGTTGTGTTGCCATATAAATAAAAAAAAAATGTTAAGGATGAACAATCCTTATCACTTAGGTGTAAAAAAAAAGATAGTGGCCGATTCTCAGACCTACTGAATATGTATATAAAATTTGGTGAACATCGGTGAAGCCGTTTCGGAGGAGTACGGTAACTAACACGAGAATTTTATATATAAGATATATTATATAATGTATATGTAATCTCCTCTTAATTTCCGTTATTTTGACACCCTACTCGATAGGTTTGGTTAACTTTTTTTAAAACGTGTTACTATTTTGCGAAAAAAATCACCATTTACGGTCTATAAAATATATAACTTCAGTAAATCAAAGTTTCGGTCATTATTTTACCTCGTTAGAGGTAGCATTTCATTATTTTTATCCAAAAAGCCTGATACAACATGTCATAGTGTTTGCTTCAAAATTGACGCTTGTTCAAATGAACTTTTAACCCTTATTTTACCCTCTACGGGGTTGATTTTTCGGAGGGGGATAAATAAGTGCGTCCTTGTTCCTATCCAGAAAGCCAAATACATTTTTTTATAGTAGTTGCTTCAAAATTAAAGGATTTCAAAAAAACTGTTTTCCCCTATTTTACCCTCTTAAGGGTAGAATTTTCAAAAGGCCTTTCTTAGTACTTATTCAAGCTATATAGAGAACCTGTGTGCAAAATTTCAGAACTGTAAGGTACTTGGTTTAGGCTGTACGTTGATTTTGGAAAAATGAAAAAGTCATTTAATTAGTCAGTCAGTCAGTCACCTTACTGTTTTATATATATAAAAATATGTTTTTATAATCTCCGTTTAATTTCCTTTCATTTGATACCCTACTCGATAGGTTCGGTTAACTTTTTTTTTAAATGTCTTACTATTTCGCGCCAAAAATCCGCCATTTTGATTTTTTTTTTACTAACACCTATCTAAGGACACTCGGGTCGTTGAGACAAATATAATGACACTTTAACTGTTGAAATTCATCCAGCCGTTTGTTAGATCGGATCAAATAAAGAAAGACAAACATACAAGATACGCGCGAAAAACATAACCCTTCCTTGGCAGTCGGGTAAAAACAAACATTGAGATAAACTTCGATACAAACCCGACAAACCGACTGAGCACACTTTGAACCTCTCTCTACAATCTCTCTACAATCTAAATCGGTCGTATACCGCCTTTTTCATAACTCGGTAAAACGCACCGCCTATAAAAATAATTTGTTTCAGCTTTCCCGCAAAAACCAAGACTCATTATGTACTTCGTTGAATGTTATTCCCGTTTGCAACCCGACTTCCCTGAGGACTGTGGAGAAAATTGTACATAAATATCCGCGTCAACTAAATCTTGAATGTATGTCGCGAACATAATTACAAAGTATACATTTTATTTAGCGTAAAAAGTATTTTTGCATTGCTTTTTGATTCATGTTGTGAGCGATTATTTCAAAATGGATACAATATTTTTTGTATATAGTGATAAGTAATTAATTATAGATCCTAAATTATTATTTGTGATGAAAAATGGTTAGAGAAACCTCCAGGTGATTTTCAAATATCTATTAAATTATATCCAATTTAATACACTTCGTATTTTTTTAATTTTTTATTTAATGGCGTCTCATTGCCATCATATTGAATTTTGATTACCATTGTGTGATTCATGACCATCGCAAGATTAAAACAAATCGATTGACGTAAGAATCATCAAAATCGGCCTACGCGTTTGATCTTTAGAGCGCTACAAAGGAACAGACAAACATACATACATGCATACATACGTTAATAAACACATTACCCTTTGCGTCGCGAGGTCGGGCAAAAAATACGACCTACATTAGAAACGTCGCATGAAGGGAGCTTAAACAATGGAAAATGAGTTTTTTATGTGCAAATATAAACGTGGGTGGCGAACGTAACAAAAATAAGGCAGGCATTGTGGCGCCTATTGAATGGCGATCATTTTTCATGTCTTTATTATGTCCAGGCAACATTGTATCAGGATTCAGTTCGGACACGTTTTAGTAGATTATACGACCTATAATTACTTGACCTTATGACATCACTAAGCCATGAAACCAATAAATGTCTTTAAAATTAAATCTTCCTATCTTAAATGTACGACAACGCCATCTATGATTGCACTTAATCATTAAACTCTGTCAGAATATTTTTTAGAAAACTTTTTAAACCGATTAAAAGAAATTTAAATTTAATGTATAAGAAATTTAGAATATCTGAACACATACATACATATTTCGGACACAATTGCGAATAAGATTAAAATTGGCGTCAGAATCCGACCGAAACAGATCCTTATACTGTGGAAACTGTCAGCGACATTTTCTCATCGCCAAATGCCACAAGCAAAATAGTTGCTAAGTTCACGTTGTCAGATTCTCACAAGAACTTGCAGACTGTAATAAATGTCAGAGATTTTAGGAAGGTCACGAAGTATCTTACGCTCGTTAAGTGTCCCGAAATTTAGCTACGCAGACATTATTTTGTTGCTAACGATGTCGAATGTTATGACACGGCTCTGAACGGCCATTTGTACAAATTGTTTTTATATTATAGTTGTTTTTGTATTTCGTTATTTGGAATAATGTTGTGTATTTATTCCTTATAGATAGTAGATGAAATAATAGACGTAATTCCACTGAATAACATACTAACTCTTGTCTGTAATGTTAGAAATACCATGTTTGATGTTATGTGAGTAAGATGGAACATTTTGTATAAATACATCAGCATAATCACACTATTTAGGCCGTCGTGCGACACTACACAAATTATGAATTTTACGACTAAAATCAAGCCCAGATAACATTAGTTTCCTTTCTGAGATCGACTACAGATGCGTTAAGGACGAAGATGGAATGTCTTGGAAAAGTTACGTCTCCCTTAGCACACCCTTCAAACCAAGATCCAGCAGCGCATAACATTACATTATTAGCATTACGGTATTAGGCAGAAAAAGGTGTGGCTGTGGCGGTGGCGCTACCGGAATCGAACCACAGAGAGTTCTACCACCTTCGTATATAAAGAGGCGTAATAGTTCCGTCGCAGCCGAAGCACAAAAACTTAAACTATCTTTGAAAAATGTGGCCGCTACATCATTGTTGAATTTTAATTGTTCTGAACAAGGTTTTATTTTTTATTATCGAATAATGCCGAAAAAGCACCCACGCGACACAATGACTCTTAAATTACATTTTTTGTGATCATCATTCCCCTTTGTTTTTGTGTTCTGATGCGAATTGAAGTTGGATTAAATTAAATTGAAATATTAATTAGCATCAGTCCATTATTATTTTTCATCATTAAATTTTGATTATATTCTGCTCTATGCTCTCCAAATGTATATGAAATACTGACTAAAGTACACGAAAGTTATGAAAATTTGTCAAGAGAAACATAATCTTTGTTTTATGTCAGTTTTAAAGTAGAACAACGACGTTGCTACGTAGATAACAATTGTATAAAAGTTCCCGCTGGTACTTGGCTTAAGGGCGTTAATATTCTCTTACTTATGACTCGTTCCAACACTTCTAAGTCTGTCTCACACAGCGCAATGAAAACCGATGTAAAACTCTTATTCCATTTGGTTTGACTGCTGGTGCCTTGACTACAGATGGATTACATGCTAGACCCTTTGGTTATAAATACAACAACAATAATAGCAAGAGTTCGAAAGGTGATAGAATCAGTATAGTTTGATCAGGGAAGTACCACCACACCACCTATTTGTAATGTAAAACATTTTTTGTGATTGATGAAAGGGTATAGATGCTGGCTGACTCGCGTATGAGTTAAGTACCTTAGACCTCAAAGTGGCAACACACGTTTGAGCGGCTTTAAGTAAAACTAATATTCACATATAATATAAGGTACTCGTTATAAATGTAAGATCCTTGCAAAAATACTATGTTCTGTAAATAAATGATTTAATTTGAATACACATGTCTAAGGGCGTAAATAGCCAATTAATCAACAGGTATGCTTGTATTCTACTTCAATCTAATAAAAAAATCCAAAATATCCATTCGAAAGACAAGGGCTATTTTGTACCGTGTAAAATGTTCGCACCATTTTACATACTTTTAAGAAGATTCTTTTGTTCACTAACAAAAAACTTAATTCAAATAAAAATTCCTCGTGTGAAAATACGAAATTCTTTTGAAAATTACGTTTTAGCTTTATGCACTGAAACGTCGTAAAGCGATTACTAGTCTAGACGAGTTTTTTGACCTTTGAAGTAAAAAACGTAATAGAAAGTAAATATGAATAAATAACTAAAAAAGAAAGGTGGTAGAACCCTTTGTGGTTCGACTCCGGCGGCACCACCGCCACCTATTTCTGCCTCATAACAGCAATGTTAAACGCTGCTGTGTTCTGGTTTGAAGGGTGTGGTAAGGGAGACATACATTTCCGAGGCGTTCCAGCTTAGTCCTCAGAGGTGCGGCGCATCTGTGGCAGACCTCAGGTAGCAATATTTAATCCTATCTGAGGTTGATTACAGATGTCGGCGGCAGTAGCCATTTACCATAAGATGGACTGCATACTCGTCTGCTACTCCTATATTATAAAAAAACCTAGAAAATGTTAAGAGGAACCTACATTTGCCTAAGAGGTATAATATCCTGAGGTATATGAAGTTTGCCATCCCGGAAACTATTTCCGGAGTGGGAAATTATTTCCAGAGTTAACAGAAGTATTTCCTAAACACTTTTCATTCTTAAAGAAATACATTCCCACTCCATTACTATCCCCTAATGAAGAAGTGCTCAGTTGTGGCACAGTAAGGTAAACTTCAGTGATAGTGATAGTGATAGGGTTATTGGTTGAATCTCGGCCGCCTAATCAGGAGGATAGAGGTTCAAATTACAGACAAGCATATAAAATATTTTCAAAGCTACGTGCGTTCCTGTTCTATTAATCTTTATAAAACATATTATTTTTTCTATAATTAAACATTGGAGGGAAACCTGCACTATTGAGAGCTCTTAATAAATTGTGCCCTCAAAGGTGTATGAAGCCTGGCAATATGCACATGGGTAGCGTGGTGGATTATGGCATAAATCATTCTCGCTATGGTTCTACCTCCTAGTTCTAACCCGTGCCCAGCAGTGGGACAGAGCTCTGTCATCCTCAAAATATCATAACGCACTTGCACTACACTATTTATACAATACACTATAAATGGGACAATTATTTAATCCCTAGCTTATGACTAAGCTTTGCGAGAAATGATTAACAGAAACAATGAATCATCTTACATTTAATTTAACATGAAATAACAGGTCATAGACGTCACAGTATTAATGTTAACTTAAGATGAATTAACGCATTCTGGAAATAATAACAAAATTTGTACTCATTTTTTGCACTAGTTTAATTTTACTTATAACTAGCTGACCCGGTAAAGTTTGTACCGCCTGAAAATCTTTTTATCAAATATATTTCATATAAAATATAGCCTATGTTACTCGTGGATAATGTAGCTTTCGAATGGTGAAAGAATTTTTAAAATCGGTCCAGTAGTTTTTGAGCCTATTCATTACAATCAAACAAACAAAGTTTTCCTCTTTATAATATTAGTATAGATTAACAACTGTATTTGAAGGTAAAACCCCCAAGATAGAAACGTGACTTGCTTTAAGGAGAACTATTTAAATAAACGCTTTCTACACTCACAGCCCCACACTAGGATTGCCTGTATCGTGGATGCCATGGACACACACATAAACAAATACACAAACACCCAGACCCAGAAACAGACACCTAAATTCATCATTTAGATATCTGTCTGGCCGGGGATCGAACCCGGGACCCTCTGCGCGTCAGACCGGTATGGTGACCGCTCTGCCACGCGGGTCGTCAAACGCAAAATTCTATTACACATAAAAAACCAATTGGCATTTAATTTCTCATAAATCGTAGCTTGATTAATGAATTAAGTTAATTAGTCGATGTTTGATAAACACACAAGAGCAATGGACGCAAAACAAATTTGCATGCCCAATCACGCAATTAACACGGTTCAATGACCGAATGACTTAGCTACAACAACGAATTTGAGATATATCTATAGTTTCAATACTTCAGATCTCAATTATATACTGTCTTAGCTGAAGTTCTAGACACAGACATGTAGACTAAATTATAATGCCTCATGTAATACTCACATCTGCCTCATAACAGCAGTGTTAAGCACTGCTGTGTTCCGGTTTGAAGGGTGTGGTAAGGGAGACATACTTTTCCGAGGCGTATCATCTTAGTCCTCAGGGGCAGCACGCATCTGTGGCTGACTTTAGGTAGGAATATCCAATTCTATCTGGGGTTGATTACAGATGTCCATGGGCGGCAGTAGCAGTGCTATTCCCATATTAAAAAACGAAAAAAAAGCTCTAATGATATCTTTAAACTAGAACACAATGTTTTATGACCAGTAATGTGGCTGCAGTGTTACCTCAGTAACTGTACTAAGCTCTACCACCTTATTAGAAGCCCACTCAAAAATAATTTCGGTATTACGAGTATCATACAATGACGACCCGGAGCGGAGCGGTCACCATACCGGTCTGACGCGCAAAGGGTCCCGGGTTCGATCCCCGGCCAGACAGATATCTACATGATGAATTTAGGTTCCTGTTTCTGAGTCTGGGTGTTCGTGTATTTGTCTATGTGTGTGTCCATGGCACCCACGACACAGGGGATCCTAGTGTGGGACTGTGAGTGTAGAAAGCGTTTAAAGCGTTTAATGCGCTTTTGTTACGCTAATATTCATCATCGACCCATTATTGTGCCACTGCTGGGCACGGGTCTTCTCTCAGAATGAGAAGGATTAGGCCACATTTTTTATAAATCTCTTAGGTATGCAGGTTTCCTCACCATGTTTTCCTTCACCGTTTCAGCAAGTGATAATTAATTACTAATATGCACATAACTTTTAAATCAGAGGTGCGTGCCTGGGATTTGAACCTCGGACCCCTCGGTCGAGAGGCCAAGTTTCTTAACCACTAGGCTATCACTGCTTTTTATGCTAATACTATAATTTATACTTATATTAAAATTTGTAGTTATTCCAAAAAATAACAATAATAGCACATATTTGCTTGCTATGATTAACATACTTCAAAACAAATTATTTAATCTCCTTGCTTCAAACACAAACGTTAATTTCCTTTCTAGATTTTCTACGACAATCTTAGTGAAAATATAGTGAATAGTTTTTAACTCTGAAATCTAAAATGAACGTTAGATAAACCTTAGATTTCCAACATTTTCTAAAAAGAAAAATCTATTACTCTCTTGACGGGAATCCGCATTGACGTCTGACTTATTTTCAATTAAGTCTGACTTTATTACGTGATTTCTATTACAGGAGATAAGATCTGCTTCAATCAGTTGCTGCCTCAATTTTAATTTCTGCTGTAGGATCTTTATGAAAATGACATCAGTCAATTACAATTTTGTTTCATAACTTCTAGTTGAGGCAAATCGCTTGTATATTTTTGATACACGGGTTTTTAGGTCATAGCTGTTGCCAAGTATGGTAAGATCTATCTAGATGATAGCTACATACTTGATCATGTCTGTTTCGCATATTACTGTACCATTGCTGGATATGGGTTTTCTCACAGAAGAGGATTAAGGCTGCGTTCACATAAAACTTATTATTAGCCTTCGTGTGTTCGTGGTTTATTGTGATCCGTAGTGACTACGTGAAATCACAGGCTACGTCTTCGAAGCCTTTTGACGTACGCTTCACAAAAATTTAATAGAAACCAGAAAACTGTGCATCGCTCGCAAACAGTACCCTTACCAGGAGTTTTTACGTTTTGACAAATATGACTGTTTTGGTATTTGTTTACGTATTTGCCCATACAAATTCCAATCAGCGCCCCTAGCGGATTGTGTCAGAACTAGGAAATCGTATTGGCCCATACGTAAACAAATACCAAAACAGTCATATTTGTCAAAACGTAAAAACTCCTGGTAAAGGTACTGTTAGCGGTTGAAAATACGTTAGGTTTGAACGCGGCCTTAGGCAATAATCTACAACGCTGGCCAAATGCAGATTGGTAGACTTCACACACCTTTAAAACCATTGTAAAGAACACAAGCATTAAAGTTTCCTCGCAATATTTTCCCCGTCAATAACTAATTTATAACAGCACATTTACGTAAACAAATTAAAATAAAATATTTCATTAAATAAATAGACTCTGCTTAAATTTAAAGGTCTAGACGTAGAATAAACATTGTTGTCGGCCTAGCTCGCTAGATCGTCAGACAGATCGCATACCAACAGTGAATAGATTGTTTTGGTCTGATGCTTTGATAAATAAAATAGAAAGATGCTTCACTGCCTTGAAATTGAAGGCACACAAGGATGATTTTAATTTTTTGGCTTCTTAAAAATAAAAAAATCATTTTAGAGAAAATTTACATATAAATAACTAGCAACACATAATTTACGTAATGAATAAATATTTCAAGCATTTTAGGGACATTTTAAAAAGATGTGGCCACACTTTATTTACGCAACAATTTCAATTCTCAAAACTGGCTACAGTTTCTTGTTAGAAGTGATCAATCTATGTATTTCACTAATCTAAGATCAACAGTGAATTGATTGTTTTGTTCAGATGTTAAATAAATAGAATAATACGAGCGTGCTCGCAGAATTCCAAACACGTGCCCGTTGAAACAAAACTGCATAAAACGGTTAACATTCCAGCTTCGAACAGAATGCAGCTGTATTTTGAGCGTGAGTGTATGGTGTCAACTTTATTTTTGTGTTACTACATGGGTCTCTTTGAAAAGGTAAAAAGAGTTATTCTTCAAGGAGGTCGTTGTGTTGGCGACTCCTTTGGTGTTGCAAAAGTCCATCTTAATGTTTTATCTGCCGTATGGCTATGTTTAAATGAATTACACAAAAATAAAATTTTCACCATCTACCGTTTATTTTATAGGGTAAAAATTCTTGACTAAATATTTTTTTTTACCAGAAAAGCATCTAAAATTAATCGAGTTACCACAAACATGAAACTTTAATAAATTAAAAATGATAGAAAATCGATTGATTAAAAAGGAGGGTGTTTCTTAATTCGACCGTATATATGTTTTTTAAAACGTCAGATATAAAGAAAAAGTCTTTAATTCTTGTGAGAACAAATATAAGTTAAGAAGTAAGAACCTATTATAGATTTTCTGCCATAGTTAACAATCTCTTTCGCCGTATTAAATCGCGTCCATAAATCACAGCAACACTTAAGCGATTCCTTAGAGTAGTTTTGAAAGTCGTCCCTAATCACGGTCGCCGGTCCTAAGCCGGGACTTGTACTATATCAAGCGAGTAGCGAGTAACTATCAAAAAATGTAATAATAGAATACACTAACCTGAAGAAAAGACAAATTATTAGAGTAATCATCATCAGCAACCCATTACTGTCCCACTGCTGGGCACGGGTATCCCCTCAGAATGAGAAGGATTAGTCCATAGTCCACCGCGCTGGTCAAGTGCGTATTGGTAGACTTCACATACCTTTGAGATTTTTTTTTACAAATATCTCAGGTATGCAGGTTTCCTCACGATGTTTTCCTTCACCGTTTAAGCAAGTGATAATTAATTTCTAATACGCACATAAATTTCAAAATCAGAGGTGCCTGGGATTTGAACCTCGGATCCCTCGATCGAGGGGCCGCGTTTCTTAACCACTAGGCACTAGGCTATTAAAGTAAACATAACCTAAAATTTTAAATAAAAATTTAAATAATCATAAAATTAAACATATAAAATAAAAACTAGCAAAAGCGATCATTCTATACGCACTGTTTGTCTCAAAATGTAATGAGTGTTACAACTTATGTCGTAGCCTACTACTGACTATAGCAACCATCAAACAACCAAAGAGGCATCATACACTGAAGGCGATAATCTGATGATTCTGAAGATTGAGATTAAATGTCTCTACCATAGCTCTACCATGTATCCATTCTGCCAAAGTAAACAGTTTAAGTAATAACATCGAACAGACACTTGATAATATCCTGACTGATACTTGATACTGACTGTGATCAGTAATATTATTACTTATCGCAACAGAATACAGCAGTATTAAGCACTGCTGTGTTCTGTTTTAAAAGGTTAGAGACGCATATGTACTTGCCTACCTATATAAGAAACCTGCATGATGGCAGCATCATGCAGGTTTCTTATCTCTTATACCACAAAGTGACGTCAGAAGATAGAGTAGAAAGACGTCAGAGAACGCCTCTACACCGCATCTATGCAGTACACACTTTAAAACACAACAGGGAACAAGGAACAAATACTGTAGGTATTACCCATAGATTAGTAAAGATACTTCGCCGCCTTGAAATTGAATAAAGCCACAAACGGCTTATTTGTAAGTTCTTTTTTTGAATTCTTGACAAATAAAATATTTTAAGAGAAAATTTACGAATAAATAACTAATACTGTATAATTTACATATTAAATAAATAATTATTTCAAATATTTTAGGGATATTTTAGCACGGAGACGTGGCAAAACTTTTTTACGCAACTATTTCAATTCTCAAAACTGGGTACATTTTCTTGTTAGGAGTAAGTAATCTTTACTAATCTATGGTATAACCTATCGCAGCCAATTTCTTCTCAATTATATTCATAATTTGACCAAAATAGATTTTATAGTATAATTTTCTCGCCAGCTATAGAACAATTTTGTAGGCGCCATTAGTTAAGCGTTAAGGCAGAATTTCAAATCGTTTCTCAGGGGTTAATGGGCTAATTTAACTTTTCTCATAGTTACTGCTTGAACGACCTCTAAATTGTATGTGTTTAGTACAATAGTTCCAAGTTTTATGTTTAAAATAGGAGAAGTAATTTTGCTATTGCATTTAATCGTTTGTTTTAATTAAGCTGTTTAAATTGTATTATTGCGTGGTTAATTTGTCATGAAATTAAAAACGCAGTTTATTTCCAAAATTATTGCAGATATATCATGTAAAAGTTTTTGATTACTATGTTTATATGTAGTTTCGTGCTAAGTGCCCGCACTCAAATTCTGAAGAAGTATTAGTAAAGAAAAAAATAGAATTAGAATATGCCTGATAACAATGGATTATGTTTTTAAACATTTTAACACTTTAGTGCGAAAACAGAACATAGTAGTGCGTAAAACTAACAATGAAGACATAAGTTTGAGGGCATTTTCGAGAACAACATTGATGTAGTACATACGTGTCAAGCTAAATAGTTGCTACGAATTTTTTATTTACGCAACTATTATTTCCTACAAAAAATCGCTAGCCCAATCGACGTCATATTACATAAACCCGAATGGATCCGAATAAAAATGCCCGTTCCTCGTATTTATGTTTTAAATGAGTCATGAGAGCATTGGAAGCAGCACGTACAGTACAATTCGCAATGGATTCCCTGTTATAATTATAGCGCGGCGGCACGGGCGCACGACCATGGTATAAATAGTCCCGCATGTCCGCGCTGCGCCACGCCAAATCGGGAAACGCCAGGCCGATAGACTAGCTTTGATGATAGATGTGGAACACGCAAGCTTGTAATATCAGTAATGGTTGTAATGGATATCTTGCTTTGGGATAAAAAATTACCGGCACGCGTTGTGTTTACACCTGTTGACTTTTAAATCGACTGTGGTCATGTGCTGACCTTATATTCATATTCATATTTTTTTATTTGCTAGAATAATGTACAAAAGTTCTTAAAATTATTTACGATTCTTTTCTGCGTTTCTGCTTGTCGGACTATATTTTATTCTTAAAAAAAGTGGTGGAACGTTCATCATATAGGTTTGACGCGCAGAGAGTTCAGTGTTCGATCACGGCCAGACTGATATCTAAATGATGAATTTAGATATCTATTCTGCGTCTAGGTGTTCGTATATTCATTTTTTGTGTGTCCACGATACAGGGTATGAGTGTGAGGCTGTGTGTAGACAGTCATCGAGTCATTGAGGGCATAGATGTTTTCCGAGCGTATGTAATATGTATGTTTTATTCTTTGGCAAGCCCTGCAATCCAAACGGCTTGACGGATTACCTTATGAGGTGCCGGTGGATTCGTTTAAATTGTTATATTGTTAGTGGCTATACCTGTAAGGACTCGAGTTTTTTTGTTATTATAATAATGTAGTTGTTAAAACATTATTACTAATTGTATTCTTAGTAGATCTTACTAGATCAGAGAAATGAATACCACACTGGGTTAATCTTACGCAAATATTATATTTTTGAAGTTTTTCTGTATTAAAAATTAAACATCACTAGATTTAAAGTTGTAGGAAACATCTATCTAAGAAAATCAAAATGCCTGAAACTGATTTTTTTAAAGTTCTTAAAACCTATAAATTCTACGGATCCACTCGTCCAGTGTAGCAAGATATGGCCTAAACCTTTTTTACTCTAGAGAAATTCGTACGCAGCTTACGTTGCTGGGTTGCTACCGAGTTGGTGATGGAATAATTTACTAAACCCAAAATATCGCCTAAGCTAATGGATTGTATATTTATTTTGTACGTGTTATCTAATAGTATAGATCTACATTTTTCAATATATCTAGTATAACACCATATATAAATTATTTTCAGTAATTATTTTTTGTCTTTTTTAATTTAAATCGCAATAACTTAGTAGAATCCTTGTAAATGTTCTAAAGTACAAAGATGTTAGATAGACCTTACATAGGATTGTAGTGTGTTTCCTTGTTTGCTTGTCGTCCATATAAGCTCGCACTTATTAGGATACATTTATTTATTGCGCACGGAAACTTCTATATCGCAAAACCTAATATGATAAGGCGGATTTGCTTCTTATGAAGAACTCGAGCAGTCTACGAGGTGGTAAGACATTGCCGCTTAGCATTAGCCAGGGGGAAGGATTTTGAGTCTAAAATTCAGAGGTTTAAACTTTCTTTAATTCTTAAGCAAATTCCTCATGTTTATTATAGCTGTAGTCAGGATAGAGTTATGAGTCAAACCCCTTTAATGTGCAGTGACGTAGTAAGAGGTACTGATTTCTATAGAAATCTGTTGTTGAAGAGGTCAACACAAAATGAGTGTCGCAAGTGAATACATTTAGTTTACTCAAGGTCGATCAGAGATGTATTACTACCCTTTTTTACTTGTTTTTAATTTTCTCGTGGGAAAGCCCTTCATGGGTTCCTCTCAGCTGCGGAGGCAGCGGAGAAAATATGCCGGACTCCTACCGGCTTAAAACCCCACGGTGTTCCTCTGGACGCCCTTTGTAGGGACCACTGGTACGCTAATGAAGACTAAGTTAGAACGCCTGGTGGAAATGTGTCAGCTTTACCATACAATTTAAGCCTGAACAAAGCAGCCTTCAACTCTGATATTATAACAGCATATAAGTATGTCAAAAATTGAAGCTACTCGCAGACAAATAACGTAGGATTTTACCAAGTAGAGACATTCCTAAAGATGTGAATAGATATTTATTCTCGCTGCAATAAAAAAGTGATATTCTCCAACGAACCTTCAAGTAAATAGATTTAGATTGCTATTTCACGCTCAATTTAAATCTCTCATTTTTTTGAAATTTAAAGGGAAATATGTGAACAAATTTAAGAAATACTCTCGACTTTCTTCATAGTAGTAGCTACTAGCTACTACTATGAAGAAAGATGGTTGAAAATATAAAAACAAATGTTTAGAATATACTATCTCGTATATTTAATTTTTCTCTTAACAAGACGCCTCGCCAGACTATCTTTTCACACGTTTTAATTATGTACTAGTTTGCACTAGTTTAGTCTAGACTTGCATTTTTTAATTAAGATCCTTTTTAGATATATTATGACAGCAGTAAACATGCAGTGCACCTGAGGTCATTGTCGTCCATAGACATCTGTAGCTAACCCAGAATTTACCTTTGTTTTTTTTTTGTTTTCGAGGGGGAAACCTTCAAAAGGTACTCGACGACGTGGGAGCGACGCCGCGACGATGTGGGATTTTTACCGCACTAAAATTACCCCCCTGTGGCCGTCCTCAGCTCTTGGTGGAGTCTCCGGGATTTCCAATGGATGGACAGGCAGGGGATACCGTAGCCCTATTCTAGTCCCGGAACTACAGGGACAAACCCAGAATTTACCTAGAATCTATCTTTGGTCGGTGTCAAAGGCACAAGATGGAACGCCTTATACGAGTAGTTGTGTCTCTACCACAGCAGCACACTTCAAACAAGAAAACAGCAGTTAACAATCCTCTTCGACATAGGTAAGGCCGTGGTTCCGAAGGTCCTCGACAGTTGACAACATTCCCTGACAGTTGAACGACAAATAATTTCTACTATCCCTTCAATAATTATGATACATTTGAATAACAAGACTATTTTATATATAAGGGATAAGATTAGATATGTGAGTATATAAAATAAAGAAATTTCCCTAAAATATGATATTGAATACTTAGTAAAGGTTCTGTATGTTTAGGGCTTTTTGTAAGACCTTATATTCCTCCTTTTACCCTCATTCATACAGGCCCTTTGTTCATAATCACCCTCATAGACCCTTCAATAGGTATTCATAGATTTTCAGATAATTTACATCTTAGTTCCTTATTTGCCTTAAATAATGCGCATTTCAAATTTGCATTTCCACTGCTTATTATCATACAGAAAATCCGCGCTACATATGGCAATACATATATAATACACGAGTTAATATTATGGTTTAGGTTGGGTTAAGGTTTTACTACCAGCGAGTCAGCGATATTTTATATTTATTAACAATTCTCGAAACCTAAATTAAGATTGCAATTAGTATAAAATAATAGGAATATTTTAAATACATCACAAAATAAGTGGTAGAGCAAGATCGTTTCTCCCAGGAGGTACCGCCGCCAAACCTATTTGTAGCGTTAAGGAGTTGTGCTTTTCGATGGAAGGGTATGGATGGATGTCGACTGACTTAGATACTTGGTTGTTGTTCATGTACATGTCAGTAATGTCAATGTACGATATGCTATCAGGTGTATGTGTAACTGTAAGTTCTTTATCTTCAGTGATCACGGCTCCACGTCTGGCATCACATACCATAAGGGAACTGTAAACTTTTGCATTGCATAATTCATAATATAATATTAGGCAATATTTTGATTTCACTTTTCAGGAGCAGTGTGATAGCTATTTGATATTCTTAAATATTTTTCGATATAAATAGAAAATAAAATAAAATATATCACTCTATTTTCTGAGCTGTGTAAATAATAAGACACGTACCTTTTTACGATCCAACGTGCCTTATTCTACGATAAGACTATAAGCGTGCGGTGTTCTCAGAACTTCATGAATTGCTAAACGCAGAAAAATATAAGAACATGGTTAAAGCGCTATGCTACGCTAGACGAGTCAGCGATATTCTTTATGATATCACCTCCACACTCTCGTTATGTTATCAACACATGCTTGTCACAAGTTTGGTTCAAATGTTTGACAAATGTAGCGAAGGTTGAACAACTAAGGGAATAATGTTTGTGTTAATGTTTTTTTTTAATTTTAAAAATCGATATACCTTTTTCATTTGGCTGCCACACAAGATTTTGTGGCGATTTTTTATTTAACTAAAGTAGCAACGAACACGTACTACTTACGTGGTAACTATTTATTATTCTATGGTACTGCGTCTAATAGTAAGTGGTCACTGCCGTTTACGTACATCTGTAATAAATTCTAAGTAAGATTGGAGACCGATAAGTATGACTCGTATGTCCCTTGGGTAGGCAACAGATTGAATAAGAACGCCACACGTGTTTCGCTATTTGACTACACCCTTAAAACTAGAAAATTGTAGCGATTAAAAGTGCTGTTATAAATGCAAAGTGATTAATGGTGTGTAAAAATGGTAATGAGAAGTGGTGTTGTTCTACACAAACCATTAGTTTCAAATTGAAGGTGGTAGAACCCTTTGTGGTTCGACTCCGGCGGCACCACCGCCACACCTATTTCTACCTGATAACAGCAGTGTAGCGCTGCTGTGTTCCGGTTTGAAGGGCGTGGTAAGGGAGAGAGACTTTTCCGAGGCGTTCCAGCTTAGTCCTCAGGGGTAGCGGCGCATCTGTGGCCGACCTCAGGTAGGAATATCTAATCCTATCTGGGGTTGATTACAGATGTCCATGGGCGGCAGTAGCCACTTACCATCAGGTGGACTGCATGCTCGTCTGCTACTCTTATATTATAAAAAAAAAAATCTAGTTATTAAAAAATAAAATATGTGTGTTTTGAAAAGGCTTTTCAAGAGTGTAAGAATAAAATATTGATGTTACTGCGATCGGTGAGTGTATGTTTTATAAAAGGCTTGTCGAGAGTGTGGAGTAGGCTTTATACTACAACTAGAACAACGTAATCTCGAGGGAACCATTCGTTTGAGGTTCGTTTTTATGAGGAACACATAATCGCTTTATGTAGCAACAAAAAGTTTGTATCGCATAGTTATGTGAACAACGATGTAGGTGATTGATAGTATAGTGGGTTATATATCTATACCCTCAGTATGAGTTTTTAGGTTTTTACAAAAAAATAAGAAGTATTTGTTTACGTACTTGCCCATACATTTCCAATCACGGTAATCACAATACCTAAACAAATACAAAAACAGTTATTTTTCGTAAAAACAGTTTAAAATCAGAAGGTGCCTATAACTAAACATGCTTAGATCATGTGTGCATTCCATTTCTATATTAGGGATGCATTAGCCATTCGCGTATTTTAGATTTGGTCGTGTGGTATAAGATTGAGATACGATTACTTTTTAGTTTGAGGCAACCACAGTTAATAAAGCATATTTAATTCGTGAGCATCGGAATTTGGTCGCCAGCTTCAGATGAACAGAAACCATGATATGATTGTCCACGCTCGCTGGACAAATGCGGTGGTCATATCAATGCTACCGTCAAGTACTAGGTCAAACATTGGATAGATTTATCTACACTAATATTATAAAGAGGAAAACTTTTTTGTTTGTTTGGTTGTAATGAATAGGCTCAAACTCTACTGGACCGATTTTAAAAATTCTTTCACCATTCGAAAGCTACATTATCCACGAGTAACATAGGCTATATTTTATATGAAATATATTTTGAGGCGGTACAAAGTTTGCTGGGTCAGATAGTTATTAATAATTGGTTTGTGACAGTAAAGATCGTGTTCCGATCCTACAAGATACAGATAAATGTATTTGTTGTACAAATTGTTAAAAAAATATTGTAACTAACAATTTTATTTATTTATTATTTATTATTTATGCACACACAATATAGATACAAGAAGAAAAAAAACACATATGAAGAAATCGTATGTACAAAGGCACTGCTTATTTCTGTAAGAAATTTCTTCCAGCAGACCTGTGAGTGGATAGGGGGGGTGCAGAATGGTAGAATATCTGTGTACTTATATAAAGATGTTAAAATAACATTACATGTTATATGACATATACTATATATAAATTATATATATGAACTACTTAGATAAGGAACTATAATACTCTTTAACTCTTTTAATTGAGTCTGCAAGCCTATTTTATCAATAAATACATTTCATTTGATTTTATTCAGATTGCCGCGAGTTATGCCAATTTAATTCCAGACCGATTAAAAGCAAATCAGAGTTGGATTGATTGGATTATTCGATTCAGAACCGATATTTAATAACATATGACATGTGATACGTATAATATGAATACATGTATGCACATTAGACAACTTAATTATTTCAGTCTACACCTACAAACAAGCTGTACGGAAACGATTTGATAATTAAGCACTTAATTAGTTGTAAAGCAAATGGTTTGCATTTAGCTTATAAATATCCTAGAGTAAATATAAAATTGTATTGCAATTCTTTTGTGCACGTGGGTGTCTATTACAAACTTTATTTTCCTGGTTGATTTTGATCAATAAATTAAGAATATCGTCGTCAATCCATTTCGGTCTCGCACGGGTCTCGTTTCAAAAAGAGAAGAGGGTTATGTCATAGTTCACCGCGCTTGCCACTTGCAGATTATTAGACTTTATACGACTTGGAGAACTTTTAAGGAACTCTTTTTTATTTTTTTCCTTCATGAGTGATAATTAATTTTGAAAAATGAAAGGTACCAAGGATTCGAATTTCTGACCTCCCGATGGAGGAGCTGAGTCGCCGGTTGTTCAGTTCAAAATTCTAGAAAACATGTCTTTGGTTTATTTTTTTTTAATTTGGTTTACATCCATTAAATTCTTCAAAAACTGAGATTACTCACTCCTAACAAGAAAATGTACCCAGTTTTGAGAATTGAAATAGTTGCGTAAAAAAGTTTTGCCACGTCTCTGTGCTAAAATGTCCCTAAAATATTTGAAATTATTATTATTAATTATCATGTAAATTACGCAGTATTAGTTATTTATTTGTAAATTTTCTCTAAAAATGTTTTTATTTGTCAAAAATTAAAAAAAAGAACTTACTAATAAGCCATTTGTGGCTTCATTCAATTTCAAGGCGGCGAAGTATCTTAACTAATCTATGACATTTAGGTTCAGAATCTTTAACAATTAATTAGTTATCTACTATAGAAATCAGTGTATATAATAAAGAAGGACATAAAACAATATACAAAGAAAAAAATCGAAAATCTGAAAAAATGAATGAAGTATTACAATCATCAAATAGCCTGCCATTTCCCATCTGAACACTACTGTACTTAATCTATACAATTACGAAAAAGTTTACGAAAGATTTAGCTAAAAAAGTAACAAAACCTGGCGAAAATACCGGGATAAAACACGATTCCTAATGTTGCGATCATCCGGGTCCTTGCCAGTAAGTGTCCTTAATATTTCTCTTACGTGCCGTACTTTCACGAAACTATTCAGCCATTCACCATTTATAAGCGTTGTTATTGTAAGTACTATGCCCATTTTGGGCTAGAAGTAGGGTTTCTCACTACGCCCTTTATTCGTATTGATAGACATTGGATGAATGTAATATTGAATATTGTTTGTTTTGTTCGCAAAGATTTTGTGTAATCTGTGGAAGACCGTCAAAAATATGGCGGGAAAGTTTTTGTGTAATCTGTAACTACAATAAGTTGCCATAGACAAAGAAATAATGTTAGGCCGAATGCGATTATAAGGCCGTGGAAACACGAATTAGGTAAATAAAAAACAAAATAAGGATTAAATAATTATGACGGGAAATGCGGTGTATTTACGCCAAAAATAATTAATATACGACCATTTATTTATTTATTTTATTGATCTAATTAGAACGGAAATATTAATTAAATAAACGGTACAAAATGCGACGTACCTACAAATTAATTTCGGAGGGCTGTATCTAAAACATTGAGGAAAAATCATTTGCATTATTTTGTAATCAATACGTGCTTACACAGTAAAGATATCAAAATTCTAGTCTAGTCTTAATGATATCCGCGTAGGCAAGATCCATTCTATTTCTAACGTGACATTGACATTTTGGCAGACATTATTATTGATGGCAAAGTTTAGAATAAATTTAGCTTGGAGGAATAAATATAAACAAACAGAATATACGCTTGTAATTTTAAAATAATTCCATAAATATATAATTGATAATAGAAACTGATTATAATTTTAAATATAGAATGCGATATGTGTACTTACAGTTACAATAACAAAGCTTCAAAATGATTTTTCCCAAACAAAGATAAATAAATAACTTTTATAAATTATGCAATTATAAATTTTTTCTTGTGTTTTAAACCATTTCGTCTCATAAATTTATTTGAAATATATTTATTTAGATTTAATACGGTCTACCAATTTCTAATATGAATTTTTGTCCCTTGTTTTTAAGCGATCTACAATTATTTTTTTTTGTCATCGCGAATAAAATCATAATAAAAATAAAATGAACAATACCACATAAATTACATAAAGAAAGATACATTAAAGGCATAAACCTTGATATGTCTGCGTTCTGTCTGTGTTCCTGCGTAAGTCAATCTCAGGAAAAAGTTCAATACGACTTTATGCGTATTCGTAATACGTCATTTCCATTCTTGGCGGTCCTCATAAGGCGATACCTTGTCTATGGTATACTCATAAATTCGACGCAGGTTCCCCAATCGTAAATTAGCTACAGTCAATAAGATAAGTAAGATCATTGTCCCAGTAGATGTTTTTATTATGTGGATTTTAATTTCATGGATTGAAAGATATGGAATTATTTTTATTGATTGTACAATGGTAGTTTACGAAATATTTGGGTCAATATTCTTAAATGTGTAATATTTTATTTATACTTTGTAGATTAATTATTCTCTTAATATGGAAAATCGGCGACAATTCGTAATCATAACATAATTTCATGTATTACAATTGTGTAAAACCAATCTGTATTACCTGTCGCTATTTAGATCCAAATATTCTTACAGCTACTTAACGCTAGAACTAGAATTATATAGTTCTAGCGTTAATAATATTGGACATAAAATAATTCTTATATTATATTTTACACATTCGTAGACTACTTAAAAAAATACATACTTTTCTATATTTGCAAACTAGACGACGAACCCATTATGGATTAAAGAATTTTCTAAGTGTCTCGCTGCTTCGCTAAATGGATGGGATTATACCAAACTTTGCTTTAGTAATCTAAGTAATGGAAGAAAGCACTTTATTTGAATTATTTTTCTATCGGAAAACCATAAAAATGAAATAAAATTTCTACATTTTATAGAGGTACGCGACATATTAAACAGCTATGTTTCTAGACATTGTTCTGTTGTTAAGATATTTTAACAGGTGAGCTTTAAACGGGTAACAAATGAGCTTCCAATCCACTTCATCGAGGTAAGTGGTCAATGTCACCCATTTAACCGACTTTATGTACACGGTGATTTTATTTCCCGATCATAGGTTCGTTCTCTCTTGAGGAGTAAGATTGTCGCCTCCTATAAAAGTCAGACGATATATTTTTCTACCGCAAGTACTGCATAACACTAAAAATTGGGAGTGGCGGTTATACCTCTCAAGTCCAAGCAACCAAAACACTTGTACCACCACATGTATGATATTATTGTTCTCATAGCTTCGATCACTAATAAGAACTCTCATAGGTAAAAACTCAGTGTCTCGACATTTTATTATGTAACGGGTACTCACGATATGCGTTTTTTATTGCTGATATTTCGACCCAGTTGCATGGATCGTGGTCACGGCGAAACTGAGGTTAGTTTATGCAAGTCACTATAGTGAAAAGTACGGTGCGTAAGGATATTGTTAGTGTAGTGTGTCGTGATATGAAACTTGGAAAAGAAAAACGAACTAGACGTAGGGTAGATAGATTAATCTACCACTAGTACTTGTCAAGGGTTTCTCCCCTCCACCTCAGTTTCGCCGTGACCACGATCCATGCAACTGGGTCGAAATATCGGCAATAAAAAACGCATATCGTGAGTACCCGTTACATAATAAAATGTCTCAATTCCGCGATATTTTAGTCTAAAATCAGTGTCTGGACGCCTGCACTTACACCGAAAAGATCACAAAACTACACTACCGTTAACTTTTGAAGGTATTTGCAGTTCAGACGGTGCAGTGTTTAAGCTATGTCGCTTTCGCACTTACTAAATGAACTTCCAACAGAAAGTTGCGCAGAGCTTTTGTACAAATATTATGATACCTTCTGCTCCACGCTTCAGTTCTCTTTGGGAAAAGATAGTACGGAAAAGGAAAAAAGAAATATTATTATAAGTCTAAAAGGTGGAAAACTTTTATCTTCGTAAGCGTGAATTGTTTATAGGGTATTTTTTATCCCGAAAAATAGTATTGAAATATAAACGATGCTAAACTGTTCATGGACCGATTTCGAAGGCACTACCGTCTTAATTATGTCTTTCTTATAACAACAATGTTAATCGTTGTTTTGTTCTGGTTTTAAGCATGACACTTATACAAGAAATTTTAAGTTATTCCGCAAGGCAATTAAGCAATGCGTCTGTGGCCGACCTGAGGTAGGATTCTAATCCTATCTGAGGATTATAAATGTCCATGGGCCTAGTGTCAGATTGACTACATAACTATAGTATCATACGTACTCGTTTGCTATATATATAAAAGATAACTAGCAGTAATACTACATTCTGAAGGTAGTAGAACCCTCTGTCTTATAACTCCGGCGGCATCACCGCCACATCTATTTCTGCAGTGTTAAGTGTGGTTGTTTCTGGTTTGAAGGGATATTTACTTTTCCAAGGCATTCCAGCTTAGTCCTCGGGGATAGCGATGTATTTATGGCCGACTTAAGGTAGGAAAATAAACTTATCTGGGGTTGATTACAGGTTTCCACGGGCAGTAGTACCCACTTACCTTACAATAGGTGGACTGGAGTGGTGGAGGATGGTCGTCTGCTACTCCAAAATTATATAAAACACTTTAAAGAAATATTACACTTTTGTAGAATATAACTTATCATAAGGTAAAGTATGAACTGCGATCACTTACGTTTACGAATCACGTATGTCCTTGGAATCTGATACGACTTTCCAGGCGTAGAAAGTAGTAAGACTAAAATAGGATATGCACTTGAATACATTTCATTCAACTTATGAAGTTGCTTTTGTTGAATAAAAAATGTTTGATACATTGAATTCTTGTCACATTTCAAAAGAAGGTAAGTTAACAATTGAACCAATGTGTGATGTTGTAATTTAATATTTCAATAATCCGCTGTGTCTAACCGCCACCATAATAAAGATCCAGCTGATAAGAACACAAAGTATTTTTTTTTTTACATAATCTTATTTCAATGACAAATAATACATCTAGGTATAGGTTTAAGTTACTATGTAAAATTCCAAACGTAGAAGTGTTGTATTTTTAAAAAAGAGTATGATCAGACTGCCAGATTTTCGAATTAGTAACTCGTGATTTATATGTACTAAAATTCATCATCATCAACCCATTACTGTCCCACTGCTGGGCACGGGTCTCCTCTCATAATAAGAAGGATTAGGCCATAGTCCACCGCGCTGGCCAAGTGCGTATTGGTAGACTTCACATACCTTTGAGATTTTTTTTTATAAATCTCTTAGATATGCAGGTTTTCTCACGATGTTTACCTTCACCGTTTTAGCAAGTGATAATTAATTTCTAATAAGCACATAACTTTGAAAAATCAGAGGTGCGTGTCTGGGATTTGAACCTCGGACCGCTTGATCGAGAGCCCGAGTTTCTTAACCACTAGGCTATCACTAACTTACTTATTATTAGTCGTGATTTATATGTATTGAATTCACAATGCTATTTAATTAAACATTGCATCGCCCACGAAGACAGCAATGCGGTTACGTTCCTGTGGTTCTATGCAAAATAGTTCGCATACCAGCCTTTCAGCATCAAGATTACTTTGGGAATGTCAATGTCAACTAAGTTTTACATTATCAAAGTATATTGCAGATTCGAGAGAAATCAGAGCGCTTCAAAATTCGCAAATCTGTAGGGTAGCGTCAATTTAAAATTTCTGTAGAATATTGCAAAGTGATGATCCTAAAATCGGTTTGCAAAATTCTTTAGTAACCGAAAAGAAATAGTTTTAGCTAGTCATGCATTATTAAGAACCTTTATCCCGTTCTACTTTAAGAATGAAAAGGGGTTACGCTGTAGTGTCAGTTCACACGTACTACAACGAAAACTACTCGTATATGGGCGGGTGCTTTCTATGAAGATACATAAACATACGTAAGGATATTTTGCAATCCAAATTAACAGTGTGTAGATTATTGACCACAAACATAGATTAGTAAAGATACTTTGCCTCTTAGAAATTGAATGAAGCAACAAACGGTTTATTAGTAAGTTTTTTTTTTAATTCTTGACAAATAAAAACATTTTTAGAGAAAATTTACGAATAGTAAACTAATACTGCGTAATTTAAATAGTAAATAAATAATTAATTATAAAACTTTATCACGCAACTATTTCAATTCTCAAAACTGGGTACATTTTCTGTTAAGAGTGAGTAATCTTTACTAATATATGACCACAAAGCAAAGATACGTCTTTGTAGTCACCACAACGCACCTACATGTAGTTGTAGTATTCCTCACATGTAACCATTGCTCGCCGACATTTTGTCGCTGACTTGTGATGTGGTTGTGGTACGTGTGAATAGGCACATAGTCTACGCTACAAACGGTGGTAGACTACACATATTGGATTATAAAAGGCACAATTCAAGCTTGAACGAATATTTTTACGACCGTGTTTTCGTTAATCTATAAGTAATTTATTTTCAATCTGCACATGACCTCGAAAGCTCCAACCGGGACTTTTAGCCTTTAGGCAGAAATTTAAACTATGAAAATATTTAATACTTATAGCTAGTAGGTAATTCAGATGGATATAATTTACGTAACAAAGTTATATGTCCTGCGTGTAAATTTAAATTAAATTACAAGTATTAAAGGGTACAGTCAAAAGGGTGTGAGCGTTTGTCGTACCGACAAATTAATTTAAAACCTGTTACCATTGCAATTACGGAGCGGGAATAATAAAAAGGCTCACTTTTTAACATCACAGAGTGTTAAGCCGTTTTGCGCTGTTAAGGGCCTTTTTCATGTCACGCGGGGTTCATATTTGCGTGCGTGCCTTACCCGCATGTGTGAATGAACCTGCTGCAGTCTCTCTGCATACTGTGTGCGTATGGCTTACGTGGCTTAAAGTCTTTTTTATGTCACGCGGGCTTATATCCGCATGCGTGACTGAGCCGCATGCGTGAATGAACCTGCTGCAGTCTCTCTGCATACTGTGTGCGTATGGCTTACGTGGCTTAAAGGCTTTTTCATGTCACGCGGGCTTATATCCGCATGCGTGACTGAGACGCATGCGTGAATGAACCTGCTGCAGTCTCTCTGCATACTGTGTGCGTATGGCTTACATGGCAGGAAAAGTATCTATGAAACGATAAGATAAGAGGGACCCGCATGCGGACTTCCTGCGTCAAAAAGACCTTAGTCTATATTTGATTACTGCACTAACCTATCCTAACCTAATCATGATAATATTGCTACCTCTCTCATGTTCAAAACGCTTCTGTAAATTTAGGATGTTAGAGCCTTATGTAGGTTTTTAAACGATACAAAAACTGAAGAAACTCTAAACTTTTTGTTTAACTGTCTCGTGTAATCTTGAAAACTTGTATCTAACTTTGTTCCAAGAATTCTTTACAAATATTGACATCTGCAAGTATTTTTACGAATCACAAACTCTAGTGTTAAAATAGAAAAACCGAACACGTTGAACATGTGGTTCAGTAGGTAAATATATCAGGAACGTCAGTTCCTCGATCTGCATTGCAGTAAATTCCGTCTTAGACTGTCATTTTTATAAGATTGCACTTAAATTTTTCACATGACGAGTTTTCTCCGATATGCGGTCTTTTATAAGCTACCAGTGACCTCACATGCATTCATGCAATACCTACCTATATAAGTAAAAGGTTTTGCTACTAACTTTCAGCGCTACAAAACCCTCTAGATTTTAAATCAATTGAACAATAGAATATATTTATGAATTATGATTTAATTTTCAATTGATTATCAATATCATTAAGCGAGTTTTAATTTGCTCCCAATTGTCGTTAAATCATTACTATCCCACTTTCGGGCACGGACCCCTCAGAAAGGGGTTTAAACCGTAGACAACTTCGCTGGCCAAGTGTGTATTTATAAATTTAAAATAATTGAGATTTTTTTTAAGAATTATAAAAACATGTATAACTTGGGAAAATTAAAGGTTTGAGCCTAGAATTCGAACCTCTTACCCCTAGTTCACATTCCAAATTTCAAACTACTAAGCTACCACTGCTTATTAGGTAAAAACTTTTGCGACAAAGTTTTAGTAGCCTTTTCACTTAAAATAAACTGAACGATAGACGAAATTGATTAAATTATGACACAGACAAGCGGTTTTTAAATTGCTTCCAATATTAATTACCAAGCCGCAATGCAGACGGGGCAGGGGTCGACAGCACTGCCGAATATTGACGTGTTTCTGAGTAATATTTTATAGACCTTCCACGCTATTTGCTTTTAGGGTTCGGTACTCAAAGGGTAAAAACGGAACCCTATTATTAAGCCTCCGCTGTCTGTACGTCTGCCACGGGGCTCTATCTCTTGGACTGTAATAGATAGACACTTGAAATTTTACAGAGTATGTATAACGATCTAACATATATATAAGATATAACAACAAATACAAAAAAATAAAAAATGTAATAAATAGAGGTCGCCATACAAAAAACTGCTATTTCTCCGCGTTTTTAGCTTTATCTATTTATCCGTAATATGAGTATGTAGACACTTAAAATTTTCATAATGCACTTACTTCTATGGCTGCTATGATAACAAATATTAAAAATAAAAAATAAATGAAAATTTGGTGGTACCGGTTCAAGTCGCACTCCTCCAATTATTTATTACATTGAAGTAAACAAACATACACTTCATATGGTAAGTGGTCATTGCCATCTATGAAATCTGTAACTCTATATAAAACAGAGATTCTAGTGAAACCCGTTAAAGATGCAATGTTAACAAAAATCCTAAAATTAATTAAACTTGCAATCCAAAATGTTGTCTCAAGTTATTTGGAGACACTTTCAGCTTAACTGAAAGTTAACAACGTGCATACCTTCGTATACTTTAAAAAGCAAATAGTTCTCTTAATTTTGCTCAAGAGCTGTTTACTGTTGCAATTAACGTTTCAGAATTAGGTGAACTTCAGTCTCAAGACTCTTAGCTTTAAAGAAACAATTGATTAAATCTGCTGAAATTATATTATAGCGGGCGCCTGAAAGTTTAGTAGCGAAATGAAATTATCCTTATTCCATCCCTCTCGACTGCACGTATGTCTGTCTCGTTCGCTCGTACAAAAAGCTCCATGGGCGAATGGTGTTTTGGTTAGCGTTTCAGAGGCGGTTTGATTGCGAGCGAGTGGCGAGGAGCGAGGGAAAATGAGCCGGCGATAATATGACATAATGACCCTTAACGTCGTAAATTTAAACGGTTTAAACGATTTAAACGGTATTTAAACGGTGGTAAGTTAATTTAGGCGAACAGCGAATAATACGATTTTTGGCGTCATATTGATTATTTAATTATAGTTCAGTGAATTATAAATAAATATTATAAATTGGAGTTCTACTTTACATAATTAAAGTATCTATAATAATTGAACATAATATGGTAGAATCTTTCATGGTTCAAGTGTTGCTGCCTGGTAAAAGTGTTAACGTTGCTTTTTCCTGATTTTAAACTTGTGGTAATGTACTCCTCGAATGAAGCAACAACATCAATGAAGCATCAGTCGCTGACTGTAGTAGTTTATGACGTCCACGAGTGACAGAACCCTCTTACCACAAGGGACTGCAAAAGCGTTTGCTACTTAGTTTCACTTGGCATAACAACATTTTTTTTTATAATATAGGAGTAGCAGACTAGCATGCAGTCCACCTGGTGGTAAGTGGCTACTGCCGCCCATGGACATCTGTAATCAACCCCAGATAGGATCAGATATTCCTACCTGAGGTCGGCCACATATGCGCCGCTACCCCTGACGACTAAGCTGGAACGCCTCGGAAAAGTTCTGTCTCCCTTACCACACCCTTCAAACTTGAATACAGCAGCGCCTAACACTGCTGTTATTAGGTAGAAATAGGTGTGGTGGTGATGCCGCCGGAGTCGAACCACAAAGGGTTCTACCACTTTCAAACAAATTCAACATAAATATATTGTAACTGTAGGGGTTGATAATTGATTTGTGATACAACGATTTTGGTAGCTTGTCGCCTCCTCGCCATGTGTGACAATATTGCCGAACAGCTGAGCCGTCCCGACGCTTTGCCATGGCAACCATTGATCGCCCGCCATCTTGTATGCAGCCGTCTGCGAGCCCGTCTATAGACAATAATCAAACTGCGCCAAAAGCTCTAATGTAACTGATAAATGTAAAAGTAAATGTTTATTCCTAATTCGAAATATGTATATTTTTATAAAAAATAAATATGTTATAATATTACATCGAAATAAACGTGAATGCTGTTGTAAAAAACGTATAATTTTGAACTGTCTAAAAAAATTATAACTAAGTCTATGGCCGCGAAATAAAATGTTATATGAAAATTATTGTCATACATATTTATTTTCCAAGGGATTCCATATATTTCGGATACACCGTTACTTTATAAAGGTTTTGTTACCTTTCGTATGATTAATTGATTATATACACATACTTTTACAATTAAGGTATCTTATGACGATCAAAAATTTCGGGAAAATATGTTTTATTCATAAAATTACGCAAATGAAGTGACATTCAAAACTGCATATAACAATACTAAAATTAGTATTATATCGTTTTACAGTACAGATTCGAAAGCAAACATCAATAGGTACTATATTTTTCCACATGCATGAACAAAATAAATATTCATTCGCGGCAATGACCACTTAACATGCTTCTTTGCTATTTTTACATAAAAAGTAATAAACTATTCCATTTCCGTAATATACTTCAGTACCACAGCTAAGCGTTTAGGGAACAAGTCATAGTAATAATCCGTGGACCGTATCAAATACACGACACGTTTCATCGCCGAATGGATGCGAATAGGAATCAATAGCGGATTCTGTAAGGGCTATCGGATTTCCGACTACATACGTACGAGTACTGTATAGTATAGATATGTAATAATATGTTAGTCACGTAAGTGTTTTGAAAAGACAATTACCTTTATTATGGATCGCTGCTTTGCAAGAATATTCGCACAAGTCAAAAAAGGTAATTTTCCAGGAGAGCCATTTTAAAATGTTTTAAGATCTTTTTAATAAATGAAGTTAAATATAATAATAAAAAATATAGTATAAGTACTTATTTATGTAACCACATTATATTTCGGTACATTAAATAGGAAATATTTTGGATTACTTTAATATAACAATGAATTTTGAGTTGTGCGGCTATTCTTGCAAAGCAGCGGGATGTTATAGCTACCTTATACATCATAGACCTGGTTTTACCATTGATGAGTAAAAATTGAAATGCCTGGCTGTAATTTAAAAATATCGACCGACTTCTGTTTTTAGTATACTCATTTTTAATTTTGTTTACTCAATATATTTGATAATAAATGGGTTTCCGCGTAGATACTTTGAATATTGGATACACGATATACATAAATAATGGAGGTACGATTTAGATCTGAAGCATCGCACTTAATATTTAAATTCGATTACCTAGTCGTTGAGTGAGGATTGCGATTAAGGGCGAAAACATACGAGCGACATTAGGCTCATACACGAGCGACAGCCCACGCCATGACTGTTGCCGCCAGTCGCTATCTACAGATGGTGACAAACGAAGGCGGTCGGCGACAGTGATGACGTCAGTTCATGATGATGACGTCGATAACGGTCATCAGCGCGGACTGTCGCTTGTATATAAGAACCCTTAGGGAGTTATATATAGTTAGGTAATTTATGACCGACAGTCGCCTACGACAGGCGACGATTGTCGCTCGTCTATTACCTTTCTAAATAAAATATAAAAGTTAAATCCACTTTCTTGTAAATGTTTAATAGTAGCAAACATTTTTCGTATTAAAAGCAGACAAGTTAAAAGTAGCTTTTAAAAACGTTCAGTTTTACCATGCCACGATGACTGCGTTCTCTAATGAAATTGAATATTAACTGGCAGGTCAGGACACGGGGATATTTCGATCGAGCCGGGGCTAGCTGCAACATTGCAAGCGATACTATGCGATATTAATCATAATTGGGTAAAACTGGTCACGCTTCGCCGCTTTTAAAATTGAGATTTCCTACGGGAACAAATAAAAAAAGTATATAAAAACATTCTTATACAGAAAGGCAATGTTGTGTAAAAATTTCAAGTCAATCCATCCGCTAGTTTTCGAGTTTTACGGACACAAACACACACAAGCTGTATTTCATTTATAAAGTCTAGGAACGCATAAGGCAGATTTTCCCGTGAATAAAGTTGCCCGTTAAAAATTACTTAGCGTTTCACAGCGCTACCACTTAGAGCAACCGAGTGCAATTTAGTTTGTAAAATCGAGTATTACATTTTACTGAGAAACTGTACACAATATTTTACTTTCAACCACTTTTTCTACTAAAACTACTTGTTTTAAAATAAATGCCTCGAACGGGCACTGATTTTGGAAAAATATTAACATGTGTAAAAGCATCCGTGATATAGAATGAAAATTAATTATACTTTTAGGGAACTTTTAGGAACACAATACATAACTTACATCGTAAGTTATGTATTGTGTTCTCAAATCTGAAGTCTTTCCGATTTCCATAACGTCTGTAAACGTAATTCTTCTATATCTTAACTGTATCTATAGTTTCATGCCTAATTCAACGGAAGCCAGTGAGAATTGTATTGCTTCCATTTCAGCTATTTTTTAAAGCCTACCTTACCAAATCTGTCACGAAGCAAATAAAATGTAAATATGTATTCGTTTTCTTCATAGTATAGTATACATAGTGCTTCGAAACTTTGAAAGATACACGGTAACTGATGACGTCTTATTACTATGAACCATGGTGATTACTACACCATACCAGTGTTCATACCATCGTGTAATTACGATTGGATAACTTAACACACTTTGTGGGAATGCTTTCGTGTGTTCTTTCGAGTTTTCGAAATAACTGACATTTTATACCACTTCAGATTATACATAATAAGCCTATTTTACATTTTTTGTAGTCTATCTGTTGCGGAATAATCTTTAAAACAGTTAAACTTTGACGGGACTTTCTCAAAATAAGGGATTCCGGGCCGACTTGGTTATTTCACTCTAAAAATACTCCTCGTTATAAGCTTAGCAACTTTGATATTACATATAACAGCGACGCTTTGTGCGAAGACAATGTAAATTTAAATGAGAAACTTAGATGAATAAAATACGTAGATATATCACTCCTAACAAGAAAGTGTAACCAGTTTTGAGAATTGAAATTGTTCCGGAAATAAAGTTTTGCCACGTCCGTGCTAAAATGTCCCCAAAATGTTTGATAATATTTATTTATTTATTGCGTAAATTACGTATTATTAGTTTGTTATACGTACATTTTCTCTAAAATGTCATTTGTTAAGAATTTAAAAAATAATTGACCAATCAGCGTTTTGTGGCTTCATCAAATTGCAAGGCGGTGAAGTATCGTTCTATTTTACTTATCAAATAACGAAACAACTTAACCTTTAACTTTGCCTTTGGAAATACTTTGCAGAATGAAGTGGAGGAACAAAGGCAGCTGATGGATGCTAAGTAGTATTAATATTAAATACTGTCTTCGTACTAGTAGCGTCAATTATGTAAATGTAATGGATATAATGCCGTCGTGCTGAGATTTTTGTATAGTATAAAATATATTTTAAAATCTGTTATGAAGTTTTTCATGCGGCCAACTTCATAACGAATTGTTATATTTTTTTAAAAATGTTTAGAGTTCCTGCGAGTTACACTATATCTTACTCAATCAAGTCAAAATGATTTTGTTATGTTTCAGATGCTTGGACCATTGTACCTTCGGCCTCATCTACTCCACTCCTCAGAGCAAGAACAACACTATTATCATTTTATTAATACCAACAACATTTTAAAAATAATTCGTATTTATATCGAATATTAACAACTTGTTACATATATTTATAGGTAGGTCTTTTTTTTAAGGCTTGTCCCTGTAGTCCCGGGACCTAGAATAGGACTACGGTATCCCCTGCCTGTCGTAAGAGGCAACTAAAAGGGGGCTTCCGGGGTTGCGGGCGGCAAGATTGGGAGATCGAGCCGTCCGGTAAGTAACTCCGGGAAAGACGGCGGTGTGTGTGGTCGCATACCGTCGTAAACACCACACGGTGTGGCGAGTCCCGGAGCTCGCCTGGGTGGAGCAAAGCGTTCAGAGGACTCCGGTTGCGTTCCGTAGGAGATCCCGGAGTCCTCTTGGCAACGTAGAAGACGGCCAGTGGGGGGGTTTTAGTGCGGTAAAAATCCCACATAACCCTGTGTCGCTCCCACGGCACTGGGTACCTTTTGAAGGTTTCCTCCTCGTAAACAAAAAAAAGGCTTTTTAAGGCTGTAGCCACGTAGCGCTGTAAGATGTCACTTTGTATCTTCTATTACGTACAAAAAAATATATTTTTCATTTCTTAACAGAACCCGGTGGACTACTTTGGAATAAGTGTACCGAGGTCACTGACTTAAAACTTAGCAATATTAGAAAAGTACAGCCTATATATAAAATGTAAGATTGTTCTACAATAGCTGAAACTTTTCTAATTTAAACTTTAAGTCATATTAAATGTATCTACTAACTTCTTCAGCAAATAAAGTTTTGAATAAATAAAACTCGCTATCCAAAAGATGTTCTGTTAAATAAAATGAAACTGGGGACTTTTGGGACCTATTACTTAATTTGGCAATAGGAATGACAACCTAAGATTGATTAATCGTATAGATTTGATAAAATGACCAATGAAATCGATATTATTAATCGATATCGAGCAATAAATAAGACTCTAAGAAATAACCATTAGGCTTTTTCTATTTTAATATGATATAAACTTTGGTACTCTTTCGTGATAATTTCTTGTTTTTTTATCGAAAAATATTTACCAAAACACTTACAGAACAGTAACAAAATAAGGTAAAGACATTTTTTAAGATTTTTTTCCAGTTCTGGATATCAAAATCGGTTTGATCGTGAAAATCGTGGTGTCTACTTAGGAGTCTAGAATACTTGGAAATCATAGGAACACAGTTTATTACAAAATTTTCCAGTCCTAAAGTTGGCGCTACTTAAAGGTACTTATCCAAAAGAATATCTGGACAACTATGCAGTCAAGGTAAAACTGGCAATTTGTACAAAATAATTTTAATTAGCAACTTTTATGGAATGCTCGTTCGAATTAGTCTGAATTTTTTATACGACTAACATACAAACAAAGTACAACAAAGTACAGTTTATCATTTATGACTGTCTATGTTAACTTGTAATTTGAAATAAAAAATTGTAAAAGAAATGAAATTAATACAAAACAAAAAAAGTATAAGAAAATAATTGGTATATTATCCTAGAGTTCTTGCATCATGTGAAATCTCTATTTATAATATTTTAATATTATTATTTGAACGTACCGTAGCCGTACTATACTTACTAAATATTTGGAACAAATTTACACTGTAGGTGCAATCCATCTTTGGTTAAGTGTACTTAATATCAAGTGGTGTGTCAGTCAGAAGTTTTTTATCATTCTTTAACGGCGAATAAAAATGTCGTAAACCTACATGCCTGAGCTCGCCGTAAAGTTTTGAGAGGCGTCAGTTTATGTTTCAAGCCCTTTCCCTTTCACAATAAGTTGACATTGTTGATGATAAAATACTGAAAGTCCTAAAACAAAGCTTAGAACTCAAGACATGAAACAGGGAGGGAGTACATAAGGGAGCTTCCAAGGTTCCAGATTAGACCTCGGAGGTAGCGCAAAGGTGGCCGACCAAACGTAGGAAACTAATCCTGTCTGGGGTTCATTACAGATGTCCATGGGCGGCTGTAGCCACTTACCATCACCTGATGGTAAGTGGCTACAGCCGCCCAGCCTACCTGACTGGATGCTCGTCTGCTACTTCTATATAAAAAAAATCTCAGAAGTAAGATGGTCCCCATACTCGTATGTCGAAATAGTTAATTATTGAGGAACATTCAGCTATACGAGAAAAGTATCAAAAATATTTTCGGCACAATTTATAATATTCTTAAGTTTTAAATATGAGATAACGATGTGGGATTTACGTTTATGGCTTCATACTAAAACGATAATAAGACCATTTTATCTGTAACCCTACGGCGGTATACCACGTTGTAAACTTGAAGCCGTAAGCCTATATTTTACGACTAAGGCTGGTCTAATAATAATGTGTTTCCATGCCGTGGTAAGGTACTTGCACCAATCCGAGGATGCTAGCGGCAATTTATAATATTTTGATAAAGACGGTAACAAAATTCGGATGAATAATAAAAACAAAAAATAAATAAGAAGAGAATAAAATAAACGAGTTAATTTGTTGCTTACTAGCTTTTGCCTGCGGCTCCACCCGCGTAGATCTCCTTAACCTCGGTAAAGAATACCCTATGTATTGATCCAGGTCGTAAATTATCTGTATATCACATTTCACCCACATCCGATCAGCAGTTTTTGTATAAAAGAGAAACAATAATCCAGCCTTTTTCAAACATTTGTATAATATTATTTGCAAGAACTAGGACAACATCACTCTAGTACTGCGGTTGGTAAAATTATGATGAGATGAGATCCAGACACATTTAAACAACGAATGAGATTTAGTTCTAATTTTGTTATCATTGCCTATATATATATATTTTATAATATAGGAGTAGCAGACGAGCATGTAGTCCACCTGATGGTAACTGACTACTGCCGCCCATGGACATCTGTAATGGATAGGATTAGATATTCCTACCTGAGGTCGACTACAGATGCGCCGCTACCCCTGAGCACTAAACTAGAACGCCTCGGAAAAGTCAGTCTCCCTTACCACACCCTTCAAAATGGAACACAACAGCGTCTAACGCTGCTGTTATTAGGCAGAAATAGGTGTGGCGGTGGTGCCGCCGGAGTCGAACCACAAAGGGTTCTACCACCTTCAAAACCTACCTACTTTTATATTGTAACAAAGAAGTCTAAGTGTATGTATGCCAAAGTTGTTCGCTTTAATCGTTACTCGTTGCTATAAAATGTGAATATGGTTTGTGCAGGCTGCCCGTTATGGGTCGTATTTTCGCTCAAGTGAATTCATATATCATTGTTTGGTCCATAGAGCTTTGCGCTCCGTATTACGTCGACACTATCGGTCGACACTATTTTTGATATCTATATCTGGGATATTTTGATATACTCGTATATACTAATATTACAAAGCTAAAGGGATTCTTTGAAAACTCTAATATCTTAAGTATTAATGATATGATTTCAAATGTTTTTTGCTTTTGAATATAGAAGCTGCTCTGCTCAACTGCTCCACTTTAAGACACGATTTTTGTGAGACATTGACGTAGTGAAAAGCATGCAATTCATTTGACGGAAAGTGGTTACTACGGCCCATGGACATCCGAAGTCAGTCACAGTTGTGTCTCCTGAGGATTAAGATGGTCGACTCATATGTAAGTCAGCTGTACCCTTACCATGAGTTTACAAAACATCCCACAATTTTACGTTACGTTTACTCAATCCATTATTCTGTTCCGTTTGCTTCAGTAGACTGAGTAAACGTAACAATAAGTAAGTGCTCAAGTGACGATGTCTTCCTCACATGTTCGAAAAAAGAAGAGA
Source organism: Epargyreus clarus (assembly GCF_041222505.1). Classification (NCBI taxonomy): domain Eukaryota; kingdom Metazoa; phylum Arthropoda; class Insecta; order Lepidoptera; family Hesperiidae; genus Epargyreus; species Epargyreus clarus. The sequence goes on along the minus strand of NW_027332222.1, from coordinate 5,497,317 downwards.
CAAAACATAAAGCGCAATTTTGTCAATTTAATGTTACGTTATTGACACTATAGTTCTGATACAATCCGCTAGGGGCGCTGATTGCAATTTGTATGGGCAAATACCATAGATATATTATCCTTAGTATAATATATCTATGGCAAATACGTAATCAAATACCAAAACAATCATATTTGTCAAAACGTAAAAACTCATGGTAAGGGTACCTACAGTAGCACTACCATGAGTTCACAAAAGTATTACTCGCTAGCGACTGCGTAAAATAAATGTATGAAAAATTGTACAGCGCCTCTGGTGGTTACTCGTAGAACTAAATTCCGTAGAGTGAGCCACTCGTAACGTAAAAAACCTATCGAAATCAAATCGCTAGCGAATGTCATTATGATCTATTGCCATACAAATTCGGTCCCATGAGTCATTAATTTGACAGACGTTGTCAAGAAATACCGTAACGATAGTAGTTATGTTATTCACTAGCAAAATGACAATAGTTTTCTATTTACAATTTCTATAGTGGCGTTTCTATGCCAACTCATGGTAGTGCTACTGGTATCCATAAACATCCATCGACACGCAAGAACTGATTCATGCTAGAGATAGGTGTGGAAGTGGTTACTCAGTGGTCGAACCATTGCTTCAACCACCTCAGTCTTATATATTAGAGAAGTCAATTAAAATAACGGTTAATTATTAAGTTGTAGGACGCTGCTTCTAAACTTGGGTGAAACATTGGGACGCAGCTTACATTTTACAAAACAGATTTTTAACGTAACTAACTTTTACACTATTGCCAAAAATATGTTTAGAGGCCCCAAAATTAAACTTTACCAAAGTAGCGCATGTTTGAGACGCCTCTAATGTATGGAACGTGTAAGAAATCCATCAATCTCTTTCCAAAAGGGTAATTCGCGAGAGAAAATGTTTTCGTAAGATTTTCAAGTTTGGTTGCCTTCAAGTTTATATATTATAGACAGCTGGAACGCCTCAGAAAAATCTGTCTCCCTTACCACACCCTTCAAACCGAAACACAGCAGCGCCTAACACTGCTGTTATTAGGTAGAAATAGGCGGTGGTGCCGCCGGAGTCGAACCACAAAGGGTTCTACCACCTTAGATTACTAAAATAATAAACAATTCACAGGAGTTCATTACCAGTAAACGATTAATAGTTTAATTATATGGACACACCAATTAATTATAGCAAAAGCTCATTTAGAGCTGCGAAATTAAAACGAAAATAATGTAATTACTCAAAGATCCCCAAAAATGTTTCAGCTGAATAAAAAGACTAAGGCTAAGTACTTGAAAGAGATACTTAAATTACTGAAGATAAAAACGTTAACTTAAGTAAGGTAGAGTCAGCTCAGCTCTTCAGGGGCGAGGAAATTTAAATTCTTTTGGGAATTATGTTATTATACGTAACATTATTACACGTTTGGAAGTGTCTGGCGTAAATTGAAAAAATGAGTTTCTTATTAAAAAATTGAATGTATGAGCATCGCTACACCTTTTCTAGCGTGAAGTAGTTCTTGCGTTTCGGTGGAACTGTGTGGAGATCTTCTTAATTACATTTTTTTTATAATATAGGAGTAGCAGACGAGCATGCAGTCCATCTGATGGTAAGTGGCTACTGCCGCCCATGGACATCTGTAATCAACCCCAGATAGGATTAGATATTCCTACCTGAGGTCGGCCACAGATACCCTTGAGGACTAAGCTGAAACGCCCCGGAAAAGTATGTCTCCCTTACCAAACCCTTCAAAACGAAACACAGCAGCGCCTAAAACTGCTGTTATTTAGGCAGAAATAGGTGTGGCGGTGGTGCCGCCGGAGTCGAACCACAAAGGGCTCTACCACATCGACTGTCTTAGTTTTCAGGAGTGGACTCAGGTATGATCCCTATAATTATAGAGTTGGTTACGCATGCCCATATTGTCCTTGGATGGTAGTGATCACAGACCATGGAAAGAAAGAAAGAAAGAAAGAAACCATTTATTTTACCATTTATATGGAGTGGACTGCATACTCGTTTCCTACTTCAATTTAAAAATAGTTTTTAAATTCATTAATACATTTTAATATAGATTCTTAAACAGACGCCATTTAACATACTTCGTATAATCTTAAATTTTATACTACTAGATATAATGTTTTAACAATAAATCACTGGCACGTTTAAAGATAGTTTCTATTTAACAATGAATTCACGATTAAATTAATCGATACTTGGCAAGAACACATCGAAATGTGCTCAATGAATCGTAATGGAGATATGAGCTATCCATGTTTTAGTATTTGCGACATCGACTCATATTTTGTGACGGACGATTAGTCGTTGGTATCTCATAGTCGTTGGTCTCTTTTTAAGAGACTTAGTTTGCTTGTAGAATTTATGTGACTAATCCCTATAAATTATATATCAAACTTAACCAATTTTTGCTTACGAAAGTTCGAAATTTGACAAATATTGCCTAGAAAAATATGTAGATTGATAAAAATCTTATATCTATATGCAAATCTTATAAGTATTTTTACAATAAAAATAAATTTGTTACATCGTACTCTACATTAAGGGAGGTAACACACAACCGACAATTAATGTCGAATACTGTCGACGAATGCGAGCGACGACAAAAGACGATCGTTGTCAAATATCGTCGGCATAAGCCGTCGCTCGCGTGTTATCTCGCGTGTAACGACCGTTACATGAGTCGACCGTACGTCGTTGTCGTCGTCGTAGATATTAAAGACCCACAAATCACTGTTCATAGGTTCATTTAATTTGCCACGTAGATACTTATAGGGATCTAATCTGTAATATTTATCAAAGAGCTTATAAATATCAATTCATGTTATGTATTCAACCGTTACTAATTCTATTATCTCTGACAGGGCTCTCTCGGGTCCATTATAATCAAATTATATCGATATTTCCGAAGCTAAAGGTACTAAATATAGGTACAGGTGACAAACCTGTACCTTCGTCTTGGGTACCGTCGTCACATTAATCTCGTCAGATGGTGGTATTTCTACACAATTGGAAATTGTTATCAAATGATTGAATGATTTGAAAAGTTAATTAGCTTTATTTTATTAACTTTAGCTAATTAACTTTGTAATTAAGGAATTGACTTTAGTCTTAATATTGAGAATTTAGTCATTCGAAATTAGTATTCAAAGGGCTTGAACTTCTAGTGTCACACTAGTCTTATAAAGGATGATTATCAGGTATTCCTTAAGATAGCGCGAGTAGCAAGTTATATCTTTTACAAAAAAAAAAATTAACAAAAAATTCAACCGACTTCTATGTCACTACAAAGTAAAAAATAATTGAAATAAATGTTGGTTTAGTACATATTTGTGAAGTCGGCGCTCAATATATTTAGTTGGATAACGATGTAAACAGCGTGTCTAATATGGATTCTAACCATATTTAAATGGGACCAATTTTCAGCTCGTCCCTACACAATAAAAAAAGAATTATTAAAATCGGTCCACTAACGGCGGAGTAATTCGTGTACATACATAAAAAAAAACGATACCGGCCGAATTTATAACCACCTCCTTTTTGAAGTCGGTTAAAAATAACAACCAACAACATCTTTCGTTTGATCTCTGTATTGTTGTTGATCTCATAATTTGTATTGAATTAGTATTAGTATAGATCTCGGTAAACCAATCACCATACAATTTTCACTAATTGTCAAACTTTCTACTACTCTTCTTACAAAGAATTTTCATCAAGCCAATATTGTCCTACTGCTAGGCAAGACTTTTTTTAGCCTAACGATAAAGCAGACGTGCTACCTGATGAAACGTAGTCAACGTCGCCTCTGAACATTTGCAACACCAGAGGAGTCGCCAATGCGTCGCCGGCTCTGAAGGCGAGCACTTCCACTTTGGCTTTTTGGGCTTTGAAGGAGATTTTCCATTGTTCCTCCTATAAAGAGCAGCTTAAGCCATAGTCCACCCAGCTACCAAGTGCGGTTAAGTAAAATACAAACATCCATGTTTGTGAAAGGACTCTCAGGCGTCAGTTTTACCTATTAGCTCTATTTTGTAATACTTCGGCAATAGTTAGAAATTGAGAAATTTAAATTGGAAAACTTTACCAAATATTCAGAAAACAGCTAAGTATCAGCTATCGTTTCCATACTTCGAAATCAAGTTTTCAGATTAGACGGCTTAATTGCCCAACTTCCAATTTTGTTTTAAGCCCCTTATTTCTACGGATTAAGGGTTATTCATAAAGGTTTGCATTGAATTGGGCTAATGGGTCACAGGTTGGGACCAAGGTTAATTTAAGGCAGTGTTTCTCAAAGTGGGCATTAAAGCTTACCATAAACGTTGAAGGCCTACAGGGTGCTGAAAGGCCCAAATAAAACGGGCGTTGAAGTATCTTAGGGAGCAAAATGTCCAACTGTATTACCCAGACACAAATAATAGGATCTACTTTTCACAGACTTATTTCAGAGACAGGTTATTCTTTTTTTGCCGATCTTTGGGAGGGGCTGGAATGTTCCTAAAAGTGTCCATACACAGTATTAGTTTGAGAACCTCTGACGTAAAGGTGAAGGTGTACCTCCGTTGCAGAACTAGGTCGATCCGATTAAAGTTCTTTCAACATTCAATAACCCAAATGGATATCCACGTTGCATGTAGACCCTGCCCTAATCGCTAAAGGTATTAGGGGTTGTTTTATATAACTTCGCGACTAGGTCTTTGTTTTAGCTAAGTATAAACAACACAACGTTACTGTGAGTTTATGAGCATATAAACGCTTTCTACACTCAGAACCCCACACTAGCATTCCCTGTATCGTGGGTGCCATGGACACACACATAGACAAATACACAAACACCCAGACCCAGAAACAGAAATCTAAATTCATCATTTAGATATCTGTCTGGCCAGGGATCGAACCCGGGACCCTTTGCGCGTCAGACCGGTATGGTGACCGCTTCGCCACGCGGGTCGTGGGCATATGTGGGCACTGGGCATAGCTTGTCGTCAACACATCTGAATCTCTATACTGAATCTCTTCTCTAAGTGAAAAGAGTTTAAGCCCTGAGGCAATAGTATAGTGCATGTAGTTATAGTCCGATTCATAATTAGGTGTCCAAAATGTAAACAAAGGTGTTGACCTATCAAGAAAATATGTGTCAAATGGCGGTTTCTTATTTTTGACAATATTAAATTAATACATCGATAATAAAATAATAATCTAAATAAATTAAAATCAATTCACAATTTCCAATATTTATATTAACTCAATTTAATTTCATACAGTAATAATAATAAAAAACAAGATTTATGAGAGAAAATTTAATTGTGATAATGGTCACACATTCGGCATCCAAAACATTTTTTGTGCCGCCATTTTTAAGTTTCGTAGTTGATATTATTCATTTTGTGATCGTGATCGAACTCGAACTTTTTCTAGTTTTCTTAGCGCGTTTTTTTTTAATTGTGTGCAGTGTTTACGTTTTTGTTTTATGTTGAATTTTGTGAATTTTTCGTTTCTTGTTAATTTGTTAAGGTTTGCAATACCTGTAATCGAATTTTGACAATGAAATTTCTTTGTTTACATTTTGGACACCTAATTATGAATCAGACTATAGTGTGCAAGTCTTCAACCCATTACTGTCCCACGGCTGGGCACAGGTCTCCTCTCAGAATGAGAAAGATTATGCGCTGTGCACCGCGCTGCACTGTGCACAAGTGTGTATTGGCAGACTCCATATACTTTTGATAACGTTTTTTTAATCTCTTAGGTTTCCTCACGATGTTTTCCTTCACCGTTAAAGCAAGTGATCATTAATTTCTACTACGTACATTAGTTTAAAAAATCAGAGGTGTGTATCTGGGAGTTAATTCTCGGACTTCCCGAATGAGAAGCCGACTCTCTTAACCACTAGGCTTACTACTTGTAAATAGTGTGCTAGTAACCCGTATTACGTTCATAAATAAACTAAGTAGAAACCTTATAGGGCTAGATCTTAAAAAAAACTTGACGCTAATCGTATCCTAATCTAAAAAAATATTCACACGTACTACACTTAATGTTATAATAAGAAAATGAACGTAAGATTAGATTAATTTAATTTATTTGAAACGAAAACGTGTACTTAATCTTATCTGAATGACAGTAATCCTTAGTGAATTCCTAATTACTCTTTTCTGATAGAAGTAGTAAATAGGTTTGTAGCTTTTTATAACACAGAATTAGATAAGTCGCCATCACCCATGGCAGATGTCACCCTCAAATGTGGTTAGGGTCCTACCTGACGTCGGTCACAGATGCGATCTGCCTCTGATGACTAAGTTGAAACGCTTCAAATAAGTCTCCCTTACCACATCTTTTACAACCCTACTGTTATTATGCAGAAACAGCAAAAGCGGTGGCGCCGAATGTATGATGAGTTAATTTAAAGATTGTCAAAATAGTAACAGTGAAATTAATGAAGAAAGATAAGAAACATATATATTTTTTATGATATAGGAGTAGCAGACGAGCGTGCAGTCCACCTGATGGTAAGTGGCTACTGCCGCCCATGGACATCTGTAATCAACCCTAGATAGGATTAGATATTCCTACCGGAGGTCGGCCACAGATGCGCCGCTACCCCTGAGGATTAAGCTGGAACGCCTCGGAAAAGTCTGTCTCCCTTACCACACCCTTCAAACCGGAACACAGCAGTATCTAACACTGCTGTTATTAGGTAGAAATAGGTGTGGCGGTGGTGCAGCTGGAGTCGAACCACAAAGGGTTCTACCTTCAACACTGAATTACAATTTATAACTTATGAACCGGTAAAATAAGTATAGTTTGACTAGGGATGTAGGTACTACACCTATTTCTAATGTGGTTTTTTCGAAGGGTACATATGAGGCTATCATCTAAATCTGCAGGAGAGACGGAGCAGATCGGTTTCAACACCTGTCTATTTATATGGAATTTATGACAGATGTTCATGCGGCAATGACCACTTACCATCATGTGGACATGCTCGCAAGAATGACATGAAGTAGTAAACTTCGACAATATAAAAAAGAACTTAGCTATCAATAATAACATAGGAAGTATACTACTGAACATTGCATATAATCATACCATTGCCATACCATTTCCGTAGCGCTGTCCTCACACACATATTCACCACACATATTTCACACACACACATTTTAACACAAATATTTTTTTAAATTTAAATTTAAATAATTAGCACATGTACATAGGTGCGTTAATTCGGTATTACTCAATTACCGTCCTTGTGTACATTTCACTGGCGGGTGATAAGACGCATACGACCGATAAGAAGCATGTGAGTAATGCCATAGAGGCGATATTCATACACTCTGTTGGCATAATATAATTCATGTTATGACAGAACGGACGTTTCTTATACATGTTGGGTCTATGGTCAAAAATATATAGGGTCTATTTTTTATCTGTGAAGTATTGTAATTCGTGTCTGTCGCAATTATTTTTTAAATGTTTATCAACACGAAATTGTGATGCATTGGAATTTTCATGCAAGTCAAAAATAGAACACACTATCAAAAGTACATTTTCTAAGATTTTTGAGAACTATAAACCATTTAAAAATTATTTTAACAGATTTTCCTAATTTTATTCTACTAAATAAACGAAAATTTACTTAAATTTACAGAAACATACTTAAACGAATAACCATCTTTTTATAGTACATAAAATTTACGTAGAACTAGAATCACTTCTGTGTATATTTATATTCTGTGGCGCACGCGAGGTCGTCAACCTCCATCATCACGCATGGTGACAACCCTAAGCCTTCGAGAGACACGTACTGCGATCCAATTTGTTGTGTCAGTAATTACAAATTCAAATTATATATATACAAAATCATTTTTTTTTGTTACTGAAGGTAATAAATAGCTCTATCTATATAGAATATTTTATTTTAGGAATAATCTTAGCAAAAATCTACTATGAAGCTAAATTGAGGTTGAATATTTATGAGGACATATTTTACTTTTAAGGAATACTAAACTTTTCTCCAATATGAGATAATAGATATACGAGTATGTAAGATTCAATGCAATTTCTATGAAATTATATTATGCTATAAATAATAAGCAACGTTTCTGCAAAGACACAAAATAAAAATAATTTATTGTTAATTTATTTTGAAGTGTTAAGGAAAACCACACTGTTGAACGAATATAAATAATATTTACTTGAATACATTACGAGAATATATCTTTTAACACCTCCTGAAACCTCACTAGAGAAATAAATAAAACACATTAATAATATTTATGGCGCCATTTTCCATTATAAAATGTAATTGCAGAATATTATGACTATCTTCTTAAATTATGGCCAATTACCGAATATTATTTGTCTATGTAATTGCATCCCAATTTACGTACCGTGTAACTTAATTAATATTATAATCTATTTAAGATTAAATTAGCATAGCAGTAAACTCTGAGTTCAGATACGGTTACAAATAGTTTATTAGAAGCAAAAATCGGGAAAGTACGAGACGTGTTTTCTTTTACAATTTTATTGTAATTAAGTTTTTTTACACAAAAACAATTATTGTTTTAAATTTATATTTGCTCAAATAAAAGGACAATTAAATGAAATAAATAGCTCTTGTTGTGTGTTTAAATTTATTTATATTATTAGTTACGAAACGAATGTTGGACAGCTAAAATATAACTTTGCATCGTGGTTATGCTATTATAATATGGACTAACAAAATATTGTTAAAATCACAAAATTTCAATTTGATTTAACTTTAAACTTTCTCAAATTAAACGCACTATGATTAGAAGGAATCTATAATTTATTTGCCTTAAACATACAAACGGGACTGAAATTCTTTGAAGTAAAATTTCAAAAGCTGGATTATCAAAAATAAAATTAAACATAAGAGTAACAGAATTTGTAAGAAAAATAAAAATTCATATTTCGAATTCTGTTTTGTTTTCTTTCTTCTCTGTTTCGTTTCAAAGAAGTAAACAATTGTTTGACGTTTCCTCAAGTTTGTTTTGCAACAGCTGTGCGTGACTATTGTTCTTATTTAATTATCCTGTTGTGGCTTTGTTCATCTAGGTCATAGTGACGTCACCTGGATGGTCCTTTTGCTCTTATGCGGTTACAATTATTACAATGTAAACATCTTTATGTAATTGACGTAGTAAGCGATGATAATTGTATTTATGTGAGGGTCAAATCTTGTAACTGAGTTTTCTATTGGTAACTCTAACAGATTTAGCTAAATGTTTGGATGGCAATCCATCATTACATCAATGACGTCAGTCTAAATCGAATATGGCGGACCACAAATATGGGTTCCAAATTAAAGACAGTTTTGAGAAGAATATCTAAAAAAGTCAGGTATAGCACCTGGTCAGTCAGGTATGCTCATTTATACATATAAGAACACAGTACTCAATTGGATTACTAAAATTTTACATTTACGGAGTCTGATCAGATGAAAGGTAGTATTCAGAAATACAAACGAGTAAACAATATTATCTTAGAATACTCAAGTAACTTCAATAAGACCGCTCGTAATAAATTGCAGATGCCGTTATCAAAATGTATGGAATGTGTATGAATATCTGCCGCTATCAACAAAGTGCTCTCTTAAAGTTAAGGCATGTGTGTGTGTACAATGTACATTATAGTGTATGTAAGTTTAGAGTAAGACTTTTCGTATTACTGAGTAGATTTTTTTAAATTGTTCAAATACTTAGTTAAATATTGATAAAAAATATAGGTTAGCGTGAAGATTGCCCGTAGAGTTATTAAATAATTAAATATTTTATTTAAATAAAATTAATGGTTTTATATTTGGTTATATATTTTTAAATAATGGTTTAATCATTAAATAATGGTTTTATATTTTTAATTTGTGAATTCAAATTGTTAACCTTAGTTTCATTTTTCATCCTTACTAATATTATAAATCCGAAAGTAACTCTGTCTGTCTGTCTGGTTGTCTTTTCTTCACGCCTAAACCACTGAACCGATTTTAATGAAATTTTGTACAAAGATAGTCTAAAACCCGAGAAAGGACATAGGATAGTTTTTATCCCGGAAATCCCACGGGAACTAGGGATGGCGATCTAAAATCGATTAATCGGAGAATCGATCTTTTGGACCAAAAAGTCGATATTAGTAAGGATTGAATCGTAAGCTATGCATTTGATCAAGTGATGATCTTTTGCAAAGTTGTTGTCCATGAGTCCATGAAGGTTTCAGAGTTGGTACGAGCAATTTTCGCCAGATGTCGCCACTGTAATTCCAATGAAGGTACGAATTTTCAGTTTTATGTATGTTAGTATGTCATATTATTTTGTTTTAAACGCGGGCGAAGCCGCGGCCAAAAACTAGTATGTATATAATATTGATATATTATAATGTTAGCATTAGCAGGTCGGTGACGCGAACCCATAAGATTTTCCCCTACTAAAAATCATTTAGCGCATCTTAAGAAGTGTTCACTTCAGAAACGCGAGGACCGAGATATAAAAGAGAGAATATATTCGAAAACTAAAAAAAACTGAACTGTAAAAATTATATTACAGACACTTATCAAATATCTCCTACATTATCTATTTCATAACACCTTTAGTATCAGAATATATTCTATCGAGCGTAAGGGCTGGCCACACTTGCAACAGATTCTGAATAAGAATACCCACAGCTTACTTAAAATAACAGGATACGGAGACGAGGGGGCCATAAAGTTTCCTTCCGGACACATTTCACTCTAAGGGACTTAACAGACATGCTACTTTTAGCATCGGCGATTGATCTGCTTTTCGAAACGCACAAGTTTGAGCGCAATTGGCTGATTTTTGAAGGTGCAAATGAACACGAAAAACTCATGCAGCATTAATACAAACGCTGAAACGCGCATTTTTGATATCGGGACCGAATGCAGCAAATCACCAAAACATAATGTAGCATGGATGTAATCGCAAAATTGAGTCGTCGATGCTAAGTCTGACTGGCTATTGTTATTTGAGGAACTAGTAGCGTTAGTGGATCACACGACTACTCATGTAGTAGCTCGTGTATCTAATACGGATGTATAAACAAAAGGCAGATGACAGATTTTGGGAATAAAATGAAACATGTACGGCTAGTTGGTCGGTCAAGTAACAAATTTGACGCTCGAGCGACGACAGATTAAGCAACTATAGAGTAGCTTAAACGAAAAAGTTTAGCTCGCCTACACTCGCTACAGTAGCCTAAAGTAGCTAGTATGTAGAGATGATACACGAGCTACATATAGCTTACGGCTTTTGTATTCATTGTCGCACGTGTGTTGCCACCCTTAGAGCCGTAATAACAATAATGACTGTCAAAACGATCCCCAAAGACATACGCACACAGAATATCCGGTCTCGTGCATATTTAAAACTAGCGTCTCCCTTAGGTAACGTATACGGTTGTTGCTTTTATATTACGAGCTCTTTTTGTCTGTTATACGATATTTCTTGTCTATTATCACAAAAGACTGTGATCCTTTGATCTATTTAAATATATAAAGGATCTTCATCATCGCCAATTACAACTGAACTGGTCACATGCCTCAGCCAAGAAGCACCATTGATCCCAGCCGCTTCGGCCGCTCTACTCATCCATATAAAGAGTTTTTTTTATGCATACTATACTATTAAATAATTCAAAGTCTGTTATGTACTCTAATAATAAATAATAGTGTATTACATATACTTATATAACGACGAGGATCAAAGACCGATTATGTTAATTTTAGCTAGGTTCTAATAATTTAAGGAATAAAATACTATAAAATTCATCAAATTACCAAAGAAAAAAAAGAACGATTTTACTCACAACGGTAAAACACCTTTACTCCGGAAACCACCTACAGATTCTTTCCATTAAAACCACTTTTGGCGAAACTTCATTGTCGAATCTGTCCATTGATTCTTATTTCGGTTATCGAATAATTTCCACTTAATAAATCCTGCGACGTATACGGCCAAATTGACCAAAATGAAAAGTAAATTATCGAAAACCACAAGTTTATCGTGAGCAATATATTATTTACCAACCACGCGAGCGTTCCTAGTGATTTAATACTGCGGCGTAGGTGTCGTTGGATGTTGTACCTGCAACAAAAATAATATCTCGTCAGTTTTATATTTTGTATAACAAAGTTCTATAAAAACAATTTTCACTTTAACTGTAAAGTGTCAATCATTAACGTAAACAGTAGAACACTATATTGAAATGTAAAACGCGTTGCGCAATACCGAAGACACCACCGCCACACCGATTTCCGTCTGATAAGAACCGTGTAACCGCTGCATTCTGATTTGAAGGGTGTGGTAACACGATCAATTTATACGAGGCAATCCAATTCAATCTATAAGGAAGCAAGGCATTTGTATTCGACTTCAGGCTGGACCCAGATCTCACGAAGTCCACCTCTACCTAGCTAAGTACAAATTAGACTTCACACACGTTCCAGAACTTGCTGGAGTTTGATGATACAATGTTGATGATACCCCTAGATGTTACAAATGTTTATTTTACTATTTGCTATTGTAATCAGTATACTCTCTTGTTGAAAATTTTTATCAGCATTTCATAATACAATAAGCATTTCACCACAAACTTATTTAAGGAGCGATGCCAATCGCTGATGTAAGTGCTTTCCTAATTTTGATAAAACTCGTACATAGGAAATGATATTAGTAATACTATAGCACGATAACACACTAACTGACGTATGTATATAAGTAAATAACCACTTCATTAATGATCGTTCGAGATGGAGTGTCCTCGATGGTGGACTACTGTTGCCGTAATCTTATACTTATCAATTCATGTAAGTATTCCCTTCTTATCTTAGACGAGTTAAGGCCGCGACTTCATTCGGAAAATAACAGTGTCGTAGGAAACAAACCATTTTAAGTGAAGGAAGACCTTAACACCGTAAGAACCAACTAGCCTCACAATGCGACGAAACAAACATACAGATGAATGTCATTTTTCTGAGGAAAATGATGATCAAATTCAGAGAAAATATGTCAACATTGTAGAACTCTCAAATTTTCCAAAATATTACTGACTTTAAATTTTAATAACTTTTATTATAGTAAGTCGACTTGAATGAAATAAAAGCTAAATCTTTAGTCAAATACGGATCATCAAATTAAATTTTGTATTTTTGGTTTCGTTCGTTTTGTTCGTCATTAATATTTTCGTGTTTACAGAACATTGCTGTGTTCGGGCAAAATGTGGTACCCGGAGGGGCTACTGGCAATAGACCGTGCGGAAACTCAGCATCTAGTGATTTGTTAAACTCGATATTAACAGTTGCTGCAACGAATGGAGTACTACCTGATTTGATACCGATGCTACAAGGACAAACTTTTGGCCAAGACCTAACAACGCCCCTGTCAGTCGTACCTATGCCATCCGGTTACTTAAATTCAGCGGACCTCATTAGATTTTCTAATCAAGGGGTAAGACCACCTGGTTCAAATCAAAATTTAATATATGCAACTGCTTTGCCACAAGGATCAGGTTGTTCTTCGAATACTCTATCAGGTATACCGCAAACCATTCCACTTCCTGCTCCACCTACCAACGTGCAACAGATTGGCCAAACAGTGTCATTAGAAAATTATCCTACGTGTGCTCAAAACGTAGGTGCAGGTCGACCGATGCCTATAGTATTACAACCGCAATGCCAATTCAATGAAGTTAATCCGTACAACGTTTATAACCAAATCGTGGAACCTATATCACTGCCAGATGTGAACACGCAACCACTAAACTTGCCGATATTGCCACCGCCTCAAGTTTTACCAGATATCACTTCGTGTTCGGGAACCTTGGAGATAACACCGAATTTGGGGTTATCGTATCTACCACAACCAGTATTAACAAGCGACGGTCAACCATTGCCGTTAAATTTGCAAATCAACGTGCCTACGCCAACTACACCCGTTCCGAAAATCACAGTGGTATCAGCAAATCCTGCAAATCCATATCCAGGATCTGCGCCATATAGCTCCGATTCCGCTAGTTTTACTCCACAGCAACCCATAGTAATTAAAGGAAGCTCAAAATCTAGTTTGCGAAATATGTTACCGATTTTACTATTAGCACTGTTAAGCGACCGCGGCTGTAATAAGGGATGTTGCTGCTGTTGTTCTTGCAACAGTAGTTCAGGCAATAACATCCCTATACCCTATCCCATACCGATACCCATTACCAATTCTGTAATAAACACTTGTCCGTATCCATACTCCTCTCGTAACCGAGAGTACAGAGATGATGGAGACGATGACGAGGACAAGAAAAGAAAATAAGCTTACCACATGCCAATTGTTTCTAATTTATTAATGTACATTTTAATTGAATACTTTAGATAACTAATTTTTAAACTAGGTCAATTTAATAAATTGTCCATCCTTATTGTTGATAATGTTATTTTAAGTAAGTAATTATAGTTTTATGACGTTTAAATTGAACGTTAAAATTGGACTGTTCAAACAAGAATTTTCGCAAACAATCATCATAACTCGGAAAGTCAAACAGTCCGTGATAGATTTATTGCATTGTGTGGAGCGAACGTCCATAAAATGAAATGTGTGATAAAATCGGACAAATCTGCGGAGAGTAACTCTTTTTATCGGGTTTTCCTCGGCGCTATAAATGCGTACGCAGGAGGCTCTTAAGTCAGTTTATTTCTTTGCTAGCTCAGTTACGTGACACAATTGTACCGTTTGTAGAAGATTTACAACTTTGCAGAGTTTGTTGGTGATGCAAAAGGACGTTGTTGTTTTGTTTTAATTAGAAGTTAAATAAATAATAATACAAACCAACGGTGTTTTTATTTTCTGACACAGAAATATTTAATCTCGGAAATAATTTAACATAACTATACAAATCAAAACAATCCATAAGACCCATATTCAATGATTGGATATAGTATTAATTTCTAATGCAATATTAGGAATAGAATAGTTGCAGTGTTTCTAATAAAATACAATTATGTGCGTATTAGAAACTAATGAACACTTCCTATAACGGTGAAAATTTTTTTCTGAACTACACATCTGAGAGTTCTATAAAAAATCTCAAAAGATATACGAAGTCTACGAATTCTTACTTGACCAGCACAGTGCAATATAACCTAAACCCCTTTTACTCTGAGATGGGACCCGAGTCCAGTAGAGGGACAATAATGACGAAACAGAATGCAGAGCTCCTTACTCTGCAGTAACCAGTGAACAGAAAAATAATCACACACGCATTTAAGTGCATTAAAAACGCAAAATTGCGTACATGCAAAATCTGTATTGACAAATGCGAAGATAAAACAAAGCAATGTAAAAATAACTCACGCGAACTATCAACTAAAGATAAGTATGTAAACATGTTTCAGACATACTTACACACCGGTGTAGATAATGACTGATTTGGAAATGACGTAACTGAGATAAGATATGAGATCGCAGTCAATGGTGCAAGCGTGGAGAAATATAATGCACTTGACATAACACCTGAGGTATTATAAGCGGACAATCGATATATCGATCAGTCTGAATGCGAAAATTCCAGTGAAATTGGTAAAATGTCTATTGGTGTTTGCGTCCTCATCGTTGTGCTATTAACTTCGATTCAGGTAAACAAACTTTGCATTCCAAATGACATTGTTAGTGTCGTGACGTAATTAACTGAATCTGCATAAGAGAATAGGATTTATACGAGGATCAATGTCACATTCCTACATATCATTGGCTGAATTAACCTCTGCTTGAAATCTCAAGTGCGAGACATGCTGGCAAGAAATAATCAATCTTAACTATTTGACAATTTTTGCCTACCTCAATTGTAAATACTTGAACTGTCGTAGGCAAAGATCTATTAAGATTCATGATTACTAACGAGCGTTAAGTTATAAAATATGTTTATTAGGGTTTTTAGTTGTTACTGATTTTAAACATAACTCTAAAAAAAGGATGATTACGCTTATTTTGATCTGTTAAATAAATTTATTCGTGTTTTATTAATAATCTAGTGTATTGAAATAGAATTTAAATATAAACCTAATTTGTTTTCAGGAAGAAGTTTTAGCTCAAGTGCTTCCAATATACGGCGGAGCTCCAATGCCATACATCGATAATGAGGACGACGATATTGGAATTTTACTCACAATTTTGCTGCTGGCCAGCAGAAATAGGAACAGCGGCTGTTGCTGCAATTGCTGCTGCGGCACTCCCCAGAACATTCCAATTCCATTCCCAATACCATTTCCAACAAATAATCGAGTAGTTAACAAGGGATTCCAGGAGCCAGACTATGATTACTGTGAAGACATGCCAAAAGAAAACAACAAAAATGATGAGAATAACATCGTAATTAGATTAACGACTGAATAAATTAATGATAAGATTATTTATTGTAAAATTATTTATTAAATATTTTAATTTTATTGTTACATAATTAAATTTAGATCTACCAATTAGAACGTTTTATTTGGTGTCTTCACTAATGCTAGTATTTATTAGCAAATATTTTTTTATTTAAGTGATAAAAATAATATAATAGTTAAGTTATTAAAAATACTATAGCTAGACTCATGTCTAGTAATATAGTAAATCTTTAAAATATTGTAAATCTGGTAACACGAATTACCCTATAATAGAAAAATTATCAATCAAGATAACAATATCTATTAGTACTATCAAAGTATATTTTGATTTTTGACACGTATGAAAAGTATTTAATTAGTAACTTGAAAATGACACATTTTACTAAAGGTTTAATTTTATTAAATAAAATATTTTTGTGCGCGAATCGTGTAAACACAAACGATGTTCTTGTTTATTTAAAAATAAGGGATTTATTTAGTGCACCATATTAATAAATTGATATTTTCAACCGTCTCAATGTAGGTTTCACATATATGGCACCCGCAAAAATTGTGGAATATATTCAGTTTTTTTATTGTAATGAAATACAATATATACAAGAGCAAGCTCCAAATTATTTTTGAAGGCTTTACGATCTCATGGATGGAACTACATCAATAAAACTCATGTACATACAAACCTATAGATTTAATTTATTCAACCCTACAATATTCAATCAAAAATACATTTTTTACACAATAAAACGATTGAATCGATAACTTAAAAGATTACAGATATTAAAATGACGAACGTGATCGTAAGAATACATGATGTAGCAACAGATAACATATCTCACAACAGATAACACAGATAACGATTACATCAGATCAATAAGTGTAATATATAATTATACGTAAGAGTTACGATACGGGCAGTTTATAAAACACGATGAAGTCGGCCGGACTTCTTGCATCATTTATACTGATTTTGTGTGGACAGGTAAGAAGCATAATCAAGATATATATTTCAAAATTTTGTAATAATTCTTTGAAATATGTGTTTATGTTAATTTTTTATTTCAGAATGTTAGAGGACAACAAAATGGATTGTTCAATAATCAAAATACTGAAACCAACAACTTTGTGTCACAACATCAACCGTCACAAGCAATGGCCAATGCTCAAAGATTTTTGAATCAGAATGGAAAAAATGGTGCTCTAAATAGCAACTTCAATCCACGTCAGGGACATATGGAGTTAAATTCGCCATCCTTAACAAATATGCAGAAAGTACAACAACCTATAGACGTAAAACAAACTCCACCGTCACAGTCACTGTTACAGCAACAACAACCGTTACCAGTTCAACAGTTCAATCAAGTGCATCAGCCGTTACAATCACAACAACCCTTACAAACGCAACAGTCTTTACAGATGCAACAGCTTGGCTTCCAACAAAATCCCTTGGAGCAAATGCCGACTTTCCAGGAAAGCATAGATTTGATACAAACGCCAATTGTGCAACAGCAAATGCCAAGTATGCAACAGCAAACACCACTTGTGCAACAACAAACGCCAATCATGCAACAACAAAGCAATTACGAGCCACCCAATGCACAAATAAATCTTAAATTGCTATCAACAAATCCACCCGGGGTAAATATAGTTCAACCATGTAATACGCAAAATATACAACCTCCACAAAACCTAAATCTACGTCCTGTAGAAGTTATTGCCCCTCAGCAAACAGCTCCTAACACAAACCAGGACGTCCCAGCTATAACGTATCATATTTCTTCTCAACAGCCTTTACCTCTGAGCCCTTCAAATCCTCCAGTTGTTTCAAATCCGCCAATCGCTTTGATACCAAGTTACAACATAAATCCCGTTGAACAATCATACATACCCCCTTACAATTATATTAAAACCGTCTCTGAAATTCAACCCGCAGTTATCGATCAAACAGCCACTAATCCCGTGCCAGCATTACCGTCAATAATAACTCTACCAAGTCCTGTAGTCCAAAATACGCAGACGGCAGCGAAAGCATACTACTACGGCCAACCTTCCGATCCTAGACAAAATGTATACGTAAATCAAAATACAGGGTACCGGTATCCTCATCAATCGCAAACTTCGTTAACTGCCGTTCAAGCTAAGCCAACTGCTGTGATAGCAAGCCAACCTTCAGTTCTATCCCCTGTTCCTGTTTCAATCGTTCAAGCGCCACAAGTATCTCCCCAGTACGCGATATCTTCTTATCCAGCCGCTGTAATGTCACCCGCATACACAACGCAAAACTCGAAATCATTAAATCTCAAAACATTTTTGCCACTTATATTGAATTTGCTTAAAGAGAAAATAACCTCATGCAGTTGTCAAAATGGTTGTCCGTGCGGATGTAACAAGCAAAACGATAATAATAACCCTGAAGTACTCAGTGGCTATTCCAGTCAAAAGCATTACGGCATTCTCAAAGAAGATGGTCCATCTATTCTTAATACGCTATCAGAGGAATCGGAAGGCTGTCTAAGAAAACGGAAAAATTGCATTAAGAATGAAAAAGTGCCAGAAGTAAGTGACGTCGAAGAAGTCAGTGAAGAAAGTGGGGAGGATGAAGAATCTGATGAGGAAGAAATCAGTGACGACGAAGAGGATTAAGTTGAATTTTTAAATGTATTGTTAATGTTATTTAATGTGAAAATTAGTTAATGTTATTGTTTAATTTATTTTTAGTAACTTATTTTACCTAAGTGGCGAGTAAGTTTAATCTATTATTCGTTTAATTAATTTATTTTATTATAGAAAATGTTACGCTACTTGTAATCAATGTTTTTGTTGAAATAGTAAACCATTTCCACGCGGATCAAAGTTGTTTTATTTGAAAAATGTTTTCAGTTACCATCAAATTGAAAGCCATAATTCAGGCCCAGTATCCGTACGGCTTATTGGAACAAAATAGCTCTGGTAGTAATGCTACATATTCGTGAATAGGCATGATTATACGAAAATGTACCGTTTTAAATAAAACGATACTTTGTCCAAAAACCAATACACGGATAGCTATTTATAATATACTAGTGGTGCCCGCGGCTTCGCCCGCATTTTAAAGAAATAATATGACATACATAAAACGGAAAATTTTTACCTGCATTGGAATGACAGTGGTGCCATCTGTCGAAAATTGGTCTTACCAACTCCCAAACCCTCATGGGCTCTTGGACAACAACTTTGCTAAAGATCATCACTTGATCAAATGCATAGTTTCCGATTCTATAAGTACTTACGAATTAAAAATTAATTAAAAAACCCTTTTCTCACGGACTAAATTGTGAATCTAAACCATTCTCACACACAACAAATTTCATCAAAATCAGTCCAGTCGTTTAGGAGGAGTTCAGTGACATACACAAGCACATAAGAAATATATATATATATATATGATGGGTAAAACGGAACATTATTAAGCATCCGCTCTCTAACCGTCTGATGACGTTAATATCAAAAATAATTCTAGAATTTCTTCTCTTTGTGTTGCTGCTGCCTGCAGAGATTTTAAAACTGTTAGTAGTTTAATTAATTTTACAGCTCGAGTTAATAATATAAGTTGTGACTATGACGATGAGCTGAAATCATATATGCCTTTACATTTGGCAGCAAGAAATGGGAACAATGAAATAGTGGAAATCTTGTTAAAGGAAGGTGAGATGTTGAAGTCAGGTCAGGTCAGGTCAGGTCAGGTCAGGTCAGGTCAGGTCAGGTCAGGTCAGGTCAGGTCAGGTTAGGTTAGGTGATCGGCGCGCCTGGTAGATTCCTTTATTGGTCTTAACGCAGACCTTCCAGGTCTCAGGAAAACAAAAATCGCTGATCCTGATTATCCTAGTAAGGATAACGGGTCAGAATGTTTAAAATATTGAATTGTCATCGGTCCTTAATAAGTATGCCAAATTTCAAGTTAATCCGACGTTTTGAAGGGGGTTAAAATCATGTTCAAAGATTCCGTTACATACTAACATACCAACATACATACGTCTGAAGCTAATAAAAGCGTATTAAAAAGACAAGAAACCGCATTCTTTCTTACTTACTATTGAACTGTAATAGGAAATAAGTTTACATTTTCATAATGCCTTTACTACTATGTCTTCCATAATAACAAAATGAAAAAATACTAAAAATAAAATTTGGTGGTACGAAACTCTATGCGCAAGTTCGACTCTTGGATGTTGGGTACTTCAGCAATATTTATTTAATTTAATTTATTATTCTTGACTTGGTACGAACAATATGACCAACGTTGCTATAAAGCAATTAGTAATTATAATAAAAACTAATAACCCCGACTGCTTAAAAATACTGAAAAGTGAAGTAATGTAGCTTGTGTCAATCTTACATTTTAGGCGAATCCAATGACTCCTCATACTCGTAAATTATGTTAAAATCCATAATTTTGTTGGGCTGCAGGGCGTTCTAAAGAATGAAACACACATACATACTTACCCTCCGTAGTTAGGTAAAATTAGGCGAAAAAAAATAGTTTTTATAATAATAGAACATAGATTAGTAAAGATTACTCACTCCTAACAAGAAAATGTACCCACTTTTGAAAATTGAAATAGTTGCGTAAAAAAGGTTTTGCCACGTCTCCGAGCTAAAATGTCCCTAAAATATTTGAAATAATTATTTATTTATTATGTAAATTACGCAGTATTAGTTATAGTACAGGATCCCTAGTATAGTTTTCATCATTTATTAATAACAAGCTGATTTTTCGTGAGTAGCTTCGTTTCGACAAGACGCCCAACATTTTTCCTTACAGCAATGTTGGTAAATGGTAGCTTGATGGGGCAGCTAGGATAAAATATGTTGACCGGACGAATTCTAAAAATTTATTACTAACCAAATTTTTCTTTGTTAATTATCAAGATAATTATTTAAATAACGTGAAAAAATATTTGTCCTACAAAATATAAGGTTTTTATTAAGGCGTCCCCCCTCTCCAACATGTATCATAAACAAGGTCATGAAAAATAATTACTAACCAGCTGATTTTTTTTTTATTGGCTGTCTACCATTTACATAGTCTACCATGCACATTGTCCTACAAATTACATGGTATGTCATCTCGGACCTACACTTAAAAGTTGTAGTACTAATACTTAATGTAAAAATAATTAGTATCAAGCTGAGTGTTCCAGAATAGCTTCGTTTCAATGAGACGCCCAACAAATTCTCGTACGAAAGTTCTCGATTGTGGTTTATAACTAAAATAATAGGGATGAAATATGTTGATTTGACGAATCAAAAAAAAATATTACTAACCGAATTTTTTTTTATTAATTATCGAGACAATTATCTAAATAACGTGAAAAAATATTTGTCCTACAAAATATAAGGTTTTTTTTAAAGCGTCCCCCCTCTCCAACATGTATCATAAACAAGGTCATGAAAAATAATTACTAACCAGCTGATTTTTTTTTTATTAGCTGTCTAACATTTACACAGCTTACTACCCACATTGTCCTACAAATTGCGAAGTACGTTATTCCAGTCCGCCAGTTTTATAGTTTATTTATATTATATTATAGTTAAATTACAAATCTTGTAGGATTAATAAAAGTTACCCTTTTTTTTGTAGGACATTGTTTTATTTAGATAAAAATTATATTATCCTATCACGTGATACCTTTGTCCTACAGTTACTAATAAAAAAAATAATCCTGCGGAATTAACATCTTTTCAGCGTAGGTCCGAGATGACATACCATGCAATTTGTAGGACAATGTGCATGGTAGACTATGTAAATGGTAGACAGCCAATAAAAAAAAATCAGCTGGTTAGTAATTATTTTTCATGACCTTGTTTATGATACATGTTGGAGAGGGGGGACGCCTTAATAAAAACCTTATATTTTGTAGGACAAAAATTTTTTCACGTTATTTAAATAATTATCTTGATAATTAACAAAGAAAAATTTGGTTAGTAATAAATTTTTAGAATTCGTCCGGTCAACATATTTTATCCTTGCTGCCCCATCAAGCTACCATTTACCAACATTGCTGTAAGGAAAAATGTTGGGCGTCTTGTCGAAACGAAGCTACTCACGAAAAATCAGCTTGTTAGTAATAAATGATGAAAACTATACTAGGGATCCTGTACCATTATTTATTGGTAAATTTTCTCTAAAAATGTTTTTATTTGTCAAGAATTCAAAAAAAGAACTTTCTAATAAGCCGTTTGTAGCTTCATTCAATTTCAAGGCGGCGAAGTATCTTTACTAATCTATGGGCGTGCTAAAGAATGAGATACATATTCATACTTACCCTCCGTAGTTAGGTGAAATTAGGCGAAAAAATTACGTTTTATAATAATAGAATTAAATAAAAAATACCTATAAAATATTTCTGCACTCATCAACACGTTTAGACGTCACTGCGTCAGTGACTCACGGATTAATATTTTTGCTTTGTTTGTTTTACCAATATCTGACAGCTGTGTTAATAACGTCTTTAAACAAAGATATTTACACAAAGAAAATATTTCTAAAAGATAAAATCTTTATATAAAAGCGAACAGAAATAGCATATAAATTAGTCCTGTGAGAATGGGTTCAGCAACGTGGATTATTTCTTTTGTAACAATTGCAATGTTGAATGTGAGTTTTTTTCTTCAATTTTATTAAATAAACAAAAATATTTAAAATTATTTCATAAAATTAAACGAGCAATTCTTGTGTCATATAATTGTTTTTAAATTGAAATCTTTTCTAATACTTTTTTGTTTTTGTTATTTTGTTAAAATACTCATTAGTTAGTAAATACTGTTAAATGTTAATTTAAAATTCTTCATGAGTCGTTGCGTAGTTAAATTTAATAGTTTGGTAGAACTCATAAAGCCTGTTACAACGTTTGTATTACGCACGATATTTTTAAGAATATGACTGCAGCTACGCACTAAGACATTAATAATGTAGGCAGACGGCATAAAGTGCCTAACCTAACTGCATTCATCAATTTCAGTCATAATTAATATGGGCATCAATTAATACAATTGGCTGAGATTACAGAATTTCGTGTGTGCAGCTCTGGTGGCGATTAATCCGATGGATTCCGGCCACGCGCGCCACTCCTATACAAAGGCTGCGTGAGGAACAAAATGGAAAATACACTTGACTATCTGTGGCTGCAACAGCAAAAATCCTGGCTGCTACGAGTAATTCTCCGCAAACAGACAAAAAAAAACAAATTTTGTGTTTTAGATCAAGTCAAATTGATCAATGGAAATTGACTTGCGTTATAGTCTATGGAAAGTACTTTTTAAAATTTATATTTATTCATGCAATTTGAATAATTAAATTGTTCTCAAATAATATCGTTAGATTTATCTTATCATTAACCTCAAATTCCAAAAGAATTAAAAAATATTATAGGACGAGAATTAGTTTGTTAATTAAAATTTTATTAAAAATTGTGAAATATAAATAAATAGAAATGTAAGCATAATACAATGTATAATATTTAAATACATTGTATTATATTTGTGACTGGTTTTATTGAAATAATGTGAATAAATATTTTTGTCATAAATATGAGATGCATTTTAATTTTTATTTACAATAAAATTAATTACTCATGTTTATGTTGCCAGTAGAAAATATAGCATAAAGGAGATAGAACTGCGGCGGTTTGAACATTTCGATAAATAATTGCGATTTTATTTTTGTTGGGTTTTTAAATGAGCAATACTTAAATGAAAAGTAACAGCAGAAAAGGTGAAAAGGGTCTCAAGTCTAAACGATGGTGGAACCGTTCGAGGTTCGACCCCTGAGGTACTATATACCTCTACACCCATTTCTACCTACCTACCTAGTTTTAAACGCTGTTGTTCTTCGATTTCAACGACGTATTAAATTAAATAATTTTTCGCGAGAGGTTACAACTTAGTCTCGTTAACTAAAACTCTACGAAAGACGTTATTTCTATCTGAGATTGATTATTGGGCGATAACTGGTACTTAATATCAAGTAGACTTTATGCGCAATTGCGCATTTACTACGTGTATTGTAAAAAAAAAACTTGTCTAAACTAAAGCCAAAAATAAAATAGATATTGACTATTAACGCAATAAAAAGAATTACATAGAATCGATATTTCACATGTAATTTTATAAAATATTTATCAGACGAGTTCTACAATTGTATTACCTAATAATATATTACCTAATAACAAAATGATATGATAATCAGATTTCCATATAAATATTAAGTTACATTAAATATGATCAATAGGCAATATGTCGTGGCCATGGTGGTTTTCGTTCATACTTTTCATCGGTAATTTCAATGTAAGAACATCTTCATAATTTTTCGAACACACCATTACCACATTTTCATAATCAGGCTAGGTAGTGACTTAACTGTTTTCTTATTGTGTTGAATTCTCAAATTTAAAATTGTAACTAATATAATATAAATAACACATTTCTTCCAAAATTCAGTCACATTATTGTGTATTTCGTATTTAAAACTTATTATCATAAGGGCAATGGGTACAAAAACAAAAGATTCCAAGAATTACTTGTGTAACTAGTTTTTATAAAATTATTTATAATCAAAATATAATTGTCCTAGAACATATTTTTATATTACGAATACAATTCGTAGAATATCATTGTGTAATAAAACAGTATTTAAGGTAAAACGTTGTACGAAACTTCACATAAATCAAATTCTTGATTTAACATTTTTTAAATTATTCAAGCAATGGCGAATACTAAAATATGTACAAAAAATTATGACCTCCAAATTCTGTAATGATAATGAGCGTAAATTTAAATTTTAAAGCATGTGAAGAATTGTGACAGGTACTTCTATTGTTATTAATTTAAAATTTATTTTGTTTAATATTTAAATTCTAAAATTGTTAAATTTTAATTATTATTAAAATTTATAATTTTATGCCCGAGTTGGAAAGACTGTTTGCTCATAGCATAGTATTATAATGCCATCAATAAATGTAAATTGTCGTTCAATTATTCTATGTCATTCTTTCTTTTTACAGGTACTGTTAGTCCACTCCCAATATACCGGGTGGTACGGTTCCCAATCATACCCAGGCTATGGCACGCCACCGATCGTCGTAGGTTCCGAGGGAGGTGACGACTTCAGATGCATGCTTCCTATCCTATTATTACTCTTGCTCGACAACTTGGGGGGAAGTGGCTCTCGGGGCGGATGCGGATGCTGTTGTAACTGCAATAACAATGGAAACAACATCCCAATACCTTACCCTATACCGATCCCCGTCAACAATTGCTTTATTACGTAAACAAAGTGATTATGTGAATGTTGTTGTAAGTCAATGAGTGTGCGCACAACAACAACATAATGAATAAGTCATGTCTTGATGTCAAATAGGGTTCGCACATATTATTAACAATATTTATTTGATATTATAAGTTTATTTGTTACTTAAATTGTTAATATTGTCATGTTGTTGTTAAGTACTTTTTTGATAATGTTAGTTATAAGTATGTAGACATAAATTGTTAGCTTTTATTTATTAACGAGTCATGTGATAATAAAGTTATAAAATATTATTAAACTCGAGTAAAAAAATTAGTAATTTAGTGTTTTTAATTAATTAAAAAAAGATTTTCGAACGGAATATTAGCTTTTCTACGCTAATCATCTCTACCTCCGAAAAAGAAATTAGGAACAAAAGAACATTCAATCCTCCTGGAGTTAAATAATGACTTATGAAAAAATATATAAGACAATTAACTGCAGATAGAATAGATCCCTTAAATTAGAATACAGTAGCGCTATTATAAGATAGAAATAGGCGCGGCGATGGTACCGCCGTAGTGTTTTAAGGCGTTCTATTTCTTTTTAATACCTACAGAATATTCATTGGAATCACAAGAACATTATTTGGTAGAATTCGTACTTGGATCGAACATAAATTGCAACTTCAGCTTTACCTGTAAAAATATTTATTAAGAAGACGAATATTATAATACAAATATTATTTATTACATTACCATTAATTTACATATTTTTGAATAAAATCTGTAATTGCAAAATCATACGTGCTTAAACCCTAAAATGGTTGATTACGCAAATTACCGAGTGACCGAGTATTTTGAAATTCTTGATAATATATAAAGTAGATGCAATACTTTGACTTGGTCAATAGTGTACCAAAATGGGGTGTCACGGGTTAATAGTGCTTACGGCACTTCTACTACTAACAACGGTATAGTACATTATTATAATTATCTTGATAAAAGTCAATCTATGAACTAATATAATTATTGTTGTTTAGGAGTACGAAGTATCTGCACAGTACACCAACATAGTGGAGTGTCTTCCGGCGGCCATAGCGAACACAGCAAGACCTATTCTCCAAGCGGGGGGGCAATACATCCTCCCAGCGATCATCCAGCCAATCATCCCTAACTACGATTGCTACGCTCCGGAACCACCTACCCCACCATCCTACCCGAATTATGGGAATTATCCCGCACCGAATCCAGGATATCCCCCTATCATCGTGGACAACGGCCGAGATTTCTGGCGCGATCTGTTATACTTACTAGTATTCACGCTGCAGAACGACAGAATAAACAGCAATAACAATCCGCAATACAACTGCGGATGTAACTCGTGCAACTGTCGCGGATCCTGCAACTGTTGTTGTTGCTGTAACGACTTACAAAACAACAAAGTCAATGATAACAGCAACTCAATGCCGACTTACATTCCTATTCCGATCGCGATTCCCGTTTTCATGGGATCAGACGGATACCCGGTGGTCGATAGCTTTCCTGGATTTTGTAACGATCTCGTCATCCAAGGAGGTTGCAGCCAACCGTGTAATGGAAAGGAACCGAATGAGATTAATTTGATTATACGAGCAGATTGTTAAAAATTATATAGTCAATCTCAATTATATATCGTATTTTTGTACTATTACCACTTTTATTGCTTTTAATAAATTATACCTAATGAAATAAATTTATTGTATAACAAGACGTGTTTT
This sequence comes from Epargyreus clarus, assembly GCF_041222505.1. Lineage (NCBI taxonomy): Eukaryota > Metazoa > Arthropoda > Insecta > Lepidoptera > Hesperiidae > Epargyreus > Epargyreus clarus. The sequence goes on along the minus strand of NW_027332222.1, from coordinate 5,469,870 downwards.
ATTAAAAATATATTCTTTAAAAATGTTATTAAAAAGTGTTTGAATAATTTAAGAATTAACTACATACCTAGAACTCATTTATGTACTGCTAAAAGAGTGTCTTCAATTGAGAAAAGTAAATAAAATATACCAGAAAAATCATGAATTATTTTGTAGACTGGAATAAATATCTATTTTAAAAGTTTTGTACATTTTGTTGCACTTTTTTTGGGCGTTTCGAAAAAATGTATCAAAATTTCGATTTTGATATTAATTGTAATTGTAAGATAAGGAAAGAAGAATTGTTTAAGGAACCACTAAATATTTTAAAGAAACCGAAGATGTCCGATAATATTTAACTCAATCAATCAATTCAAACGGGTTCTTCTGTATTTGGCAAAAATACAGATCAACTTCGAGGCTTTCCAAACCAACTAATTCATCCAAATTTTTCGTAAGTGTTTATTAACTCACCTATTTCTGCTTAATAACAGTAGTTTTAAGCGCTGCTACGTTCTGGTTTGAAGGGTGTGGTAAGGGAGACATACTTTTCCGAGGCGTTCCAGCTTAGTCCTGAGGGGTAGCGGCGCATCTGTGGTCGACCTCACATAGGAATATCTAATCCTATCTGGGGTTGATTACAGATGTCCATGGGCAGCAGTGCCACTTACTATCAGATGGACTTGCTCGCCAGCTACTCCTATATTACAAAAAATAGTCAACTTACTTATAGACTTACTTGAAATTGGTTTCATAAAAAACAAGAACCATAAAACTAAAATATCGTGTCATTACTCTATTTCAGCCACATTTTCTTTATTTCAGCTGCATTTTCTCTCCCGCTACTACTTTTAACATGAACGCTGGGATTTCACGTCTATTCAGCCTATAAAACGGTATTCTCACTGTAAGCTATTGGCTTTCCAAACGGCTTTAACGGTGTAACTCACCAGAGCCGAGTTTTACAAAAGTCTCTCTAAAAAGTTTTATTTACGGATACCTATTTTTTTTTGTTAGACCTCATGTTTTTTTTAAAGAAGTAGCGATCCAGCGTGCAGTTTATCTAATGAGCTTGTTATTTTGTTAATTTCTTAAAATGCATAATTTACAAAATACGAAACGAGCCAGCAGTCCATCTGATGTTAAGAAGCAACTGTTGCTTATGGACTGCTATAATCAATTCCAGTTGGAATTGGGGTTTTACCTGATGTCGACCACCTTTGAACATTTTTGGATCGAGGTCGAAAGCTAAGGATCAAACCCCTCATTCCCCCAAACCATAATCATGTATGTATGAAATAAAACGTATTAACACACTTGCAATTACTATTTTTTTATTCCTTTTATTACTTCCTTTTCTCTATAATGTTTCTAAAACATATCCGAAACACATAAACAGCATCAAATGATTTTGAAATCACGGCATGAGCTTCCATTTTCCAAGAAATCTCAGCTCAAAAGTTTCTCAAGACGACTATTTATAACGAATATATAAAATGTAATAGTTTAAGTCTCTACGACTATTAGTATTCTAATTTTAAATTCTTTATTCTTAATTTAATAAAATATATTGCTATAACTACTATATTTAAAGTATATACTGAGATGAGATTATTTCAGAATGAGATGAATTAGGCTGTAGTCCGACGCGCTATCCAAGTGTGTATGTGTATTGATAGACTTCACATACATTTGACAACTTTTTTAAAAATGATTTCTCAGATATGAAGGTTGAATGAAGTATGCAGGTTTTCACACGATGTTTTCGTTAAATCGCTGTTAAAGGAAGTGTAATTATTATAAGTTGTAATACGCTTAACACTTCGAGAAACTAATGAAAAGCTAACTTTGAAAATCAGTGGTACGTGCTTGTGATTCGAATCGCCTCTCTATCGAAAAGCCGAGTTTCAACCCCTAGGCTCTCACTGATTTTTAAACTAACAGATTAGTTACTAATTCAAAGTATATTAAAAGAACGAAGCGTTACGAAGTAATATTTTCATCCCCTATTTTATCCCCTTGGGGGTAGAATTGATCGAAATCCTTTCTTAGCGGATGCCTACGTCATAACATCTACCTGCATGCCAAATTTGAGCCCGATCCGTCCAGTGGTTTGGGCTGTGCATTGATAGATCACTATGTCAGTCAGTCACCTTTGAGTTATATAATTATATATATTTAGATAGTTTCATTTGCTGTACCAAACTGTAGCAAATTGATAATTTAAAGGATGCACTACGTGATCTCATTGACACATATTGTTACGAAAGTAGTATATATTTCCAAATAGTTTTAAGAGCGATACCAAAGGAGTGTCCGTATAAAAGGGGTCATACGAGTATGTACACAAACGAGAAAGTTGTTGGAAATGGCCTCAAAGAAAACTACCGCGTTCGCGCTGTTATTCCTGTTGCAGGTGAGGGTTAGACGGCAGTTGTTTTATATACTAGTACTAGTACTAGTACTAGTAGTACAGTACTAGTAGCATTTACCTGCGTTCCACTCACTTTTATAGTTGGAATTTCACAACATTATATTAGCAAATAAAATTTATAAATTGTGTGAAAACTTACTTAATTAAACCCAGCCTATAAACCTAACTATAATTGTTCATGTTCTATTAATATGTTTGTACGTATTGAATGTATTAATTTTAATAATAATTAAATTACTAGTTATTTTTTTATGGAAGTTAATATAATATTTTTTGATTTCGTTTTATTCATAAAATTACAGCAATTTTTCGTTTAAGGTCAATTTTGTGATTATGTTTGTAAAAATAAAATTATGTCTACAGATTCACTGGATTCAGTGCCAATGCTGCAATAGTTATGGTGGTTACAACAACCCTCCACCCGTAAGCAAAAGCAAGGATAAAGACAACACCTTGGACCTTCTTCTACCTATCCTCCTCATTGCGATTTGCGATAACGCTGGGATAGGTGGCAGCTTGTCCAACCAGTACGCAGCGGGTGGTTGCGGCGGTTGCAGTTGCGGCTGTGGTGGCGGTTGTGGTTGTCGCTGTTGTTGTTAAAGCCCCACATCCATATAGTGTCACTTGTAGATTAATTGCATTTTAGTCGATCCCTCGTCCTTATCAGTAATCCTTTATATTTACCCCTGTGACGTCATGCACTTGTAGTTTCGCTTATTATTTTTTTATTTACACACAAGTTCATTGCAAGGCACAACTAAATATTATGATTATTAATTTACTTTATTAGTAACTCTGGTAGTTCAAATATTTTTAATTTGATGTGACGTCACAAATCTGTGATTCTTATCCGTATCTATGAACACACTCTTTCCTATTGCAAATTATTGATAACTTAGCAATTATTATCTTAAGTGTATATTTACTAAATTGTAACTACTCATCCTGTTCTAGTTACAATGTATTCAAACCCTTTATTTTAAGGACAACCTATTCCATTCTAGTAACTAATAAGTTAAGCATATGGCGCTATGTGATAAATTATCTAATTAAAACACGATAAAGAAATATGTGCTTTTTATTTTGATATAATAATTAACTTGAAAAAATTGTCAGGCGATAAGATTAGTGTGACGGTATATTATGTATGTAACAAACTTATTGCTCAATAAGCCTAATATTTTGTAACAAAAATCATGCAAGAATACCGCTGTATAAAAATCATAGACTTTGACACACTAGCTCACATAGTTGTACCAATTATAGAACACAAAACCGAACTGTGTTAGTATTCAAGTGTAACATGTGATGGTGTAATGGACCTCTTTAGTAATATCGATGTGAATTATTGACAAGATGAAGTGGGAATGGATAGTGTTGCTATGTGTTTTGACAGTAAGTAATAGTAATATGTCAGCATTTTTGTTAAATAGGTAAATGATTGTGTTTCATGCAGCCTTATCTGATGAAGTACGGTTTAAGATGCACGCTTAGAAGATGTCGATTCACTTTTGCCAACGTTTAACATGCATTTTTCCTTTTTATTCAAAGTGGTATATTTGCAATATTATACCCAAACACATTTAACTATAGTAGGAAAACTGACATTGTTGAGTTACCAGTTTAAAATAACTTTTTGCTTCTAAAAGTAAATTAAGACTTCTATATCTTTACCACTACTACTCGCTAAAAAGCATTAGATTGAACAAAAATAGTGTCTGATCAACGTAAAATTATACGACTGTTTTTCTATTCCTATAGTACATAATATCAAACCTTATTTATTTCAGACTGTTCGTACATTGGATCCACCAAATGAACAACGAAAAACAACGAGCATTCCTATCAATTCCAATAAAAATTCAAATAAGCCAAGACATAAAAGCTTAAGAAATACGAACCATCCTACACCCGTGATCGAACCAGCACACGACGCGCCTGAATCATACTTCCCTGATGTAATATATCCTACATCTATATTAGAGGTCTCACAACCATTTTACTTTTCCCAGCCTGGACATGATGTCCTAGCTCCTTTCTCAAATGACGTCAAGTCTTCCTATAAAACGCTTAACTCGGGAAAGGGGAAAACATCTAATGAGTATTCATCCAAGCGACTGGAGAAAAATAATGCTTCGCAAAACGTAACTATTGATAAAAACAATTATACTGTTCTGTCTTCGAATGATCCTTCGAATGTTAAAAACACGGAAGTAGTTGAAAATACATATAATGTTGAAGATAATATAACTTTGAATGGCAGTGGTGGAGTACACGATGATATTATGCATCAATATTATCCATTATACAATGAACAACCACATTTAAATCACGAGACACTTCTAAATGTATTAGAAAATGTTGATAGTGGGCCGGAAAATATGTCTTACAATGATACAAGAGAAGAAAATATGGAATATATACACGAGAATCCCACAACCACTCCAAACTTACATGACGTTGTAACTGATGATGCAACACAAGATTTGCTTGTGCAAGATACACAAGTAATAGATCCAAATAATGGCAATAAAACTTACCATGTCAATACAAACCCAAACTATGTCATGACTTCAGAAACTGGTAATAGCCACGAAGACTTCGTAAGTGATATAATGAACATTTATTCTCTTATCGAAGAAAGTATTAGAGCTATATCTGTGGTTGAATTTGTTGTGTCGAAAACACTTGGAGCTTTAGGTATGGATGACAAACAAAATGGAACGAATGTATCTGAAGATACGTATCCAAATGTAACAGATGGATTGTATAATGATACTGCGGTATATGATAATGTTGTAGACAATATATTTGTAAACAATTCATATAAATCTATGGAAACTCTTTTAGAGGAAATAGAACCTAACTCGCTGAGATCTGAGATAAAAGAAATAGTTGGATCCACAACAGAAGATTTACCTAAATGTGTTTATAACAATAATTATCAAAGTGAATTATTGGAAAATTTGGAATATTGGAAACGCCAACAGAAGGAAATGTCACACAAAATATGTATTTCAAACGATAGACAATGATATAGTTAAAACTAGTGATAAGTAGAGATTTGTACTTTATTTATTTTTACATTTAATATACTAATTATAAATTCGTTTTTCATCAGTCTTCTATTTCTTATATATTGTATTTTCAGAAACAAAAGTTGCGTTACGATGAACACATCATTTAATTAGTCTTGCTTAGTGCAATGTTTATCAAATTATGCGTATCAAAGTTCTAAATTTTTGTACGCTTTCATCGAGAAATGTTGAGTTATGGTCCTCAAATTAAATTAATCTTAACCAACGGACTAATTTTACTAACAGGCGTAAATAGATATCGTAAACAATGTAATCATTGCGTACGATACATAATGAAACTGAATTCACCCAGATTATTTCAAATGTATGTGACTAAAATCGTTTCCTAAAATGAAATATCAGAAGAATTAAAAGACGCATCATAGCGTGGTAAGAATAGTGAAATAACAGGATTTTTGCACGTGGGTGAAATATTACAAGTAAAAGATAAGTCAATTACTTATGCACAGTATTGTATGTAAGAACTTCTAACGAAAAAGCGCGGCTGTGCGTTATAAAAAAAACAGTAGCATTACCATGAGTTGGCATAGAAACGCCACTATAGAAATGGTAAATAGAAAACTATTGTCATTTTGCTAGTGAATAACATAACTACTATCGTTACGGTATTTCTTGACAACGTCTGTCAAATTAATGACTCATGGGACCGAATTTGTATGGCAATAGATCATAATGACATTCGCTAGCGATTTGATTTCGATAGGTTTTTTACGTATCGAGTTACGTCACTACGGATTTTAGTTCTACGAGTAACCACCAGAGGCGCTGTACAATTTTTCATACATTTATTTTACGCAGTCGCTAGCGAGTAATACTTTTGTAAACTCATGGTAGTCCTACTGAACGCCGGCCATGTGTGTACTAAACGAAACGTTTCAGCGTTTTTCCCCTGTCAGAACTCCGTTATTTTACCGCTTAAAGCCTTAGATTATTAAAATACACAGATACATCACTCCTAACAAGAAAGTGCAACTAGTTTGGAGAATTGAAATTGTTGCATTTTGCCACGTCTCCGTGCTAAAATGTCCCTAAAATGTTTGAAATACTTATTTATTTATTACGTAAATTACCTATCGTATATTCTCAATAAAAATATTTTTTTATTTGTCAAGGATTAAAAATATAACTGATAAGTATCTTTCTATTTTACTTATCAAAGTTAAAAGCTATAAGATTCTGTATGATATAATTGGAAGGCTCAACACGTGTACTTTAGCACACGTTTTGCGTAATGAGGACGTCCGTGGGTGTCCGTTACGTGTTAGACTTAATGCCACTATAATTGGAACACACCAACACGTCTCCTAACCTTTAGATGAAAATATGTATTTCGAAATAAACAGCCTTTGAGGTAAGGATATATTTTTCTATATCAGTCTATGATCAGCTTCTTTGCTACTCCTATATTATATAAAAAAGGTAAACAAATTCTATTGAGTCAATTTTTAAAAAAATCCAAGTACTAATTTATTTCAATATATGAAGATATCTAAATAGAAATTTGTTACATATTACCTACTTATCAATGATTTCTGAAATGTAACTTTTATATCATAAACTTATTTAATTGTGCTAGTTGATAAGAAATTTCATGTTTTAGGTAAGAATTATCACGTTTTAGTTTCCTAATAGATTCTATTGAAATAGTCTATTGATATAAAGAGGAAAATAAAACATATCTATAGTTACTTCACTATGGGGCTTCGAGAAAAAGTGGCTTTATTAATAGCATGCATAGCATTAATACAGGTATACAAAACATAAATATTTTTTGTACCAAATTAATAAACGATTACATACATCCACAGCTTTAATGTGTTTTTAGTACATGACTTAATGTACGAGATAATTTCTTACAAATGTTTAATATTTCAGATAACATTCGTATCTTGTTCAGTTCGAGATAAGGCGCCAACCAAAACTCTAAAACACGTAAGAAGAACTGACTCTGCAATGCATTCTCCCATGATGGTAAATTTAAGACCTTTCAAGAAAGGCGTAAAGTTCCGTAAACGTGTTCCTGATAAAAACCATGAAGCTATTTTGAAAACCTTCAACTTTCCGGACATCGAATATCCTGCCGCTGGAACGCCGAGACCACCCTTCCATTTACAAGAACCAAACATGTTGCAAAAGAATCCAGTACAGAGGGCTGCAGAGTTTCCGACAACAACAATTGCCCCGTATCCCTTGATAAATAATATGAAATATAATAAGAAGTACAACAAGAAACTAGCACATTTAAGAGCAAGGAATCCCGAAGTAACAGTAAAATTTCCGGAATTCGGGACCACTCCAAAGCCATATTGCTTTAGAGAAGAAGGAACATTTCCAGAAGTCGAATATCCTCTCAGTGCTAAAGATACGTGGAAACCAAACTATTGGAAACATATTCCTACTGACGGATTTCAAAATCAAGCAAATATAAATGGTCCTGAACCTATTTCTAACAGTGGTTCCAATATAAAATCTATTAGCAAAACTTCCATCAAAGCTATTATAGATGCAATATCAGACTCTAAGAAAACAGTGCGAAAAAATTCGTCATCAATTAACAATAATCAAAATATAGCAAATACTAATCAACCGGCATCTGAGAAATCTGGGAGAAATAGTCTGATTATGATAGACGTTAACACACCTACAACTAGCAAAGTTAACGATCAAAACACTACTCCTTCCCCAAATTTATCAGTGTCTCTTCAATCTACCACCCCATTTGTTCTGACGCCTTACACTACGATATACTTCGATACGACTTTTCCATCCAACGATGTAACTACATCAACAGACGAATCTAAATCTAAGACACTGCCATCGAAAAAGAAAAGAAAGAAAAAAATAACGGTTACGAAAAAGGAGGAGTCATCGACACGTTCTAAAAAGATATCCCTCGAAGAAACTGAACCACATATCACACCAAGCATACCTGCACAACATGAAAAAGTGACCGCAAGTGAATCTATTTCCAAAACAAATGTAAGTGAATTAGATACATGCGGTTACATGTCTGATGACAAATTGACATCTACTTATCTTGTGACAACTTCTTACTTCAATAATACCAATTTTACGACAGCGTCACCATTCACAATGAATGACGATAAAATGCCAAACATTCCTAGTAATAAAGTTGCGTCAACTCCTGACGCTATAAAAGCAACGGAACTCAACAGTAGCGATAAAGGCTCGTCATGTATAGGAGATAATGTCATAAACAGTAATAATTCACTGACGTGTGAAGATAAGTCAGATGATTCTCCTTTGTCTTCCCGCGAGTCAGATGAAGAATTTACTACCGATGTCATTCCTGACTTTGACGAAAGTTTGTCGCCTGCCTTCACAATGAGCACGTCAACGCTGCCTCCACTGAGTTCGATTGAAGAGGCTTGGGATAAGACAGAAGTCATCGACCCCTATAAGTCCTTGTCATATCCTGACGAACTTGAAGAAATGTATATACTCGTGCGTTGAGAGGATTGTACATGTAAATTATTTTCGTTTGCCTTTCAAAGGTTTTACGCCCACGAGTTCATTATAATTCCACTGGGACGTCAGCTTACTAAGTCATAACTTATTCAAACGAGTCGGTAACTTTTCGATTTTAGTTGTTATAATCGTGACAATGGTACCTTGATAAGAAGTACCTACTTGGCTTTTGAATAAATTGAATTGTCGTTCCTACTTTCTGATAAGTCTGGCTTGATCAGTTGTGTAAATAGGGTTATGTTGTTTCATAGTTATTTATTATTAATTAACATTATAATAATTGTATATTTGTTAAGTTTTATTAATAAATAAAATTTTGGTGAGTCAAACCGCTATTTTTAATTTACTGTTAAATTGAGAAGGTGGTAGAACCCTTTGTGGTTCGACTCCGGCGGCACCACCGTTACACCTATTGCTACCTGTGTTCCGGTTTGAAGGTTGTGGTAAGGGAGACAGACTTTTCCGAGGCGTTCCAGCTTAATCCTCAGGGGTAGCGTCTGTGGCCGACCTCAGGTAGGAATATCTAATCCTATCTGGAGTTGATTACAGATGTCCATGGGCGGCAGTAGCCACTTACCATCAGGTGGACTGAATGCTCGTCTGCTACTCCTATATTACAAAAAAAAATTTTAACAAAAAAATAAAACCGACTTCTATGTCACTACAAAGTAAAAAATAATTGAAATAAATGTTGGTTTAGTACATATTTCTAAAGTTGGCTCAATATATTTCGTTTGATAACGGCGTAAACAGCGTGTCCAATATGAGCGCCGACTTCAGAAATATGTACTAAACCAACATTTATTTCAATTATTTTTTACTTTGTAATGACATAGAAGTCGGTTTTATTTTTTTGTTAAAATTTTTTTTTTCACCCTTTTTAGTGATGATATGCTAACGTTTGTATTAATACCATGTAAAATTGTATATATTGTATCATGAATAAAGGTAAGGTCTGAATTCATACGGATTGGACCCACCCGCTCGCAGGGCGCTACCGCGCCCTCCTCGCTTAGTTTTACATTGTCTTATATGTTCCAACCTAACCTAACCAATTCAATACGAATTAAATTATTGGCTAGGTTAGGTAGGAACAGAAAAGTAAATAAATCAAACTAGGTGGTAAAACTCTGCGAGTGAGTTGGTCCAATTTACCTTAATTCAATAGTTGAGAAAAATTACAACGTATTCATTAATCATATTTTATATTTGTAAGAAGTAATTGTCAAGTTACTGTGGTTTAGGCCAGCAGTGTCCCTGAGTCACTAGAATTGAAGACTTGAAGGTCAAAGTTATCAGGGTTAAGACCTTGAAGGTCAAAATTTTCATCCTATGTGTCTGCTTAGTGACGTTAATACATATATGAAAGCACAAAATGGCTAACTCCTATGGTTTAGCTTGGAAGCACACCAGCATTATCAGAGTGAAAGGGTTGATGGTCATTTTTTTCATTACATATACCTGCTTAGGACCTGTAAAATATGTGTGAAAGCACTAAATGGCTTATTTATGTGGTTTAGGCTTACCTCTGCATCGTCAGATGTAAGGAGTTGAAGGTCAAATTTTTCATCATATATCTCTGTCTAGCAACTTCATTATAACAAATGTCTAATCTATATACTTTACATGGGAGGCACCTCTGCATCATAAGGATTGAAGAATTGAAGTTCATATCTTCCATCATATGTCTCTACTCAAATACCTTATCATATATTCGTAAGCTCCAAATGCCTAACTTGTATGGTTTAGGCAGGAGGCACCTTTGCATTATCAGAGTTGAAGAGTGGAAGGCCAAATTTTACATCATATATCTCTACCTATCAACCTTATTAAATATCCATAAGTTCCAAATGCCAAACTTGTATGGTTGAGGCAGGAGGCACTTCTGCATTGCCAGGGTTGAGGAGTTGAAGGTCGAATTTTCCATCATATCATATTAATCTAGATACTCAATGTTCATTTAAAGTTTCATGACAATTGAGTGGGCAAAAGTAAAGTTGTCATAAAATATGTAAAAAGCAGGGGTAGTGATGATGAGTTCCACCCCATTACTTAAGTTCTAATCATCAGAGTATACTAATGTTATAGTAGGAAAGTACCGCAACAAAACACCCTTTCATATGAAAAAAAGAAAATTGAAATTGGTTAAGAAATACTCGAGTTATTGAAGTTTATATCGGGAAAGAAAAGAAAGAAATGGGGTTTTTCCAATTTCCCGGGAAAACTGGCGAAAATTTTCAAATTTCCTCGAAATGGGACCCCCTGTGAAACTAGCCGCATACAATGGTGTATGAATCATGTCGATCGGTCGCGGCATCGTGAAAAAATCGCCGAACAAACATAAAAAAATATATATATATATACGGTCGAATTGAGTAACCTCCTCCTTTTTGGAAGTCGGTTAAAAAAAAAATTGAACGCAATTGCTAAAATGTTAAAATTATACCTTACAAAGAGTTACAAACTTACAAAAATTGATATGATTTTCTCGGAATTTCTATTAATAGTTACGTAAGCTTTCGTTACGTTCTTATGTAATTCATAATTCGAGAAATTAAAAACATACTTACATATTATTACGTCAATTCGAGCATAACAGTAGTGTTGTAATGACAACATGGAACTAGGAATTACGCATTTGGAGACTATATTGCGTAAACGTATATAATTGAAGGTGGTAGAACCTTTTGTGGTTCGACTCCGGCGGCGGGTAAGGGAGACATACTTTTCTGAGGCGTTGCGTTGCAGCTTAGTCCTCAGGGGTAGCGCATATTATTGATCAATTACAAAAACGGACAAATTCTTAAGATATGGTTTGGCACGCATACTTCGTATTGAATACATTTCAAACCCACTGCTGGGCATAGGTCTCCTCTCAAAGTGAGAGGAGTCTAGGGCATATTGAAAAACACACGCCAAGTGCGAATTGGTCTTCACAAACCTTTAAGAACATTTTTAAAGGTTTGTTAAGAGTGTAGGTTACCTGACAATTGTCCCTGTAGTTCCGGGACTAGAATAGGGTTACGGTACCCTGCCTGTCGTAAGAGGCGAGTAAAACGGGGCTTCGGGGGTTGCGGGCGGCAAGAGTGGGAGCTCTATCCGTCCAGTAAGCGACCCCGGAGAGAACGGCGGCATGTGTGGTCGCATACCATCGTGAACACCAGATGGTGTGGGAGGAGCGAAAACTGCTCTCCCAGGGCAGAGCTCGATCGGAGCATCGCGCTTGGAGGACTCCGGTTGCGTTCCGTTGGAGATCCCGGAGTTCTTTAACAAGCGTTGAGGACGGCCACCGGGGGGGTTTTAGTGCGGTAAAAATCCCACATAACCCGGCGTCGCTTCCACGTCGTCGGGTACCTTTTGAAGGTTTTTCCATCGTTAAGAAAATAAAAAAAGGTTACCTGACAATATTTTTCTTCAATGTTATAGCAATAGTAATTATTTTCGAATACACACATACCAGAAAAATCAGAAGTGTCTGGGATTTGAAGCTTGTACTTCTAGATTGAGTGGCCAATTTTCGAATTATCTTAGCAATGTACCAAAATTGGCATGAATGAAGCTCGTCATATAGTACTTTTATAGAAATGTTATCAATAAATAACCAGTTCGGAGCTAATCCGCGAAGAAACGACGCAAAAACAGTGGAAGTGGAACCGGTTGGAATGACACTGCACGCGACCTTGCGCGCGCGGGCACATTACATCATATGACGGCGCTCGCGCACACCGAATTATTAAGTAATCTTCCCCTCGCCCTTTTAAAATTCTGCTTTTTATGAAAAACTAGTGGTGCCCGCGGCTTCGCCCGCATTTTAAAGAAATAATAGGACATACATAAAACACAAAATTTGTACCTTCATTGGAATGACAGTGGCGCCACCTGTCGAAAATTGGTCTTACCAACTCCCAAACCTTCGTAGGCTCTTAGACAACAACTTTGCTAAAGATCATCACATGATCAAATGTACTATATGTTTACGATTCAATCCTTACTAATATCGATTAAAATAATCGACTTTTTGGTCCAAAAGATCGATTCTCCGATTAATCGATCTTAGATCGCCATCCCTAGTTCCCGTGGGATTTCCTGGATAAAAACTATCCTATGTCCTTTCTCGCGTTTTAGACTATCTTTGTACAAAATTTCATTAAAATCGGTTTAGTTGCTTAGGCGTGAAGAAGAAACAACCAGACAGACAGACAGAGTTACTTTCGGATTTATAATATTAGTAAGGAAGTAAGGATAAACTATTGTTTAGCTATAATAATTAAATTATTAATTTGCAAGTTAATAATATAGTTACTGTAGCTTAACAATAGGCAGAACCACTACAATTCGACCGGGATGATACACAAAATTGTGAAGTAATTTATTGTTAAAATTGTCATGTGTTGTATTTTATCGTTTATAAGAATAAAGTTATCACAAAACTTGAATGCTTGTACTTTATTTTATGTTACGGTGCCTCAGATTACAACACAAACCACAATGAAAAAAGTAAAATTAAAATAACTGTACAATCCCTGTGCATCCAAACATTATCGTGAGTAAGTTAAACAATTATTTATTTAGTAACCGCTATATTTAAACGTAACATACTAAGTATTAATTGATCTAATAAAATAGAATATAACATGCTTTTTAGTAATGTTATGATAGTTAGGTTTAAAGAATCTTTATTTCTCATAAGACATATTACATTTGTCACTTAAAATGAGAAATTTACAATAGATTAATAATAACGTACTCGGTACGTATGTTCGTGTGTGTTTTGCATGTGTTTGTGTAGCGCATGTGTGTGTGTGCGCATGTGTGTATGCGTGTGTCTGAATGTGTGTGTGTAATTTTTATGTTTATGTTTTGTGTTTTGTTTTGTGGTAAAAACTGTTAATAGCACCCGCTAGCGCGTAACTGACGAATGCACTAGCGTTCCGCTCGCGTGCGTCGGAATCGCCGTGACATTGAAATCACTGCTATTTATAACAAAAAAATAACGTAAATTATATAACCTAATATAATTGTAATTCAATATCCCTGTAATAAAATTTGAATTTTCATTTAATTTTATCTCATTTAAAAAAAATGTTTTTTAAAAAAACCTTTCAAATGTATTATGGTTGCAACTAGATTTTTCAAGGTATTGTTAGATGTTAATTATTTGATTATATTAAGTGGTAGAAACTTTCAAGGTGGTAGAAGAAGGAATATATATATACGCGAGTAACGCCAACTTTAATCCTAATTGCATATTATTACGGATGTCCAGGGGTGACTGTTAAGTGACTACTTATAATTTTGCTTAATCAAAAATACTTATAATTAATCAACAGCTTGCCTACCTCGTTTTTACGTCAATTTCATTTAAAAAAAAAAAACTTGATTATATAAAAGGCACGTTTCCACGGATGGGAGACGGCGTTCCAGTCCGCTGCCGACAGAACTGATCTACTGACATTGAGATCAGGTTCAGTAGAGTGTTACGGACGTCACGAAAACACGAACTATAAACAACACTAATATATCAGCCTGCTATATTTCCACAGCAGAAACAGTTTTTTAACTTTATATTAGTTTTGGTAAAAGAAACTGGATTTCAAGAACAAAAATAATGACATATAGACTACAAATTAAACCGTAGGCTGAGCTGAAATATATTACGATCGCAAACTAGATACTTTTACAATATTTTTGGATGTTAAATATATGATTAAATTAAATGGTACAAACTTACAAGGTGGTAGAAGTAGGAATATATATGCGAGTAATGACAACTTCAATCCTACTTGAATCTTATTACAGATGTCCACGGGCAGCAAAGACTACATATCATTTCTTAATGAAAATAACTGATATTTAAACAATAGATAGCATACCTCGTTCCTACTTCAATTTCATAAAAATCCCTCGATCGATTATATAAAAGACACGTGTCCACGGATGGGTGACGGCGTTCCAGTCTGCTGCCCTCAGAACTGATCTACTGACATTGAGATCAGGTTCAGTAGAGTGTTACGGACGTCATGAAAACACGAACTATAAACAATACGAATATATCAGCCTGCTATATCGCTATGCTATAGCAGAAAACAGCAACATTTTCTAAGTTTATATTTTTGTTTACATAATGTAAAAAATGGATTACTAAATGGAATGAGACTGTAATTTAATTTTATAGACAAAATAACAACAGATGGACTACAAATTAAATAACTATTGGCAGGTTTTAAATGGTATTATAGATTTTTAATCTTTAAGAAACATAACTGTTTTTGTCTTATTTACACGTTATTTCACGAGGTTTGTCCTTCTCAGGGGCTTTAAGGGTACTCTTGAAGTTTATGCTACCAAGCTTAAATTCACTGAGATTTAGTGCAAGTCGGTTGCCCTTTTAAATTAGCATATGATCTAATTATCTTTAAACTAAATAGTTTAAATATATGTGAAAAAATTTAAACCTCTTACCACATAAACTATGTTCAAACCAGCCCTGCATTTTTATCAATTCTGGGCATCTAGAACTGGGCAAGTCCAGCATATCTCACTAAGCCACCACCGAGAACCTCATTTGCAATTCGTATATAATTCCTTTAAGAATTCACGAAACATCTAAAATAACATAGTCATTGATTACACAATACAATATTATCATATTCGTCTCACTAACAATGTTTCTTTGTTTAAACGAAAAGTAAAAGAGCACTATTTATCTCTTTCATAATTAGGTATATATGTGTATTTATATATTATGTTTATATATTATATGTATATATTATGTGTATTTATTTGCATATATTTATATGTCTTTGTTATCTATTTATTTTTGTGCACACTATGTTTGCCTATTACATAAACTTTCCGACCATAGGGGCTGCTGGAAGAAATTTCAGGTTGAAATAAGTAGTCCTCTGTACTACATCTCTTTTTAATGCCATATTTTGTTATGTTTTCTGTGTACACAAATTTGTAAATAAATAAATAAATAAATTATATGTAATTTGTCAAGAAGCGTCACGTGTACGGGTGCGCCTGCGTTCCAGTTGACTGCGTTCCGTACACTCGATCGTAACGCTGACATTGAACACTGTCCAGAGTGTTACGCTAGACTAAGTACGAAGAACTATGAAGGTTCTCATAGTAGTACTCGTTTTAGTAAGCTATGCTAGCAGTGTGCAAATAGCTTTGTGGTTTAAACTTGGTTCTCAATTGAATAGTCCAACGTTATGTGCGCATAACAAATTAATTATTTGTGAAAGAAAACATCGTTAGAAAACCTAGACGCCTGAGATTTTATAAATAGTTCTCGAAGGTGTGTGACTACTTACAATTCGCACTTGGCCAACGCGATAGACTTCGCCTAAACTCCTCTCACAAGAGACCTGTGACAGTAATGATGACAACTACAGAATAATGTAAATATATATACTTTAGTTAATATTCATTTGTAAAAAAGACGACAGCATTTGAATCCCGAAGAGAGAAATATAATATAAATCGTGTGATTGTCATTTTGGCAGTCTGCCTGAGCGCCGTGGGCTAATTAGTGTCTAGTAATTAGCTAGACAGTTTATTAAAAACTGTTCCGTGAATCCGTTTGAAGATTGTACTCGCGTTACCTAGAAACCTGTACTGACAATTATATTAACAGATGAACTATGTTCTCTTTGTATAAAGGTTGAAGTAACGAAATGAATGGCCGATGGTAGGTGATCATTGCTACCCATGAACATTTGTTATCAACTCCTTAAAGAATAGGGTTTCTACCCAAAAACGAACCCAAAACTTTTAAACTACATTAATTATATTTTTTAGAACAAAGAGCAACCAGTATGTTTCGACCGGGTAGGTACCAACTCCACACCTATTTCTTGCGTGTAGCAATTTTACGTTTTGAGGCCATCATCTTTCCCAGCAGAAGCACTGCATCTGTGATCAGTTTCAGGTAGAAACCCTGGGTTATATGGAGCTAGTTACAGGTGACCATTTACACCCAGGGAGACTGCATGTTGGTTTAATAGTTCTACTTTATAACAAATCTAATAAATAGTGTCCTTAATAATAGTGTTACGTGTACCAGCGTCGTACCTCTTAAATCAACGGACAATAACTAAAAATAGCTTGGGGAGCGGTCAACGGCTTGCGGGCGGAAGAAGCACTCATTTCCCGACGAGGACTGAATGACCTTTAACTAAATTACGTAATAGTCACCCAATTCAGTACTTAAAAGGGTACACAGTGTATAAAAGGGGTTTTCAGGGAATGGAAGCAAGAAAAGGCAAGGAAGTTTATTAGATGCTTTACACGCTTTCTACACTCACAGCTGCACATTAGGATTCCCTGTGATGCGGATGTCGTGGACACACACATCATCAGCAACCCATTAGCGTCCCTCTGCTGGGCACGGGCCTCGTCTCAGAATGAGAAGAATTAGGCCATAGGTGAACACACACAGGCGCATAATCAAACATCCGGATCGGATACCCAATAAAATGAGGTTTTCATATAATATAGGAGTAGCAGACGAGCATCAGTCCATCTATAGTACGTGGCTACTGCCGCCCATGAACATCTGTAATCCATATTCCAAACTCGGTCGGCCACAGATGTGCCCCTACCCTTAAAAATACAGAAGTATAAAAATAAAGTTACTTTTCCCCTAAATTCACTGATTTTAAAGCTGACAGGAAATAAGGCAGTTCCAATCTCGTACTCTACATACCGCCCACGACACCGGAAGTGACGACGCTCTCATTACGTTTCGTTGTGAAACCAAATGCCTATAAAGTGTCTTAAGAATTTAAGGAATGTCTTGCGAATTAGGCGGATTTCAGACATTTGAATATCAGGAATCCTTTCTGAACTTAACATTTTCTGAAATTACCCATTATACTCAAGATTAAATTAGAATAATGTTTCCTAGATAAAAGATCATATATTTATTGCAATTCATATATTTTCGTATATTCTACCACCTCTACATATCGCCGCCCACAACTTCCAAAAAACACCGGAAATGACAACTTAACGCTTATGGCGTCTTTTCAGTGTGAGGTAAAACTTGGATAGATTGAATATTAATAACGGACTTTAACTAAATACAACAGAACGCGCGGCGCGGCGGAACTTTCGGTCTATCGTTTTAATGCTCAGAAGCCTATGAATGTAATTGGAGGACAAATTGGCAGATTAATCAGCCTATCAGCGCTGTTAGGCCGCTAGAACGGATATTTGAACTAGTTATTGGTCTTCATTCCGGTACTAATTAAAGATAAATTGAAGAAACTGGGTTAGGAATTTAATACAATAATCTCTAACACAATGTAGTGACAGATTTAATAGTAAAATAATTTATTTTAATAGTTTTATATAGTAAAAATTAGAAACGTGTATACAATCAATAAAAGGTAAGAATGTTTGAAAATGTCACTAGTAAGAATGCGTTTTGCGAGAAATAATAGAATTTATTGTAGTATTAATTACTTCCAGTCGTAGTCTATTTTTTCAAATTTACTAGAAAGCCAACAGTTATGCTCTATCTAACCCTTTCTCCTAAAGTATATGCACTCAAAGTTTGAAAAAAAAATGTTCAGAAGCTACAATTAATCACACGTACGTAGAATAAGAAGTAAATGGAGCGACACAAAAGTAAGTATTTATTAATAAGGCTATTCATACGACTGTTTCACTAGTATATTAAATTAATTACAACATAAGAGAGCACCGGAAAATCTAGTTCTTTGTGAAATTTAATAATAGAGTGACAAAGTGACGTAGCGTGACGGCGCCACCCTCGGCTATTGTTTGAGCGCCAAAATATTTGCCGACGCTCGAGTTACATATAATTATATGCTATGTTATTATGTAAGGCGCGATGACATTTTATTTATCAAATTAAAGTTGCAAACGAAGATTTAATGAAGGTTGTAGAACCATATGTAGTTCGTCCCCGGTATCACCGCTACACTTACTTCTGCCTTATAACAGCAGTGTTAAGCGCTTTTGTGTTCTTGTTTGAAGGGTGTGGTAAGGAGACCCACACCTATTTCTGTTATAACAGTAGTGCTGTGTTCTGGTTTGAAAGGTGTGGTAAGAAGAGATACTTTTCAGAGGTATTCCAGCTTAGTGCTCAGAAGTAGCGGCGCATCTATGGCCGACTTCAAATAGGAATCTGCTGTTATGTGGGGTTGATTACAGATGTCCAAAGACGATAATAGCCGCTTACCATTAGGTAAACTGCTTGTCTGCTACCTATATTATAACTAGTTCAACTACCCCTAAAATATAAGATCAGCAAAGCATCTAAATTGAGTCAATAAAATATGTCCATTAATACCACCCGGATTAAATCTATTTACATAACGGATTTGCCTCCGACCCGCATTATCCCCCATCCCCCCATCCCTGAATAATTTATCATTTTATCAGATATTAACTATTATGAAGATCAAAGATAGTATTGTATAAGTATGGTTGAGAATATTGCGCTCAAGGATTAAATACAATAAAAGGAATTTAATTAAACTGCAACACTTTTAGAGAAGCCAAAATTACTTTCAAATATTTTTTTACCAGGAATTACATGTATTCCTTGAATTTGGTGGACGCACAGCCGAGCTGGATAAGATTATTGTTGCGAACGATCTTGCAGTCCACCTAATGGTAAGTGATCAGTGTCACTAGTGTCATGTGTAATCAAGTCCATCTAGAACAGGATATCCACCTAAAGCCGATCACAAAGGCATTGCTCTTCGTCGTCTCATGTGTAAGTTAGCCTTTTTGGAATTATTTCTGATATATAAACAAAACCTACTTTTGTATGGATTAAGAAGCGCGATATAACTGAGGAAATTTTTATATATCCAAGCCAAATTTTTTTTTTAAATTCAATGCGATATATAAAATTATCTGTTGAAAACTATATGTTGGAAAGTTTCCCAGTGAGTTCAAAAGATCTATTTGACTAATAAACAAGTTTCACTTCTTTCATTCTTTCTTTAAACCTTTACTACTCTCAATCACATACAAAAAATATTCTATCAATAAATCATAATTTCCATTTAAGATCAATCACGATAAAAGTTCAAAAGGGTCATAAAAGGGAAACTAAAACCGCGCAATAATAATGTTAATAATACCCTTCGGTCAACCAGTTCAATATTTTACTGATAAAAGGGTGTTTAATCCCTTCTATTTCTGTAATCACGATTGCCCTTTGAAACCTGCGAACGAATAACCCTTTTTAATTAGAATTATAATAATAAACTTCAGGAATAAATAAAACACCGGCCTACGGTCTAGATTTATCGGACTCAATTATCTTAATTCATTAAACTGCTTAATCAAGTTACCCTTACTTTATTTTGAGGTGGTTTTCCTTATACTACCAATAAATAATCATAATTAGTATTCCTCCCACATAAAACCTTTTTGCTTAGCGGTTTTAAATCTTGTATTGTTGATTTTATTTGCGAATTTTTTGCCAGTTTTCATAATCAAGTCCTGATAGAGTTATCTGTGTTCTGCCCAGTGACAGGTTACCCCTGAGGGTTAAGTTAGAACGCCTTATATAAGACCATAACCTTACCACATCCGTCAAACCAGAATACAGCACTTAGCACCATGTGGCGGTTGTAACTTTGAAGTAAAATCAAGGAGATTTCTACCTCATTTAATATTTTATTATTATTATTTTTATAATATAAGAGTAGCAGACGAGCATGCACCTGATGGTAAGTGGTTACTGCCGCCCATGGACATCTGTTATCAACCCCAGATGGGATTAGATATTCCTACCTGAGGTCGGCCACAGATGCGCCGCTACACCTGAGGACTAAGCTGGAACGCTTCTTTGAAAGTTACAATAAGGTAGAGACATTTACAAGGTTTTACAAATTACTGTACAGGGATTTGTAAGACATCTGTGGCTGGCCTAAGATAGGAGTTAATTTTGTTTGGGGTCGATTACAGATGTCCATGGGCGGTATTTATCGTAAAGCTACATGACAGATAACAAAGCTTGTTAATTTCAAGCGAAATATATCAAATTTTGTATACTATTGTAACCAAATACAAAAAGAGGACGTATATTATCTCCAAGTATCAAAAAGCAATCCAGGAAGACTCAAATTGCTATCCAAAGACGAGATCGCTTATAGATAAGCAATAACAAGGGTCCCGCATTAGGTGCAATTACCCTATTACATTGATTCTCAACCTTTCTCATGAGATGACCCCCTTAGTATGTATAAATATTTGCTGCCACCTACCTAAATAGAGGATAGTTTCTAACGTGTATTTTACTTCGTTACAACATTTTACATTATATTGGTACATCACTTTTATTTAGTTTCATAATTTACACGGTTATATTTCGTAATTAAGTGTTTACAAAAGTTCTTTATTAAAATATTCTCAGTAAACATTCTTTTTATTTAATTCGTAAGCTACAGAAATCATTTAATTTAGGAATATCAGGGGTTCACAGTTTGAAAATCGCTGCCCTATTACATGCCCTATTATTTCCTGACCTTCAGCTATTGTTGCAACGATATAAATCTTCATTTATATGTTCGTGTGGTCGACGGCGCTTTACTCCCCTAAATTATAGCCATCAGATCCTTTATTGCCTATAAGTACCCAAATCAACTGGCCTTTATAAACGCATCGTGAACTATGATTCTAAAATACTTAAGCCGTTTTTGTTAAAGATGGGTAAAAGTACACGTTACTATCAATAAACATGGTTTTATATTAAATGTTGAGAGCGTATTAAAATATGAAACTTCAAAGCGTGCAATGAATAAAACAGCATATGAAATGTAATGTTAAAATGTAACACTCACAAAAGGACCAACTTCTAAATTACTATTTCATCTAAAATTCAATTATATTTTTTTACGTTTTTCTAATATAAAATTCTATGTACACATAATTCGTGAATTTATTGATGAATATGATATTAAAAAGATAAACAAACATAAAATTCACAAAATTTAAGAATCTCGTATTAGATTTCTCAAAGAAAATAATGCGAATATAATACAATGCAAATCTGAACTATAAATGGGCTATAACTATTCAAATTAACCTGGTAATGAATAAAACTATCCGGAAATGAATAATCAGTCTTAAACGTTTATATAACGGTTCATCTTAGCGTGAAAATAATGTATTCTTTATTCGGAAGCCGTCTTATAATTTTATTGTGATCAACAAGAATGTTAGTTTGAGCTTTAACATTAAATTTGAGATGTAATTGTAAACGAGATGTTATCTTAATTATGTCTGCACTCACTCAAGTACAATAGAATTACATAATTTGACAGGTTATTATTAAATTTACATTCTCATTTTGCGGATGTAAGAAAAATACACGATGAATTGAATTTTTATGCGGAGTGGTCGTTATACAGGTTTGAGACAGTGGGTTCCAGGTTCGATTCCCGATCACATATATACCGAGACAATGAATGTAGATTTCTGTTCTATTTATGGGTATTTGTACACTCGTCTATGTGTGTGTCTCGTATTTATGCCACCCAGGACTCCACTACCGCTCGTGGACATTTGAAGTAGATTCCAAAAAGGGCAGTAATGCTCTCATAGGGGGCTCTATCACCCGACGAATTGACGACGATTGAAACGACTTATGTATATCAATAGCACTGCATTACTATATCATTTACATATAACCCAGCAGCGTACATTATAGTACAGAAATATGTAAATCGGTATTGCCCATGCCACCGCAGTTATTCCTTTAAAAACGTTTTATAAGCACTTCACCAAAATGTCGATATTGTAAATGATTATAGCCATTAAATCCAACTAACCACTTATCGAGTGGTATCGGAGCAAAATGAATTTCCGATTCCAGTTTTTATGATATACGGTTGAAACTTGTCAAATAAATAAATAATCGAATTGAATTAATTACAATAAATTCTACATTACACACATAGATTAGTAAAGACACTTCGCCGCGTTGAAATTGAATGAAGCCACAAACGGCTTATTAGTAAGTTCTTTTTTTGAATTCTTTACAAATAAAAACATTTTTAGAGAAAATTTACGAATAAATAACTAATACTGCGTAATTTACATAAAAAATAAATAATTATTTCAAATATTTTAGGGACATTTTAGCACGGAGACGTGGCAAAACTTTTTACGCAACTATTACAATTCTCAAAACTGGGTACATTTTCTTGTTAGAAGTGAGTAATCTTTACTTATCTATGATTACACATATAACATTTAGGATATCAGACGAATAAATTACTTCAGATTTTTTTTTTATTTTCATATCTCTAGGCTATTGTTGTTCATATTTCGTTTATATCAAAAATGATATAATCTGAGATGGAATCCAAATTTCGTAACCTGACATTTGGGCTTGACATCGATCAGGAATTCAAAGTTCGTGGGCCAGGGCGGGCTACGCTTAATAACAGTAATAAGTCGCACTAAAGTTCACTTGAATCATTTGCATAATACCAAATGCATTGTTGAAGGTAGCGTGATAAACATCGTCATTATAACGTTCTGCGACGAAAATTAAACATTGTAGTGTTTTTCGAAAATTATGATCTAGGTTTTAGATTCTTGTTATCGTCGTTAATAAGAAGCTTGGATATTAACGATATCACATTTTTATAACGTTACATTAAAGTAATAAGTGACTCATTTGATACTACAGTTTAAAAACAGATGCGGGTAGGTGAAGTGGGGACGACACCTTGGCGGCGCTCGAATTAACAGAGAGCGACATTCTGGTCGGAGACTTCAGCAAGAGCAGTCGAATAACGGAGATACTTGTGTAGTTATAATACTTCTAATCACTAGTGTGAACTTACTTACGTATAATTGTTATATCGTTACTCTGTACCGTTTATGTGACTATATTATTACATGACTTCAAGACCTTCAAGATGAGTTTGATTTCATCAGAAGTGTACAAGAACCAGCTCACAATCATGGACGGCGATTCGTAAGTACGAACATACTTGACACAGGAATAAAAACCGTGAGTTAAAACATTATTATGTCATATGTGAATTCATCTTGGTAGAATAAGTAAAAATGGGGGTAGATAAATGTCGTTGATGTAAGGGAAAACTCATTTGAATTAAGAAAATGGATAGATTGAGACTAGTAATTCAATGAAATGTTAATACCCTCTGAAAATGATATACTTAAATTTTGTGAACAAACTTTACTCTTATCAAATTACTTGTTAACATTGTAAACTGAGGTGTTTACTTCAAAATAAGTGCATTTTCTGTGAAGAAGTGTCTAAAAGTAATTTTGCAAGGCAGTTCTTGTGGTAAATCTGTCCATTTGGTTAAATTCTGTGGTGTAAAAAGTAAATCCTAATTGTTCTAAAGTTACACCTACTTACTTTGAAATATATAGAAATACACGTACTTATGAAAATATTTTAAGGATCTTTAATCTTAAATGTAAGGCTTTATAGATATGGGAACCTAATGGTTGTTAATATAGGCTAATGTACGCCAGAAATTGCATACAGGTTAGATTTGAATTTATTTTTGATAACTTTTAATGTTTCAAACGGGGTTTACGTATATGCGTTTGTTATTATTGTATGGAAGGGACTATGCGGTAGCAACAAACGCAGTTACAGAGTACAGTATACCTACTTGATATAAGTGACACGTTTATTATGTTGCAAAATTTTGATTATTCATAATTGTACAGAAATGTATAATATCTACGTGGTACATATTTAACTGCCTGCAAAAAAGTATCACGACCACGGTATTGAGTGGCTGAGTGTACCCAGGAGGGAAATGGTAAATGAGTTTAAGGTTTATTGTTTTTTTTTTTGGATATTAATTGACTATATTTAAAAATAAACTTGCATTCACATCTATATTGTTCACATTTTCATTTTATAAATCAATGAAAGTTTCCTTTTGATTTCATATACTTGATACGTAATTGTTATGAAAGAAGCATACGTACGTTGCCAAATTTAGATTTCCATCAATTCTAGGCGAATTCACGCAGTACTGTGTACTACTGTGTTTTGACTCCCATAAAGTATAAAT
The DNA here is from genome assembly GCF_041222505.1 of Epargyreus clarus. Lineage (NCBI taxonomy): Eukaryota > Metazoa > Arthropoda > Insecta > Lepidoptera > Hesperiidae > Epargyreus > Epargyreus clarus. Next base: position 5,444,800 of record NW_027332222.1, on the reverse strand, counting down.
GCACATTAGTTAATGATCTATAAGAAAACTGAGAAACTTATGCGCAGCGGTCTTTGGAATATTATATATAAAAATATCTCTCTTATCTCCCATTCTACTTCTGACTGACTCACTTATACATAATATTAAATGTCTGTTTTAAATTTAGTATGCAACGTTTCGTTTTGTATTAATATTTCTTTACATCTCGTAATTTTAAATCTTTAAATTTCAATTTGAATTTGACACATTACACGTCCTTTTGGTTTGAAAATTGGGCACTATCAAATACTGGTAAATGAAGTTTGTACCTTAAACGTTGAGACGCTTAGACTATCGATATTATCAATTATGTGAGCCATTTACGAAATGATAAACGGGATCCACTTTGTATGGGATTGAGAATAAATTATTTTAAGTAAAATAATAATAATAAATTGATGCTTTTATAACTTGAGCTTAGTTCTATTTACAAGTTACAGCAATTAAGTTATTATACGTATTAAGTGAGAAACGGTCACTGAAGCCTACATAAATTTAGATAGTCTCTTGTATACCATATTTAAAATGAGTCTTGCCTGCGACTTTGTTCATGTGGATTCAAAATATAATTTGAATTATACAATGCCCTCTGTCAAGATCACGGAGTACGTTAGTAATTTGGAATTCTCCATTACCTGGTCATGTAATGTTTTTAAAAAAAAAAATGTATACTTTTGACATCAACTTCGTAGTTTTGGTTTTAATGCATTTTCAAACATACAAACCGACAGACAATTTTTCTTTTTCAAATATATTCGATGTAAACACGTGAAGATTTCATTCTTATTATATGTATATCATAGCCAAATGAATAATAATGTAATCAAATAAAAGCATAGGTACATTTCGATGGGATTTTCTTATACAATAATTTACTTTTCATATAAATTTCATACGGTTCACAATTGCGTCATGTCTAAATTTCTCTATAGAAACATCGAGCATCTCCTTGAGAGTGTTGGTTGTAAATGATACATATTATATTAATATAATCTATACAGATATTACGCACTTATATAATTTTTATTACAAACTATATAAAAGTCAGGTGAAGCCGAGGCGTTTGAAATATATATAATAAATATGAATTGTTCGCTAATAAGGTGTATCATAAGATAGTTTGACTAACTGTTTGTTTGGCTGGCTGGTATAAAATCATGATCAACTTTAATAGACCTTTTTCAGGTCATAGAAATTTTAGGTTGTGATTGATAAGGAGCCACATGTTATGTAAAACAGTTATAGTTTTAAATCTGACGATCGTGATGAGACAAAATTAGAATCGGACAAGATTATTAAAATCATGTCATGTCATAAGTATTTCAAATTTTTTAAGTAAATCTAACCGTTCAAAGTAGGTAAAAATCGAATTCAAATATTCCGTTACATACATACAAGTCAAGTTAATAAAAGCGTGGCAAAAATAAAAGCGTGTTTAAAAAAAAATCTTTTATCAGTTGTAGACACAAATAAGTATAGTTAAATAATGGCCGGTTTCTGAAGTCATTTTTCTTGGTAGGTAGTTTACGAGTGTGTATTCAATAACACTATCCGTTTGATAACTACCTACGGAAAAAAAAAATCCGCTTCCGAGGAACTCAATGTAAGACAAGGTCTGTTTAAACTCCGTTTAGATTAACGGACCATTTTAATGTGTTTATTCTTTCCATAACATTATTTGATTTTTTTTTTAAAAACGACGTTTGCGTAAAGTCTAGCAAATCTTCCTTAGTATAATGCATAACTTTTACAGTAAAATAGCCCAAACTATAACTTCCTTATGGGAATCTTAATTTAAAACTTTTGGTGAAATAAAAAAAAAAAAGGTTAAGTAGTTAAGCCATACACAATTGACAAGTATGTCGCTGACGTGAACGCATGGGTCCTTTGCTTTGTTAATTAAATTTTGAAATTCATGTAATAGTATGTATTATTATAACTGAATATAAATTCAATTTAATGTAATGAAATTTCTTTCTGACTTTCAAAAGTGGGTTATGTGGCCCTACTTTGAAAGAAATAATTTGAATTTGTGATAAATAACGTAAAAAAATTGGGTTCATACAACTTATACGTGTTATATTGTGTGAAATTCATGGTTTGTTTACCATTATTTAGTCTTTAACTTTGATATCATTCATTTCAAATATTCACGATATATTATTATTTTGATACTGCTTCATCAGTTGATAAAAGACTTACATTGGAAAGGCAACTATTTGTATAAAATAACATTGTAATAATTAAAAGAAGTACTAAGTAGTAATAAAATAATTTTATAATAGTATTTTGAGTCGCACAGATTCATTTAGTGGCCAACTATAGATCTATCTATCTATCAGTATAACAGTTATTGAACAGGTTGTTGAGCATTCCGAAATGGACTAATAAGATTAACGTCGTTATTCTGATGCGTAACTTTATCGAATCAATAGTTGTTGGAGATTTAACTATTGGACTTAGAATCCAGACATAAGTAAAGTGGGCAGCTAGATGTTGTCATTACTGTAGGTGTAGGAAACTTTTTTAGTTTGATTTTTATTTATCTGTAGTTAAGATGGATTAGTGCAGATGCCTCGAGCAGTGTAATGTTCGCGGGTGTCTCTTGGTGATGCATATGGTTGGGTGTATGTATGTATGTATGTTGGGTGGATGTATTACATTGAGTGAATATTGCATTTTTAGAGTAAATTTGAGTTGAGCACTGGCCGAATGTTATCGTAAACAAGGTATAAAAACTGCGGTGATACATGACTAGAGTGATCCTATATGAACATCACCTAGTTATAACCGTGTGTTTTATTATTTAACAATGGTCTAATGCATTCGCTTCAATACCTGTCGCGCATATGACATTTATGTAAAGAGTCCTTATGAACTATGCCTGCAACAGAAATCCGTGGTGAACACTGTTGGGGCAGATTTATAACCTAGGTAATACACAACTAGTGTGATTCTATATGAACATCACCTAGTTTAAGCCTTGGTTCGGATCAACAGTTCGGGCTTTTTACATGCGAGTCGGTATTGCAAGAAAATGCGTAGAGTTTAAGCCATGTTTTTGATAAACAGTTCGGGCCTCTTACGTGCGAGTCGGTATTACAAGAAAATGTGTAACTCTTCTGGACTTAGGCATTAAACAACTGGTTTTCTTTTGCAGCTCTTGCATCAGACCATACACGATCGAGGACGAACGTGTGAGCAGGACGGCCGAATGTTATCGTCGTTAATAAGAAGCTTGGATATTAACGATATCACATTTTTATAACGTTACATTAAAGTAATAAGTGACTCATTTGATACTACAGTTTAAAAACAGATGCGGGTAGGTGAAGTGGGGACGACACCTTGGCGGCGCTCGAATTAACAGAGAGCGACATTCTGGTCGGAGACTTCAGCAAGAGCAGTCGAATAACGGAGATACTTGTGTAGTTATAATACTTCTAATCACTAGTGTGAACTTACTTACGTATAATTGTTATATCGTTACTCTGTACCGTTTATGTGACTATATTATTACATGACTTCAAGACCTTCAAGATGAGTTTGATTTCATTCTTAAGAAATGTTTCATTTTTAAATGAAGAAAGTTGAAGGTCCTTCTTGGGTGCGACTCCAACGGCACAACCGCCACATCTACTCCTGTCTAATAATAGCAGTGTTGCACGCTGAGACATAACATACGAGGCATTTCAGCTTAGTCCTCAGGATTAGCGTCGCATCGCTTCTGTGCCGACCACCAGTAGGAATCCAATCTTATCTGGGGTTGGTTACAGATGTCCATAGGCGGCAGTAGCCACTTACCATCAGGTGGACTGCAGCTCGCCTACTACTCTTATATTATCTTAAATCTTTAGACCATGAGAGGAAAACGGTATTTTGTTACCGGTACTGTTACGCTGGGGCGTTACGCTGTAACATTACGTATTGTTAAAGTTACGTACCTTCTTATGGTATACTGATATAACTGAGAAATGTAGAGAACAATACCTGTTTATTACATATTTTATCTTTTTTAGGGTTCGGTACCCAAAAGATAAAAACTCTATTAATAAGTCTCCACTGTCTGTCCTTCTATTCCGTCCGTCTTCTCTGGAACCGTAATAGATAGACACTTGACATTTTCAGAGAATATGTATAATGGCCGCTATAACAAAAAATACGCAAAATAAAATAATCTTCAAAATAAAAGGGAGTCGCCATACGAGAAACCGCAATTTTTCGGTGTTTTTCAAAAATGAAAGATAAAAATCTTTTAAACCGAAAAAGATAGACAGTTCAAATTTTCACAATGCGTTCACTTCTATGGTTGCTATGACAACAAATACTAAAAATAAAAACAAATGAAACTTTGGTGGCACGGAACCCGTGTGCGAGTTCAACTCGCAATTAGCCAATGATTAATTTCGACCAAAGTAATCCCGTATTAACGCCATTTAAGTCACAAAGTCCAGATGCTCACGAGAACGGGGTCGCTAACCATGTTAAGATGTAAGTGCCACTTAATTCTTGAGCCTACTTCGTCCGTAATTGCCTTAACGAATCGCGAGATAATTTTACATGTGCAGGTGATTTCACTTTTAGAATACTTTTTTTTATTATAGGAGTAGCAGACGAGCGTGCAGTCCATCTGCTGGTAAATGGCTACTGCCGCCTATGAAAATCTGTAATCAACCCCAGATAGGATTAAATTGCTACCTGAGGTCGTCCACAGAATCGCCGTTACCCTTGAGGACTAAGCTGGAACGCCTCTGAAGTTTCTCTACTTTACCAAACCCTTTAAATCATAACACAGCAGCGCTTAACACTGCTGTTATTAGGCAGAAATAGGTATAGCTGTTGTGCCTCCGAAGACAAACCACAAAGGGTTCTACTTTTCTACGAAGACATATTCTAAGAATGTTCACACAAGTGCCCACTTAACGAGCTCTAAATATAATTGCAACTAATGTTAAGTGCTTGTAAGTTGACAACTTTGAAACTTTATGTTCGACACGTACGATTGTTAGGAACGAGACCGTTTTTAGGCGTCTATTATAGTTACGCTTTGTGGTAAAGATGTAGACCAAATGATGGTATTTAAAGTTTTCTACATTAAATAATATGATTTATTCATCTTACAATCTTAATTCTAACAATTTTACAGTATACTAACATGTATAAAAAACATGTTGTTTTTGTCAGAACCACTACATATTTATAATATAATAAAAATAACACAAATATAATACAATTTCTCTTTTGTGATGTAATTTTTTAATTAAGCTTGAATATATTTGTACAAAGCCGAGAGCTGGCATACATTTCGCTCAAAGGATTGGTATAGCAATTCAGAAAGGGACTGCTGCCAGCGTCTTGGGAACCTTGCCCAAAGACAGTGATGGTGACAATTTTTTATGGTAGTGTTTTTGTTTTTATATTTTTGTTTTTCATTTTTGTATATACGTAAATTTTGTAAATAAGTTGTTTTATATTTATAGTTTAATTTATTTCTTTTTTGTACAAACATATTCGCTGCTTTGTAAATAAGGAAAAAATATCAATTTCGAACCTTATTCCATTTCGTAACGGCCATGCTTACAAAATAAGGAAAATTCGATCAATATAATGAAACGTCATTTAAGAGCTAGAGTTCTTAGTAGGTCAACTGCATGAGCAACTGAGCACCCAGGAATATTTATTAAGCTACTGGGTTCTACTTTGAAGGGTGTGATAAGACAGTGACAGTAGCTCAAGGCATTTTATCTGTGTCTGACTTCTGTTGTGTCGAATTGAAGCTGAAGTAGGTAATTACAGATATTAATGAGTGGCAGTGACTGCCTGCCTACCTTCAGGTGGACTGCATGCTCATTTGCTGCATCAATCCTTTAAAAAGAATGGCGCAGGCTAAGGGCTTTTTTCCTCTTGACCGGGTTTGTGCCTGTGTGAGCTACTTACGAAACAAAGTTGGCACCAATCACGCGCATCTCACCTTATCCTTACGACTAGCCTACCTATCTACGACTTTTGTCCTCACACCCGGATTTGTCCCCGCGCACATATCGGAACCTTACGTCTACGCCTTCGACCCTTGTCGCAGGTCGTGGGCGAGGCGAGCGGCGGTGTGGGCGCGAGGTCGCTTGCACAACGCACCGCTAGTGGATTACAGTGTAACTATGCGCGGATACGGTTTTGTAGAAGTGCCACAAAGACATATCGTCATGGTCAACCTATTGTAGGTATATTTTGTAGGTGGTAGAACCCTTTGTGGTTCGACTCCGGCGGCACCACCGCCTCACCTATTTCTGCCTAATAATAGCAGTGTCTGGCGCTGCTGTGTTCCGTTTTATACACATGTTATTACATATGTCCATGGGCGGCAGTAGCCACTTACCATCAGGTGGACTGCATGCTGGTCTGCTACTACTATATTATAAAAAAAAATTGTCCGACTACTATGCGCGGGTCTCCTCTCAGAGTGACATTAGGCTATAGTTCACCGTGCTGGCCAAGTGCAAATTGGTAGACTTCACACGCCCTTGGCACCTTCGAGATTTTTTTATTTTTAAAGTAATCTCAGGCGTGTAGGTCCTCACGATGATTTCTTTGATTAGTAATGTAAGTAAAAATATTGTTATTAATTTTGATACATTAACTCACGCTGTTCAGTTCTAACGTACCTACTTGTGCCAGTGGGCGCCTTAAATCACTGTTTAACATATTGAACGCCATATGTACACTGTACAAATCAACGCTTTATTTCTCGCTATCACTCGGACTGCACATCGCAAGGTGCGAGTTGCCGCATTCTTGTCGAGTAAAGTTTACTCGAACCACGCCTCTAGTCACTTTAGATGCGATATTTTGCAATCGACTATTAGTCAAAAGCTTTTTAAGTAAATTTACTTTTAAGTTTGGTGCACTAAGCACAAGGACTTTCACATATAAAGACTAAAGGAGGCACTAATAAATTAATAACAATGTAAATATGCATTCAGTCGATGTTCTTTGGTTACAAAGATAACAAGCGAGTTTACAATACAGCTGCGGGTATAGTCCGCGCCAAACTGCTAGTCGGCTCTGAAGTTGTTGCGAGCAGGTGTAGTCATACAATTTGCTATAGCGACGCGATTCATTTCTATATTCAGAGCGGACTAGCAGCTTTATGCGGACTATAAGTTGTTACTGTTGTCCATGAACATCAGTGATGCCAATCATAGAGGCGTTGCCGTTTCTGAGGAAGAATGAGGATGAGAAATTATCTGAGGAATAATTCTGAGGAAATAATATGGCCGCCGCATATGCAAGTTATAAATTATATACAAAAGATTTTAAGATTTATATAAAAGACCCGAGTTTCTTATAAATATTCCATATAGCTTAAGTAACGTACGCCAATAATAAGGGCTTACTACCTAGATGTTACAAGTGTTCACTGTACCAGAAGCATTTTTCAGCTTCCGTAGTCTAGCCATCTTAATACTTATACGGTTTCACGAGTAACGTTTCATTGTTACGAGTAAGAGCTTAAACTAAACCGTGTGATACAACAGAGTACTATGGGATATGTAATCGCCATACTAACGTCTTAAGCCGCGTGATAGCCTAGTATAACATTACTCTTATACCGTCGATACGAAAGGAATCAGACCATAAGAAGGTTTGTGAATTTTTTACGAAGTTATTCAAAGGTGTTAAACTGGATAAGTGGTAGAACTAGCGTGAATCAGTTCTTGCGTTTTTTGGGTTCATACCCAAAGGGTAAAAACGGAACCCTATTACTAAGACTACGCTGTCTGTCCGTCTGTCACAGGGCTATATCTCCGGAACCGTAATAGATTGACACATTTTTTACAGATGATGCATAACGGTGGCCGCTATAAGAACAAATACTAAAAATAAAATAAAGTTGGATAGTTAAGGGGGTCTCCATACAACAAACCGGTATTTTTCGGCATTTTTCGATCTAACTGTTAAACCGTAGTTACTAGGGAGACGGTTGAAATTTTTACAATCCACATTTGGTGGTACGGAAACCTTCAGTTGCGAGTTCGACTCGTACTTGGCGAATTATTTTGGATGATATGGATGACGGCTGATTTACACATAGGACGACCATTTTAATAATTAGGAATGGCACTGCAATCGGCTTCAGTTAGAACCTCTGATCTCTAAGATGTTAAGCAGTGACCACTTCTAAACCTTCATATGATGCTTTGCAACTTCAATCATATAAAAACATCTTCATACTTCAGTCATCACGCGCAATCAAGCGCGGAGACTGAGGTAAAATCTTTTTTCAACCTCATTTCACCCGTCAATCCTTATAAGGTCACATATCTACAGATACGTAATATAAATGTGATATATTCTATGTCTAGGCGTTTCCATATTGGTTACGTACGTGAGATTTGCCGCCTTAAAAACTAATACAATTATGAAAATAGTGTAAAAACCATTAATAATTTACAAATAGCGCATTGCGCCTACGTACACTGCAGGCGCGGCTTTATGTAGATGCAAATATTTTCCAATTCAATTTTGACTGAATATACTAATTTAATTGTACACGACTCTGATACATGTTTAGATACTTGAATTTTGATGCATATTTTATCCATAGATTAGTAAAGATTACTCACTCCTAACAAGAAAATGTACCCAGTTTTGAGAATTGAAATAGTTGCGTAAAAAAGTTTTGCCACGTCTCCATGCTAAAATGTCCCTTAAATATTTGAAATATTGATTTATTTATTATGTTAATTACGCAGTATTAGTTATTTATTCGTAATTTTTCTCTAAAAATGTTTTTATTTGTGAAGAATTAAAAAAAAAGAACTTACTAATAAGCCGTTTGTGGCTTCATTAAATTTCAAGGCGGCGAAGTATCTTTACTAATCTATGATTTTATCATATTTATTGTATTCTCTTTGTAAGCTTCGTATGCATGTAGTTTTCAGTAGACTGGCTTTATTTTGGTAAGATTCATAAAATTAAGAATATACACTAGGTATGCACTTTGTGAAATTGTACTAATATGTATTATATTTCACTTAACTTTGACCGTAACTTTAAATAACTTAATTAAACTTAATAATTAATACGATGTAGTCTGACTATCGAAGCACCCTGATTTAGACTAAATTTGCATTGCGTAAGTAATCACAAAAATCGGAATATTACTTTGAATATAAAAACAATAATAGATAAGTAATTGTTTACTTCTGTGCTTTAAATTTAAGCGCCATAAATAATATTATCAAGGTAAATTAAAACACATAAAAAACTTTTTTCTACTAGACTTATGCATAGTGGGTAACTGTGCAACATTTTACCGTATTACATATCAACTATCATAACCTCGAAAAGGAAACCTGCATTTAACATATGTGTTCGCTCAATACGTGGGCAGACGATTATGGCAACGTACCAGCTGTGGCACACAGCCCACGCCGGCGCTGAGTCCATTCATGCGTTGCTGATCTGTTCCGGTTAAAATACTTCTCACAATACTCGTCCGCCATTTTTTTATTTGACGTTTACGCGTCAATTGATTTTAGGCGCCAACCGAAATAATGACAGCTGTCAATTTTTCGATTTGACGTTATTAGTTTCGTTTAAAACCATGAGGTATGTTCACGTTTTGTTCAAGATTTAGTAATTTTAATAAGATGTAATTATTTCTATAATAATTACAAATAAAATTTCGGATATTTATTTCTCTTAATTACCCGGGTGCAGATTTTCGACTTTTCGCTGAAACCCAGATATTTCCAAAGTAAGAACTATAAATATTTAATGCAGAAATTAAAACTTATTGTAACAATTTTAGTCATGTACCTACTTATACAGACAAACCATTCACAAATAGATTAAAATGCTTTGACACCAAAGCTTTATCGTATTTTGAAATTGGAGACAGATAATTAAATTTATTTCTATATACTCATACACACGTCATCAGGGTAACATGACACGCCCTCGTAACATTATGCTACGTATTCAAATCAATCACGCTTCATCGCACGCTTTGGTGGTTTATTTATTAATCAACCGTAAAAGTACATAGTAGAACCCTTTGTGGTTCGACTCCGGTGGCACCACCGCCACACCTATTTCTGCCTCATAACAGCAGTGTGTGTTCTGGTTTGAGGGTGTGGTAAGACATAATTTTACGAGGCGTTCCAAGTTAGTCCTCAGGGGTTGTGGCGCATCTGTAACCGATCTCGGGTTGGAATATATAATCCTATCTGGGGTTGATTACAGATGTCCATGGGCGGCAGTAGCCACTTACCATCAGGTGGACTGCATGCCCGTCTGTTACTCCTATATTTAAAAAAAGTAACTAGTACTTACTATCATCATAAAGTATTATACATTTTTAACATTGAAAGTTAAGAAAGTTAATTATTGGTGTCAACTAGTTTTGACACAGTATAAAATTAATTTGCATCTCTTCGGTATATCATTTCAAATTACGTAACCAATGTTAGGCACATCACTACTGTGGAAACGGTAAGATGTCACCTGTCATCTGTCAGCTGTCAGACATTTACGCGTGATTTTAAGTAGTGAAAAAGTTACTTCCATGTTTTTTCCGTTTTACGATACGAGATCTATGTACGAGATATAAGACGATATAAGCTACATAGTCGTTTATTACTAGGTAAATAAAATACATTCATTAAAGCTAATTTGAGATTAACCTCAGGTGCGTTTCTACTTTTCAGAACTAAGTTGGAACGCCTCGTCTCTGTTTTACTGCAACTACTTTCATTTCCCCTCATATTTTCCATATAATTTTGACTGTTTCAGATTGTATCTGACAATCCAATGTCTGTAGATATAATCGAAGCCCATCCAAAATACTTTAATATCTCAATTTTCTGCAAGCACACTTGTTTATTGTAAAACAGTAGTTTATGTCACACGGGTTGAACATTACATTTTTAATTCCCAGGGCAGCGAGCCAAGCATAAGCAAAGCATACTGTCTCGTTTCAGCACAGATATAATTCAGCACGAACAAACAGTGCAAGATATTACGAGAGCAAATCTCTGCGGTGGTCCAACCACCCTTTAGACACCCTCTGCCGTTTTCCGAGCACATACGTATAAATACGACAGTGTCTCAAGTACGCTGGTAAAATTACCTTTGCAGAATGAGGGATACTTAAAACGAAAGAAAGGGATAATTTCATTCATTGTCGTGCATTGAAAATTATAGCGGTAATTGTAACTTTGCTGAAAAGTGTCGTAACGATAAGGAAAAAATATCCAAATACTATTTAATTTAAATACATAAAAAATATTTTTATCAGTAGCCCATAGATTAGTAAAGATACTTCGCCGCCTTGAAATTGAATGAAGCCGCAAATGGCTTATTATAGTAAGTTCTTTTTTTGAATTCTTGACAAATAAAAACATTTTTAGAGAAAATTTACGAATAAATATATGCGTAATTTACATGATAAATAAACAATTTATAATAATAATTTCAAATATTTTAGGGACATTCTAGCACGGAGACGTGGCAAAACTTTTTTTACGCAACTATTTCAATTCTCAAAACGGGGTACATTTTCTTGTTAGGAGTGAGTAATCTTTACTAATCTATGCAGTAGCCTTTAATTTGTACATTTAACTACCTATAGGTATTTTTAGTTTAATTTTAATTTGTAATGAATATTGAAATAAATAAATATAATTATTAATAAACTCACAATTTCATAATAATTACGCAATACGACAAAGTAGCTACGACGTGAACTGCAGTCATCATTGAAGGAAGTTGAATCATAATTGCATTCAGTTTAACATTCATATACCTACAATTTAAAATTACCGTGGGCGCGGCAACTTTGCCTGTGTAATGAATAAAGTATGTAACATACATATATGTAACATACATGTCTGATCTTATCGTATTTTATACAATATAAGCAGACGAGTGTGATGACCACCTAATGGTAACAGTACCCTTACCAGGAGTTTTTACGTTTCGACAAATATGACTGTTTTGGTATTTGTTTACGTATTTGCCCATACAAATTCCAATCAGCGCCCCTAGCGGATTGTGTCAGAACTAGGAAATCGTATCGGCTAATACGTAAACAAATACCAAAACCATAGATGATACACTTAATATAGGGAAACCAAAACAGTCATATTTGTCGAAAAGTAAAAACTCCTGGTAAGGGTACAGGCCCTTGTTGCAGACTTGTTCTTCCTTGTTCACAAATGAAACAGCATATGAGAGTGTTACTTTTACTTTTGCACATCCAATGAATGATATGCAAGGTCACAAGCAAAATTACATAAATTTATGGGGAAATTTTGAGTCCTATGTCCTCAACCCAAATTCGAAATTAACACGACAAACATAGAGAAAGCAACAAAAAATTAAATAAAAATAAAATCTTGTGATTCTATTCGTATAAATAAAAATGCTGTTGTTTTTGCCTTTTATAGACATCTGTGTTCAACCTCATATAGAATTTTATAAGTATGCACATACGAAAACATAATGTTTGAACTTTGATGGGTACGAGAGGTCGACGCACAGAACATTAATTCCAGGCCGTTAGGGCCAGACTAAACAAAGCTTAAGATAAAATTTAATGGCATAAACATCAGCCTACAGGGATCCTTGTTTATTTAGGTTCCCTGAGTATAACTACATGAAGACTGTACTTGAACCCATGGCTGTCACACTGCAGGGCACCGGTTTATTCTCAGCGGGAAAGGCCATTTTCCACTCCAAATGTAACTAACTAGAGTTCATAGTTATTGTGTAATTCATATATTAAAATAGGTATATACTTGACCAGAGATCGAACTTAGGCCCTCCAATATGCCACTCAACTAATATAAGATGTTTCTCTACGTGAACTGTTGCTTGATAATAATTTGGTGTAGGCACGCTAACATTATTTATTAATAGATCATGACATGGGGCTCTTCAAAAAAGGTGCAAAAAGAGATCTCCTACAAAGCCGGCAATGTCCTGACGACTCCTCTGGTGTTGCAATTTCCATAGATGAATCGTTGACTACTTTCCATCAGGTACGAGTAGCACGTCTGCTTTATCGTTAGATTCCTCTATAAAAATAGAACCTTAACCAATTTTGTCTACCAAAGTTTGAAACTTAAATATTGCATAGAAAAATGATCCAACTTCAAACTTTAGTAAAGAAAAATCGGTGAACTTTGATCATTACTAACGGGCCTTAGTACATCGACTCTTAATCCATCGTACCCACGTATCCAACGTATATCAATCGATCATAATCGTCCCAGACAGTATTTTGCAAAATTGAAAGTAACACCTAATATTCGGAGGACGCCCACCTCACATCTGTGAACATCTGTTCGCCAAGGCTATATTTCAAATCGATTCCATATACCACATCGTTACACAACACACTTTGAATCCTTACTAATATTATAAATCCGAAAGTAAATCTGTCTGTCTGTCTGTCTGGTTGTCTTTTCTTCACGCCTAAACCACTGAACCGATTTTAATGAAATTTTGTACCAAGATAGTCTGAGGCCCGAGAACGGACATAGGATAGTTTTTATCCCGGAAATCCCACGGGAACTAGGGATGGCGATCTAAGATCGATTAATCGGAGAATCGATCTTTTGGACCAAAAAGTCAATTATTTTAATCGATATCCTTACTAATCCTTACTTATATTATAAATGCGAAAGTAACTCTGTCTGTCTGTCTCTCTGTATGTCTCTTCTTTACGCCTAAACCACTGAACCGATTTTCATGAAATTCTGTACAAAGGTAGTCTGAGAACCTAGAATGGACATAGGATAGTTTTTATCCCAGAAATCCCACAGGAACTAGGGATAGCGATCTTAGATCTATTAATCAGAGAAGCGATCTTTTTGACCAAAAAAGTCGATTTCTTTCATCGGTCTCCGGTAATGGATTCTACCTACGTTTGTGGGTCTTTTGGCATACTCTAAATAACCACGAGTTTAATGAGTTCTTGCAATCGGAGACGGTTGCAACATTATATTTGTTTATATAGATTTATTGGGATTATAATAGGGGTGGCAATTCTTACCGAAAAAGATCGATGTTTGAATCGATTCGAATCGAAGTGCAATAAATCGATTCACAAAAAATCGAGGCCCTAAGAATCGTTCTATCTTCGATATTTTTTCGAGGATAGCGAAAAAAAAGGTTATCAGGATCAAACAAGCACTGAAATTATGTATCCGTTAGCAAATCCTTACTTCCTTACTAATATTATAAATGTGGAATTAACTCTGTCTTTCTGTCTCTTCTTCACAGCTACACCACTGAACCGATTTGAATGGAATTTTGTACAAAGATAGTCTGAGACCCGAGAAAGGACATAGGATAGTTTTTATCTCGGAAATCCCACCAGAACGGACTCCAGTAATGGATCGATTCAGTGAATCGATCTTTCAACCCAGAAGATCGAAATTCGATTTTCGATTTTCGATTTTACATACAGTTACTTTACTTATCCATTAGTTGATCATCTATCTACGAGTATTTATATAAAAATGAATATTTGTCTATATACATTTTATAGAATCGGAAACTATGCATTTGATCAAATGATGATCTTTTGCAGAGTTGTTGTCCAAGAGCCCACGAAGGTTTGGGAGTTGGTAAGACCAAATTTCGACAGATGGCACCACTGTCATTCCAATGAAAGTACGAATTTTCTGTTTTATGTATGTCATATTATATCTTTAAAATGCGGGCGAAGCCGCGGGCACCACTAGTATAAAACACTAGTATAATATTTGTGAAATCCTGAAGATTTACAAAAATGTGTTCCTACGAAGTTATTCCTCTGTTACTTACTGCCTGTACCACCATGCGGTCATAGGAACAGCTAAGAGCGATATCTATAGCTATTTATACCTACAGTATCCGCGTATAATACAGGTACATGTGTATGTGTGTATATGTCAAATATACTACTATTATTAAGAGGAAAACTTTGTTTGTTTGTTTGATTGTAATGAATAGGCTCAAAAACTACTGGACCGATTTTAAAAATTCTTTCACCATTCGAAAGCTACAGTATCCACAACATAGGCTATATTTTATATGAAATATATTTGATAAATAGATTTTGAGGCGGTACAAAGTTTGCCGGGTCAGCTAGTGTCAAATAAAACGATACTGCATGCGTACCTGGAATTTGGTAACGCACTTCGAGCTTTTTGATAAGAAATCATGCCAGTTCTTGAAAAGTTCTCACAAGTATCTGAGCCAATCCACACTTGAAATTAATGGTGAAATATGACGTAAAGACTATCAGTTATAATTCCGAAAGACATGCCCAGCTGAGACAAATAACTAATCGATTTTAATAATGTCAATGTAAATGTAACGGATCATGCAATATCAACATACAAAATTAAATGTAGCAAGTTAGAATTAAAAAAAAACGCTTTCTACACTCACAGCCCCACACTAGGATTCCCTATATGTATGCCATGGACACACACAGAGACAAATACACAAACACCCAGACCCAGTAACAGAAATCTAAATTCATCATTTAGAAATCTGTCTGGCCGGGGATTAAACCCGGGTCATGCGCGTCAGACCGGCACGGTGATCGCTCCGCCTCAAATCCGCGTCTTATATTTGTTTGTTTAGATCGAATTCGTAAATCACACGTTACAACACACTATAAATCCATTTCTCTTATTAATAATTATATATGCCTGGCTCCGCTCACCTTGACTCAGATTGTAACGTGCGTGGGCCGCAAGTAAATATACCTGTACCACTACCATGAGTTTACAAAAGTATTACTCGCTAGCGACTGCGTAAAATAAATGTATGAAAAATTGTACAGCGCCTCTGGTGGTTACTCGTAGAACTAAAATCCGTAGTGGCGTAACTCGATACGTAAAAAACCTATCGAAATCAAATCGCTAGCGAATGTCATTATGATCTATTGCCATACAAATTCGGTCCCATGAGTCATTCATTTGACAGACGTTGTCAAGAAATACCGTAACGATAGTAGTTATGTTATTCACTAGCAAAATGACAATAGTTTTCTATTTACAATTTCTATAGTGGCGTTTCTATGCCAACTCATGGTAGTGCTACTGTAGATTGGATCGTAAACTTTACGTTTCGCTAACATTTTAGTTTTGCGCATATTTGCGTATTTATGACGCCATTAAAGTTGTATACATAAATAAATAGTACTGTGTACGTGTATAAAGCTCAAAAGTTATAATATTCAATTTTAAACAATAAAATAATAAAGATTGAAAATAACGAAAATGAACATTTTACGACGTAAATATTATTTTCAATTTTGCAAATTACTGTCTGGGACGATTATGATCGATTGATACAGATGTTGGATACGTGGGTTATGGATTAAGAGTCAATGTACTAATGTTTATTAGTAAAAATCAAAGTTTCAATCAATCAATTTTTCTTTATAGCAGGGGAGCCCGGGATGCTTGTGTACAAACTCGAGCGCCATTGGGACCTATACGATTTTGTGGATTAGATTAGAATGAAGAAAAGGTTATATTATATTTTTCGATAATGGTAGATATACGAAAAAATAATTCTAGACAATAAATCATCATCAAAATACTTATTTCATAATCATCATCAAAAGTCTGTAAATAATACTATAATCTGTAATATATGTTATTATTTTTTAACGAACTAAATTTATGTTTTTACAAAGTTTGACGACAAAGCCATATACTCGTATAATGCGATTAATAATATATTGTTGCTATATTACCTATTTTCAATAAATCAAACTGAGTTGGTAAGAAACATAGATAATTATATAATAACGTGTGATTTTCCTATCTCACCATAAATATATCTCAAAATCAATTTCGGTTCAATTCAAGGTATTATGACGTCAATAAGCCCACGTAGGGCTTACGATGTGGGCTTCAAGAGAAAACCTTTTCACTGTTATTTATAACGCGCGAACTGTCAACTCACCTTGACTTAAGTATGTAAGTGACGCACTGAGGTTTTATGCCTGTTGAAAGTATGTGTACATGTATATAACTACTAGTGGTGCCCGCGGCTTCGCCCGCATTCTAAAGACATAATATGACATACATAAAACGGAAAATTTGTACCTGCATTGGAATGACAGTGGTACCATCTGTCGAAAATTGGTCTTACCAACTCCCAAACCCTCGTGGGCTCTTGGACAACAACTTTGCTAAAGATCATCACTTGATCAAATGCATAGTTTCCGATTCTATAACTACTTACGAATTAAAAATTAATTAATTAAACCTTTTCCCACGGACTAAATTGTGAATCTAAACCATTCTCAAGTCCCCTTGAACACACACAATAAATTTCATCAAAATCAGTCCATTCGTTTAGGAAGAGTTCAGTGACATACACACGCACATAAGAAATATATATATAAAGATATACAGTGACAAAGATTTTATTACAACACTAGCTGACCAGGCAAACGTTGTGTTGTCATATAAATAAAAAAATGTTAAGGGTGAACAAACTTTATCGCTTAGAGGTATGAAAAATAGATAGTAGCCGATCCTCAGAACTACTGAATAAAAAATTTGGTGAAAATCGGTAATGCCGTTTCGGAGGAGTACGGTAACTAACATTGTGACACGAGAATTTTATATATAAGATTAATTTGTCTTATCGATAGGATTGAAAAGTATTTTAATTATAATGTAGGAAAAAGTAATGTAAGAGTAAGCAGTGGTAGCCTAGTGGTTAAAAACTCGGCCTATTGATCAAAGGGTCAAATCCAAGGCACCTCTGATTTTTCAGTTATATGCGTATTCGAAATTAATAATCACTTGCTTACAGTGAAGGAAAACATCGTAAGGTAACTTTTTTTTAGATTTCTCAAGTATGCAGGTATATACCGGAGAAATCTACAAAAAAACGTTTTTTACAAAAAGGTATTTGAAGTCTACTTAAGTCATACTGAATTCAGGTAAAAAGTACAACTATAAATACATTATTAAGTGGAAAAAAATATTATAAAAGAAAGAAGCAATAATACTTCTTTAAATAAGTGCGCGAGACTACTTCTTTCACGGTCAAGTGCAAAAAGTCATTAATTTTTACTTTCTACCTTATCAGTACCATCGCTACACCATACCGGCACACCATTGTTCCACGGATGGCACAGTTTCACACGGCATAAGGAAAGCAGTGCGTTGACTCCATTAGCATACGTGCTACATACGTATCAATGTGAACAGCTGATCGTTGGTATGATTCGATCGGGGAGGAACGCTATATCAATTTCTAGATTGTTTTTATAATATAGGTATAGCAGACGAGCATGCAGTCAATCTTATGGTAAGTGGCTACTGCCGTCCATGGACATCTGCAATCAACCCCAGATAGGATTAGATATTCCTACCTGAGGTCGACCACTGATGCGCCGCTACCCCTGAGGACTAAGCTGGAACGCCTTGGAAAAATAAATCTCCTTTACCACACCCTTCAAACCGGAACACAGCAACGCTTAACATTGCTGCTATGAGACAGAAATAGGTGTGAGAGACTGACTCACATTTCAG
This sequence comes from Epargyreus clarus, assembly GCF_041222505.1. Taxonomy (NCBI): domain Eukaryota; kingdom Metazoa; phylum Arthropoda; class Insecta; order Lepidoptera; family Hesperiidae; genus Epargyreus; species Epargyreus clarus. Next base: position 5,426,216 of record NW_027332222.1, on the reverse strand, counting down.
GCGACCATTTTAATTCTGATGGAGTGACAACGCATTTGTAATTACCTTCAGATAACCGGTTTTATATGTAGTTGTTTACATCAGCTCGCCTGCATGGTCGATTGCCACTCCAATTTTACATAAATAGTATTTTTTATAAGAACAAAAAATCTACTGCTTAAAAATAATCTGAAAAGGGAAGTAATGTCAGGTACAGTACTTCCCTTTCATTACTTTCGTTTCATGTCACTCAATGTCAATTTAGACGAATCCAACGACACCTCAAAATAAAAACCGAGGAGCCTTTTGGGCTGTAGGGCATAACAATGGAGGAGACATACACACATAGGTACATACTCGACAACGCGCTAAGAGGACTCCGGTTGCGTTCCTTTGGAGATCCCGGAGTCCTCTACGCAGCGCTGAGGACGGCCACCGCGGGGGTTTTAGTGCGGTAAGAATCCCACATAACTGTGTCGCTCCCACGGCATCGCGTACCTTTTGAAGGTTTCCCCCTCGTGAACAAAAAAGAGGTACATACTCGAAAAATATTACCGTGGTCAGTCCGGTAAAAAAAGAAATATGAGACATGTATAATAATGTCACCTCAGAATCAAATAATAAAGTAAATAATAACAAAAACGCCATTTATAACAATTTTTTTTGGGAGAAATACTTAGCCTACTTTCGATAAAATACAAACAAACAATGAGGCATGTACTCGTATAATAATGTCACTTAACAATGAAATAATAACAAAAACTCCATTCACAACAAATCTTTGGGGGAGAAATTAACCTACATTATTATGCGTTCCTTTTAGATCAAGCCTAATCATGTATGATATGATGTTATTATGGATAACAAATGGCTATGAGGCAGTGCCGGATGTTCAGCGGAAATTGGCGTCTCATTAACATAGGCGATGCCTGCGTGATTGTCAGTTATATTTTTTTTCTGTCGTTTGGAGTACATAACTTGTTTAATCACGAATAGAATTTGTAGAATGAATGATAGAATGTATAAATAGTTCTTTAATCATTCTTATTTAAAATGGTATCTTTTCACATTAGATATTAGATACGTACGTATAAAAACTCTTCAGTATACGTACGTTATGGTTAAGATTTTTTTGATTTGTTATGATCTAGGCCTAACTTTTTCTCGGAAATCATTTCTTAAAATAATACTAACTTAAATTTATAGCAAAATTTGCCATCGCGGATTATGTTACAAATAATAAATGAATTTCCGAAATGTAGTGCCATATTTTATTTATCACTTATATTTTAATTACAATATAGATATAGGAGATATAATATAACACAATTCGTTAATTAAACTTAAATAATTTCAATGTGCATAGAAATCCTTACTCTGACCCTTTATTCCCTGCGGAATACTATCTTCAGTGATGGTAATCAAATATTATATTTATTGGAAATATGTATTACGATTAATAAAATTTAGTTTATTCAATTGTAAGTTCCAAACACTTTCATTATAAATTTATTTGTCCAAGTGTGCTCATACAACAGACATTCTATTAGTGGAAACGAAAATTATACTTTACTAAGTTTATAACAATAAGCGAAACACGTATACTTACTTCAAGGAAAAACTTTAAAAATCATATATAAAAGATACATACTACATGAAAAATATATATCTACGTATATCTCAAAGGTTCTATACGAAGGCCCACCCATGGCGTTTTCAATTAAATTGGTGACGTAGACAACGTAACCAAATAGACGCCTAGTATAAAACATCCAATTGCAGGTGTAACTTCAGTAAAATAGATCAACCGCAAAGCTACTATTATTCTCATAATGCATTTGTCATTCCGAATAAACTTAGTTGGATCAATCATCCTGAAAATGAGTACATCTACAGACTTAGAGCGTATCAGCCGCGTGACGTAGCAGAGGATAAAGCATATTTTATACAATGACGTATTAAAACAAATTAAATATACAACATAATATGAATTCTGTGGATCTTTTTATATACGAGTGCGACATACGACACGTGCTGTGTATGTCAAAATACTGTAAAGGAAAATATGATTTTGCCGATACTGCCCGTGTCTAACACGTTCAACGTCTGTAGATGGCTTTATTCGTAAGTAGTAATTATTTTAAAAATTCAAAAACCGGACTGCCTTTAATTACAGCCTACGTTACTTCCACAATTTATACGAATCTAGCAAAACCTCATTGTTAAAATCTGTCAAGCCGTTTGAGCTAAAGGCCATGCCAAAAGTTCACACATACATACATACATACGCTTGAAAACAATACTGTCAGCGTTCGGGTAAATCATTAGTATTCATAGATTAGTAAAAAGTACTCACTCCTAACAAGAAAATGTACCCAATTTTGAGAATTGAAATAGTTGCGTAAAAAAGTTTTGCCACGTCTCCGTGCTAAAATGTCCCTAAAATATTTGAACTAATTATTTATTTATTATGTAAATTACGCAGTATTAGTTTTTTATTCGTAAATTTTCTCTAAAAATGTTTTTATTGTATTATTTGTCAAGAATTCAAAAAAAGAACTTACTAATAAGCCGTTTGTGGCTTCATTCAATTTTAAGGCGGCGAAGTATCTTTACTAATCTATGTTATAATAGTATTAGAAGTCTTATTAGTTCATTCGTCCATGGTTGGTGACAATCAGCCTGTGACCCTTCCTGTTCTAAATAAAAGACTGCAACATTGTGCTAGACGCAAAGGATCCCAACGCGAAATAAAAAAGTGTGTGTTTGCCTGTTTTTTTGTAGAATCTGTTAAGTTCGTAACATTCGTTTTTACATTATTTGGCTGTTATTGTTATATATATCAACTTTGATAGTTGAGGAAAGAATAGTAAAAAAAATAAAATCTAAAAATCGCAAAAATAAGCCTAAATAAGCTCTCTAAAATAGCCCCATTTTTTTCATGGTTATTTACATCTTTTTAACCATTTACATTAAAATATGGTAGACTAACTATCTGATAGTATTTAACAGAAAAAATATACGTAGTGTATATTTTTTCATCAAATTAGTACACGCAGTTAACGAAAGATGAAGAGGGCTGAATTTAAAAAAAAAACAATCTATAATGCAAGAACGGTGACACTTTTACTAAGGTATTTTTTTTCTGAGAGGTCAGACCTATTTTCTCCCCCTGTATAAAGTCATTTAAGTCACAAATATCAATATTATTATCATAACTTGACTATACGGAATACGGATTTCCGCAAATTACTTTTGTACATATTTAGCTCTACAAACTATAGATATTCGTAATTATGTTTGTAATTCATTCCACATATGAGCGCACACAAGTAGTATCTCCACATATACTTAGCGCCGTCTTGTTTTACTTAGCATTTAATTGTTTACATAAAAGGAATTGTACCTATATGGAAAAATATGTGCCTACTGATTTTGTATTCAACTTTGTAAATATGTTTTATAGTATAGCCATATTGCATTATTAACATGTGTAAGAGAGTAAGAGCCCCCTTAAAATCAGCTAAAATTTTTAATATTGCTCAAAAATTTTTTGCTTCTAAAATCGTAAAAATATTGTTTATGGTCGTTATTTTACTACATTCTATATTATTTTATATTCTATACACGAAATAGATCTATGAACGAAAGTTTTGTCCATATTGGTCAACGTTTATGTTGATACGTAAATAAGGAAAAACTTTACGTTTTCGTTTCGACTAATCCTTTATGGATTAGGATACATAGAATTGTTGTAACCTTCTGAAATATACGCGTGAAAGATATGAATCATACAATTCAGAAGCACTTTTCACTTGTTCAAATATTTGCTTATTTAAATATACGCGCACGGAGCTTGTTGCTACTTATTTTATATTTTTAATTTTTTAATAATTATTAATTAAAATAAAAAATAATTAATATTAAAATGTAATAACATTTTAATAATTACAAATTAATTTGTTGTAATTGTAATCACTTATATTTTTATTTTTATGTTATGGTTCTAAAGTAAACAATAGCTATTTTTGACAACCTTTAGTAATGCACCATCCAATATGTCGTGTATTAATATAAACGAAAGTTAACGCATGCGTACAGCGTTTAACGCACGCCGATATGACATAAAACGAAAGCAGCTGAGAATTACCGAACCCATTGGATCGTAACCGAAAACCTATAATAAAGATCTAATCTATCAAACTAAGATTTGACATACGAAATACCAGAATAGGAATGAATTTTACAAATCTCTCTATTATCTATTAATATAAACGAAAGTCAACGCATGCGTAGAGCGTTTAACGTACGCCGCTACGTTATAAACGAAAGCAGCTGAGAATTAACGCACCCATTGGATCGTAACCGAAAACCTATAATGACAAGAGAGTTACCATTTGCACTCATTTGGTATGATTCTGTACAATCAATCGTTTTACGCATGACCACGTTGGAATGCGTCTGATGTTATTGTAATTCTAAATAATACAGCTTTTGGGAAAGTGAGTATACTGAAATAAAGTTTCTAAGGTCCAGTATAGTGTGCGCCAAACTGCTAGTCCGCTCTGAAGTTGTTGCGAGCAGGTGTAGTCATACAATTTGCTATGGCGACGTGATTCATTTCTATATTCAGAGCGGACTAGCAGTTTTACGCGGACTATGCGTACCTATATATTATTAAAACAAAAAATTACGTAATTACAAAGTTCCTATACCTTTAATGGAAATTCAGATCAAAAGATTAAAGAAAACCATATTTACTTAAACTGGTGACGAAAGGTATTCGTAATTTTATGCCAAGTGTACATAATAACCCTTACAGTTACGTGTCTACTATATCCTTTTCTTATCTTTTAAACCACGCAAAAATAGAAGTCAAGGTCGCATGTCATTATAATTAATTGAGGTTACCACTGGGGCACTTATTGATATGCCTGTTGACTTAGGATCTTGTTATACTGAACCTAAAATCCAAAATCCTAAAAAGTTTTTAACAAAAAAACACAACCGGCTTCCGAGTAGAAAGTAATTTAAATGTAAAACCTGCACCTCCTGTAAAACTGAAGCATAGCGTATTTACATCATTTTGATCGCAGTATTTCAAAATAATCGCTAAACATACATATATGTATTACTTTTTTAGTGTTTAAGGTTATGGCGTCTATATAATACACCCTCTGGATTTTTTTAAGTTAAGTACTACGAGTATTACGGTTGAAGGGATAGAACCCTGTGATAAACGGGCATACATCTGTAGCTTAGTAATAGGGTTCCGATTTTATTTTTTGGGTACAAAACCCTAATAAAGATTGTCACTAAAAACCACACGAATGTTACAATCACGCAATCTGATCTTAGGATATTATGACGTCAAAGTACTATGTACCTTGAGTGGAAAGGTATGTTGTTGCTAATTAAATTATGAATAACGTTTGTTGGAATAACTTGTTACGCGTTTGACGTAATCATAAATACGCAGAAATGGGATAGTGGCTCCTTACACGAACCATAAAAGTGTATACCACTTACGTGGTCCACCTAATTTTGAAAAAAAATAGACCTAAAACCACCTGCTATTTGAAAACGAAAATCCTACCTTATTTGACACAAAGCAAGACAATAAGATTGATACGCCTTATATATGCCTTATAGTACGTTAAGGCGACAAGATTGATACGCCTTATATAAGCACGTTAGCATTCTCAAATACGTAAATTTTGAACTAAAATTGTTCAATAACAATAGTGCCTACACAAATTAATTAGCGTGAATTCTGGATAGTCTCCACTTCAGTTCTGAGTAAACCCTTTACATTTTAGATATCTCCATTATTCTTGTCTGGGTTCCACGAATTCTCAATTAGTATTGAATTAGTAAATAGGCTAAATTATCGGTTCGGAAATTGCTCAGATCCGATATCAAGAGAATTCGAGATGTTATCTAATTTTATTAAGGAAAATCAATAGTAAATTCAGGAACAACATCATAAATAAGGTTATTTACGGACCTTTCTTAGATAAGTTATTTAGATTAGACGAAGATATTCGTCATTGTATAGTAAACAATTAATATTATATTAATAGATATGTGGTTTTAACCTGGTATATTAATTTATTGTACTATTCAATAAAATATCTAAAAGAAAGGTCCCAATTCACTTCAATTCCTTTCTTAAGCGTCGAAAACATTGACTAGAAAAAGTATTAATTTTTGTTTTAAATATTATTTTAATTTGTTTTTACTAAAACTATTAAGATTTAGATAATAAACAAACGAAGTAAAATAATTATGCATTTTATGACAAAAATTGCAACAAATATGTAACAATTAACAAAGCCGGCTATAAAAAGTTAAAAACATTTTTAAAAATCGCCTTTGAAAATAAAGGATCTCATTTACATTTTGTAGCAATTATAAAGAATGTTTGTCGTTAAAGAATCTTACAAAATTAAACAATATATTTATTACAATAGATTAAAAATACTTACGATCAATTTAAAAAAAGAACAGATTTCCGCTTCCCACCTAAACCGAATGGCAATTATTACGTGTATCCATTTGCTAAACCTTGGAATGGCGTCGCAGAATCACCGTCCATTTATTAGCTCGCCACGGAATGCTATTTTAGCTGCTCGTTAGCGCCTCTTAATGATATCGAATCAGCCACGCATACAAACTTTGCTGAATTATTGCCTTGTATTCTTTTATTGACGTTAGATACGTATTGGAGGCATAAATTTATAGCAATGTGCATTTTTGAAAAGTACGCAATTCAAATTAGTATTTTAAGGAACTAACTTATATTGAAACTAGCTGACCTGGCAAACGTGTTGACATATAAATAAAAAAAAATGTTAAGGGTAAACAACCTTTATCACTTAGGGGTATGAAAAATAGATAGTAGTCGATTGTCAGACCTACTGAATATGCATATAAAATTTGGTGAAAATCGGTAAAGCCGTTACGGAGGAGTACGGTAACTAACACTCTGACATGAGAATTTTATATGTAAGATTTAATTTTGTATGTGTTTTTTTTTTAATTTGTGATTATATTCATTTTTAAATCTTCTTATATGAAATTCTGTCCAGAGTTAACAAAAGCAGTATTAAGCGCTACTGTGTTCGGGTTTGAAGGGTGTGGGTAGGGACATATTCTTTTCCAAGGCATTCCAACTTAGTTTTCCGGTAATATCATACTGATTTTTAGATAAAATTATGCAATAGTCGCATGTAATCAGCGACACGATAATAAACAATTCGAGCCTCGTAGCGTGATTCTGCAAACGGAATATTTTTCGTAATATTCTTGTCATGGCGTGACGACGTACACTACGGTAAAACTATTTGTCTTACTGTTAGCGAGTAAGGGCTAGCGAATAAACTATTGATATATAATGAAAATAAAAGAAATATAAAAACATTGTTATTTTCTATTGGTTTACTGTCGTTAGCGAGTAAGGGATAGCGAATAAACTATTGCAGTATCATGAAAATAAAGAAATAATAAAAACATTGCTATTTTCTATTAGTTTACTGTCACAAACTTACTTTTTAGGGTTCTGTACTTCAAGGATAAAAACGGAAACCTATTACTAAGCCTCCGCTGTCTCTCCGTCTGTCTATCTGTGACAGAGCTCTATCAATGGAACCACTAACACGGTTATAATCTGGGGTACGGAACCCTCCGTGTGCGAGTACGACTTGGACTTGGCCAATTATTTTATAACAAAGAGCAATTTATTGTTAAACTTTCTGATAATACGTCAGTCAAATAAATCTTATGTAGAGTCAGGACTCTACGTAAGGATCGTCGCTTTATACGGCGCGTTGTCTTCACATTGATTGCCTATTTAAGCGTCCGTTCACATTACATTCAAAAATTTTACCGTTCCAAAAAAAAATCTTGTTCACACACATCTTCGGATTTGTGCACATTAAATCAGACTGACAGATTGATTGTAGTTATAATTTGAACAGCAATATTTGGAATAAACTTCCTACTCAGGTATTCCCGGAGCGCTATGACATGGGACTCTTCAAAAAAGGTGCAAAAAGAGCTCTCCTTCAAAGCCGGCGATGCATTGGCTCCTCTGGTGTTGCAAATGTCCATAGGCGACGGTGGACGGTTAGGTTAAATGTAAAAAAAGATTAGCTAGTTTTACCTGAAAAATTTGTTGTTCACACTAAGCGACATAATCGGATTTGTGAACATTAAATCGGACTGACAGATTGTCGTTATGATTTGAACAACAAGATTTGTCACTCAGCGAACGGTAAAACTGTGAACCAAATGTGAACGGGCCCTAAGCTCGCCGTCAGTAAAACAGATGCCTAACGAAAGGCGGCCTATACGTGAGAAAGTGAAAGTGTTGTCAAACTTTAAAGCTTCCGATGTAATGTTGCGTTTTCTTTAATTTCATTCGTTCTTCAATTAGATAACTTATCTACATCTTTAATGACTTAACGGATTATAAATAGCAAGGTTTCTTTCAGTTTTATCTCGAATACCGTTGACTTTCGCTTTTGATGTTAGCTATTTTTACTTACGACCTCTACACTTGTTTAATTATGCAAATTAATGTAGATTTTTGGGCAATTTACGATAACGATGTGTATGTAAAGTGACCATATGTTCCATTTTGAACGGGAACGTCCCATTTTTCAGCTCTGAATATTTCCGTTGTTGACAATAAATATTCAGGACACAAATCGTCCCAAAGGTGAATATGTGAAAAACAGGTCATTTTTTTTATTCAATACTTTAAAGAAAACAGACAATCCGAGGCAAAAATAGCTGCTGCCATTGGACACTACATAATGTGTGGCGGTAGAGCGTCCTCTGAATGTATGTCTTGTTTAGAGTCAAAAACAAATGGTCACATTATGCATATACGTGGAATCTTTGAGATTCTTCATTGATAAAGTAACATGTACACGTGAATGGACCACGGCCTAAAGAATGAAGTAATGCTTCAAATACTAGAAACCTTGAGGCCGGATTATTTTTTTAAGAAATTATCAAGCTAGCTAACGTTCAAATGGCCAATTAGTATTAACTGTACTATAAGGTCTTAAGAAGCGGGTTATTTGTGTTCTTGTGTGTAGTAGATCTTTCGTAACAATAAATAAGCCCCTGTTTTTATGTACAAATATATTTAAGAACTCGTTTCTAATATAAATACTATAAAGATACGAAAAAGTCTTATATACTTACTTGAAGAAATAAAAATATTTAAATAATTATTTGCTCACAAAGCAGACGGGAATATGTCTTTTCGCTAAATTAATGTATTAATTATTTTTAATTGTATTTTATTTACCTATATAAATATAATCTGTGGCCTTTAATTTCTTAGATTTTAGAAATATAATAATGTGTAACGACTCCTATAACACTGCATAATTTATTGTTATAATCAGCAATGTAATGTCAAACTTATATCGTATACCTATCGAATACCTACTGTAGGTAACAATAATAAAATATATCATTTCACACTGTCTTACAAGTGTGTATAATTATTATTACGGGTCAACGCCCGAAGATTCATCTCACTAGAACAGCGATAAGAAGCTGTGATGCAGTCTGCGTAATTACAAACATATTATGTTTCACTCACGCATAATAAGATGGAAAGTCCGTTTGAGAAATTACGCAAGTGTCAGGTAAAAGTTATCTATATCTGATTAATTAAAATTGTTTTATAATGAAGTAGGTAACGATCGTGTAGTTCAACTGATGGTATAGTCCGGGCCAAACTGCTAGTCCGCTTTGTTATTGCGAGCAGGTGTAGTCATACAATGTGCTATGGCGACGCGATTCATTTCTATATTCAGAGTGGACTATCAGTTTTACGCGGACTACAAGTGGTTACCACCGCCTATGGACGTCTGTAATCAATCCCACATAAAATAAGAGTCCTACTTGACTAGGCATGCGATGCTGTCGTTGGAGACTAACTTGGAACGCCTCGGATAAGTTTGCTTAACGCTAATATTATAAGATAAAAACAGGTTACCCTTGACATAGGAACTTAAAAAAAAAAAGTATAATTATACTTTGTATCGTCCAAACATGGTAAAAATAATTAACCTTGTTCTATTTGTCAATGCGTGCAAATAAACATATTTTTGCCAAATACAGGCACGGCAATAGCTCAGTCGACTTTTAAAGGCAAAAAAAAATATTTTTCCGTAAAATTAACACCTAATTCCCAATCCTCATTAGGGTTTAGAGTTAATAGAGTTATTTTTTTTTTTATAATATAGGAGAAGTAGACGAGCATACAATCCACCTGATGGTAAGTGGCTACTGCCGCTCATGGACATCTGTAATCAACCCCAGATAGGATTACATATTCCTACCTGAGGTTGGCCACAGATGCGCCGCTACCCCTGAGGTCTAAGCTGGAACGCCTCGGAAAAGTCTATCTCCCTTACCACACCCTTCAAACCGGAACACAGCAGCACTTAACCCTGCTGTTATTAGGTAGAAATAGGTGTCGCGGTGGTGCCGCCGGAGTCGAACCACAAAGGGTTCTACCACCTTAAAAAAATTAACACCTAATTCCCAATCCTCATTAGGGTTTAGAGATAATAGAGTTAAATTGGTGGATAAAGGCTAACTTTGAGCCACATAAATAACGTTAGATTGTCCAGCAGTAGCAAGGTCGAGAGGTCGCATGTGGCACGCGATTCTAGCCCAGCGGAAACCATAACGCCAAACAGAATTCCACGGAAATGATTACGATCTTAGCTTTGACTTAGTAACAAGTAAGAAATGAACTTAGGGCCTAATGCTAAGGTCAATAAAATGGGCAACGAAAGACGGCAAATGTGAGGTCGATTAGCGATGCAGCCTTTGTTATGTACCTGGATTTAATAATATGTCATAACAAAAAAAATATATTTCCACTTCTACAGTTTAATTTTCTTTACTGTAAATGTTTAGTCCGTTGCTCGAGTAATACACAATTAGAATTGCCAACGTCTTATGTGTTTCCTCACATGGTTTTCCAACGCCGTTATAGCTAGTAATCATTTATTTCAAATACGCACATAACTTCAAAAATTAAAGGGGCGTGTCTGGGATTCGTAGATAAGAACCCTTTATTGAAAAGAAGAGCTTCAGCCCCTAGGCTAACACTGACCACACATTATCCGTTTGTGCCTCTCTAAGATCGGACTTTTTCAGCTCAAGCGAAGCGAAATTATCTAAGTAATAATAAAAAAATATTATTAAATATTTAATAAAAACATTTACCGATGTAGCAATTCAACTGGTTCATTATGACGAATATAAAAATGCATAACTCGTTAAAAATCACACAAAATCGCATCAAGATATTAATTACAAACGATATAATATTTATTACATAAACAAATTAAATCCAGTAGCAACTTAGCAACATCTTCCTCTAGACCTGACTAACCCTTAGGCGATACATGGTTTAATTAAGAATCTTGTCACTAAACTTGGCTCGTGTTGTGTGCCGATGGGAATTGTGAGTGAGAAATAGAAATAAATAGGAATTAATTTGAATATATGTAGATAGAAGTCTAAATTAAGATTTATTGGTTACATTTTGACCCTGTCATGAGTGGATTACATTAATTTAAATTTGTTCGTATGTTATTTCGAGAGCTTGTCTGTTATATAAGTAATAATTTTATTTGGTTGATAAGATAATAATAAAACTGTTTTCAAGACGTTTTCGTCTGGCGGTTCAGGTAAACCTTGGAATCGGGTAAGCTGTAATATTGATGAGACGCCTACGGATCTTAAAATCTTAAAGGACTTAGCTTTGGAATTTGAAGGTGGTAGAACGCAGCGGTTCAACTCTGGCGGCACAAATGTCATAGCTATTTTTGCCTAATATAGCTATTTCTATCTAATATAAAATTCTCGTGTCACAGTTTTCGTTGCCATACTCCTCCGAAACGGCTTGACCGATTTTGATGAATTTTTTTGTGCATATCCGGTATCTATGAGAATCGGCCAACATCTATTTTTCATCCCCCTAAGTGATAAGGGTTGTTCACCCTTAACAATTTTTATTTATATGGCAATACATCGTTTGCCGGGTCAGCTAGTATAGCTATAATAATAGCTATTTCTAACAATGGTGTTGAGCGCTGCAGTGTTCTGGTTTGAAGGGTGTAGTAAGGGAGACATACTTTTCCGAGACGTTCCAGCTTAGTGCTCAGGGGTAGCGGCGTATCTATGACCGACCTCAGATAGGAATATCTAACCCTATCTGCAGTTGATTACATGCACTGCATGCTCGTCTACTACTCCTATATTGTAAAAAAGGATGTAACGACAATTACAATAAACTGCACGTTTTAATATTTACAAAGGAGTATACAATTATATACTATTTGTTTTCAAACCTCGTTCCTATTCGTGCAAAGCTTAGCGAGTGTTAACTTGTTGAAGTTAACTGTCCAAGTGTCAAGTTAAATGGAAATGGCAATACCGGCTGTTAGCCCAGCTGTTTAATTTACGGATTTATTCTGAGACGATGGTAGTATCAGTGACTTTCGACCGGGGAAGATCCACCGCAAAACTCATTTCTAGCGTTAGATAAATCTTCATTTCGGTGGAAGCGTATGGATGCTGGCTGACTTATACGAGGTGACCTTGGTCCTCAGGAGTGGCAAAGCATCAGAGATCGGCTTCAGGAAGAATCCCTGTTTTATGTGGAGTTGTTTACAGATGTTACAGCTATATTTTATCTTGTAACCATTCTTGAGCTTTTTACAGATAGTTTTTTTTTATTTATGTAAATTGTAATCTTATAAATATTAAAACATTTACTTCAGACACTTATTATCTATTCCAATATTGCATTTAACAAAATACCTCCTTAAAATCGCAGTGCGGAAGCGCCGTAATTCGGTCGTAACTTACGAAAGTGTATATGCCAAGACAGAATTTATAAAGTCCTCTATGAGAATTATATAAAAGATCTCTTCTATTTGTCTATGACTGTAGACATAATAGAACGCCTATTACAAAGGCGACCCAATAACCCAATTCTCTTCGAATGTTGGCCGATAGCGTTTAAATTGACGTTAAATTGGTCTAACAAAGAGTACCAGATCTTAATTTGGCACTAAACCAATTTCGTTGGAACGTTAGCTCTATGTTGAGATCATTGAAAACATCATTACTATATATATGATTGGTTTAAAAATAAAATTGAAACTATCTTATTCAGGTATAATATTCTTTAATAGTCAAAAGATTGTACTACGCATCTTCAATGCAAAGAATACTTACTTCTTAGACGATCATCAACAGTTTCATCAGCAACCCATTACTGTCCCACTCTGGGCACGGGTCTCCTCTCAGAATGAGAAGGATTAGGCGATAGTCCACCGCGCTGGCCAAGTGCGTATTGGTATTGAAATTAGTCTTTACTGCTCGAACTTTGCTCATTTTAATTCCATTCGCTTTCTGTCTAAGCCCAGATTCATTGCAGCTTAGTTATAGTCCGCGTAAAAATGCTAGTCCGCTGTGAATATGGAAATAAATTGCGTCGCCATAGCAAATTGTACTCGTATGACTACACCTGCTCGGAACAACTTCAGGGCGGACTGGCAGTTTAGCGCGGACAATACCAAGAATGAAGCAAGGCTCAAAATTATAACAATCAGATTTAGAAATTCGAAGATACTTACGAGAAATGTTCTCAAAAACCATTTGCACACATATTATTGGATCTACAAGACATGAAACTACACTTGTCTCGTTCCAGTTCTTGCAACGCTTGCGTAAGATCCACACTCCCATTATGTATTTCGAGTTTGAGTAGCGAACAAGCTACGCGTTTTGCATTTGTAGCAACCTAATTAATCTTAATGGTTAAGAACGAAAAGATCATGATACTAATGAAATATTGCGCGTACAACAATCAGCTCGAAAGCGTAGAACGTGTTCAATTCTTAATGCCGTGGGAGAGCAATATTAAGACCTAATTTATTTTTACTAGATTTCTTTTTTTTATAATATAGGAGTAGCAGACGAGCATGCAGTCCACCTGATGGTAAGTCGCTACTGCCGCCCATGGACATCTGTAATCAACCCCAAATAGGATTAGATATTCCTACCTGAGGTCGGCCACAGATGCGCCGCTACCCCTGAGGAATAAGCTGGAACGCCTCAAATAATCTGTCTCCCTTACCACAACAACAACCTTCAATACGGAACAGCGCCTAACACTGCTATTATTAGGTAGAAATAGGTGTGGGGGGAGTGCCGCCGGAGTCGAACCACAAAGTGTTCTACCACCTTCAAGGTTCTTATTATCTGACTGTAGAGGGTAATGTTATGCAAGCATATCATACTTCGACACACCCAGAAGCCTAACGAGTTTTTTTTAATTATTCTCTTCTAGTTAGGTTTTTTACAACTTAATCAATTACTAAATTTCATCTTTTCACTGCTATCACTGAGCTAACATTTAGGACAACCATGTAATTTTGATGACAATGCAATAATATGACCTTATTGATCTGATCTTATGCTGGCTATTGCAACTAAACAAGATGTCCTCGACATGTCTAGGCTTGTGGGATTCATCTCGGTAAGCATTCGTTTAAATATAAGTTTTTTTATTGCTGGACTTTTGGATATTATCACATAACACGTGAAGTGGAAGAACTAAACCATAGCGAATGGTGATTACGATCGCATGTCTTCGCACGCCGCTCTAACAGTAAGACATAGTAAGCGGCCGCTTCCGTCCAGTTGACCAATCACTTCCTCTAAGCCAAGTGGTTATGACAGCGCGTGCCATAGCCAGGAACTATTCCGTTACAAATTAGTTTAATTGTATACGATGTTAAAACAATTCTAAGATACATTTATATTTACAAGCTTGTAACCATAGATTAGTAAAGATTACTCACTCCTAACAAGAGAATGTACCCAGTTTTGAGAATTGAAATAGTTGCGTAAAAAGGTTTTGCCAAGTCTCCGTGCTAAAATGTCCCTAAAATATTTGAAATAATTATTTATTTATTATGTAAATTTCGCAGTATTAGTTATTTATTAGTAAATTTTCTCTAAAAATGTTTTTATTTGCCAAGAATTAAATAAAATAACTTACTAATAAGCCATTTGTGGCTTCATTACATTTCAAGGCGGCGAAGTATCTTTACTAATCTATGTTACAAGCTTAAAACGTAAAAACACGAGTCGTGGTAGAAAAAATAACATTGTACACATTTTTTTAATATAATATATATCTTTCGTAACGCGGCCGAGGAGAGAATTAAAATAAATTATAAAAAATAAGATTTTGTCAGACGCGAAATATTTGTAGATTTTTGTAGATATAATTGGGAGCTCAAGCTCTTACAAAGCGTATAGAAACTTACAAACATCCCACATAATCCGGCGTCGCTCCCACGTTCGGGTACCTTTTGAAGGTTTCCCCACATAAACAAAAAAAAACGTTCTGCTATAATAAATTTAGATATTGACAATAGCGCCACCTATAGGTTCCAAATTATTCTACTTTCAAATTGGTATAAACTGAACAAATTATTGTAGTCGATTGAGTGTTTTCTAGGGTTAATGGGTAACATGGGATAGAAACGAATGTAGTATGGGATTTATATGTAACGAATACCTATTCAGTATTCTAATAAGTAATGTATGTTAATGACAAAAATCTTAACATGTAAATCAAAGACATAGTATAGGTATCTCACCGCCTTGTAATTGAAGCCACAAATGGCAGACACATACGTAAAACGGCTGACTGTTTTCCCATTACGTCTCCGACTGTCGTGGTGTCATTTACGCGGAACAATGCCGACATGTGCAGTTGAGTGGTGCAAAGCAACACAAAATCGAAGACAAAAGTGCGGAGAAATATCGTTTCATTCGTAAATGCTTTAAAAACTATTTTTTAAATATTTTTCCAACACGAAAATAGATGACAGTGACAATTTCAATTGTCAAAACTGGTTACATTTTCTTGTTAGGAGTGAGTAATCTTTACTAATCTATGATCAAAGATAACATTTGTGTGACATGCGTAAGTACTTAAAAAAATCGGCTTATCACACTCGATTCAACATGTCAGTATTAACACCGTTAAATAGCTCTTGTATTCTGCTTTCTATTTGAGATATAACTTTCTTGGTTAAGCCCCACTATCGTTAAGTATCTTAATTACTTTTCGTTTATAACCCGACAGTTTTCGTTGGATAAGAAATAGATACTTAAATTATTACATAGTCGTTCCGAAACCTTATTTATTACAATAAATTACATTACGCTTTTTGCTTCAAATTCTTTACAAAAGATATAGAGCGAAACCAACCTATTTAGTATTTTTGTCAATCATTGTTTTTCTCTGCTTTATATTATTTATCTTCAAGTTATATTTTATATTTGTATATAGTATTACTATCCATATTAATTAGAATATAGATAAAAAATCTAAGTTTATGGTCTATGGTTCATTCCACAACTCACTTTATATCAATCTATCTTCGAATAGATAGATTGATATAAAGTGTTTTTATTTTAGTATGAGAATATAACAATATCATTCATTTATATCATAAAAATATTTTATAATCAAAGTTTTTCTGGAAAATGAATGAATGAATGAATCAAAACTTTTTCTGGAAGTATGTCGTTGATTATCATCGTCGTGATTTGATTCCTTTGTTCGTGGCTATTCGGTTCCCGTCGTGCTTTCTCGGCTCTGGGCGCTCGCCAAGCCGTTCCCGCCGTGCCGAGGTTAAATTTGGAACACTATTTTTTCTCTTCGTAGTAGATCTATACGTCCGGCGAGGTGAACAATCTCTTTCATTCGCTAAGAAGCCAGTTTTGAGTGGAGTGCCGCTGCCACGGTTTATTAATGAAGTGACCCTCTGACACTCTTCCGGGAGACGTTTTAACACTTTGAAGATGAAAGCTTTGTGGTAAATGGTAGACAAGATTTTCTGAGTTTTAAAGTCCTTTTGTATCGTCCAATTTCAAGCAAGCAAACGTTTGTTTTCAAAAGCATTAGCACTATTGTTGTATATTATTAATGTTGCTAGTGTTACAATATGATTTAATAAACAAAATATGGCTAACAAGCTGACCCGGCAAACTTTGTACCGTCTCAAAATCTTTTATCAAATATATTTCATATAAAATATAGCCTATGTTACTCGTGGGTAATGTAACTTTCGAATGGTGAAAGAATTTTTAAAATCGGTCCAGTAGTTTTTGAGCCTATTCATTACAAACAAACATACGAACAAAGTTTTCCTCTTTATAATAGTGTAGATGTAGATGTACTAACTTAGAAGACGATGAAGTTTAACAATTTTGTCATCTTGTTTGCATTTACCACGACCTTGAGCGAATGTTTGTAGTTTGTACCAGGGTTGTTGCTGATGCAGGTTTCAGCGGATGCTGATGCTGATGCTGATTTTTTCAGATTAATATCAGCTGATGCTGATGCTGATATTTAAAAATACTAAATAATAAATATATTTTATACTGAGGTATTTGTACGTCCCTTACGAGAATAGTCTTTTTTAACCAACTTCACAAAATGAGGCAGTTTCTCAATTCTACCGTTGCGGATAACTTCGTCGTTTATGAACCGAACTGGATGATTTTTATTTTGCTGGAAAAAAAGATATTACCAAAGTAGTTCCATTATAAGAAAATAAGGATCTGATGACCAGAGAAATCGAGGGGAACTTTCAAAAATCGTAAGGGCGACTAGTGCATTTGTAAGATTTTTAGTATGTCATCACTAAAAAAGGTGAAAAAAATTTTTATTAAAAAATACAATCGACTTCCATGTCACTACAAAGCAAAAGTAAACTGAAACAAATTTTGGCTCAGCACATATCTCCGAAGCCGTTATCCAACGAAATATATTTAGCACCGACTTCAGAACCATGTACCAAACCAACATCCACTTCAGCTACCCTCCACTCTGCATTGACACAGAAGTCGGCATTTATTTGTTATTTTTTTTTACAAAAACTATACTGTGTCGTATCTTTGTTCAATAACGAAATATTTGGTCATATTGCACTTTTCACTGGATGTGGCATTATGAATTGAATACATAATTCTGTTATTGATTGATTTAACTATGATCGAAATTTATTGATGTCTGACCAAATTACGTTGTCAATACAATCGAATGATTGTTTGATGACAACTAGTGTTTATAAACTTCTGTGATTGGCTAAAACTCCCCGTGATTTAAGCTCGGTCCCGCCTTCAACGAACACGTTACAATTTCAATATCAGCATCTTTTGTTGCGGATGCGGATGCTGATGCTGATATTTAAAAGAAAGCTGATAATCAGCGGATGCTGATGCTGATGCTGATATTCGCAACAACGCTAGTTTGTACTTCTACAGCCAATTATTATACGGTAATACATACGAAATAGATTTTCGTTACATACTAACGCGTTTAACAGTTTAAACATGAGAGCACTCAACGCTAACAGAGATTATAGAATATATGAAAATAGATAAATAATTGAAAATAGATTATAAGAAAATAGATTTATTACACTTCATATTCTAGCTTGATTTTCAGAATTTTATATTTGCACATCTCTTGGTACCTAGACTATCACCCTTAAAACCTTTTGGTTATGTTAGAGCAGAACAATTGATGTTGAACCTTCTATAAATTTTCTAGGATAACGTGATACGTCCTTAATTTAATATGAAACTAAAGTAATATGGGTAAACCTGGTTATTTTTTTTTTTTCATTTCTATTGAACTTCCCAATAAAGTCATTTATATTAAAATATATATAGTTTTCAAAATAGGTATAAGCAAAGTCGACATGACACATGGCATAACGTTAATATCCGTGTACATACCATAAAATACGAACAAAGGAACTTAGAGCTTTCTTCAGTCAAGAACTATCAAGGTTAGAAATTCGTGTGGAAAGTTAGCATGTAAGGCACATGTCTTATCGCAAGCGAGTGAGTGAAGGAGATAAAGTTGTTAGTAAAACAGCACCGCAAACAGATATATTATTATACTTATAAATACATTTTAGAAAATGTTAGAACCTTATTGTTAACAGAAATTATTCATTGAGCTGTTTTGTGCGATACGCTTATTATAATTAAGAAATAATGTAGTTGTGCAACAAATAAGGCACAGATTTCAGTCAATTTGTACCCAATTTGTACCCAAGAGATGTAAATTGTTTTATCAGTATTTAAAATATCGTATCTTAACTGAATTGCACAGAAACTTGTGCAATTATTGAACTACGATTATTTTCTATTAACATTGTTCTTATTAATCTTCATCTTTGACATGCATAACTGATTTATTGTAACTCACTTTTAATTTTATTAATTAAATTTTAAATTGCATTATTCTATGGAATTCATTAATTTACAATTCAAATACTAGGTTTATGAATGCTTAAACTTGACACATGTTTATTCGTGACAACGTAATAAATTGAACTAAAAGAAGTACTTCTAACTTATTAATTACAATAAGTATGACGATTACACTCCTACACACGCCTATTTTTTGTTGTTGAATGCAAACGATTTTTTGGATGCAGAAGAGTGTCAACAACAAAATCTGTTGTTGTCGCTTCATCTTTATTCGCCGACGGTGCAAACACTTCTACATTACCTATGCTCCATACTACATGCAGCTCAATCCGTGACAAGCATACGTACAATCATATCCTGTTCACCACTTATAATTCCAGATGCGTAAAGATACTGTTATACACGAAAATGTATGTCACTGGCCTCTAAGATTAGAGAACTGACTATAAAGGTTAACTCCTGCCATTATCGACGTCGTAAAAAATAAATTCGCGTATAAATCTCTCAAGTAACGTATCTTTCTAACCACAGACTAACACAAAAATACTCTTTATTAACATTCCAACATCTATTAATTAAAATACAACTGTACAAATGGGCCTTACCGAAAAAGCCTATAAACTATTTTAAACAGTTATCAGTTATGTATATTTTTATGGGATGTCGAAATTTCCATAATATCGATCCCAAAATATCGATATTATTATCGATACAAATTACAAACCATATCTTATCATCACTTTTTAATATAGCAATACGACCAAGTACATAAAAAAGTAGCATCAAAATTATTCTTCTTGGAAAGTCGGCGAAAAAGGTCCTTGAATATTTTGTATTATACGTATCTGATAAATATCTGAATTTCGATATTTATATCAATAGCTTTACAAACTAACCCTACAGTTATGTTAATGCCATTTTATTAGATGCTGCGTATAACGACTTTTGAATTAAGTTTTACGTTAGATAAGTAGCAATAAAATATGAAAGATGCTTAGTAAAGAATGTAAACGACGTCGTAATGGTGGCCTAGATATTAAGATGGCATGTTTATGTTTCTGTATCTAATCTGTTTCTTTTCTTCAAAAATTTGTCACTATAAACTAATTATCATTTAATCTTATGGCCAACTAGTAGTGCCCGCGGCTTCACCCGCGTTTAAAAAAACAATATTACATAGATATAACTGAAAATTTGGACTTTGGAATGACAGTGGCGCTATAATTATGTCGAAAATTGGTCATACCAACTCGGAAACCTTCGTGGGTTCATGCACAACAACTTTGCTAAAGATCATCACATGATCAAATGCCTAGTTTACGATTCTAAAAAGGACATACAGACAAATATTCATTTTTATATATCACCAATATTACAACATTTGAATAAACGTAGTTCTATATTTGTTACTTAAACTAACATGCAATTTACTTGATGCAGTCAATAAATACCTATTAAACCTTCTAAATGGGATTAGGGTGGTTAAAGTATGAGCCTAATCAAGCTAAGTAACCTAGTACTTATTGTTTTTAAGTTCATAGATCCATTCGTGGATTAACATCCATTTTTTACCTAGAGTTTTAGCCACAAACCCTGTCTTTAATCAGTTAACAATTCGATAAATGCGAGTCGTACATGGAGGGTTTCGTAGCATAAAAATATTTTTTGAGTACTTTTTACCATAGTAACAATAGAAAAAAATGCATTGTGAAAATTTGAATTGAAAGTTGGATTTCATTAAAATTATTTAAGTGTTTGTAAATCTGTTGTGTTTGTTAACAGTCAAATCTGTTAGATCCAATTTCTTTTAAAATAGTATAGTCCACGCTAAACTGCTAGTCCGCTCTGAAGTTGTTGGGAGCAGATATAACTAGTTATACAAATTACTATGGCGTCGCTATACATTTCTATATTCAGAGCGGACAAGCAGCTTTACGCGGACTATACCTTAACTTATTTCAAGCATTAAGTATTTTTATATTTATCAGTACAAGATATCCCGTACACTTACGACCTGAAAACTTCCGGAAAACCAATCCAGTGTGTTTCAATTAGAACAATCGTCATGTTTGTGTCAAATCTTACACGGGCGACGGCGGTGTTAAGTAATTTGTTTCGTGACCAGCAATTACCGGCACAATTGACGGCTCAAACACGCGACGAGTGAAATTGAGTTTGCCCAATCAATTGTTTGTAACCAGATAAAACGCCTCAATTTAGGCAAACGTAGATCAACGTTGAAACGAAGATCCGAAGCGGCCTTCAACCAACCGTTTATTTGATGAAAAGTATTTTATATCTTCAGTATTTTACAGATTGCAAGCAGGTGGGTTCAAAAATGTTACACAGTACACTTATGAGTAGAAGTTATCAAAACTTTAGTTTTTTGTTATTCGAATACACTAAACTCTGCATTTTAGCCAATAAATATTTACTATTATGAAGTCATCTTTTCAAATCGTCTCTGAATATGAGTACGTCTAGAGTACGGCAAGAATTACGTCAAGCGCACGTTAAATAATAACATTTTCCTTATACCAGTAGCATAAGTAATTACTCAATAGACTTGGATTTATTTTAAGGTATTCATCATCAACACATTACTGGCACGGATCACCTTTGGTACTCATATCTTAGTCAACCAAGCCTTTAAGTTAACTTTATATGCTTTTGAGAACATTAAAAAGTATCATTTTCTAAGGTCTTAGAATGAAAACCGGACCACATGCTTTAAGTACATAAATTCATGTCAGCTCATTAGCGCAAATATATCTAGAATTCTAGATGTTGGTACCACATTAAACCTACTAAGTATAATTGCGTCCGATTAAAAGACATTATTTAATCTTCTTCGATAAATATTTAATCCAAAATGTATTTCAATTTAATCACCTCTCGATCCTAACATCGTCAATCCATTACTGTTCCACTGCTGGACACGGGTCGCTTCTCAGTGAGGGAAAAGGATAGGTCATGCTCAACTACGAATTGTTAGACTTCACACACTTTAGAGGCTTTGTTTTATGCATAATATTATGTAAATTGCGAAATATACATAGATTAGTAAACATACTTCGCCGCCTTGAAATTGAATGAAGCCACAAACGGCTTATTAGTAAGTTCTTTTTTTGAATTCTTGACAAATAAAAACATTTTTAGAGAAAATTTACGAATAAATAACTAATACTGCGTAATTTACATAATAAATAAATAAGTATTTCAAATATTTTAGGGACATTTTAGCACGGAGACTGGGCAAAACTGGGTACATTTTCTTGTTAGGAGTGAGTAATCTTTACTAATCTATGGAAATATATGATAAAAGATGCACTTTTACAAAAAGTTATAAAAAAAATACTACTTATATCCTATTCCTATTCTGATAAATTCTCTACAAATCTACTTATATCTCACCTCGCTAAATTCAAAAGACAACTTTTACAAGAGGAACAATGGGTACATATTATGCTTGTTTACTCCTCACAACCCGCCATTGTCTCAGTAACTCAATTGTTGAGTGTTGAGACACCACAACAACGTCGCCTCGGATATTCAAGCATTTTAACCCTTTGTAATCTATCTTTATCTGTGCATATAAATTAAGTTGAGGTTCCTATTAATTACCTTGTCTTAGGGTTTCTGAGGGATATACTTATTTAAGAGTAAAATTGTATTTGAAGTTATTTCTTGGTTTTGACAATCAGATTTATCCGGATGAAACGAAATTTGCTCGCCGAGCAAGTGAAGTTTGTATCCAATGAGAGTAGGTATTATGAATTTTCTTGATCTTTCTGTTTATCTTACGAGTCAGGAATATAGTTGTTACGGCTTTAAGACTAAAATATTTTAATGTGGCTGAAATAGTGGAGGTAAATCACGCTATCGACTGACAAAGGTTTTATCACCGGCCGCCGAAACTGTTTGAAAATGGCGGACTTACAGTTATGCTAATAGTTAAATGTACTTTAAAATTAAAAAAAAAAGATAAATAACACACTTCAGACGTGTTTTGATGTACAAGACGCCAGATGCAGATTTAATTATTTCCCTCTACGACGTAGATGATGCAAGCGTTGACACGATATAGTCACGTGCTAAGTTTCCTGCTAGACAAATTAAATGACAATCGCTATCACCAGACTGCTTGTCGCCACTAGACCTACTTTAGTTCGAGGGTGGCCTGATAATTTTATGCACTTTTACCCCAACGTGAATATTGTGGAATGAAGTTTCTTGGAAAAAATTTCAGTAATGTTTCATAAAAACTATAATAAAATTATCACAGATTCTAGCGTGAAGCAGTTTTCGTTTCATTGGAAAACTATGAGTACCGGCTGAATTACATATGAGGCGACCAACTTAGACCTCATCAGTGGCAACGCATTTGTGATCGGTAGCAGATAGAACCCCGATTTTATCTTAGTTTAGTAGAGTTTGTTACCGATGTCCATATGGGCGGTAGTGACCACTTAACCATCAGGTGCACTACATGGATGTTTGCTACTTCCATCTTGACAAAAACTTCGATACTTTTTGAAACTTGATGTAAAAACTGCAACAGCGACACTCTCAAAACTTAGTTTTTAGAGATAGCAAAGTATTAGGACTGATATCAAATAGGGCACTTGTTTGTTGAAGTTTGTGTTTAGGTGGGAGGTGGGTTGCTTGCATGTTTGCGTTGCATACTTTAAAAGTTATTCCCATAGCGCTAAGACGTTATACGTTTAAAAAAATAGCAAAATGCTTTGCGTTGAAATCAGCAATGTATTAAATGCTTCGACTGACTTCTAAGTTGTTGAGCAATGCAATATAGATAAAAAAAATTGTATTGCATATTCATAAACATCATAAACAATAAGCTCCAACAGTTGATCTCAAGTAAGTATAGTTCGCGTAAAACTGCTAGTCCGCTCTGAATATAGAAATGAATCGCCATAGCAAATTGTATGACTACACCTACTCGCAACAACTTCAGAGCGGACTAGCAGTTTGGCGTGGACTATACCTATAAACTCTAGGTTTTGTTTTCTTTCAACTAATCGATACCACGTTAAATTGTAAGATTTAATAATCCTAATTAATAGTTATGGAAAAGTGTAATACGATAATACGTATCTTATACATACAAATACAAAAAAACAGTATGTAATGAGATTAATATCGGTTAATTTCGTAAGTAAATATAGAGAGACGCCCCACAAATACATAATCTTATTTGCTTGATTTCATAACGTATTCTTAAGGCCTTATTAGATTATTTTTCTTACAATCAAAGAACAAACATTCGTTGATAAAATTTCATCCATTAATTTCGATGTTGGGGTATATAAATTATACTGTTCCGTCTATGGTTTTGTCATAGATATCACAAAAAAATCTAAGTCACTCAGAGTAATGACTGTATTATTGTTATTCTATGCTAAGCCATAGAAAAAATATAGATAGACTAAAAAGGTTGTCCCTACGTACTATGATTTGTTATTTCTTTTTATCGTTGCGTTTAAAATGGTCATTTTAGGTCGGTCTGAATGTTTGACAGTTCGCCGACTAACAAATGTTACTGCTCACACTGTGAGACAAGAGCGAGTTTTGTTCACATTAGGTTACAGATTGTCGGTGTCACTATAATGTGAACAGGAGGATTTGTGAATCGGCAAATGGTAAAACTCGGGCCGACCAAATATCAACATTTACGTTGAAATTTTCGAAAATATCTAGGGATGCATGACGAAAGTTTGGTCGCAAACTACAACGTGAGTCCGCATGTCATGAACAGAGTTCAACGAGCAACGAGTTGGCATTTTGACAAAACACGAACCGAACTCGACGTATGTAGGTACATAACAAATCAGAACAAACGATATACTCGTACGTAGATGCTGTTTTAGACTAGGTGACGGACCGCTGACTAGTTCATAGCGCACGTTTTCATCTCGTAACTAAAATATCGTAAAACATTAATGTTGTAACGTGAACCTTTCTGTTGTAATCTTAAATGTACGACATATGTTAACTTTGCAATGCATCGATAATATAATAATGTTGCTCTCCCCGGCTTTCTGCTGGTCTCCTGTTAGTCGTAGCTAGCGACTGGCCTAACACACATAAGAATAATAAATAACTACGTAATTTTTTTTTTAGTAACTAGTTTTATAACTGTGCTTTTTTTTAATTATTTCGTCTATTTGCAATTGTACTGTGTGTTGCAATATGCTTGAATAAAGTATTTTCTTTCTTTCTTTCTTTCTAATTTATATTCAAATGAGCCGGCGAAAAAACGCCTTTCATAATAACAACAATAATATTAGTCCTTGAAATAATTCGGCGAAAAAAAGGTCTTCAAGATTTTCAACTTCAATCAATTAGAATAGTTTGGAGGCGTGAGCTTCAAATTTTGCCAGAGGCACCCTCCTTAAGAGAACGAATTCCACCATGGTCTACAAAGTAGGCCAAATGTAGATTGGACTTTACATTACTTTCAAAGTAGGTATTAAGTATAACTTCCTCGCGTTTGTCTTCTTCGTCATTAAATCCACTGTTAATTAATGTCAACACAGCATCATTTCGAAAAACTGCAAAAATCAGACCTTAAGAATGACTAATGAGAGACGACCACAAATACAAATTGCTCGCGAGGATAATAATGAAACCCATGTTTGAATGAAAATATAGTACATTTTTAACATCATTGCAATGGCGCAGTGGTGCAATATAACCTTGCATCTTTTATTTTGAAACGACTTTTTTATTTTACATAATCAAATACAGTATTTTTTACTTAGAGAGCACTGTCCCCGCCATTTCCTTAAAACCAAATAAGACAATTTACTTAAATATTAAGGCATTATAAGTAGAGCGACTTTACGAGCGACCTTTTGTGCTAAACTCATTAATTATGAAAACAGTTGTACAATTTTAATGCCTGCCAAGTAAATAAAAGCAGGTTGATGGTATCGTTTTGTTTCAAACTTGTTATGGTATTTTAAATCTCACAAAAAACAAAACTTTTTGTACCGTACCCCTTTTAAAGATCATTGGGCGCTCAGAGGTGTGACATTTGGCACAACCAAAAATATAAAGAAGAAGCGCAGAAAGATAAAATTTATAATGTGTTACAAATATTTTGAATAAAAAATAATTGTTTACCTTCATAATCATGTCACATGGCATTTTAAACCCATTTTTTTTAATTCTTGAAGTACTTGCATATCTAAATACATGTGTGGAGAGAAGCCTCATAGGATACCTGAATTGGTTCATGTGCGGTAGAAACCTTCAACATTTCACTAACTAAGATTTCCATCAAATTGTTTTCATGCACAGAAAGGCTAAGAAAATAGGATAATATGATCTAAAATCAAAACTCACCTGTGCTCTGTTGATGACATCATGAGGTCCTCGCCATGTGGTGGCTGCGGGAGACTTCCGTTTTGCAAGTTCCAATGTAGCTTCACTGGGACATCGTTCAAACATAAGCACTCTTTCAGCCACTGATCCGCGCGTGAGGAAGGGCCTCACGGGCGCTGCGCCCCCCGCCGTCGCGGGCTCGCCGGCGCCGGCGCTGGAGGCCCGCCGCGCACGCGCCTCGAACTTTGACCGGGCCTCGGTAACGTGGGAACCGAGAGATGCCCGTCTCTCCCCACTGGCGCCCGCTGCGGGCTTCCTCGCTCCCGTATCCAAGCGATCCTGGTATCGACTCTTCGCGTAGTCTACGAGCGATATCGGCGGCACTACGTCCGGACGTTCCGAGGTGCGCTCCGCTACGACACCACCCGTACGCAACGCTCGGAGAAGCCTTTCCTCTTCACGTGCTACCTCGAGACGCATGGCGGCCTGATCCGCCCGTCTAGCGTTAACCCCAGACGCTGCACCGCTACGTTCCGGTACCAAATCTGGAGGGAGCGACATTTCTATAGCTTCAGATTCAAGATCACGCCTAAGTTCCACTCTCTGGTCTCGTCGCACGTCGGGCCGTTGATCACGAATCATCTCCGGGCGATGCTCCCGGCGCAACTCCGGGCGTTGCTTTATTTCGGGCTTAGGTTCCGGTCTCGGTTTAGTCCGCAAGCTCTCGGCCAGCTTTATGCCGGGCGTGGGCCTGCACGACAGTATCTCCGTGGGCGCGAGGCCGCGCGCCTTCCAAGTCTGGTAAATGGCTTCTGCATGATCCGAAATTTGCTTGGCGATGGCGGCGATGTCCTCCTCGCCGGTGTCGATCTCCCGGCGGGCCGTGGCCGCCATGGCCGGGACGCTGGCCGCAGCCCGCGAGCTGAGTCGAGGCACGCGAGCCGCACGCACTTCAGGGACGCACGGGACGCCCCATCTACACTCACAGGGAGGAACACTGAATGGACACTAGACCGGAAACACTTATTCAAAGGAGGGTATCACACAGAATAATGGCACTGCGACAGCGCGAGCACACCGAAAACAGCTGTCAGAGAGAACGCGCGTACGACAATAAACAAAGGCGATCGCGAGTCACGATGCGGCGGGTGGGCGGCGAGGAGGAACAACGATCCGACGGCGGCACCGAGCGCGGACTGCGGCGCGGCGCCGAGAGGAGCGCGCGCCGGCCCCGCTCCCTCCCGGCGGCGGCCCCGCTCCCACATGTCCTCCTTGCTCACTCGCCTAGCACCTGATAAAATTACAACTAGCCTACTACTATACTACCGCCTGCACGTATCAATAGCGTCTAGACTTCTTTGTGTTTACAATTTACGCAATCCACATAATTAAGATTAAATTTAACATCTGTTTGATAAAACGCCGGCCCAATTAATCAAAAATACTGTTCTGTATACTTACAGTAAAAACTGAAACCATGAAGTCGATAAACTGAGATCGGCGAAAATAAAACATTAAAAGAAATGTTTACAGTGTTATTTTGTTATCTTCTTATCCGTATTCTTAAAAATACTTACTCACTCTTGCAGTTACGCTTATCTTTTATTAATAAAAATATGTAGGTAGGTACGTAATACTCCCAATAATGAACTATTTTTCCGCAAAACAATCGCGTCTGTGAAATTTACCTAGTGTAAATAGATAGACGTATACAAAAATCCGAACCTACCTAGGTTTATTATGACTTATTATACTATTTTTTTGAGGATAAAAATGCAATTGGTATTATACATGAACTGCATTATGAATCTAAACTGAGTTAATTCACAAATTTGATAGATTGCCTATTGATTCAATTATTCAGAATTTAATTATCAAAACTAGAAAAATATCCTTAAAATAAAACACGTTTCCCCACTTCTGCGTTTATTTAATACTGTTTCTACAGCTTTATAAAACACTCTACCTCCATTTACTTCATTAATATTTTCCGATAAAAACAACAGCGCAAAAGAACAAAAAGATGTTTCAATGTAAAAAGTCAGTTTACAACTTTACAAAGGAAACAGAATCGTAAACGTGTTGTAGTTTACAAAAACTGCGTCACATGTGCATCGGGCGGAAGAATCTGTGCGGACGTGTGTCGGTGCGCACGCGTCGCTACAAATAGAATGCATAAATAAACTTTGCTTTTTTACATGACTAACTTCGTTAACTATTACACTTATGTTTTATATTGGACGTAGAAAACAGGACTGCAGGCAAGTTGACATGCTGGTTATCTTAGTTAACATAAGCATAGCCTTGAGATTAGATGATAGGAGAGCAGACCTTAAGGAATCCAATTGTATGGGAGCGCTCTTTTAGAGCTACGAACAAATTTGGATGTAATTACGTTCGGGGCAACAAGAGATAGATTTTGTTAAGTACCAATAGTTTTATGGGGTGCAATAGTTAAGAGCGTTCGCTAAAACTGACGCGGGTGCAAGCTAGTATGAACAGCATCATAAATGCAGTCGCGGCTATTGCAAGGCATGTTCACACACTCAAGCTTGTCCTAAACGCTTATGCCATGCACTGCAGACATTCATTCACTGCTAACAGACCACATGGTTCTTTTTTTAATTCAACAATAAATCATAAGTAGGTACTTTAAACTATACAAAATTCTGGGGATATTTTTAGCACAAGAAACCATCCCCAGTTTAAGCTATAGATCAACGCCGATTTAACAACGATCGGTGCATAATATGTTGTTTAACTAAATCTTGTACCTGTCTTGAATGGTTGGAATACCTCACAGACATCATAGAACGTGATTATAATAAAGACTATCACTTTTAACGATTTTCACAACCTGTATACAGGATGGTGATTAAAATACTGCGACACGTGCAGCGGCAGATCCCAAGGCAAAGTGTCGGTGCTCTCGCGTCGACTCCGCAAATAGAACGCATAGATTTATTTATACGCTCACCAAACTTTTTTCCAAGTGATTGATGCGACAATCGAAACTATTATAAGTAGCATCATCATCATTATCTACTAACATCTGTCCTCTCAGAATGAGAAGGGATTAGGCCATACCCCGGTAGTGTAATGGTAGAGTTGCAATTTGTAGACATCACACACCTCCAAGAACTATTTTACAATTTTTTAAAGCATGTAGGTTTACTCACGATGTTTTTCTCCATTGTCTAAATAAGTGATATTTAATTTCTAATATGTACAAAATTTTGAAAAAACAAAGCTGCTACAGACACGTGGCTACCCCTGAAGTAAGTTGGAATGCCTAGTATAAGAGTCTCGTCTTGGCAATACAGTGTCACACGTGAAGCTGAAGACCCGAAGGGATCTGTAGGTATATTTTTACATGCGCACGCGCCTTTCCCGTAAATATAACTCATCAATCCACGTACACTAATCAACTTTTTATCGTACTAAGGGTCGCGACAACAAAAAGATAACACGGCGATAAATGCACCAAAATATACCCGTGTAGCAATGTAGAAGGGTTCAGGTATGATTTGCGTTCTTATAAATAAATAATTCGTGTAGAGTTTTGTTCAGGTCCTTGGCGTTGTGTTTTTGAGTGACTGCAGCTTAAGTAGTAAAAATATGTTAAGAATTAATGTACCTACAGAAAACAAAAATATTTTTTTTTTTTGTATAAATGTGTTAAAGATGTTGAAACTATTATTCGTAAAATAAAGTGACGATTTACTTACCAGAACAAATTATATAGAGGCGGTTGAAAAACGCTCCAAGTTCTCTTAGATAGTATAGGCACTTATACACATTTTATCAATCACTCATAACTCAAGCATGTAGCAAACAAATACTTCACGACTCCAACAGGTCGGAAAGCACGCGTTGCTTATTAATTTACATGCCAGTTTCTGGGGTTTTTTAGTCGTTTTGCTAAGAGGGGGACTGGAACAGGCATCTGTCGTGCCCGCCACTAAAACTGTGAGCTGCAACAAAACCAAGACGGCTTCACAGACGACGCTATGTGAAGCGTGTAGGAATGGCTGCTATATATAATTCTCATTAATGTGGCAATGTTATAAAAATATAATATTGGTGTAGGTACAGTATTCGTAATGATATCTTTATAGTATTTATGAGATTAAAGTCTTAGACGAGCATGCGTTCAACTTGAAGGTAACCACTTAAACTTGAAGGTGAGCACTGCAGCCCGTAGTCATTTTGTAACCAACTCCATATCAATCAGAGGTTTAATCTGAGGTTTAGCCGATCTTGGATAGATTGTTATACTTTGGACTACGATGATTGCTTCATTTTTAATTCGGCATAAATGCAAGTACTCAGTACTGCCGCATACTAGATATAGTTGCAACGATTGTCGTTGGATGGTCGAGTTTTCTTCTTTCGGCCGATGATGGCAACCTTAAGGCAGCAAAGCATCTTTATTATGTCCCAACTTAAGTAGACCAATTTCTGGTTGGTGACAGATCTCTTGAGCAGCACTAACCGCTTCATGAAGCGGACTGGTCGTCTACTACTTCCACTTGTAAAAAACAAAAGTCAACTAAGAATACGATAAAGAAGACAAACAATCATATTTTATATCGAAAAGATTACGTGTCCTACGGCGTAAAGTGGTATATTTCAATGAAACGACTATTCACGTTTTATATTTATTTTGCCGCGGTTACGAGCGGTGTAACTGGCCCAAAATACCAACAAGCACTTCGGTAGTGTACATTTATCTGGTGCATACTTACATCTGCGGCTTACCGCGCACGATGATTCAAATTTTATTTTTGCGCGCTTTTATTCGTAAAAATAAATCGATCTCTTTATTGCCGCGTAATTTTAGACGATTAAGGACGTTACGAGAATGAAAATGTTGTAAAAATAATTTTCAATAACGCGTAAATGACATATTATGATTCATTTAAAATTACAAGACAGTTTTCATAATACTTTATTATTTTAAATGTGCACAATTTTCCTAGGATTTATAGAACAACACGAAAACTTTATATTATCTATCTTTGTTCACAGAAAAGGTTTACCAAAATCGATGCAGCCTTATTTGAGAAAATTTATCCTGAAGTAGGTACGTATTTTGAAATTGTGGGATAGCACTTCAATTTAATTAAATTGTTCGAAACATATTGTTATTAAGGTAGGTACATAATAGTATAATTGGATTTGGAGACAATGGCTTCGATAACATTTTATGTTACTGCAGTATATTTGCAAACAAAATAAAGTAGAAAAGAACTACTCATTATATTGTCCAAGTGTGTACCTAATAGGTACTACCTATACATATAGTTTGAAATCGCATTTACATAGTTCAATGTCTTTGGACATAAGTATTTCGAATATAGATGCGTGAATAATCTGAATAAGATCATTCATGCAGATCAGATCAGATGAGATTATCCACAGATTCATACATTAATATATTTCATACATTAATGAAGGTGTGGTTCGACTCCGGCGGCACCACCGCCACACCTATTTCTACCTCATAACAGCAGTGTTAGGCGCTGCTGTGTTCTGGTTTGAAGGGTGTGGTAAGGGAGACATACTTAGCCGAGGCGTGCCAGCTTAGTCCTCAGGGGTAGCGGCGCGTCTGTGGCCGACTCAGGTAGGAATACCTAAGCCTATCTGGGGTTGATCACGGATGTACGGAGTAGCATCTTATCATCAGGTGGACTGCATGCTCGTCTGCTACACCTATATTATTAAAAATCTCTCTTTAAACATTGACACCACCAGACGACAAAATCAAATATACTTTCAATGCGTTAAAAATTACTCGAAATAATATTAAATTTAATGAAGTTTGGCACAGGAACAGATAAAACGGCAGACGCCATCCGGCAGACAAATTCAATATACCGTAGACGTAGACTGTGTGTGCGTCATCCTTCATCCTTATCGTGACAAGGAGTGCAAAACTTGGGAGTCTAAAGTATATATAGTATAAGTTATAAGAATATTTTGTTACGAAAACAAGTTTAACAATCGGTTATTGAAGGTTTTTTTTTAAATAAACTCAATATACCCAACAAGTTTACCAATCTGTTATTGAAGATTTTTTAAAATCAACTCATTCCTGTATTGTTGAGGAATCTATGTAATTGTTGTTATATAGGTACCGATAGTATGAAGTACCTAAGATCTGCGGAAAAAAATCTATGAGACAAAAAAATAGAATAACACTTCCTACTCTTCTTAGCCCTTATAATTAAATTTAAAGCCTAATCTTTTTAATTTCAGTAAAAATTCTTTTATGAATTTGTGTTTTAAAACATTTAATTGTCATGCTACTATTATTTTACTTATAATAAAAAAATACTTATACGAGTACATTTATTCCCTAAGAAAATTACGTTTTCCATTGTACTTTGTAGTCATGTTCTATTCCATAGATTTTCAGGACTTTTTCTGTCAAGCAACCTTTAGAAATCTGCATTTTTTACCACTAGTAGAATAACCAATACTAGTAAAACCACTACCACTAGTAATTTAACCACTTATCCAGCTAAAATAGCATCGTTTGGAGTTACGTCGTGCAAGTAACTTAATGCCTCGTAATAGCTCAATCGATACTGCGTGTCGGCAAACTTTGAGCACCGCATGCACTTTACTCGCCAGCTCCGTTACCATAGAATAAAAACATGTAGAAGTATACAGCCACTTAATAATACACTATTTAAATAACAAGATTTTTTTGTATATATAAAGTACCAAGGGGTTAGTTCGGTACTTTATATTTATTACAATCTAGCCTAATTTAAGACTAATTCTACGGTAACTTAAACTGCTAAATAATCGTATAATGAAGGTAGCGTCCTCTGACACTGCACTTCTTTGTCTTATCAAATAAGGGAGTAGGCACATTGTTCTCGTGTTCTATAACAACAAGAATAACATTTTTTTTCATTTCTTTAACTTATGTAGGTTTGACATTGAATTCCAATGATATGCATTCTTATTTATGGATATAATGAGTGACCAAGTACTTGAACCCCGAAGTGGTTCTACGTCTCAGGACTAAGGTGGAACCCTCCTGCACAAGCTTACACCCTTTAGAGGAGCACAGTACGCCAGTTATGCCAACACCCGGAATTTCGTTTGCGCAAATCAAGAAATAAAAATCTACTACGAGTATTTTAACTTGTTCATCCTTTAAACGCTTTCTACACTCACAGCCCCACACTAGGATCCCTGTGTCGTGGGTGCCATGGACACACACATAGACAATACACAAACATCCAGACCCAGGAACAGAAATCTAAATTCATCATTTAGATATCTGTCTGGCCGGAGATCGAACCCGGGACCCTTTGCGTCAGACCGGTATGGCGACCGCTCCGCCACGCGGGTCGTCCTTTGTTATCAATCAAACATCATCTTAAGATAACCTTGCCGATAATAATGGCAAAGCTGTTCAGAAATAAATAAATGCGAATTTAATTCGATGTAAATATAATTACAATAAAAACCGCGTACTAAGACAAGCATAAAAAGCCCATCTGTATATTTCCTACTGCAATTTGATTTTAAATACGTAATCGTCGTTATTACGTTGTTCTGATAGCCTCTCATGATTTATTATGTTTCCATATCACGAAAACATTTTTCAAAATCATTTACATTTTTCGTAATTAATAAATGTTAAGTGGTTAGTAAAAATATTAATATAATATGAGAAAATATATCCGAAATTGACAACAGATGCATTGCAAGCAGTCGGTAGCATCAAAATATAGTTTTTTTTATATCATAAGAGTAGCAGACGAGCATGCAGTCCAGCTGACGGTAAGTGGCTACTGCCGCCCATGGACATCTGCAATCAACCCCAGATAACTACCCCTGAGGACTAAGCTGGAACGCCTCGGAAAAGTCTGTCTCCCTTACCACACCCTTCAAACCGGAACACAGCAGCGCCTAACACTGCTGTTAGATATTAGGTAGAAATAGGTGTGGCGGTAGTGCCGCCGGAGTCGAACCACAAAGGGATCTACCACCTTCAAAACAACACTGAGGACTAGATTAAAGTTAACGCTGCTATTATTAGACAGAAATGAAAGTGGTGGTGCATTCAGACTGAAACTACAAAGGGTTTTACCATCTTTAACATAAGGCACATGTTCTTTGCCACTCGTTAATATAAAACACAGTAGCATTACAAGCCTGCTAAAAGGTAGAATAGATGTGAAAATGGGGCCATGCCTTCATGCACATTCAAAATAAGAGCTCTACATCTCCTAAATAACATTTCTTTTAAGATCCTGTTTCATTCACATAAGTATTTAATGTCTTATCTAGTCTTAATTTTGTAGCAAGAAAATAATCATTCATTCATAAAGAGATCCATTCTAATTAATATTCGTAGATCTACCTGCAGTATCGTTTTATGGAAAATAAAGGTAATAATCTTAACCATCTTATAATTTGGTTTACAAATACAGCGGAAACGACTTAGAAATCGAAAGAAACAGACACCGAGACTAAAACGGAGTGAAAAGTGAAAACGCGCATGTAAATGACGAGATGAGCCAAAACCATGCGCCTGCGCAACACACGTGCTGA
Source organism: Epargyreus clarus (assembly GCF_041222505.1). Classification (NCBI taxonomy): domain Eukaryota; kingdom Metazoa; phylum Arthropoda; class Insecta; order Lepidoptera; family Hesperiidae; genus Epargyreus; species Epargyreus clarus. Next base: position 5,390,945 of record NW_027332222.1, on the reverse strand, counting down.
CATCCATGAATATGTGTTTTGCAGGATTGTTTCTTAATATCACTCAATCACAGTCATATTGATATAATATGGCACAAAATAAAAAGGTATTATCTATACTAATATTATAAAGAGGAAAAGTTTGTTTGTTTGTTTGATTGTAATGAATAGGCTCAAAAACTACTGGACCGATTTCAAAAATGTTTTCACCATTCGAAAGCTACATTATCCACGAGTAACATAGGCTATATTTTATATGAAATATATTTAATAAATAGATTTTGAGGCGGTACAGAGTTTGCCGCGTCAGCTAGTTATTTATATTAAGAGACTTGCTCAAAATTCTCAAGATGACTTATGTTTCCTCATAAAATAAGGACTTAATTTTATTTTTACCCGTCTGCGGAGGGTAATGTCATGTATGTGTATCTCATTTAGGGACGCCCAGCAATCTAAAGAGCTTTACGGATTTTAACATATAATATGTTTTTAGATTTGCTTAAATTGCTGGAGTGACATAGGGTATATTTTTAACCGGTCGTGTTATATGTTTTAGACTAAAGATTAGTAATACTAGATTTCCCTGGATTCGATTAAGAATGCCCTATACAAAATGGAAAAAAATTGTAATAAAATTACTTTTAAGTAATATTGTCCTACATTACCTTTGGAAAGCCTGGTGTGCCTGGCATGACACCATGACAAATGGGTTTACAACTGCAGCATGTTACGATCACGTCACATTAGTGGCATAAGTAATGCGGTATCACTTTACTTCTGAAACTTAAACATTAATTAAATATCGTTTTAGATACGAATACGTAAAATACGATTAAGTAATTCATTATTAGGTATATCTTTACAATATTTATTTAGTAAACGGACTGATTTCACTGATGGCAAGAAGGTTGTAGAAGGTGGTAGAACTCTTTGTGGTTCGACTCCGGCGGCATCACCACCTATTTCTGCCTTATAACAGCAGTGTTAAGCGCTGTTTGTTTGTTTGAAGGGTGTGGTAAGGGAGACATACTTTTCGAGGCGTTCCAGCTTCTTCCTCAGGGGTAGCGGCGAATCTGTGGTCGACCTCAGATTCCTAGCGATATTCCTATATCTACTCCTATCTGGGGTTGATTAAATGTCCATGGGCGACAGTAGCCACTAACCATCAGGTGGACTGCATGCTCGTCTGCTACTTCTATATTATATAAAAAAGCTACTGCTGCCCACGTACAAGATCAGAATCTTACCCGAGGCAGGTCCTAGATACCTTGCTGCTGCTGAAAACTAAATTGGACTGCTTCGGATAAGTATGTCTCCCTTATCACATTCTTCAAACCGGAACACAGCTCCTGTGTGGTAATCCTATGTGATTCTATAACCTTTATATGTTGTAGAGACAACTTATAAAGGTTTCCATAGAGATGGAAATAACTCAGACGATATGATTACACACTTTCAAACACAACAAACTACTCTAATAGAATATAGACAGTAAGTACTGTGGTAAATAATTAATATATCATAGTATATATCATATGTAATTAAAAACACAGTGATAAACTTGTTAAGAAACTCGGCCTCTTGATCGAGGGGTACGAGGTTCAAAGCCTAGGCACGCACCTCTGATTTTTCAAAGTTATGTGCGTATTAGCAGTTAACTATCACTTGCTTAAAAAAAGTTTTCACTGTATGTGAAGTCTACCAATTCGCACTTGGCCAGCGCTGTGGAGTATGGCCGAATGCTTCTCTCTCTGAGCAGCAGTAAGACAGTAATGGGTTGATGATGATGATGATGATGAATTACAAAAATACTTAAAGTAGTTTTTCAGATCAATCTATTTTCTCAGCAAAGATCGTAAGACTCCAGGTTTCTCACAGCACAACATCGATTAATTAATGATATTTTGTTTGGTATTATATTCGTACAATGAAGGGAAAAGGTAACTCTAATAAAATATCAAATAGTCACCTTAGCCACCCTTCAGGGCGCGGCGACCGTTGACCTCCCACTAACTACTATTTTGTATTACAACACGACAGGGTGAATTTCACCCTCTTATGGTCTTTTGTTCAAAAGTCGTAAAGCGATACCTTCACTTTTTCTATGGGAAAGATTTGTAAGCTAGGTAATAAGGTACGTTTTAATATATTTGTCTATATTTAATGCTCATATTATAAAGCTAAAAAAAATGATTGTTTGTTTGATCACGATTGATGTTTATGCTCCCAAGATTTAATGACATCTCAGAAGTATATGAAAATTCGTCAAGCCGGTTGGACTGTAGCATGCTGAAGAATGAAGCATACGTATGTGTGCTTGTTTTTTCTGTTTCATGTATGTATGTGTGTATATATATATAGGGTGAATTTTTCAAACGTGCCTTCAGGGCCAAACTATAAGGATTAGCGATAAATTCCGAAAAAAATATGTATTTTCTTAAAATTGAGGATTTTCCTTTAATTAGTCACATAACATTACTTCCCAGAATTTGATCCTTGTAAGCGACACTATTACATAGTGGAATAATATAGAGGGTGTATTTATTGCAAAATGAACTCGATCCATTCCCGGCTAAGGAAAAAAATATTTTAAAAAAGAAATGATTCAATTTTAGTTTTTATCAAAATCGGCCTCGTAACTCCTTTCAGCATTTTTCGAAAATCCTTATAGTTTCGGATGTAGCCCTGAAGGCCTATTTGCAAAATTCACCCTGTATACGCTAAAAAAATATCACCTTTATCGAGGGAATTGTGTGAATTTTTAAATTTGATAGATTATTTCATTTCATAATTGAAGAAGATTATAGCCTAAGTGATCCTTTCACAGTTCTTAAACTGATTTAACCGCGGGGCACAACTACTTAGTACAAAATATAGAAGAAACTATCATTTATAGAAGTCGCTTGAGTATGCATATGTTTTCTTGTGGCTTAAAATAATTGTATTCAAATCAATTTCTAAAATTATTTTTATAATATCAATTGACTTGACATGGTCATATGATGGCATTTATGACGTATTATTATTCAATAGTATTGGCGGATTAATTATATTGGAAATTTGAAGCTTAATTTAATTTAAATTTTAAATATTATAACTTTACTTAATTTAAACGTACCCAAACGTAATTATTGATTAATCTGTTAAATTATAAATATATGTCCTTTTCAAACACAAGAAATAGTCAAATTGTTCACGCACAACATGTTATAATTATTTTTTAAATAATTTGTGTTCATACAAATGGAACCCGTTGATAAAGCTGGCACGAAAAAATGGAGCTCTATCGACATTTATCTATTTTCCAATGGACAACAATATTCTCCGCCGAGGAAATACCACCTTCGGGCAGAAGAACTGCAGTGGTGGGGAGCTACTATCAGCTACCTGGGTCGGACGCACTATGGCTCCGGGTAATGTTCTAGAATTGTCTACACTGTAACCTTAGATTTAGATCCATTGATTTATAATCCTGCCTGAGATCAGCCACAAATGCACCGCTACCCTTGAGGACTAAACTGGAAAGCCTCGAAATTGTATGTCTCTCTGACCCTTCAAACCAGAACACAGCGCTTAACACTGCTGTTAGAGCAATGGACAATATAGAACTCTTAAAAGTCACTTAAATAAAATACTCAGTAGTTAAAATATATAATTGCAGACATTCTACAATAGATATCTACACGACAGATGGTAGAAAAATTAACGGTCCTCTTGAACTGATTAATGGAGCGGCATATGTAGCTGTGGAACCACCAGACACCTTTGTGGATACTGGTTACGAAGAATATCTTTTGAAAGCGTCAAGGTATTTCTTTTATTATTGTCAAAAGTTGTCTACACTAATATTATAAAGAGGAAAACTGTGTTTGTTTGTTTGGCTGTAATGAATAGGCTCAAAAACTACTAGACCGATTTTAAAAATTATTTCACCATTCGAAAGCCACGTTATCCACGAGTAACATAGGCTATATTTTATATAAAATATATTTGATAAATTGATTTTGAGGCAGTGCAAAGTTTGCCAGGTCAGCTAGTCTTAAATTTATATAGAAGCTTTCATGTATTTAATCTAATGTTAAATACACCTGTCACCCAATTAAAACGGAACATTTTTTTAATAGAGAGCAAACGAGCATGCTATTCACCTGATGGTAAGTGGTTACTGGTGCAAATTGACATCAGTAACCAACTTCATATAGAATAGGGACTCTACCGCCTAAATCCGATCACAGAAGCGTTGCTACTCCTTAGGACTAAAATGGTCTTCTCCTATGTAAGTAAGCTAGCATCCACACTCTTCCATTGAAACAATACCAAAATGATTTACGCTAGAGATGGGTGTGGTGGTTACTCGTGTATGTCTGTGGTCGAACAGTCGTACCTCTAAAAATTCTAATCTAAGCTGGAAGTATGTAGTATGCATGCCCAACACAGCTCTGAAACAGGGCAAAGCAGCTTTGAAATAGAAATCGATATGACGAAGAGTTTTGCCACCTTCTATCTTTACTTATTACGTTTTCACATTCATCATAGCATTGAAATCGTTCAAGTAAAACCAATACAATTTTCATATTGGACATCATAACAATGGCAAAAGACAAATGATTGCCTCTGGCGAGCTCTTTGTTATTCCAAATTGAGATTTACTCGTCACGCTACACTTATAATCCAAAATAGACTTTGTGCATGTCATCAATTAAATGCTGATTCATTGCAGGTCGTGGGACAAACGTTTAGTTCAGAAATCATATAATTCAGGTATCTGTTAAAAATAATACACGTATATATGTTTATATAATACAGAAGTAGCAGAGCCGTCCAGATGGTAAGTGCTCTATGCCAACTATAGACACATGTAATCGACCTCCGAAAAGTTGAGAATCCTACAAGAAGTCGACAACAGATGCTTAAACCCCTGAGGACTAAATTAGAACGCCCCGGATAAGCATATCACACTTATCACACTCTGTCATGAGGTTGTGTTGTTATAAGGCAGAAATCGGTGGAGGTGCCTTCCGAGTCGAACCACTCAGGGTTTTACCACCTTAAAGTAAAGTAAAGTAAGAGTATTTTTTAAATTATTTCAGACACTAAAGATCCCAAGTTAAACCTGAGTGCCGATGACACTATTAAATCTGGCGAAAATGTAAGTGACGAAATAATCTATGATTTCAAGGAACTTTTAAAGTTCTATCATTAGTAAATATATTATTATTTTAGGCTTCACCAAAAGTTGGTGACAATGCAACTTCGTCAATGAAAAATCAGTCAGCTAAGTCTCGACAGATACCACAAAGGAAACCCGTAACTTGTGCAAAGCCAATTCAGAAGAAGAAACCATCAGACCCGCACAATGCGACGTTAAAAAGGATTTGCGCGGAGACAGATAAAATATTTCCTTGTCCTAGAAAAACGTCTTTAAGAAATGAAGTTTCTAACAGAAAACGTTCATTAGTTCCTTGTAGCAGAAATGTGAGCCAAGAGCAGTCAATGTGCTCCAAAAATGCCAGTCAATGTGCAACAAGACGGGAGAAAAGCCAAGACAGCGAATACCATGGTACTCCATCTGATATCAAAACTTCTAATGTAGTAGGTAACTTACCGTATTCATTACTTTCTTGTAACGACTCATTGGAAGTACAAAAGAAGACGCAAAAGAAACGGATATTAAGTGATACGATCCCAGATGAAGTTCAAACAGTCGTCAGTTTATACCATAACAAGGATCGTGACGTCACATCCATAACATCCAACGCCGAAAGTGACCAAACGACTGACATATCTGTAAACCAGCAAAATGATAAAAGAAATTATGATTTGAAGGATCTAAATACTGAAAACAATGGTGCTATTCAGCAAGATGCCGTTGTACAAGAAACTGAACAAATCAACAATAAAGGGATTAACGATCTTACCGTAGATGAAATAAAGACAGAAACGCAACACGATAATGAACCAAATGCCTTTCCTGTAAATAATGAGATTCTAAAAGATGAAAAAGAGAAAAACACTCCATCTAAAATTCCACCGATTGAAAATGTAAGGGAAAATAAATTAGAAAATGAAGATACCACTTCAAACAATCACATTTCCGATAAGCAAGCCACTGATGAATACATTGCTTATATGAATAGAGGAGGCCTATTACTCCTTAAATTTAACATTAAGGTCAAAGACTGCAAAACCATATTTAATAGGGATAAAAGTAATGACACACAATTGACGACGTCACTTATTAATTTGCTTAAAACTGAAAAAATCTCACAAGTCAACATAGACGTTAATTTTAGTAGTGAACTATTGAAATCAAATAATGGACGATGTGTTGAAGATAAGTCCTTACAATCTGTTATAAATAAACTTTATTCTGAAGATACTGATCACATAGATAGTAAACAACCAAGAATAATCATAATAAAATGTGCTTGTCGGGATTATTTGAAAGGTGAGAAAGAAAGAGATAGCACAATATGTGGATGTAGTGATGAAGAAGAAACATATAGAACAAGACCAAAAGAAAAACTGAACGGAATGGTACCTTGGTAGAGTAATACATTTATTTAATTATATTTTATTACCGTTTGCTCTTAGAAGTAGTGCACAAACTTTAATATATTAACATTATTTTATTGGATGTATATTAGTGACATAGAAATAAACAAATATTACATATTTTAGTTGCCAGTGTTACAATGAAAAATATAGAACCTCAAAAGATAATCCACAGACTAATTTTCGTGACACATTCTTAACAAAAGACCACAGATCATCTTTACCAAAAACGAATGGACCCAGAGTTAGTTACTTAGCACAAAAATTTGAAAACACAGATAAAGTAATACCATATAACGGTAAACCATCCAGAAATGAAAGTCATACACCATCTGTGGCTACATCAAGATTTAACGATTCATCAATACTAGAAAGGACTATTGAACATCCTGTCGGCGAAGATAATAATTCAACTTCAAAAAGTCTTTGTGATAAATCCATTCAGACAGACTGGTCTAATGTAATAGTAAGTAATTTTGCTTTTCTAGCAGTCTTTAAATCGTAATGGCTGTATAATTTCATTCCATTACAAAAATATTTTTCAATATTAAGATATCCCTATTTATTTATTTTTTTGATAATGTAAATTGTATTTATGAATTTATGGAAATTTTATTTAAATAGTATCATATAACAATATTCATTAAATATTTTTATTGCTAAGTAAGGATTAGTAGCACTAATCCTTAGTAAGGATTAGTAGCACTAATCCTTAGTAAGGATTAGTAGCACTAATCCTTACTAATATTGAATACAAATGAAGCTTTATTGGTGTTTTCTTTATTATTCAACTTATTGTATTTTAAAACACTTGTTATCAACATTTTGTTTTTAACAGTTTTATCTCTCAAGTATTTAGAATATGAAATATTCATTTTGTGCTCTTATATTTTTAGTTGGAAGCAAGACTGCATGAAGACGAGAACTACACATTTCATTTACCTTCTCTCTATGTGCTGAAACATTTAAGTTATGAATAGTGTACCAGAATATACGATAATTTATTTAAAACAATATTTTTATTCTAACTTAGTCATAAATACATCTATTGTCATTAAATATGACATAATTAATTAAGATTTACTATACAACACTATATATTATTATAACAGCGCTTGTCAATAACTTAATAATTATTAAACGAAGCATTTAACTTGAACTTCATACTTCTGCGCGCAAAATGCTAGTACATTAATGAAAACTATAAAACACAACGGCATTTGCCTAAAACTAGATAAGTTTCGACCGTCGAATGTTTTGAGTTTCTTATTCAAAACGTTTAATGGCTTGTCTGAAAGAAATTGCAGTTGGTGATCGGTTAAATACCGTAAATTCTCAGGTTGCATTCGCGCCATTACCTGAAAACAAAATCATTTATATCGCTGCCTTAAAGTGAAAAAGCTTCACGTTTTTCTACATATTAATAAATAATCATAATCTTATATAATAAAATTCTCGTGTCACAATGTTAGTTACCGTACTCCTCCGAAACGGCTTTACCGATTTTCACCAAATTTTCTATGCCATTAAGAAATAAGGGTTGTTCACCCTTAACATTTTTTTATTTATATGGCAACACAACGTCTGCCGGGTTAGCTAGTATTATAAATTAATAAGCGTTAGTAAAGGAACATGCAAACCTTTTAAAACCAAAAATACGAATATGTGTTACAATATAATACAATTAAACTATTCAAATTTTATCATAAGACAACCTTGAAAACAATAAACACATTAGATTTGAAATATGGAAGTTTATCATACAATGGTCTGTTCGCTTATTACGGTGACATACATAATGATGTGGCATCAATAGAATTGCTTACTTGAGTAGTCAAGCCGGCCAAGGCCTCAGGTTTAATGGAGGCGAGATCCCGTCCCGGTACTTCCGTTAGGAGCAGGCCTAGCCGAGATACGTCAAGTGCGTTCCAACTGTACGCTTTGCCGAGCGCCTGATGAAAAATAATAGGAAATACGCCCATATATATGGAAAAATGTATGCAGATTATTTTTTACTTCTATGTACTTGTAAGGATTGTGGAAATCCTATCACCAATTCGCATTTGCGTTGTTGGCAATAGCCTAACCCGCTCTCATTCTGAGAGGAGACCCGTCCCACCCGTGGGACAGTAATGGAATGATTATGGGCAAATGTTTTCGTGTTCTAAGTGAAGCAATGAATGTAGGCGAAGGCGTCACCGTCTTTCTCACAATCTTTTTCTTCTTTCACATAATATTTTTGTAGACAATTTTATAATTATGAATGTGTACCTGAGTTTTAGTCATCATAGCGAGGTAAAACCGTAGCTGTAAGGAGTCACAAGCTCGCGTGTGATAAAACACCTGAAAAAATTCAAACTGATTTTATTCTTAGATTTTGCTATTAATTTATCTAAAGTTAATGTTAATACTTTAGACTTTTACATTTATGTTATAATGGTGTGTTATTTTTATAAATGCATTATCAACAAAATATATCTTAAATGAGGCGGCCCAACTTAGTGACCATAAAAATCTTTGAAATGTGTATAAATCAGCGAAAAATAAATTTTCTTCAAATGTTTATAGGTAGGTATGCGCGTGAAAAATAGGGCGCCAAAACCAAATAATCAATAAAGTACGTATTTGTGAGCGAAAAATGTCTATAAGACAATTGTAAAATTAAATTACAATATGGCGAGTTTCTTAGGGCCCCATACACTGAATTACCACGGGTCCCATACGGTATACTTACACCACTGGTTATGAGACATATATACTTACTAATATTATAAAGAGGTAAAGTTTGTTACTTTGATTGTTTGTTTGTAAGGGCTAATCTTCGAAAATACTGAACCTACCATGAAAATTCTTTCACCATCAGACAGCTACACTATTCAGGAGTGCTATAGGCTATATTTTATTATGATTGAACAAAAAGTTTAGAAAAAAAATAATGGCATATGTATAACAAGTCAGCCGAGGTTGGGCAAGATGTGGTGGTTTACCGGCGTGCGCTGGCTACACGGTTCCGTATAGACGAACATAATGTGCATCAAAAATGTTGTTATCTATTAGTCCTACAAAAAAGTTAGCGATACTGTAATGCTAGCTTTTATATTCGAATCACTACAAAGGCTTTTTTATTCAATGAAAGAATGAAATTTTATGGGAAGCTTTCAGTTATATGCATGTTAGGTTATGTTTTAACGCGGACAAAGCCGCGGGTGCTGCTAGTAGAAGAATATTTTTGAGTCTGCCTCGCCTGACACGCTCTATGTTTGTAGATGGTAATAGTTATAAATTGTAACCTGATGAGAAAGCTGTAAGTATATATTTTCCGCTATTTTCCTCATGAAAGCCATCGGTACGCCGCAAAGTAAGTTGTTCATCAGATTTAGATAGTTCGGCTCCTGCCACCTTCTGTTCAGCTTAATGTACTTGCTGGCTATCACCCCTACCTGCAATGTCAACTTAGAGTTAAAAGGATTTCCGTTGATTTGTTTTGTAATCACACTCGCATGAAACTATTTTTACTAACAATAGGTATAGTCCGCCTAAACCTGCTAGTCCGCTCTGAATATATAAATGAATCGCGTCGCCATAGTAAATTGTATAACTACACCTGCTCGCAACAACTTCAGAGCGGACTAGCAGTTTGACGGGAACTATAACTATGTAAGTATGTTGTTCTTCAAAATGACAAGATTAAAGCATAATATAATCCGCAGGTAAATATTTTTCACATAAAGAAAACATTCGTTTTAACGTAAAGAAAACAAAAAAGCTATTACTCAAGAGGATGAGAGAAAAACATAAGCACAAAAATAAAATGCATGCATAGTGATTTCTTTTATCAATCATAACCCACACAAACAGAAAGAACAATCTAATACAGACGAGGAAACTCAGTTTCAGAAAAGAAAAATATGTTTGACTTAAGTGGGACAAAATTGTCTCATTTATTTTTCCTATTGTTTTAAATTTTCCTATTAAAATTTTTAGTACAAGAATATTTAAATTGCGCCCTTGTTTCATGTTATCTTAACTTTTAGGAAAGACCATACCCTTAGAAGACCCTCGAAAGACCCTCGAAAGACCCTCAATAAATTGAGCATAAATGATAATACTTACCTGGTGCCTATCTAGATCAGGATGAGTGCCAATATAGTTTAGTATCCGATCGTCCAGCAGATTCAGCCTCGCCATCTCCCGAGCGTTGATGTGTTTGAACAGTGGCCGGTACATCTCCAAAACTTCAGGAGACACGTGGATGGTATCATTCGAGCCTTTCACCACGATCCACGTCATTGCTAGCTTCTCGCGAGATATTTTCAACATAGATATTGTACGAGCCTAAAACATTCAAAGGTTATAACTAAGTTGCAAGAGTGGAAGCGCCTTAAATTTCAGAACATCGGTGATCGTCTTTAGGCAATTTGTTATATGCAGAGTTGGTTAGAGATGTTCATAGGCGGCAGTCTTCTTATCATCATGGGAACCGCATACAAGGAATCGAATTGTTCAAGTCGAGAGTAGATAAGTTTTTTCTAGGCAAGTTTGGTATATCGAATGCTGTATCTCATTTAACATCAAGGAAGATTGCAGTCAAACGTAAGCCTATCGTAAGAAGTAAAAAGAAATGTGAAGGTGGTAGAACCCTTTGTGGTTCGACTCCGGCGGCACCACCGCCACACCTATTTCTACCTAATAACACCAGTGTTAGGCGCTGCTGTGTTCCGGTTTGAAGGGTGTGGCAAAGGAGACATACTTTTCCGAGGCGTTCCAGCTTAGTCAGCAGGAGTAGCGGCGCATCTGTAGCCGACCTTAGATAGGAATATCTAATCCTATCTGGGGTTGATTACATATGTCCATGGGCGGCAGTAGCCACTTTCCATCAGGTGGACTGCATGCTCGTCTGCTACTCCTATATTAGGTATATAGAAAAAATAGGAAGGGTAAACAAAATACATATACAGATCTGTGGTAGAACCTAACTTACGGATCGCAACACATAATCAGCAGGTAATCGCTTGATGTCCTCAACGGTACCCTCAACAAAGATAGCGAAGGCGTCCACCGCGGTCTGCATGTGATCATCGGTGATGTTCAGCATGCAATGCCCGCGGTGAACCATCTCGGCGAACGGGAGATGAACACTGGGCTCGTTGGCGAATAACTCTGCTTTACTGGATTAAAATAAACTGTAGGTATCATAATCAGCCCTTTATTACTTACTAGCTGACCCGGCAAACTTTGTACCGCCTCAAAATCTATTTATCAAATATATTTCATATAAAATATAGCCTATGTTACTCGTGGATAATGTAGCTTTGGAATGGTGAAAGAATTTTTAAAATCGGTCCAGTAGTTTTTGAGCCTATTCATTACAATCAAACAAACAAACAAAGTTTTCCTCTTTATAATATTAGTATAGATACTGGGCTCAGGTTAAAATAGCATTTGGTTAAGCTTTTAAACTCGTTTTTTCTGAAAAAGCTTCCCGTGTTCTTATTAATTTTTTGAGATATCGTGAATATTTAGTTAATTTCACATTTGACTCCAAAAAATTAAAAAACGTACCAGAATCCCGTAAAACCTAGGTAGCAGGTAGAAGTAGATTCTGCGAGACTATTTCTATATATAACTATATGTTATATATAGAAACAGCATTTTACCAGGTTATATGTACATGGTTTTCAATATCAATGCTCTGTTAAAGAAGAAAGAAAATTTGAAGTACTTAGTTCAAAAAAAATTCAGGGAAATTAAGAAAAATACAATCGACGATAATGTATCCTCATTTTGGACGCCGTTTCGACGCTGTTGCCGATTGCAACATTTAAGCTGGCTGTCCGCCAAGGCTGTGCAAAGTAGGATCATTCTAGAAAAATCTAGTAATATCCTGGCTGCGCTCTATTGCGTCTACAGATCCATTCGATGGTGATTTAGCGACATAACAGAGATTGTGTATTAAGGGAGACATATATTTCCAAGGCATTTCAGCTTAGTCCTCAGGTAAGAATCTGATCTTATCTGGAGTTGATTACGGATTTCCATGGGCGGTAATAGCCACTTACCATCAGGTGGACTGCCTGCCTGCTACTTGTATATAAAAAAATATTAGTAAGTAAGTTAGGCCTAAATACTTTTGCTACGTACCGCAGAGCTTGTCCCGTCGGATAGTGTAAAAGTTTATTCTTCAAATCTGTTTCATTAATCCCACTACTATAATTTTCCTTATCTTGTAGGTCTGGAGCTAAAAAAATATATTTTATAACGTAGTAAGTATATAAATATTAAAAAAAGGAATCTTTTAAAATCAATTTTATAATAAACTGTAAACAATACCGTGATCCCCAAATAAAAATGTATATATCACATCTTGAAATGTTTCATACGGATCTGAAATAAATAAAAAAATGTTATTTTAATCATTAAAATAATAAATACTTAATTCATCATAATCATTATCATGATAGTTTTAATGATCCAATTTAATAATTATCCTCATAATCCAAATTATCTACTCCACGAATAAAATCACCACCTTCGTCACCGCCAATTTTTTTTAAGATGTAGCGTTAGCCAAAACGAGCGTACAACCGCGTGGTAACGGTTCTGTCGCCAATATATATCTGTAACCAACTCCATATAAAATATAAGTTCTACCAAAAAACACACAAATGCGGTGAGTGGCACCGCACTTAAGACTACGATGGTCAACTCATATGTAAGTCAGCCGGCATTCACGCCCTTCCATCGAATCGCAAAACTGCTTCACCCTTTAAACAGGCGGTGGTACCATCCTGGTCGAGCTATACTGCTGCTACCAACTTTCATAAATCATCATCATCAAAATCATTATCATCGTTGCGTATGAAATGCTCGATTTTATTTTTAAATGAAAACAACCTTCTTCCGCAGATGTATGTAGTTTGTCGGCGTTAGGTCGTGTTATAATTTTTTGTTTAAAATGATTATCGAATTCGATAATAGTTGTTGGATATTGATAAGCATCACATATTTCGTCTGAAAATGAAAGCTCTTATGAAACTGTTGAACTGAGCAAGCTTAGGTATACAAATCTGTGTTTTATTGTTAATGTTTACCTAAAGCGGATCATAAATGCGATGCTTCTCCTTCAAACTAAGATCACCTCTAAATCTCCGGCGGCACCACCGCCATTTCTGCCTCATCACAGAAGTGTTCAACGCTTCTGTGTTGTGGTTTGAAGGGTGTGGGAAGGGAGACATTCTTTTCCGAGACGTTCCAGCTTAGTCCTTAGGCGTAGCGGTGCATCTGTGGCCGACCTCAGGTAGGAACATCTAATCCCGTCTGGTGTTGATTACAGATGTCCATGGGCGGCAGTAGCCACTCACCATCAGGTGGACTGCATGCTCGTCTGCTACTCCTGTATTATATAAAAAAGAAAAAAAAATAACAAAAAAATACAACCGACTTCTATGTCACTACAAAGTAAAGAATAATTCAAATAAATGTTGGTTTAGTACATATTTCTGAAGTCGGCGCTCTATATATTTCATTGGATAACGATGTAAACAGCGTGTCTAATATGAGCGCCGACTTCAGAAATATGCACTAAACCTCCTTTTTGAAGTCGGTTAAAAAATAACCTCAAGTATGTAAGTCAACCTACATCCACCTTCCACCGAAGCGCAATTGCTTCACGCTCGAAAAAGATATGTTGGTAACGGTTAAACCATAGGTCTACACTGAATCCATGCAACTTACTATTTTGATAAGTAAAAATTGATTTTTGTATTGTAAAGTATCTGTTGGAATAAGCTATCACCAAAATATTTCGACAATATAAGACCGAGATGTAAAATAACAACATTTTACATATTATAACCATTTATCTTTTATTAAAGTCAAAGTTCATGATACATAATTGGTATAAATCAGGTTGGCCTCGTAAAAAGTCGCAATAGATTACTATGACGAATTACTTTTTACCCCTAATATATTATAATACGAGTATATCAAGTAAATAAATTTAAAAATTTAATAAGTAAATATATTTAAAAAGTTTTTAAAAACAAACTTCTTCGGAAATTTTTTCATATTATGGGAATGCATAAAAAAGTTGGCGGACAACTTGGGGCGTCCGCCATATTGGTATAAGAGTAAACTTAAAAAAAAAACTAATAAACTAATCATGGAATTGTCATCGAAATATATGTACAATTCCATAGAATAACAATAATACATACAATTCAATCTGGTTTAAAAATTTGTTGTCGATATATGACCCTCACATATAAACAGGCAATTAAAACTTGAAAAATACTGTTGATTATCATGATCGATGGCTTTGATGATGGTAGATTATTTATAAAAACGTTATACGTTGGCATTATAACGATCGACCATAATGCCCAATAAGTAAAAAACAAACGCCGAAAATGACACAAAGTTGATATTCTCTTCAATAATTGCAAATATTTTTCCAAAGATCGCAGAGTATCTTTTCGTATAAATTTTTATCAGTATTTATTTTTGATAATTTTGCAATGAATTCAACATCTTCGAGTGAGTACCATTTCTCCGGGCCGTACCAATTTGGTACAACTTTTCCGAATATTCTGGGAAATCCGTTCTGCTCCGCAGTACGACAACCTCTTATTTACTACGCAAAAATTGTAAGTACTTAAGAATCTTAAGTTTATTGAACCAAAGATATTGTGTGATTTACTTCATATAGGAATTCTCATGATGTTATGCGCAAAAAATTCTTAGAATCGTGATCAGCAATTAATTTTTAAGCAGCAGCGTTAATGATAATTCTGTTCTGATTATTTCTGGAAACTAAATCTCATCATGATTTTTTAAGAGTATTTAGATTAATTCTACCTTTTTATTTAATTTAATTTTGTGATTTTGTTTTTTTAATTTTGTGAACAATATTTTAGGAAGAACCTTTTCATGGACAGCAAAGTGGAAAAAGGAAAGACAAGTCTAATTATTTTATGAAAGCCTTCCGATGGTATACTCAGGTAAAATTTTGTTAAACTCGATAGAGGCTCTTATATATTCTGATTCATTAAAACTTTGTAGAAATATAACTCTGCGAACATAAGCGACGCTAATCATTTAATTTATATAGTTCCAAATATATTTTTAAGATTGAAGTAATACACAAGCATGCTGATGGTATATTTTTACCGTCCTAATGGATTTTCTTAACTAAATCCATAAAGAACAGGGATTCTAACTGAAATTGATAATAGGCATGTTGCGTTATCACACTTGCCACTCCTGAGGACTAATCAAATCTACAGAAGTAATTTACATAACTCTTGTTGAACGTCAGTATTAACTAAAATGATTCCGACAAATATAAGTCAGCCTCAGCAATATTTTTTGACATTTAGCCCTATACGGATAAACCCAGCCGCGTATTTTACATATCCACGACATAAGGACATAAATTAGTTTATAAATTGATTTTATACATTGCAGGAACATGGATCTTGCCTTAAAAACGAAATCCCTAATTCCCAAGTAAACAATGGTTTCGCAGCATGGCTTGATAAAAAATATAGCGAGTATCTCAAAGGAAGTAATCAGGAAGGATCGGGCTTTGTTCCTAAACAACCTTCCACAATCGAGGCTGATGGAATTCCAAAAAAGTAAACATTTGACTTAATAATTAATTCAGATATTTTTGTAAATCAATCAATATGCAATGTACCTAATGATAATTTTACCTATTCAGACTTTTATTTTCAATATTCATGTATATATCCCTTTTTGTGTTTGTATCGCCGTGGTCATTAACTAGATTAACATATTTAATCCATGCAATCTTTTTTCGTAATTTCACAAAAAACGCGTAATACATGCAATAATTTTTCGTATTTTCTCAGAAACACTCTTATTTTTAGGAAGAAATCCTCCAGAAAATTTGGAAGAAAACGCAGGTATTATAATCAAAATGAAATCAAATCATTTTTTTTTATTCAAAATAGGTTCTTTACAGAGCACTTTTTGAATGTCAATCCAACTACCACCACTTCACAAGGTGTTTCGTTATGGAGAAGAAGCGGCGGAAGAAACTCCATAACACACGTCTTTTAAAAAAATGTTTTTTACAATGTTAAACTTAACCTAATGGTACATATGGAGCTGGAAATACTTCAGACCACACCGTTTTGTCAGTCAAATAATCACTTAGTTTATAGTACGCTTTACATAGCGTTTGTTTAACGATATATATATTCTTATATATTCGTAGGTTCTGTATATTTAAAATATATTTGTATATAAAACGAATTCAACTAATTATGACATTTATTTAGTCCCTGGGGCAAACGTCATGGCTTGAACAGCAAAGAAAATAGCATTGTTCCTGTTAAGTGAGTATTTTTGAAAACGAGGCTGTATTTGTTTATCCTATGAACCTACAATCCAATAGTAGTCCTCCTTCAAAAATTTTACAGATAAGTCATATCTAATAACTTTTCAGAATAAGTATTAATAAATTGCTCATTATTTCAACATACAATTTCGCATTTTTAATGTGCACCAATAAAATGCATAGAATTTGTCGTACGTATTAGAATCTTAGTAATACTACTGTTGTAGAACCCTTTGAATATAAATATATAATTTATGTAACTGATTAAAACATCACCTGTATAGCAATCCTCGTCTAAGCTTCCAGTACATATTGCAACCGCAAGATTTATCCAGAACGACATCTGAATGCTGTCAAAGGTGAGTCCAATTTCAATATACGTCTTACTGTTCTCATTATTTGCACTTATCGATTCGTATAAAAATCCGTATCAAACCGAATTGGACTGAACTCTCGTGGGAAGATAGTAATAATAGTAGGTATTTAGAATATAGTTACAGTCTTCTCTTTCATAGACATAATTGTCTTTACTGCAAAGGATAACGTAACAATCGTAAATGTAAATATAACAAACCTGCGAGAATAAGATCGAATTAAGAAACAGTGCTAAAAATTTCAGAACCTCGCGGTTACAATCCACCACCACAATCATATCAAAGGATTCGGCGAAATGTACGAAAGTCAAAGTTAAATCTAAGAGTTTACTGAGTATTTATAGAGCGCAAGGGGAACGTGAGAATAAGGAGGTGAATCCAAAGTTAAACGCCAAGAATGTTATATGCGAGTGTCTTAAGAAAGACGCCGGCACTCAATATGAAACTTACTCGCTCGAAACTTTGTCACCGCGTTATTGTAAGAAGAATCGTGAGGTAAGTTTAACTAATAACTTAAATTTGGAGCAATTCGAAACGTTAAAGATTCCATTAGAACTAATAACACTTTAGACACAGGTTCTTATGGTAACGGTCGGACTCCCATAATTGACCACCAGTTGTAGCATTTATCTTATTACTATGCCTAATAAAAATATGCACTAATAAGTAGATCAAGCATAGGCCAGTAGACATCTGTAATCAACTTTAAATTTTATTAGTAGTAACATGAATAAATGTTTTGTGTATGAACTCCTCACAATGAATTTAGGTTATGTTTCAGTCAATAATTTAGTCAGCTTAATTTCTATATCCACATATTTAGTCAAGATACAATTTTTATAGCGTATTTACCTTTACTTATTGCAATAAAATACGTATAAAAATATTTTAGTTTGAAGACACAAATAAAACCGACGAGGACACAAGAAAGGTTTGTCTTACAAATAAGTCATGTCAATGTGATGAACAGATTATGACAGCGAATGCTTACCCTCCTCACAATACTCAGGAGTTACAAGAACACTTCAATAAAGAGAATAAAAAGGTACTTAATAAATTTATATTAAAAATATTTTTAAAAATAAGCTTTTTAGTAACCTGTTACTCGTAAAGCAAAAGCCTTTCAATTGAACCTATACTATTTGCTATCTTGACATGCCCCATATTAGATCAAAGAAAGTTTAATAAAAACTAAAAATAAATAATAATATGCGTTGTAATATTAGATCATTTAGCTCTTAATCTTAGCCTCTCAGATATTTATTGTCTAATAGTTTATCTATCTTTTAATATAAACCCTAATATTATAGGACAAAATACAAGGGCCGTTGGTAGATCAAGCTACTTCGAAATTGCCTAAAGCTGCAGTAATGTTTACTGACAATACTAACAGAAACTCTTCAGAATTACAAAACTTAAGCGTACAAACATCTGATCATTCGATAAATCTTGTAAGTACCAATAGAAATGCTTAATACGATTTATATCACATTATTTAATATTGCAATGTATCATTTATATGGAATATCAGAATGTAGTGTTTTTATATATCATTGTTTGTCTGTTTTCTATTATCTTGTACGTCTCGTCTTATATGTTAATATAACATTTACAGAACTATATGAAGTATCAACAGCCAATATATTTGAAGGTCATACACGTAAATTAATAAAAGAGATTGAACTTAAGGTATGTGTGTTGAATTTTATAGTGACGCATCTATTTATACAATAAGTAGGCATATACTTTAAAACAGATAGAAATAAAAAATGTATTATTTACGTGTTTTATTTACAAAAGTCTTACAAATAACATATCACTGACTTGATCTAGCACGACGTAAAGCTTATTTTTAATTAATTCGGAACACCATATGAAATTGATGGTCTAGTATTTGGCAAGAATCCAACAGAAACGCTGCTATCACTTGATTGGCTGCTGCCGCCAGAAATAGGTGCGTCATAACTGGACAAACTTGCAGTAGATGATGACGATGATGATCCACCGCTAGATGCTGTCCTAACATCTATTGACCCAGCACCATCTTGAGGCGACGTGTGAACGAAAGATAATAGTTCCACGCTTGGTCTAGCATTCTCCAGTGATACACCCGACACTAGTGACAGGTATCCCGCTTGTTTTGCTGACGAGTGCTCATTTTCCGTTATGATATTCTGAACACGGTCAACAACAGTTTCGTCCAAAGCTTCCCTGTGTATTTCATTCTGCGATGAGTATTGGTTAGAGTCTGATTGGTAACTTGATATATGATTATTTGTCAATGGTTGGGATTGGAGGGGAAGTGGGGCAGCGAATTGTGTTGACTGAGAAATGGACTGAGGGTACGAGTATCCTTGAGAAGCAAGTTGCTGATGATGGTGTGCAATGACAGCGTGATTCGATGAGGTGAATGGCTGTGGTGCTTGGGGTTGCTGCGGCAAAGGAGCGGGAAGGGGAGCAATGGGTGCTACAGGAGCTTGAGGTACATGGTAAGCAGGCAACGGTTGTGGTTGTGGCTGTGGTTGGGGCTGGGGCACTCCATAGCTCGTTTGTGGGGGAGCTATCGGTTGCGGTTGCGGCTGAGGGTAACTTATTGGGAGCGGTTGTGGTTGAGGTGCAGGGTAATGCACTGGTAGTGGTTGAGGCGCAGGATAATGTACAGGTTGTGGTTGAGGAATAGGTAGGGGATAGGGTTGAGGATAGTTAATTGCTGGTGGGTGGGGAATTGGAACGGGGCGTGGATGAGGTGCAGGTACGTAGACCGGCGAAGGAGGGTGCACTGGTATAGGTTGGGGTGCGGGTTGTGGCACTGAGTACACTGGTGGGGGAGCAGCATGTGCAGGAATAGGCTGGGGTGCAGGTTGTGGATACACGAATGCGGGTCCGAAACTTGGTTGCTGGTAATTATATCCTTGGTTAGGGTTGAATGATGGTGGAGGCGCAGGTGGATGAGGGTGTGGTGCGAATGGTTGTTGTGGGCGCTGAGGGAGTTGCGGGAATGGTGCTGGTGGCGGTGGAGGCGGCGGTGCGGGCCCGTGCGGATACACGAAGGCAGGTGCGTGCGGTGCCGGACGCGGCAGGTGGTACGGTGCCTCTGCCGCTACAGCAGCCACCGCAGCTAATAATATTACCTGGAAATAAAAAAGGACACATTAATTAAAATCTTAGTAAGAGGTATTGTCAATCACTTATTCGTGGTTTCTTAGAAACCACAATCGATCTGCCACGCGCCTATCCAATACACCGTAATGAATAGCAAATAACTTAAGTTCACTGTCTGTAGGTTAATGTTATGCAAGTCATCACCGCGTAATACTATAAGTAATCATATTGTTTGACTTAGGAGGAAAAGTTGACCACGCCTCAGTTGACACCGTGCACATAATTTCACTTTTGGCTGTTAGATGTGTACTTACCGCACTCCTCATGATTATGTCGCTTGGGTCAGTGTGCGGTGTCAACAGAAGATCCTCGGCTATATATACTCACCTCCACCACACATCGTGCGTGCCCCAGGAAAGTCGTAGATACTTTGACCGATTGCACAAAACTTAGATACGTATAGTAACTGATATTTTCAGGACTAACGCATTGTGTGCTCGATCACTTAGAGGCTCTTACGGAGGTTGATTGTATATTGTCGCGTGTTATTAAAATTGTGTCATGCGTTTAAATGTTATACGCTGTTATGCTACTGTTTATACTATCTATTTTATGTATTTATATTAATAACATTTTGGTTATACTGTCGTGAATATTATCATTTCTTTGTAATAAGCTCACAACGGAGATTATTATTAAAATTCGAGTAAGCTTCTATCGTGTAATTCCGGATTTTAGTTTCTCAATCCATTGGGATTGAGGAACTAAAATTTGTTGTAATATAACTGTAATAAATCTGGATATTCCAAATTTCAGTTCGTTTTTCGCAATTTAGCAAATAATTTACTCTTATCAGACGGTATTAAAATAGGTTTTGGTAGATTAGAAATACACTTTCATATATTCCATTTTTCCACAAAATAAACATTAAGTCATAAATTATTAATACTCGTAACACAAGAAAACATTTCTCAATTTTTCAGATACATTCAATTATTTACATGACGTATTCAGGTCACATCCCTAATCTTATAAATCTGATTTACATAACGCCTACAAGCAACATAGTCTTCCCTTTTGTAACATTTAAACGTGGCTTATCTTTTGGTACAAACAATGTTCAAAATTTAAGGTCCTGATAAGATTTTGTTCATTTTGCGAATGATGTAAGCCACCGTAACACAGGTTGAAACAAATGACTCGCAAATACTTACACCTTTGACAATAAGTCGTTCTTGAAAATATGGTCTTGTAACATAATGCTTTCTCGCAGTAGCAATAGAATCTTACTATGTATTTTCAAGGAAAATACTTTGCATAATTGATAAAAATTCCATTTCTATTGTACAAAAATGTCCATTACCATTACTGCGTTTTGCGTCAAGTTTCAATAGTTAAATTAGGCTAGAATACGTATTTAGATTCCAGACATGATTAATAGGAAAAGTTTATCATGGTATTCCATTGTATCCTGTCTCCTTTGCAATACTTATTCCACTTTAAACCCTTCTATTTTTTTATCACCTGGTTAACAGGCTCGTGGATTTATTTTTTATATGACCAACTTTTGGTTACTTGTGTGTTTAAAAGCACGTGTCCATTTTCTTGTCAAGTGCTAAGTATTTCTCAATATATGATTCATTCACAGTTTTCAACATCGCTTATTTAGTTATGGTTAGTAAATATATGTCCTATATTTACTGTTCAATTGCTACTCTTTCTATATGAAGTGATGGTTTGTGTTTGGCATACATTATGTAAGATAAAGTTGCGTTGTGAAGCGTTATGGACATTCAACTTATTAACTTGAATAATGAATATTAATTAATATTAATATAGTTTAATTATAAGACACAGCAACAATAAATTGAATTAAAAAATGGTACTACTGCAAAAGTTGAAGTGAAAACTCCATCTTAATGATAATGACTTATTTCAGTGTAATAGTCTAATAAAATTGATAGTAACACTATTGTTAAATCATTAAAGGGATTAAATTACATTGCAATTATTTTATTCGATTGGTATTAATACTTTTTTATGGTTCTTTTATTCTTGTACGTGTATAAATTGTACTTTACTGTCACATAGTTTGACGCCATGTTGCTACACTGACCTTCCAAAAAACTACCAAGTGTGCATGGTACCATCTTGGATCAGGGTATTTGCCAATAGCATCTGCACCCGTGAACTTAATCCATCATTACGAAATAGTCATTCATATTATAATAAAGATTGTAATAATTTATATTTGCATTTTTTCTATCAATTCATAAATGTCTACTGAAATACTCTTAGGAAAAGGTTTATCAACCGCTATTGGCTATGTAGTTTCGCAAACGTGGTAAATGAATGTATTTTCGGGTTAATAGTGTTACCTAAAGATTAGATTGAACCCCACATTGGCTGCGTCATCCAACAAAAAAAGTGGTTCATTTCGAATCGGCACTAGACGACTTTCTTCATTTGTCTATTTTATTGTTATCTAATTCCATATGAAGGTTTCTGAATCCTGAATAACTTCTTATGTAACTATTACATATCCTCCTCTTCCGAAAGTTTATTCGGAAGAGATTCAACATATCGATAAGACCGCCTTTTGTCTTCACGTATGTAAATCTTAATGTTATGTTCCGTTGTTCTAACAATAGTGTTTCTACTCCTACTTTAAGTTTAATGGCTTAGTGATAGTAAAATCTCTATTGAACTCTCATATAAAATGACGTACGCAAATTTTACGGTCTCACAACGTAATCACTATTTGCTTATCAAACATGGTGGTATCATGGTGTTTGCTGGGAGCCCGGAGGTTGGTTGGAGCAAACAATGAAGAAACAGTGAAATGCTTAGGTTCAAACGTCACATGGTCACAATTTACACCTTCGTTATCTCCGAACGACCGACCAAAATGTGTCGTAACACGGAATATGGAATATTCTTAGATAATAATTCACCGCTCAGCGAGACCTTTAAAATTTCTCCATGTTTACCGCTATGCAAATTGAAAAATGTGTCAGTAGACACACAGAACACGTGTACCTATAGTTTGTTGATACAAACTTTTGTGTCAACGAAACCGCAAATTTTAACTGTTTTAGTCGTCTTTATTAGTAGTATATCGATGGTTTTAGTCCCAATAAGAATTTATTAGATGAATCAAATTAGGTACTCATTTTAAAATATTAAGTAGCAAAATCCAAATGCGGTGTCAGGCGTCTATGACGCTTAATTTTCAATTGCAGAAAAGTTTTAGGTATATCGTGCATTGTATTACTTAATATTAAATAATACAGCAATTTCCTAATATTTGTATTTATTTTAATAGTCATGAATTAAAATTATACATATATTTGTGTATTTATAAACGCGCCGCAAGCTTGTTTAATATAAATCGCTAATACATTGTGTACATAAAACATTGTTTAGCGATAACACGACCTTTTGTATTTTAAATTATTAATTTCATTGGTTTCTTTTTTTCGAGAACACATATTATTATTAACGTTAACGTGTATATATATATTACTAAAATATTTTTTCTAAAGTCTACGAGAAAAATGAGATTACACTAGAAGATTTATAATTAAGCATTTTTGACATATTTGGTTTTATGGAATCTTCGTCATATTCAAAGTCGTAAGTACCTACTTACTTAATACATTAATTTCTGATTTATTCTAAACGATCTATGTTTACTTTTTAGTTGGATAATTCCTAACTAACGGCGGTGGTATTTTTCCCTTAGCGTTTCTTATTTCCTCGTCTCGTTGCTGCCTCTTCGCCACAATCTTTTGATGAGTTCGCTTCATCTCCAGTATTTCTTTCATTTCTTCTTTATCTTCATCCTGCAACAAACGCAAATACTGTAAACTGTATTAAGTGTTATTTTTTTAAGTATTGATTTCCATGCATCGTGTCATATGAAGGTTCACACATATTTTAAGTAACTCCTTATTCTTCTATTTTTACTACCTAAATACCGTATTTTTTTCTTAAAATGTAGCAGTAAGTGCCACTGGTAATAAAATTTAAAATACATTTATAACTAATTCCAACTTTCCTATTTTGTTGGAAGTTATCTAGGGGCACGGTAGTACCCCCCCCCCCCCCCGCACAAGTCGAAAAAAAATTATTAACGATTTTTTAGCTAGGTATAATCTTAAATTTTTATTTTACCAACTTAAAAAAGAAGGTGCTCAATAAGCTTAATTATTTTTAATTAAAAAAGTTAAAACCCCCCAGCCCACCAATTTTTGCACTGATAGTCAAACAGGAACACATTTCCTTATCAAAGATAACAAGAAAACGCCAGAAGAGACTGATACAAAATAAAGGAAGAATACTAAAGATAAGATCCGAAAAACAATCGGACCTTCTGGTTTATCCTCAAAACCAAAGCCCGCTTCCCGCTCGCCATGGGCTGGCTGTACGCCAACAGCTGCTTCAAGCGTTGTGCGGGCGGCACGCCTCTCTCGACGACGAGCACGATGCGCGCCCACTGCCGCTGCCACTCGTTGCGCGTCTCCGCGATCTTCTGGTACGTGTTGCCCATCATCGCGATCAGCATGTTCACCAGCAGGATCGCCACTATTATCATGTATATCACGAACAGTAACTAAAATGCGAGGTAAGTGTTTAGTAAACTTCGTCATTGTTAAATTTTATTGACTCAGCAATATCCTATTTCAATTTTTCCTCGATTCCAATATTACCTAAACATTTAAGCTAACCTAAAAACTGAAATATTTCTAGAAAGCGTTTTGTATTTCAGAAGTTAGTGAAACTTTAGGTTCTTTCTCTAAGGATAAAATAAATAAAATCAAAAGTTACTGTACAATAAATAATGAAAATGTAAATTACTTTAGCCTCTGTTTCGTGTCTAGTATTTTCGAACGCAGCATAGTAATCAGAGAAGGATGTTAACGACATAAGGAACATTGCCATCACACTTTCCATGGGGGATGGCATGGGGTTAGAACCAGCATCATCCACACCGTCCGGGGTACCGGGGTCGTCGAATGATAAGAAAATAATGTAGTAAGCTGAAAGTAAAATGAGTTCTTTGCAATCTCATGTATAAACACATTTGCATGAATAAACTAATCACATAAAATAAAACTTAGATGATAGTATTATCCCTATCATAATCATAATATCATAATATCCGGAGTAATAAGAGAAGATAAATTCTTTTGTAATATTAATTTTAATGCATTCAGCTAATCTAGGTAAAATAGATATTTATGTGTTACATGCCACTTAGATCAGAATAAGTAATGAACGGAATTTATCTGTTGAGTCTTGTATTTCAAAAGAAAATCATTCTGATTTGATCAGTTTTCACCCATTTCTGTTTTAAGAAAACAATTACCCATAATACAATGAAACATGCAATGTTTAAAGCTCATTATAAACAATAAAATAATATTATTTTGATTTTTATAAATTTCTTGGTGATGATTCTTGGATTACCTTGAGAGAACCCCATAACGAAGACCAAATATATGCAAACAAAACGAAGAAGATCCCCCATAACCATTCTGTAAATCATTACCACGAATGGTCCCACTGTTTTAAATCCTCTGGAAACAAAAAAAAAACTACTTAGGTTATCTTCCTTACTTAAAACTAAGTATATTTGAAAGATATGAACTACATAATTATAAATAATGTAAATATAGAGACATACAATATAATAAAATACGTATTGATTCCAAGTTATTTTTCATGAAACGTCTATGCAGCTATCCATTGTTATTTTTTTTTTCAAGAATCATAAATACCTTGATTAAAACTTGTTCATGTCACATTATGTAGTCTTTTACTTTCTACGATTCTAACATACCGACAGAAAAACAAGAAATATGGCGCTGTAGTGAGCATGATGATGACAGCAAGGTGATCCTCTGCCTCCTCCGCGCACCACAGCCGCAGGGTCGGCATCGTGATCATCAGCAGGCAGGAGAAGAGGAACATCACTCTGAACAGAAACGTTGAGTTATCATTCACTAGTGGTGCCCGCGGCTTCGCCCGCATTTTAAAGATATAATATGACATACATAAAACAGAAAATTCGTACATTCATTGGAATGACAGTGGTGCCAGTGGTGATCAGTAAAATAACTGTAGGTAAATTATAAAATAGAAATTCGATCTTCTGGGTTGAAAAATCGATTCACTGAATCGATCCGTTACTGGAGATCGATTAAAATAATCGACTTTTGGGTCCAAAAGATCGATTCTCCGATTAATCGATCTTAGATCGCCATCCCTAGTTCCCGTGGGATTTCCGGGATAAAAACTATCCTATGTCCGTTCACGGGTCTCAGGCTATCTTTGCACATAATTTCATTAAAATCGGTTCAGTGGTTTAGGCGTGAAGAAAAGACAACCAGACAGACAGACAGACAGACAGAGTTACTTTCGGATTTATAATATTAGTAAGGATAAGGATTAAAACATACAATTTGGAGTTGGTAACATTGATAGTTTTAATATATCATGGGTTAGTAATATAGTTATTATATAATTAATACGTGTGACTTTGGCGACAAACGAAAATACGCATGATCTGCATGGCGGCGTGGTTAATTAGTCGCAGAAGATCCGAGTTCTTTTCCCAACGAAAAAAGAAGTTATATTAGATGTAATTGTTCAATGTTCTGATTTTAAAGTTATGTTTAATATTATTTATGTCACATAATGTTGTAGTATTTTTTACAAATACGAGTAAATATTTCTTTCTTTCTTTCTAATTTCTGTGTGGGTGACTGTGTAAATTTGTGTCATGGTTTTTTGTAGCCAAAGTTTTGTCAGAAACGATGGATATTTGATAATATTTCCCTACTATAAATGGTCAAATTTAGTGTTTTCTTAGACAAAAATGAAATAGATTGATTATATTAATTACGGGCTTATATAAATAACTTTTGTTCACAATATTGTCAAATGATTACGTGCGTACATGCGTAAGTGCGTGCATATGCTTGCATGAGCATGTGCGTATGTTCGTCCATGTCTGTGTGAGAGATATAAAGCGAGTGCAATATGCGAAGGTGTTATAAAATAAATTTGAACACACCGGGATGGAACTGTACTCAGGTTCTCGACAAACATTTTGAGACCAAGAAATCTAGCCTCATGCAATGCACCACCAATATACACCAACGCTCCCAACCATAGCACCAATTCAGTGGTAATTCTTACCTTCAAAATAATTTTAATATCAGTTAATCATAAATCCTAATGCTAACTTGCTAACTAATATTATAAATGTAAAGAATGAGTTTGTTTGTTTAATTGCTACACTATTAAGTCTTAACTATCAAGTTGTCTTAAAATTATGTCCCATGTTGTCAGGGGTCCAGAAAAGGACAATATGTCCTTACCATACCATACCACCATATTAGGTACCATATTATGGTAGCTTTAATCCCGAAAAAATACTATTCCCGAAAAAAATATTATACAACTATTGTCATCAACCTCTTTCTGATCTTATTATTATTTTAAATAAACCTTCGCCTACGAGTTCATTCGTATTAACCTTTAAATCTGTTTTGACACGTAAAATATATCGCAAAGTAAGAGTTTGTTGCCGTGTGGAAATCCGATACCAACATCATTATAAATTCTGAACAAAACCGCGTTAATTCCCTCCATCCCGAGCTCTGTAAAATTCATGTGAATAACGTCAACATTTTGCTTTAAACCATTTATACATGAGTTACTGACGAACTGATAGATCGGTATAGACAAACAAATTGACGACAATTAGGTACATAGATTTTATATGGTAAATTTGCATGTTTTACATAATACGTATAGGCGCCCATATAACTAAGTACCCACGTACATTTACAATCCAATATTCGATATGAAGCAATAATCGTAAATTATAAAATTTGACAATCACACATAACACTTTATTTGATTGTTTATAAAGAAATCTTGGAACATTTTATGCCCATTTTTAATAACCAATTTCTGTAATTTTACCTTCCACAGATTGAAACTATGGATTTTATTGTTTAGTAAAATACTTAGATAAATTGAGGCTGCTAGAACCAGAGTGGCCTAACTACATTTTAATGATTTATGACTTATCTGTATTTTCGTAATTTAAAAATGTTGTATAGTCTGCTAGTCCGCTCGGAATATAGAAATAAATCTCGTCCCCGTAGTATATTGTATGACTACACCTCCTCGCAACAACTTCACAGCGGACTATACACTTTTACATTTGTAGTTAGGCTATTCTGGTTCTAACAGCCTCAATTTTATAAAATTCTTTAGAAAATAATCTTTAAAAATTCCTTACATTGCTATAATAATGAACGAACCAAATTTCGACCACTAAGCGACAAACAGCACCTTGTAATAGTTATGTAAAACGTATATCGAAATGTTTTTTTATTAATTAATTAATAACGAAAGTTCAAGTTCAAACAAACGAATACGCAGGCAGAAGCCAGTTTCTCATATCATAATCTCTTAATTATTTAATTAAGACTATACTGACCAGTTTCTTATAAATTTAATTATTTAATTAGGCCTATATGACTATAAACATACTTTCGCCTGCCATGAGTCGTAGTTCATTAACCGACATTCTTCTGTCAGCTCTTCCCACCAGTCTTCCATGTCTATCTCCTTTGTTGGTTCTGTTGCTGTAACAACATCGCCAAGTAAGTATACGAAAGGTCAGCTGATTGATGTAATTGAGACCTCATAGAAATTTAACAATTGAAGACCCATACAGTATAGACAAAGTTTATCTCATAGAAATCAATGGAATATTTGGTCATCGATACAATGAAACGTTTCAACCTTTTTCAATATTGTTCTTATATGTGCTGTTTCGCCAAAATAATTATTAATAGCAAATTATGAATAAAAAATAATTTAATGTATTTTGCAAAAGTAGGGGGTAAACCATATGTGTTCCCCAAGTTTGGGCACTATTTAGTTGAAAGTCTCTAATAGAACCTTCTCCACTTGCGGAAACAAAATGAAGATTGAGTACGCAATAATAACCATACAATAAGTATTTATATAATCATAAAAAAATAACATGAACATAGAAAAAATAAACTTTCAAATATTACATAAATTTTAAAGCCTATTAAACATTGAAATACAAGTTTTAAGGCCTATAAGCCCTTATCAATGTACAAAGATATATAATGTTTCTAATAGAAAGAGCCGTGACCAACTTTTAGAAATCATGGAAAGGCTTGCAAAATTGGTTATACATATGGTACCAACGGGCCCATAATAATTGGCCAAGGGCGAAACTAACTCGGATACAGAGGGATCCGTTCCACAACATTTTCATTACTTTTTTATTTTTAGTATGTGTTATAATAGCTGTCATAGAAGTAAATGTATGATGAAAAGTAGAACTGTCTATCTTTTACGGTTCAATAGAATAATAGCAGTTTCTTGTATGACAAACTGTACTTATTTTCAAGTTATTTTTATTTTTACTTTTTGTTGATGTAGCAGTCACCGTTTTACATACTCTGTAAAAATGTATATGTCTATCTATTGTGGTTCAAGAGATAGAGCCCTATGACATACGGACAGATGGACACACGTACAGACAGCGGAATCTTTAATAGTGTTCCATTGTTACCCTTTAGTACGGAACCCTAATATCATTTAGAATTCCCCATACTTACGTTTATCTTTGTCTCTCGGATGACTTTTGAACCGACCACACTGCGTACCAATTTTCGTGCTATTAAATGCCTCAACTGCCCCTTGATCGACCTCGTTACTGTGTGGTATCGTACAGTTTTCTAAAACGCAAACAGATTGGCCAAGTTTAAAACTTTACTTCAGTTTCTTGTGAAACTAACAACAGTCATTTAGCAAGAAAAAGCTGGCTCGAGCGAAGCGATAGCAGAGTGGTTTAAGTGTGTTTTTGTGGAAATTAATGTGAATTTCTTCAGAACTTGACCAAGCAGCTGTACATTTTTGTATAGAATCATCCATATAGAATCATGGAGACCTGGTACCGACCCTAAATGACACAAGGATGCATTTTTGCCTTCAAAAATGAGGTTGCATTACTCATATTACTATTTCTGCCTTATCACAATACAAATAACTAAAGCAGACTTACACGTGACAGTAACATTAACAGTCCAACTCCGAAAAGTTCCACCAACTTCAAAAGTAGCCTTTATTCATGCTCTATTTCTAGTTACATACATGAATCTACAAACTTTACAAAACTCAATATAAAGTGTAATACTTTACATTTATTTTTATTGATAAATATAAAGAAACCAAAACGTACCAAAATCTATTATCAATTCAGTATCATTAACTAGGGGTCCAGAAGTAGAATTAGTAACTGTAGCATTCAAAGCATGTTCGGGAGGTCCCGGTCGCATCGTGAAACAGACCAGCGACACCAGGAAATAGAAGAAGAAGAATATAAACTGCTGATAGAAACGAAATTTCACAAATGTATTCCATTTCGTTTTTAGAAGATCGATCAGCATGCCTTCTAGCAGCTCCAGATGTTCGTCTTTTTCCTGAAAATTTAAAGTGGTGAACAGCAATATCAGCATTGTCTAATAGAGTTTTAGTTTAAACATTAATAAAATATCTATCGAGACACAAATATAGTAAATAAAGCATTCAATTTCTATTTCGTTACAATTGTAAAGTACCAAATAATTGATCCAGGAAGATAACTAACTTTTACAAAATTTTGAAAGAAGAAAACAATATTATAATTCAAAGACCTTTGAGAATACCGCAAAAGCGAACATATCATATAATATATATATTTCATTGCTATGTTAATACTATCTACTAATAAAAGTTAATAAGGAAACTTAGTACAAGAATATGCATTGATTAATATATAAAATAAATATTCGTAGCACTTACGCCAAACACAACCAAATTCAAAGCAGAATCCTTGCTAATCAGCCCTGTCTCCGTATCAATAGTATCCACGAGCCCCAGGGGGTAAGCAGCACACGTGGTGGCCCCGATCTGCCAGTAGATCTCCCGCTCGATGTTCAGGATGTGGAAGAAGATCTCTGTACGCGCCAGCTTCGCGGCGAGAGTAAGGGGCGTCAGGTTTTGTACGTTGCGGAGGTTCAGAGAAGCTCCAACTTCGTAAGCCATGTCGAATGTACCCTGTTGTGAAATGAGTCATACAGATAGCTAAGGGAAGGCATGAATATGTTCAGGATGTGGAAGAATATCTCCGTGCGAACGAGCTTCGCGGCGAGAGTGAGGGGCGTCAAGTTGTTTTTACAATTAGTTGTGGTGATGATATTGCCTCTGTGTTCTGGCTTGAAGAGTGGTAGATGGAGATGGGCATGAATCGTACTAAATTAGTCTTTGAACATCCAAACATCAGCAATGGATATCAGGTCTTTTAAACCTCAGCTCCAGTCAGTCCCATCAAAATCGAATAAAAATACAAATGATCTAAGTTACTTATATCTAGAGTAGTACATGTTCATTCGTTGCTTCAATACATAAAATACTTACAATTTTGTCGTAGATAACCAACATGTGCAACACGGTATTGCCGTTGGTGTCCTGTTTGTCAGGATTGGCTCCACGCGCCAGGATGAGACGGTAGCATTCCTCCTGGCCCAGACAAGCGGCGAAGCTCAACGGATACTCTCCCCAATACACATACCTATTGCCAAAAGAGAACACAATATATTTGTTTTTTGTTTGATATGAACTCATAATCCTAAATTGTAGAAGTCATACACGAAAGCGACCACAAAACATCTCTTTGCCAAACTAAAGTAGCAGTTGATAATCAATTCTCCATTACACTTGATTATGTTAATTTGGTAGGTTTGGAAGATGGTAAGCCTTACTTAGTTCGACTTTGCTTAACTTGTGTAATATACGTATGAAAGGTGTATGAGATATTCATACATTTTTCATTATACTCGTAATTTACGGCGCCTTTTAATTCTTTAAACTTAAACATGAATCCAAAGAAGACCTTATCTAGATTCGTTAAAAGATGTAAGGAGAGTCGTTATATCTGAAGGAAATATGACAAAACGTTCTCATACACAGAATTTCTAGAAGATTTTCCAGCACAAAGTGCTTCTTTTGTTAAAGCAAGATATAAATCGTAGTTGTTTCAAGATATATAAATATCCCGACGGGAACCATTTGTAAAAACTTTAGATGAAGTTTTCAACAACAGAATATGTAATAAGAACTTTGAATTGAACAGCTGTCGACTACGATGTTAAAATGCGCTCTATTCGCGAATAAAATTAGCCATTAAGGGTCCTCGGCAGACATGCTACTCTTAGTATCGACGATCAACGATTTGGCTGCTGTTTCGGTAGCTTTGAAGGTGGTAGAACCCTCGGTGGTTTGAGTCCAGCTGGTACGCCACACTTATTTCTGCCTAATAAGAGCAGTGTTAGGCGCTGCTATGTTCCGGTTTGAAGGGTGTTATAAGGGACACTTTTTCGAGAGATTCCAGCAAGGTCCTTGGCGGTAGCAGCGCATCTGTGGGCGACATTAGGTAGGAGTCTATACTAATCACAATATAGCGTTGATCGCAGCTTTTGCCGGATGCAGCAACTGAATGCGAAAAACGTGACGCAGCATTCATGCAACTGGCGATTTCGATATCGCGATTGAACGCAACTAATCGCCAATACGTGCTGCAGCATTCGCGCAATCGCCAAAACGCGAATCGCCAATTTTAAAAGTAGCTTCTCTGCTCTCGTAAAATGAAAAACATCGCATTTGCCGCAATAAGCATCGTCATAATAACCCCTCAGAGTTGAAAAGTTAGCTAATTAAGTATTAAATATTGTTCGGAATTTTCCCAAATAAAAAGCTTCCAAGCAAAGGTTTTGATGACATTTTTAATGTTATGCAATGTACTTAAGTACTTAAATAGTTTAATTAAGTGTAGCACTGGATTTCAAGGTACCAAAACGCATTTGAAATAATTTGAAATACCGTGGTCGAGTGAGTCCCAAACTTTTCTCATTTCTAATCAAATAAATTATATGTTTCGTGTAGTTATTAGTTCGAATATTGCGACAGAAATAACAATAATGATAATTTATTGTTCTTATCCAAAAATGTCGTTAAAATTGCTTAAATTCTTACAAATAACTTTGACCTTAAACTTCATTAACACTAGCAATTTCCCAAGAAAAAGGTGTAAAATTTGAAGGCATCAATTAACATCAATGAATGTTAACTAACATGTAACTCAACACTTTACGCTGATTTCATCTGCTAGTACGCTTCGAAGTGTATGATAAGCCATCGATCCCAAATGTCATCATTAGATAATCGTTTAACCATCTCTCAGGTCTGATAAGTAGTTTAAAACAGTTGACATGTCGGAGCTAACAGATACCTTTTTCTATCCGGTATTGGATCTACATTATGAAGTAACTATAGTTCTATTAAAATGGGTGTCTCAAAGCATTGCATTGCATTGTAGTAATTGTAGGCGTTGTGTTGTAGAATCGTGCCGATAAAAATACAAAAGATGTAGGTACTCACCTATGCTAAGTGGGGAAGCAGTAAAAAAGGTAAAGGGGGCTCGGTCTCCTAAATCCCTTCTCCCTCCCTTATATACGCCTATATTGTATAGGTACAGCTAAAGCTCCCCCAAGTAATAGAATCATAAATACTGTCAAACAACTCATCATCATCAATTAATATAGCGCTCACCCATCATAATTAGTGTCAGGTTGTACATTAACCCACTCATGGTCTTGAGAGTCTGATCTCGATGCCTTCTGGTCTTCCGGACACATGAAGTTTCCATAACAGCGCTCATGGTAGTCCGCGCCGGCGTCCAGCAGAAACTTCACCATGGTGGGGTCTTCGTTTACTATTGTCATGTGGAGCACGCTCTCGCCTGAAAAAGATACAATTTCTTCTTGTTTTACAAAATTGAAATAAATTAGCATGCAGTATGCCTTTTTTGTTGTCGAGGGGGAAACCTTCAAAAGGTACCGCGGTGGGAGCGACGACGGGTTATGTGGGACTTTTACCATACTACATCCCTCCAGTGATCGTGCTCGGCGCTGCGTAGAGTAGAGTAGCATACAGTATGCCAAGTGGTATGTGACCAATGCCATCTAAGTATAAACATTTTTTTGACAGACAGGCAGATGCTACCTGAAGGAAAGTAGTCAACGCCGCCTATGGAGATTTGCAACACCAGAGGAGTCGCCAATGCATCACCGGCTTTGAACATCTGTTACTAACTCTATATTAAACAGAAGTTCTACCCAAAGCCAATCACACATGCGTTGCCACTCAAGGATTAATATGGTCGCTTCATATATGTCAGCGGGCATCAATACCCTTCCTCCGAAACACAAGAAATAGGTTTGACAGTGGTACTTCTCTGGTCGAATCAAATGGTTCTAACACTTTTCCAGTGCTGTTATGAGACACACAGCTGTGTAGAAGCAGAAATAGGTATGTCTGTGCAGCTGCAAGTGAACCTTGATGATGATAAACGCATTATTTTGCAAAATACTTTATAATTTTTCTATCCTCGTTCTAGAAAGATTATACGAAGGCCAATTCATTAGATAGAGCACCTGATAGATTTGGGTAAAATATAAAGCGGCTATGATTTATTATGGACACTTCCTCCGTAATCTATGCTAAGTAATGGACGGTGTAACATAGTTAATTAATATTCATTAGTAACTGGGAAAACCAATTTTGATGGAGTAGATTCTATAGAAAATTTAATTTTATCTTTCAATGTTAGCATGGTAAGCATGAGGAAGAAAATAAACTAACTCATTATTTTTCCTGTTTTTTGAACAAATTTAATTATTAACACACGATTCAAATCATTCTCATTCATAGGATACCCGTGCCCAAAAGTGGTCTGCAAATGAGTTGACGAAAAATCAGATGATGATAATACTTATCATGTGTACATACGAGTACATTTAGTAACTTAGTTTAGTAACACACGCATACTTAGTTACTTAGTAATACACACATACATTTAGTAATTTTAATACATACCGTAATACTCATCGCTCATATAGATATCGTTAATGAGTTTAGGATAGAAACGCAACAATCTTTTAGCAAGATCAGCTAATAGAGATGTGGCATTTAACAAGCAGAGATGAAGGATTGTTTCTCCAACTGCGCCTCTCTCCTGGAAGATTTAAAATAAGATATCTTAAAGTTCTTAATACTCATAATATTAAAAAATCGTATGTCCCTACACCATCGAAAAATTAAATAAAGATTTTTATATTAAAAAGTAGTTGTACTAATACGTCCTATCATGTTTCTTCAAAAATGCTAATGCTTATATTTGCAACTTAATGCTCAGGAACATGTTAGTTTATGCTTTAACCAAATATTTTCTTTTTTTTATAATATAGGAGTAGCAGTCGAGCATGTAATCTAACAGATGGTAAGTGGCTACTGCCGCACATGGACATCTGTAATCAACCCCAGATAGGTTTAGATATTCCTACCTGAGGTCGGACACAGATGCGCCGCTATCCCTGAGGACTAAGCTGGAACGCCTCGGAAAAGTATGTCGCCCTTACCACACCTTTCAAACCAGAACCCAGCAGCGCCTAACACTGTTGTTATTAGGCAGAAATAGGTGTGGTGGTGTTCTACCGCCTTCAGTTTTAATACCTTTAAATCCCAGCAAAGCTCCCTGTAACCCAATGGATTGGCGTCGTATTCCTCTTGCGAGACAGCAGGCCAGTCTTTGTCTATGTCAAACTCTTCGTCAGGATTTTCCATACCTCTCAATGGCGGTAACTGAAATATTTTTAACATAGTCCTTTCACTCTTTCATTTAACTATTAAAAGTGATTAGAACTTAGTAAATAAGTTAAGGTAAGAAATTAGAGCTTGACTCGGTAAGTAAATCTAACATTCTAAATAATCAGAACTTTCTTAAAAGTTGGTAGTACCGAGTATTGCCAATTATTCAATTAAGTTAATGAACTTTAAATATAGACTTTTCCAAGATCCAAAGATCTAAAAAAATCTAGACTCTCTAGCTTTTTAATTTACAAGGAAAAACTTACACCATTTAACTAAACTCATTTTCTGTGTGTGAATAGCATAATTTGTAAGTCAAGTATAGTCCGCGCCAAACTGCTAGTCCGCTCTGAAGTAGTTTCTAGCAGGTGTAGTCATACAATTTGCTATGGCGACGCGATTTATTTTTATACTCATAGCGGACTAGCAGTTTTACGCGCACTATACTATGTTTTTACTATCTACTGTATTTTTGCCTCAAGTTATAGTAGTTGCTTATGAGATAACTACTAAGTATCACTCACCAGCTTATGTCTTGGACGTTCCTTGTTCCGCAGCAGTACCAAATGCGATATCGGTATGTACCGTCCCTTGCCCTTATTGTAGAGGAAGGGCTCCACCTTCGTCTTGATGGCGTGGTCGATTTCCGCGTACTGCTTGCTTTGTACAGCACGTTTCATCATGTCTACTAGAAGACCGCCGCCTGTTCAGGTGTAAAATTTTGCTCATCCTATGCTTTTATAACTAAACCTAGAGAAATGAGTTGCAACCATCGAAAGCACCATTCCCCAATATATCAACTTTGAAAGAAACTTTTTGAAATTGATTTTACGGAAATGTCGTAAACTATTCAGGGAATGTTTCGAAATGTCGTAAATTTCGAAAAATATGATCGCATTAAAGATGTTGGGAATTAATGAAAATGGTATATTGCCCATAAAAACACAATTTGTATTGTAACATTGATGTTCACTGATTGCCTAAAATGTCGCACACACTATTTTTCCTTCCTGATACAATTTTTTGTGACAAATCATCAAATATTTCATTAAGATATGAAGCCAGTTCGTTACTACATAATCATTTATAAGCTACTTAATAGAAAACATATTTATTTTATTTCTTCTTAAAATTACTAAACATACCTTTTAAATCGATGAGCTTATAAAGCTTCTGCGTTGAAGTTCCGGCCTGTTTCTTCACACCACTCGTCACATTACTTTCCGTATTACCCATTATGCTATTTTAATGTTCAATTCAACGGCACACCATACAATGGAGGTGTTAATAAAGGGCTTCTAATGCCGTCGAGTTCATCACATTGCATTTATTGATTAAACAAATCTATCGCTAAGCCTAGCAACTAGTAGCATTGCAGTGCATTTAACTGTATACATATTAACGTGTAGGAATATTTTCGTTTAACTTTAAAGTAAAATAATTAGAACCGTTATAAAATTTCTAAAATCAACTCGCAAATTGACGAAAAATGTACAATTAGAATTTGTCAAAATAAAATCCCATTACCGTTTTTTGATTTTATTTTTGTGTCTAACATGCAATATAAATGTAAATTCTATAAAACAACTCAGTAAGTATCTAAGTACTAGTGTAATAAAGATAATAACTCTAATGATATCTAATATCCCATACTAGATACGTGATAAATAATCTTCATTTTGTTCATAAGAGCTAATGCTAATATTACTGCCAGCTGCAGTCGCTGGCGACTATGGACATTCATCGTAATAGCTTATGACATTCGAGGTCGCAACGGTAACAATCTATTTTTTAATGGGATAATCTTTGATGACCAGAGGTGGTAATCGTCCCTTCGAGTCCTTCAACTTTTCTTCCCGCAGCTTCCTCTTCTCAACGATTCGTTGGTGAGTTCTTTTCATTTCGAGAATCTCTTTCATTTCTTCTTTGTCTTCATCCTATACAAATTCACGCCATTGTATATTTTCATAATTATTAGAAATCTAGTAAAGTCACTTGAAATACAATCGTATCGAATGTAGTGAATTTACGAACCTAAAAGTTCATTAACACTTACATTTACATAAAAAATAAGTTATTTTTAAAAGCCGGTTATATCATGATTGTATAGAATTTAAATCACTGGATAGGTATGTGTCTGATGACGTTATTTTTCTTGTTGTTATGAAGACATTGGAGATCAATTTACAAATTACTTGAAATTTTATTTACCCAATGGGGGATTAAACGGATCAACAAAATACCCAAATTACTACTTAGCTTATTTGCACATGCGTAGAAGGTGTGTATAGACAGGTTCTTCAAAATAAATATACAAACCTTTTGATTAATCCTCAAAACTAGAGCCCTTTTCCCGCTCGCCATCGGCTGACTGTAAGTCAGTAACTGTTTAAGCCGTTGTGCGGGCGGCACCCCTCTCTCGACGACGAGCACGATGCGCGCCCACTGCCGCTGCCACTCGTTGCGCGTCTCCGCGATCTTCTGGTACGTGTTGCCCATCATCGCGATCAGCATGTTCACCAGCAGGATCGCCACTATTATCATGTACATCACGAAAAGGAGCTGGAAGATCAATAATTATAAAATTGTCGATATATCCGCCGTTTTTAATGGTGTTCGCCCTATAGACTTATAGTTGTACTAGGCAAAGCGATAAGTTGTTCGAGTAAAAATAATTTATGATCTTGGATGTATGCCACGAGTCAATATTATCCTACAAATGTGGAAGGTTACAGCACTGCCTTTTAAATATTCTTCGTCAGCAATGGAACGGAAAAGTCTACTACTAAGAGTGTTAGTAGAGTTAAAGGTGTTACCTATAAATAACTAAATAGATTTACTTACTTTAGCTTCAATTTCATGATCAGTGCGTTCAAAAGCGCTATAATAGTCAGAGAACGAAGTTAACGACATCAAGAACATAGCCATAATACTCTCCATCGGTGATGGCATGGGATTTGAGACCGAGTCATCTACACCTTCAGGAGTATTGGGATTGTCAAATGATAAGAAAATTACATAATACGCTGAAAAAAATAACTTAGTTTATAAGTGGTAAACATTAGTAGATAATGCTTTGTATAAATAAATCGGGACATACCTTGAGAAAATCCCATCACAAAAACTAAATAAATGCAGACAAAACGAAGAAGATCTCCCATAACCATTCGGTAAATCATGACTACGAAGGGTCCCACTGTCTTGAAACCACTAAAAGATAACCGTTATGAAAAATACGTTAATATGAAAAAAAACTATTACATAAAATAATATATACAATTATTTGAAAGACATTATCACTTCATACCGACAAAAGAATAAGAAGTAAGGAGCAGTTGTAAGCATGATGATGACGGCCAAGTGGTCCTCTGCCTCATCAGCACACCACACCCTCAATGTTGGTAATATCACCATAAGCAAGCAAGAGAACAAGAACATCACACTGTAAATATCGGAGAAAAACATTTTTTATTTATTATTTTAGTTTGTAAATAGAGAACAAATAAATAATTTGGTAAAAATTTAAAACATTATAGTTGTTAAAAAATAAAAGAAATGTAATAAATCTATTCTAGAAGATACGAATGAATGAATAAAAAATAAGGACAAATAACCTTATTAAAAATTAAGAAGTATTTATAAACAATGGGCTGGTGCCGTAAAGGTGACGAAAGATTTTGTGCTTAAAATTAAGATAAAACAATATACCAACCGAGATGGTACAGTGCTAAGATTTTCAAAAAACATTTTCAATCCTAGAAATCTCGCCTCACGTAGAGCAGCTCCAATGTATGCCAATGCTCCCATCCACAGTAATAATTCCGTAATAATTCTGACCTTTAAATACGAATATTATTTAAACAGTATGGGTACTCTTACTTTCTATTTCTTTAAGGGTTTCAGCAGACATTATACTATTAGCATCAGTGATATGTATATAGAAATTTGTGGGAAGTTAGATATAGCGATGAAACAACTGCATACGATAATCACCTAAGCGTGAATTGCTTATGCTAAAAGTAGCGTGTCTTTTAGGGACGTACTTTATACCATAGATATAGGATGTCATAGCGAAAAAAATCTAAGTCTATCAGACTGTTACTTACTTTTCCATGCCAAGTGTCAAAATTCATCAGCCTGCAATCTTCCGTTAGATCTTCCCACCAGCCTTCCACCTCTGATCCTCTTGGCGATTCAGTAGCTATAATAAGATTTTATAACTTATAATAATTATAATAAATATGTGTCTCATTCTCAAATATATACCAACGTTTGTCTTTTTCCTTGGGATGACTTTTGAATCGTCCACACATAGAACCATCAAATTTAGCCCCATTGAGGACTTCACCAGCTCCAGTGTCGAATTCTGTCGAATTGTGTATCATAGTACAGTTCTCTGAAAAATAATATTTTCTTTAACATTTTCAAAAATGAAAGAAATTGTGGGAGCAGTTTTAAATTTATTTATTTGGCATAATGCCA
Organism: Epargyreus clarus; assembly: GCF_041222505.1. NCBI lineage: Eukaryota > Metazoa > Arthropoda > Insecta > Lepidoptera > Hesperiidae > Epargyreus > Epargyreus clarus. The sequence goes on along the minus strand of NW_027332222.1, from coordinate 5,350,280 downwards.
TTTCTTACCAACGTCAACCACCAATTCAGTATCATTAACAAGTGTTCCAGCAGTTGAATTAACTATCGTTGAGTTACTAGGACGATCTGGAGGTCCAGGGCGTAGTGTAAAACAAATGATTGACACCAGAAAGTAAAAAGAGAAAAATATGAACTGGCGATAAAAACGGAACTTCACAAATGTGTCCCATTTAGTCTTCAGAAGGTCGATAAGCATGCCTTCTAAAAGCTCTAGATGCTCGTCTTTCTCCTGCAAAATATCACAAGAATGTAAGTAAACAAAAAATAATCTTAACTTATCCTTCAAAAGTAAGTAAGCGTTGGTTTTGAAGACAAATGTGGTGGGTTATCCTCTGTAATCGTATTACTGATATTTCTAAAATATTAAATCTCATATTAAATTTGTGCCTAATTCTTGTAGTTTAGCAATTTTTCCAACATTTACAAACATACCCCAAACACAACCAAATTCAATGCCGAATCCTTGCTGATTAAACCGCTTTCTGTATCAATCGTGTCGACCTGGCAGAGAGGATAGGCAGCGCAGGTGGTAGCGCCAATTTGCCAGTATATCTCCCTCTCAATGTTCAGGATGTGGAAGAATAGATCCGTCCGCGCCAGCTTAGCCGCTAGAGTCAAAGGCGTTAAGCTTTGGACGTTACGGATATTTAGCGATGCTCCTACTTCGTATGCCATGTCGAACGTGTTCTGTAAGGGAAATTAAACAAAGCAATGTTTTACTTGATTTTAAATACCGTAAATCAATAAAAAGCTTACACTTTTAATGGCCTTTTAACAAAAATCTCTACAATGTCGACCTCTACGTCTACGTTGTTGCAAATGTTTATATTGGCTTTGGCTCTACTTGGCGGAGGCACTGCCGTGCCTCCAGATAAGGTTGACCGGTGACTTATTACAAAAAAGAATTATTTTATGCCTCACAAAATTAAATATATTTCCTAGTCAGCTTCATTTATTAAAATTAAATACATTATTTACCATTTTGTCGTAAATAATCAACATATGAAGTACAGTATTGCCATTCGTATCCTGTTTGTTAGGATCCGCGCCTCTGGCCAAAATAAGCCGGTAGCATTCTTCTTGACCCAAACACGCTGCAAAACTTAGAGGGTATTCTCCCCAGTACACATACCTGATGAAAAACAATGAAGATTTTTTTGGACCGTAAATTTTTGTAAGTCGACCTACGCAATAGATAGTTTACAATCATCAAAGTACATAGGTATTTTATAGGAACTACATCAAATATTTAATGAAGTTTTAGTCTTATATAAATTTAAACTGAGTAATCCTTTGAAGATGGTATCATTGAATCCACTCTTTAATTCGTCTCGATAATTACCCGTTATAATCCGTATCAGGCTGGACATTAACCCATTCGTAATCTTGGGAATCAGAACGTGAGGCTTTCTGGTCTTCCGGACACATGAAGTTCCCATAACAACGTTCATGATAGTCAGCCCCGGCATCTAGTAAGAATTTTGCCATTGTCGGATCCTCGTTAACAATTGTTAAATGAAGAACATTCTCTCCTAAAAAAACAGCATTGAAATATGACACCAGTTTTTAACTTCTCTGCAAACTTAAATCACTAACTTACTACATCACAATAGATTGGTGGTTAGAAGGTGGTAGAACTCTTTGTGATAACAGCGATGTAAAGCGCTGCTGCGTTCTGGTTTGAAGAGTGTAGTCTGGGAGAAACTTTTCCGAGGTGCTCCAACTTAGTCCTCAGAGGTAGCGGCGCATCTGTGGGCGACCTCAGTAATCGAATCCTATCCTGGGATTGATGACAAATGTCCGTGGGCGGCACTAGCCATTTACCATTAGGTGGACTGCATGCTCGTCTGCTACTCCCAAAAGCAAAAGATTAATGTAATTATTGTAACTTTAATACGTACCGTAGTATTCATCTCCCATGTAAATATCGTTGATGAGCTTTGGGTAAAAACGCAACAGCCTTTTTGCAAGATCTGCCAGTAGAGCGGTAGCATTTAGAAAGCACAGATGTAGAATCGTTTCCCCGACTGCACCTCGTTCCTGATCAAATTTTCCAGTTCTAATTAAATCGTACTTATTTATACAATGTTGAACATGTTTCCTTGTTCAGCATTCTCAGTACAAGTCTCAGTATAAGTACAATTTTCTTCTGCAGCACTTTGTCAAATATTTCATTTTTTTCTTATTTTCTTACTTTAATGGCTACTTGATGTTGGGCCTCATCTCTCTAAATTTATTTTTTAGTCCAAAGCCAGTTTGAATAACTGGTCTTCTGATTAAATTTTTGTCGATAATTGTTACGCAATAATACTAGTTCATTATGTTTCTTATAAATTAATTATAACGTGCTATAACGCTGTATGGAAAGCGTCGTGAGGAAACCTTTACGCCTATTCTTTAAAAAAAACATTTTTCAAGGGCATGTGAAGTATCTGAACTTGGTCAGCGCGGTGAATTATGGGCTATACCTACCCTTCTTATTGAAGGGAGACCCGTGCTCAGTACCCTTACCAGGAGTTTTTACGTTTCGACAAATATGACTGTTTTGGTATTTATTTACGTATTTGCCCATACAAATTCCAATCAACGCCCCTAGCGATTTTGTCAGAACTAAGAACAGAGGTAAGGGTACAGGAGTGGGATATTTATGGATTAACAACATGTTTTCTGTTACATAGCGTGTATGTATATTATTTTAATACAGTACCTTGAGGTCCCAACAAAGCTCCCGATACCCAGACGGATTAGCGTCATATTCTTCCTGTGTAACAAAAGGCCAGTCTTTTTCTATATCAAACTCTTCATCGGGATTTTCCATGCCTCTTAAAGGGGGAAGCTGAAAGTAAATAATACGAATAGAGCAAATAGTGGGATTTGTAATAATCTTTTTCGTTATGTAATTACTTTTCGAACGCACCACAAATTTTATGAATGTTCTCAGCAAGTAACGAATGCCGAAACTATTTAAAGTCCCCCACGAAAATCACAACATTAAACGTTTGCAACATTAAAAGACCTTTAAAAACATTAGAAGAAAAAGAACTCTTTTGGCGTCTTTTGTGTAAATTGAATATGCCGAAATCTTTACCAGTTTATGTCTGGGTCGTTCCTTATTCCTGAAGAGCACGAGATGCGATATCGGTATATACCGCCCTGCGCCCTTATTATAGAGAAATGGTTCCACTTTCGTCTTAATGGCGTGGTCGATTTCGGCGTACTGTTTGTTTTGCACGGCTCTCTTCATCATATCTACTAGAAGACCTCCACCTGAATATAAATGTAGAGCCAGATGTGCCAATTGTACGATGAACCACAAAATTTTAGGTATATGTTGAAATATTTTTACCGTAATATTATAACATTTCCTTACATATTACTTCCATGTGGTGTTATGCGAGGTTTGTACACTTACACTAACTACAATTACAAAAATCGAATATAGGTACCTATATAATTTGATAATACTAATCTTTAATTAAGTTTATAATTTAAGGACAATTTTATCGCAGTGTTGCGAACTCTTGTTGCATATTATTTTAATGTATTTAGTCTATTTAAACAAAATCATTAAGAGGATATCTATTAACACGTTAGATAAAAAATTGCCGCTACTGAACTGATAAACTTAACGAAAATAAAGTACTAAAAAACTTAGTCCAAAAATCGACTAAAAATGAAATAAAAAATACACCTACTAAAGTAATACTTCTAAATCTTACCTTTCAAATCAATTAGCTTGTAAAGCTTTTGTTCCGACGTCCCCGCCTGTTTCTTGACACCGCTCGTGACATTACTTTCCGTATTGCCCATGATCAGGAATTAAAATTTATTGCTGCCCAAAGTTGGAAAGTTCCCAAAGTTTGAATGCACAGGTTACGGAATTACTTGCGGTCTACGTATCGACGTATCAACTCGGTTGCTGTGACAGCCAGGCCACATTCAATGTATGATTTATGTTAACTATATAAAGCTCAGATTGCTATCTTATCGTTGCCTTCTATTGCTTTGGTAATGGATATTTGCAAGGTTATCTAAGGAAAAGTTCGGAAATTTCAGCAAACAGTACCACTACCAGTTCAGTACAAAGGTACAGATAAAATATGTATGTGTGCTTATACTCGTATGAGGTAAATTTTATACAAAAAAGCAGAAAGTTTTTCACGTAGTACATGTATTTTTCTTTTCTTTACTTGCTACACGTATTCGACTTTATTACTACATTTTTGCTTAATATATTTAGGGTACTACACCATTGTTTATTCGGAAGTAGATCCGGAATAAGTTTATTTACCTACGTACCTATAATATATTAAAGATTAGATCAATATTTGTATCCATACATCCTGACTGAAAGTAAACCGAAAATTCAGACCCAAAAATTATAAAATTCAAATTGTACGTTCGAAAAATAATCATAGAAGGTGTCATTAATAAGGTAATTAATAAGGTGTCATTAATAATTAAGAGAGTATTGATTAATAATCGTAGGAGAGAAATATTAAAAGATAAGGAAAGATAAAATACTTTTTTAGTTAAAAAACATGTTTAAGAAAGTTAATCGTTAAGCCTATTAAAAACATATTAAAACTTACCAACGGAGTCTAATTTAGTCCATAGTTAATCTCGCTGATAACGTATTGTAGGTAAAGAGGTCGGTCTAATGCTCATTTGACATGGAATCTCAACCATCGATTGTTCTTGGCCCTCTAAACCAAATAAATAATAATTAAAGACGTAAAATATGATTCACGAGGTTATAACAGTGGTAGAATAATAATTAAGTAGCACAAGAGATAGATTAAGGACTTTTTAATTTGAAATGCTATGTTACCTGTTCTTCAATCATTACGTTATTTTTATTATTTTTTTATAATAGGAGAGTAGCAGACAAGCATGCAGTCCACCTGATGGTAAGTGGCTACTGCCGCCCATGGACATCTATAATCAACCCCAAATAGGATTAGATATTCCTACCTGAGGTCGGCCACAGATGTGCAACTACCCCTGAGGACTAAGCTGGAACGTCTCGGAAAAGTCGTAAGTTTTAGTACAGTTTTTACAGTTAGTACAGCTTTTCGTAATTAACATAAAGACACGTATAATGTACTTATATACCTAATACATATTACATTACAAATACAGTAGTAAGTAATTTAATTAAATTCATGGTTTTCACTCCTTAGTCACCTTTTACCATATGAGGAAATAGTAGATTTAGGTGGGCGTTATGTAGGAAGTTCATCTATAAAATAATATTGTTAAATAGTGTGTTACATGCCTAGCGACAAGGAGGATCGCTGACGTTGCCGTGTTCATCGATTCACGTGTAACCCAGATGCAGATTGATTCATCGTTCGTTTCAGCATTTCATCATCTCTTTAATTTATTAGATTCAATCTAGATTAGTTAATTTTAAGACATTATTATTTGACACACAGCATCGGTCAGACGATAATTAGGTTTAAGTTATATTGAATTTTTTTAATTAATTAAAGTTAGTTTAAATAGTCTTTGCTTTTTTTAAGTCCTCCGGTTGTCGCTAACGTAATTAGTGGCAAAACCGTAAAACCTGGGGTTAATAAAACTTATTTACCTAGCATTATGATGGTTAATTCACCTTCCTAAATGGCAAACAATCCACCGAATCCGTAATTCGATACACAACATAGTTCTGCGAGCTGTACAGTAAATACTATTCATTAATTTTAATTATAAACTTCCCAATAGCAATCAAACCAAAAAAAAGAAAACCTGTAGACAAGCAAAAGAAAACTATTATTACAAAAACACCAAAAACGACAATAAAAATAATTACTAACACGGGAAATAATGTGAGCACTGTCACTCCCACAATTCATACAAATCCAACGACACCTCATATTATGCTAAAATTTCAAATTCGTCAGCAATTTTAAGTAGGTACATCCCTGTTGAAAATAATTCTCTAGTTACTATTAAATTAAAATCACTGTCGTTATGAGAAACATTGAATGAAACGCTTAATCAATGCAAAATTCTGTTTGCAAAAACTCAACAGTTTCTATTTCAGTCTTTGATATCTAGCCTCGCATCTACTTCATTACTTACTGCATAGAAAACTACAAAGAAGTGTTCATAATGGTACCTATTCATTGTACGGAAATCTATGTACTTACCTATGTAGTAATCATAATACTATAGGTGATATAGGTTAGTGTGAAAAAGATCTTATCGCACACAATGATATGGACGGATTATCGCACAATACAACATTAGCTGATAAGTGTAATGTGTTCGTAACAAGTATGTTAGTGGACTGTTATAAGAACAAAAATATTAAAATACCCGTAGAGGCATTCAAATATCTTAAATTACTTAGCATTACTAGTATTGTGTGTATTTACTTATTTTGTTGTGTTAAATGAGTTACACGATTCGTATTGTGAGATGCGAAAAAACTCTTGACAACAAGTAAAGTTTTCAGTGTTTAAATGAACGGATAAGAATACAGAGCATTTGAAATGAATTAAGAAAGTGGGAAAATTAAATGTTTTCTACATGTTTTAGTGTGGTAAATATATTCGAAGTGAAAAACGTGTTTCCATGAAAGGATAAAAACTACTGGTAAGGATATGTAATTTATGTATCATATTGTTTCGAATGTTTTTCTCCTTGACTTTATACGACCTTCTTAAGAAAAAGACGCGTTTAATCAAGTTAACATTTCAACAAATGTACGATAGTCCTCGTAAAACTATTTGGTTTAATACATCCTCAACGATTTTACTTTAGTAATTGTACCTACCATTGTACCTACGTAGCAATATAAGTATATATATTTTATATATGAGTGTGTTTTATGAATATATGTACCTATACAAAGAGTGCATAAAATGTAACTGAAAAACTAGTTACCGTGTTTATATTTACTGCTTGGTTACTTAAAATGCAGGCTTCTAGTTTTATCTACAACGAAGTTAATCAGGGGTCGAAAATGGGCTTAATTGCTTCTAAAAAAAGATGGTACAGCCATGGCGCTTTTTGGTCTCCTTGGCCTTGCCCCCAGATTATTTATATTATAGTTATTACAAAGTTAATTTGCTTTACCTTGGTATAATCGTTTATTATACCTATTTATATACTCATAACCTACAAGAAAGTAGTATCTCTCTTACTCATTCATCTTCAACCACCCAGTCTGTATAAATATTAAACACTTATACTTACCTACCTACCTTTTTAATAGACATAATAAGTAAAATTAAAATTGTTAGAGAAATCGAAAGATAGAACTAGTAGAGTTCTAACGAGAAGATACCACTTACATATGTCTAGCGCGAAACGGTTATTACATTTGTGTGAAAGGTTAGGGATTGCCGGCTGTCTTACATATGAGGGGGCCATCTTTTTTATAATATAGGAGTAGCAGACGAGCATGCAGTGCACCTCATGGAAAGTGGCTACTGCCGCCCATGGACATCTGTAATCAACCCCAGATAGGATTAGATATTCCTGCCTGAGGTCGGCCACAGATGCGCCGCTTCCTCTGAGGACTAAGCTGGAACGCCTCTAAAAAGTCTGTCTCCCTTACCACACCCTTCAAAACGGAACACGCAGCGCCTAACACTGCTGTTATTAAGCAGAAATAGGTGTGGCGGTGGTGGCGCCGGAGTCGAACCCCAAAGGGGTCTATCCTAACCTTCATCCTTCATCTTAGTCCTCGATAGCAACAACGCTGTAATTGGCTTCAGGTAGATCTCCTGGTATAATTATATGTATAAAGTTGATTACAAATGTCCTTAGGCGGCAATAATCACTTATTTTCATTTATTACTTGTTTATTACTTTACAATAAATAATAATGTTAAATGTAACAGCAAATACGAAGAGTAGGTACTTAATCGAAGCGCCGTTATAATTTATTTAAGAGTCTCAAAAGTTAAATAGCGTAAATTATTCAAGTGTTACTTGAGCTCGCTATGTTGCTTCAATAAATAACTTTAATAAAACTGAACCTTACCTATATAAAATGGTAGTTTCGTCTTCAAAATCTGTATAACCCATTAATGCTGCTTTACCGGCTGAAAACATGATCCTTTAAAAATACGCTTCATCTATTTCAATGAATTTAATTTAATTGTTTCATATACTTTGGGTGGCGTATACTTTTTTTTGTTATATGGTATGGCATGTTCTTCGTTAAGTTCGGATCCTCCCACAATATCTGGAGGCACGGCAGTGCCTCCGCAAGTCGAATAAATTAAATTAAACTTATGAGATTAATTTCGGAGGTTTACTAGTACTAATAGTAGAGTTTCACTATGCAACTCTTGGCTCCACGACGTAGTCCATTGATTCCCAAAGTGGTCCAGGTGGACCCCCAGGGGTCCACGAGAGACTCGCTGGGGGTCTACGTAGGCGTGAACAAAAAATGGAGATCCACAAGATGTTAGTCCACGAAAATTGATCTGCTTATGATAGTAAAGAGCAAAAATATAAGCATAGTTGTTACCTATTAAATTATTAATGTATGCCGTAGGGAGGTAGGCATTTTTGACACAATTTTTATTTTTAATTTTTGGCTACTTTAAGAATGTGGTAGAAGTGTAGTAAGGATAGCAGGGGCTCCATCGAAACCAGTAAACTTTTGAAAATGGTCCACGAGAAAATTAGTTTGGGAACTACTGATCTAGTCGGCTCTATGTAATTATTAATTATTGTATTGTCGATTAAACTAAGTACATTAACTTGCAAAATTTCAAATTGATACTACAATTAAACCACTAAAGGTTGATTAAAATGAAATTTTAATTACTAAAATACTTGGAAACTATGAAATAATATTGTTGAAGTAAATATATTTTTGCTACTCTGTATTTAATGGTATGAAAATTAAAACTAATTAGTCTATCCTCATAGTACTTCGAAACACTTAAAATTACTAATTTATTTTCTAGAAATCATAAAGTAAATTACTTTGTGGGTCATTCTTTTATATAATGGTTTATTCTTAGTAGGTCGTAGATAATTAATCATTATAATTATAATCATTATAATGCACTACATTAACCTTGGTCGGAACGTAATATTGCAAATATAGGTATTGTAATAAATCAACAATGTTTACTTTAAATATTTATTATTATCAATGAATAATTATAATAATAAACATAATGAGATTTAAAATACAGATACTTAATTAATTAAACACAATGTATGATACCTAGTACCTTTTTCCTTATTATTCTTACTCTACATTTTCCAAAGGAAATAATTATAAAGCGGTGTTCATTATAATAAGAGATTTGAGTAAAATGATTTCAGGAATAAAATACACATTTTATATGGCGTAAATTTTGCTTAAATTTATCACATATAAAATATAAATAGGTTTTGTAAATCAGTCTTACAGTTATCAACTTCATTACAAGTCTAGAACTATAAAAATCGCGAAAAGTACTGAAAGATTTTCCATGTAGATTTTTAAACATTTCGACTGCATTTTCATATGAAAAATACATAAAGTCACATAAAATCCACTATTACTTCAGTGAATATAGAAAAATACAATATAAAATGACTTCACCTTATTTTAATCTTATGTACAGGAAAAGCTTAGTTATAATAAAAATAAATGTAAATATTTTTTTTATTCATTTGACACGTCCCTAACTTTACCTAATGTCACGTCCAAAAAACTTGCCAAGCCGTCGCAAATTCAAGCGTGTGGATAGAGCGCTTGGCTTAGTTTGGGTATGTTATCAAGCCAAACGAAGTAGAGGTTAGGTTAGGTTAGAAATAACTATAGTCTGATTTATAATTAGGTGTCCAAAATGTAAACAAAGGTGTTGACCTATCAAGAAAATATGTTTCAAATGGTAGTTTCTCTTTTTTAACGATATTAAAATAATACAACAATAAAAAATAATAATTTAAATAAATTAAAATTAATTTACCTCAATTTCATTTCATACTAGTAATAATAATAAAAAACAAGATTTATGGTAGAAAATAAAATGTGATAATGGTAACACAATCGGATTACAAAACATTTCTTGTGCCGTCATTTTTAAGTTTTGTAGCTGATGTTATTAATTTTCGTGACTGTGATCGAACTCGAATGTTTTCTCATTTTAGGTTTAAAGAAATTTATTTCTCATAAAAACATTTAGTTTACTTATAATGAGATACAGAGATTTGGTTATTATGACTATACTATTGCCTCTGGGCTGTTTAATAAAATGTATTTTTTACATTACATTCGTGTTTAAATATTTCTTAAGTTTCTTCGTTTTCATAATATAGTGACATTTCTTTGTTTTCATTTTGACACCTAATTATGAATCATACTATATCTTTATCATCATTTCCCCCAGTTCCACGGCCACCAACTCCTCGAAGTTGTGGTGGTAGGTGGTGCCTCAGTGAAGTCCATCACGAGCTCCGGGTCTGCGTAACCATCCGTAGGTTTCGTGGTCCTCAATAACCTATCCAAACGGAACCCGTGCAGCAGGTCGCGTAGCAATTCTGGCGCGGGGTGACGTCGCTCCCATTCGGTTGCTACAAATATAATCATTAGAATACCATAATTATCAACCCATGATTGCCCACACCTCTGCCGTCGCAGTGAAGAACGCATTTGCAAAATGATAGTTCCGAAAAAAATGCGTTTAAATTAAAGATTACTATCTAATCAAGTGCAAATACTACAGTTTTCGTTACGATTTGACGGAGTTCTAATCAAGAAACATTTTTTTTTACCTACGTCTTCTGATGCTATTTCTGCAAAAAAAAGTCAATTACGCGAAAATGTCCATAACTGCGTTATTTTTTACGAGGGCAGTGGGCACAGATCTAAGGTTTATTGAAGGTAGAACCCTCTGTGGTCCGGCAACGGCGGCACCACCGCCACACCTATTTCTGCCTAATAACAGCAGTGTTAAGCTCTGCTGTTGTTCTGATTTGAAATGTGAGGTAAGAGAAACATACTTTTCCGGCATTCCAGCTTAGTCAAAGGTAGCGGCGCATCTGTGGCCGACCTCAGGTAGGAATCTAAACTTATCTGGGGTTGATTACAGACGTCCATGGACGAAAGTAGCCACTTACCGTTAGGTGGACTGCATGCTCGTCAGCTACTCCTATATTATAAAAAAAGTACTCCGATATTGAGAGACATGGCTGATGCAAGGCCTTTGAAAATAAAATGAAAAAATATCGTTGGATTTAAATTGAAACTACTGCAAGTAAACCTAATTCCGATGGTTGTATTTGTTTCTTTTGGAAAATTTTGGCACTGTCACCGTGCTAACGAGTCTATAGTCTTTTTGCATCTCTGTGATGAGTTAATTCTATAGTACAAGCCTTTTGCTTTTACTTGTTTATATAGAGCAGAGTTTGTCAAAGTTTCTCGCAGGGGGTCGTGAACTCTCAATAAAAATGATATAAAAATCTAAAAAAGTCAAAATATTTTTTAATAAAACTACATTGCTGTTTAATATAATTCTTTTCGAACTTTTATAATGTATCAAAACTTCGGTAGTTGGGAAAATGTGTTAAGAATCGTAAATATATTTAAACTAAGAAATGTTTCATAATGGCCTAATCGAGGTAGAAACATGTCTGTTTTAGGTATAGTCCGCATTTGTATGAGTGCACATGGATAGTGTAGGTGTGAAGTCAGATTACGTCTTTTAATTGATTTGAACTGGTTTATACTGCTTTTTGGCAATCTGCATCTTCCTCACTTCTTGTACTGATAGCAGTTTTGTTTTTGTGTTCGATTTTTTAGAAAATAGCATCCAATACAAATAAACCTGAACGTGGTGAATAATTAAAAATATTTTTTTGTTAAAATATAATTTAAAAAATGAAACGTTAATACTTGGTACAATTCATGTAATTGAAACTTATAAAAAATGTGAAGACAGATTAAAAGTTAAAAAATAAGGAAAATAAGCTGTGTAGTAGTTAAATCCACCATTTTTCTGCTTTGTAAAATTTTCAAATCACAGACCTAGCAGATTCTATCTAGACTTTCGGGAAAAAAATGAAATATATATCATAAATAGATTCTGAGACGGTACAAAGTTTGCCGGGTCAGCTAGTACTATACAGCTAGTACTAGTACAGCTAGTACAGGGTAGCAACTTACGATTCGCGCTATATACACATATATTACAGATACGGTAGCTACGTACGGCAGTAGGGTTCCTTGTCGGTGGTGAGCACGAAGTACGGCCCCCTGGCGCGCGAGTAGCCGCGCCCGCCCGCCGCGCTGATCCCCATCTGCGCACACGACCCCGCTCTGTCACACGCCGCCACTATAGATGCGTTCGCTCTATAATTAAATAAATTGAAATTGGTCGAAAATTACCCAAGTGATTCACTCTATATTGGAATAGAATTGAAATTTGACGAAAATTACCCAAATGATTCGCTCTATGGGCCGTATTAATAGATGGATCTCAATATCAATCTTAAGTTCGTATCAACTGAGTCGCTCTTAAGTTGCGATCAGCGACTTGAGAGCGTCGCTAATTAATAAATGAGTATCAAGTGCGTATCATTTGATACTGGTCTCAAGAGAAGCATCTCATTCGAAACAGTAGAACAGATTAAAAATATTTTTTAAAATGACAGCTATGAATGAATGAGAGTTGAACATTACAATCACGTCATGCAGCGTTTCGGTTCCGCTCCTTTGCTAATGCAATAAAATGTTTAATGTAGTGAAATATCTCATTAAATATATTTATAAAATAACAAATAGTTTTTAAATTATATATTTAATTAAAAGTAAATGATTTCACGTGCAATATTTTTCGGAAAAAATATTATGAGTTCGATTTCAGATACTGTTACTGTGAACAAAACGCGTCGCGTCATTAGTTTGTTTACTGTTGTTCCATACTTCCATTGTTATTTGTTATGAGTTGGATGTGAAGTGCGAATTATTTAGCTGTATTTACATTAGTTGGACTGTTTTATTATGGAAATGAATAAGAAACCATATTCAGTGAAGTGGAAAAAACGTTTTCATATAATATTGAATTAAAATAATAGTGGAGTTTTAAAAAATTGACGGACATTATGTGCAACAGAAGAACTCTGCATGGTATAAAATTGCTAGTGAATATCTCCCACATACCCCGTCAAGTAAGTACTTATCTATTTTTCATGTGTACAAATAACCTTAAACCAAATACCTAATAATAATTCTTTATTTCATGAAGCATTAGTACAATTACAATCTTCTCAGAGTAGTCTTTAATATAATCGTTTATTTTAATTCAATATCGTCAGCTGCCTAAATTGGGTAAAAAACCTGTAGTATAGGTTAACTTCCATACAGAGCTACTATAATCTTATTAATTTAGAATTAACAGAAACTTTTTTTTTTACTGTGACATAATGTAACTTTTTATTGATACATTTTTAATTACTAACATACATTAAATGTTAAATATAAACTAAAAATGGACTTATTTACAAAATATATACAAGAAAATTATACAGAAACTTATACATACAAATGACTTCTATTTGATAAAAATGGCATGATTTTATATTTATGATAATATTGTAGGATACGAGTAAGCAACGAATGCGTTTTGGATGACCTAAAGCAACAACAATGTGAATAACATTGTCAAATGGAGGCGGCCCTTCTACCAGTGATGCAGAAATGAATCCAAATGTATCGTAACTGACTCCAGGGCTACTTGTTAGTGCTGATGATGTAATTGATTTCGACACTGTATCAGGTATGTATTTTAAATGTTTTAAAAGTTAGTTGTTATTTGAAGTACTGCATCTACATATGTAACTATAGTTAGCTATGCGTTAGTTAAGGTTATACAATAATTAGTAATATTTCAGATTGCATTACTTAATATTCTTTTTTATTTTAGAAATGACTGTTACGCCCCGCCTGATGATACACAAGAAAAGGAGAAAGTAATAATCAAGCCTAGCACTCCACCGACGGTGAACAGCATCTTTGCATCCCCCTGCCTCAATGTTAGAAAAAAAAAGAAAAGCTTTTGATTTTATTAGGTATATAGCTGTTATTTACTTATAATATTATTATTATATTCAATAAAAACAGAGTAAATATAATAGGTATATATTTTAAAACCTATATTTGGTATTATAATTTAGAGTTGCATTTTGAGTAATAATAAATCTCCTATTTAATATAAAAGATTATATTATAAGGAATTTCATTTTCTTTTTTTTTTAGAACTATATTTGGAATTATGAATTAAAGCTACTTTTGCAATAATAGAATTTAATAAGTTTCCTATTTTATATAATTAGGTCATATTATAAAGCATTTCTGGTTTTTCTTTTTCAGGTAAAGCTGAGTAATTTAACATTTAAATCTACTTTGAAAAGGAACTAAAATTTTATAATTGTAATACTAGAAATAGTTCTGTATAATATATTGTTTATAAAATTATATTTGTAGTATTTTTGACACATACCAGCCTTACCGTACACATTTGGTTACACTTTGTATGTAAATAGTAGTAAATATCATTTATAAGTGCAAAGTAGCATGCAATTGAATAATAAGAGGTACAAAAAATACATTACAGAAGTATACTCCAAGAGTATAAATATATGAATTACAATTGCAATCTTAATTAAATCAATCAATCCTGGATATCACGTGAGAAAAAATAAAAAATAAAATAATTTCATTACAATTAGTTAATAAAAATTCCATTCAATTAAAAAATACAACATAAAAATTTAAATCATAATAGCTAAATTATGAAGTTGAATCAAGATATAAATTAACATAAAAATTAGTGATACTGTGAAATAGAAGTGTAAATAGAATCTATACCTTTTTTGAAATCTATTTATAGGCATTTAAAAAGGATTTTGAGCGTCCCTTAAATAAATTTTCGGTAACCGAGAACTAAAGCGATCATCGATATTATCGTTATCATTCATAATAATCGTAATAATCGATTTCGTCGAAAATATTTTCGAAATCCATTTCGCGGCTATACGTAAACGTCTCAAGTCAAGGTCCGACTACACTCAGCTAATACCATCTCAGAACGCATCTCAAGAGGCTACTTGAGAGTGAGTTTGATTTATTAATTAGCGAATGCGATGACAGATCTCAAGTGAGAGCGCGTTTAATGTTAGACACTTAAGTTTTGTTTATTAATACGATAACGAACTTAAGATCGCACTTGAGTTAGATCTCAAACTTGAGATCGGTTTATTAATACGGCCCTATATTAGAATAGAATTGAAATTGGGCGAAAATTACCCAAGTAATTCGCTCTATATTGGAATAGAATTAAAATTGGTCAAAAATTACTCAAATTGTTTAAGATTTTATGAACGTGTTTTTCTAGTTTCTCTATAAATAATCTCATAATAATCTAATAATAATCTCTATAAAGAATTGAAATTGGTCTAAAAATATCAGTTATTCGTTTGTTTTATGAAATCGTGTTTTTCTAGTTTTCCACGGAAAAATACCAATTTTAATATACAGGGTGAATTTTTCAAATGGGCCTTCAGGACCAAATCCGAAACTATAAGGATTAGCGAAAAATGCTGAAAGGAGTTACGAGGCTGATTTTAATAAAAACTAAATCTGCATTTTGTAAAACCCGCCTTGTAAAATAAGCTTTCAAAAAACCAAAATAACGTCTAAATTGGATCAGTAGTTTTTGAGAAAATCACGTTCAAGCTTATATTCATACGTAAATACTACCGCTATGGTAGAATACAGAACCTATTTGATGTCAGTTAATAATTTTTATTTATTCATCTTTTGAGAATTAATTAATTTATTTATTTAGTTTTAATAACCATTTGGTTATTCTTCATGAAATATATAATATTTATGAGTTACAACTTTCATAAAGGAAAATAGAATGGGAAAATCACTTGACCACAAACATATTTTTCCTCGGATGACGTTTATTAAACCTCTTCCTGTGCTCCACATTCTACTCTATGAATCTTCCTTCTTATTTGGTTTCAAAGTAATTTCGCCGTAAAACATTGTTTTGCTCCCGTTTAATATAGTATACCTACTATCCTAACTAATATTATAAATGCGAAACGTTTGTTTGTTTGTTTCACTTTCAAGCCTTAACTAGCAAGCTGATTGTCACGAAAGTCAGTACACACGTTATCAATGGTCCAGAAAAGGATATAGGGTACCTTTTCTGCCGAAAAAAATACCGTACCCTGGGGATGGATACCCTCTGATCGCAAGCGAAGACGTGGGAAAAAACTAGTGCATTTGTGTCAAGTTCCAGTCACATCTTATCTAATAAAAGAGTAACAAACACCCGTATATGTATATTCACAAAATTCAGCGTTCATAATATTATTAATACGATAATATTTTACCCTTAAACATATAGATGTATATGGATCCAATTCACAAATTTGAGCGTTGATAATATTAGTAAGATAAAAATTTACCCTTCATAAGTGAGGTTCCACCGATGGGCTCTAAAGGTGCAGTTGCTGTTGATCAGCGATTCTGTGAACAGCAGGTACGATCGCCCGTGACTGCATATCGCTTGTTGAATCTCTATAACAATCATAAAACACTCTTTTTGTAATTGTTGTCAATCTATTACTGTCCCACTGCTGGGCTCGGATCTCCCAGAGTGAGAAGGATATTTTAGTCTCCTTCTTTTACTGGTGCTTAGTGTACTTATATTTTATTTATTCCTATATGTTTATGCTATCTTAGTCCTATAATTATATTTATTATTATTATTTGAACCCTACCTATTTTTCTATTAATCGCTACTATAACTCCTCACCTAAAGGTTGTCTGGAAGAGATCGCTGGTTAGCGATAAGACCGCCTTTTGTATTGTCTTTAAATTAGTTGTTTATTTTTTATATGTATCTTCTTTTATTGGGTACAATAAAGAGTATTGATTTGATTTGATTTGAAGGATTAGGTCATAGTCTACCGCGTTGGCCAAATGCGAATTGGTAGATTTCAGATAACCTTCAGAACTTTTTTTTTTTAATTTCTCAAATATGCAGGTTTTCATACTATGTTTTCCTACACCGTTTAAGCAAGTGATAATTTATTTCTAATACGCACATAAGTTTGCTCAAAAATCAAGGGTTTCGAACCTTGGTCCCCTCCAATGTTTTTCTGGCGTACGTATGTATGTGTCTTTCTTTGGCACACATAACAGCTAATATGAGGTGTCGGTGCATTCGTCCAAATTATAGGAGTGAGATAGGCTATATTTTTATGTGGATTTTTTTATAATATCTATCATGTCTATGTTCAAGTCTTAATTTGGAGATAAATGTTTTTATGTGTCTATATTTTTATGTGTTTTTTTTTTATAATATCTATCATGTCTATGTTCAAGTCTTAATTTGGAGATAAATGTTTTTATGTGTCTATATTTTTATGTGTTTTTTTTTATAATATCTATCATGTCTGTGTTCAAGTCTTAATTTGGAGATAAATGTTTTACAGTACTTAAATAACAACATACTTAAATAGTAGCAAAATCCAAACTTACTTGCGGATGAAAAAGGTAACAAGCGCGACCACACAGAAGTCCTGTTGACACAACCTGGTTGCTTCATCCCTCCGTTGGGATAAAAATCCGCATGACCTGAGAAAAAGTAAAAAATAATTTTTTAGTACCTACTACTGTTGAATTGTATTTTTTTTTTATAAGATTGAAATATTTAACTAACAGTCCACCTGATAATAAGTGGCTACTGCCGTCCATGGACATCTGTAATCAACCTCACATAAGATTAGAGTCCTACCCGAGGACTAAGCTAGAATGCCTCGAAAAATAATGCCTCTCTTACCAGACCCTTCAAACCACAACACTACAGCATTTACCACTGCAAAAAAATAACAGTAGGTTTGTCTTTTTTTCCATAATAATTATTACTCCTTTTCTTTTTTTACAGCCTTCATTTTGTTACACATAAAACAAACATAAATAAAGAGCTAGCTCAAGTATAATAATTATAGTCGAATTTCCACCAATAAACGGATACTAGTGATTGGAAAATTGTAAAACATAGATCATGGATTTCCGGACCAGTAGGTTCCGGAAATTCGAAGCCGATCCTCGAGAGCAGCCTGCCGTTAGATGACGTCAACTAAGTCCGCGTAAGTTTCGTATACTAATGATTGGAAATAAGATAAAACATAAATTACCAGTAGGTTCCGGAAATCCGAAGCCGATCCTCGAGAGCAGCCTGCCGTTAGTGTGGATGACGTCAACGAAGTCCGCATCAGTCTCATCCAACCGCTCCGTCCGGTCCGTTGTCCGGAAACACGGCTGGGCAGGGTCTAAACCTATCATGAAGAGAAATTATTTAATACTAGCTGTGCCCCGCGGTTTCGCCCGCGTTAAAAGAAACAAGGACACAGCTAGTTCTAAAATATAAGTAGCCTAACTTACTCCTTATTACATCAGCTGCCTACCAATAAATGTCCCGAAAAAATCGGTCCAGCCGTTTCAGAGACTAGCCAGAACAAACAGACAGACAGTATATGTAGTAAAAAGCGGTTATTTCAATATTAAAAACAGACGCTCCAATTTTATTTATATGTACCTACAGATTATACACTTATACCACCAACATGGACTTGGCCAGCGAGGTGGACTATGGCCTAAACATTGGCTTAAACATTTCTCATTCTCAGAGAAGACCCGTGACCAGCAGTGGGACAGTAATGGGTTGATAATGATGATACACTTATAATTTAAGGTGGAAGAACCCTTTGTGGCTCGAATCCAAAGGCACCACTACTACACCTATCTCTGTCTAATAACAGCTGTTAAGCGCTACTGTGTTCCTGTTTGAAATCCGACGCGTTCCTATACTCCTCAAATGGTAGGTACGCATCCGTAACCCACCTCAGGCAGGACACTAATTAAAATTATGTATCTGAAGTCGAGATATCTATGAACAGCAATGACCACTTTCCATTGAGTGGACTGCATGTGCGTGTGCAACTGTGCAATTCCAATATTTAAAAAAACAATAACAAGGACGCACACGACTCCAGAGATACAAATTTTAGAAAAGTATTCTAACTTGATGACGCTATTTACCTCAATTTCTAGGGCGAAATAATAAGGTAAAAAATAGGCAGGTCTGCAACGAGGTAAAAATTGGTGTGACGTTAGTACTGCCGTAGGTAAACAAAGTTATACCACCATAACATGATGACGAACTAATGATAATTACTAGAAAATAGTTTTATGTGGTAAAAACACAAACAACATGACACACCTTGGGGAAAATTGTTTTCCATGACCGCTAAAGTCGGTTTCTTACGCCGAATAGACATAGGCGCAATTACCAAGATGACAGTATTAAAATATCTAGGAAATAATTATTTAGACGAAGAAATACTAATGGTGAAACAATTCTATAAAATATAATCCGTCTTAATATAAACTTTGGAATTAATTACATTTTCAGTTAAATAATTTGCGTTTAAAACATTATACAGAGTGAATTTTTAAAACGGGCCTTCAGGGCCAAATCCGAAACTATAAGGATTAGCGAAAAATGCTGAAAGGAGTTAATACGAGGCCGATTTTGATAACAACTAAAACTGCATCATTGGTTTTTAAAATATTTTTTTCCTTAGCCGGGAATCGAACGAGTTCATTTTGAAAAAAATGACACCTCTATATTATTCCACTATCTGATAGTGTCGCTTATAAGGATCAAATTCTGGGAAGTAATGTTATGTGACAAATTACTCGTAACTCCTTTCAGCATTTTTCGCTAATCCTTATAGTTTCGGATTTGGCCCTGAAGGCCCGTTTTAAAAATTCAACAGGAATATACAGGATATTGTTAAAATAATATTATTTTCGTAAATAAAATACAACACGAAACTTGTCCTCATGCATTTATTATCATTGTCTTAAATTCGAACTACATTTCAAATGAGCAATATGATAAAGTGTATAACTAAGATCCCTACAATTTTATATTCATCCAATAACTCGAGAGCCCTTTACGCCCTATTAACACGAAGTATGAACGATCGTTGATGAATTGAGGTACCCTTTTAGGTACTTCACATAAATTTAACCTAGATTTAAAACTATTTTATTTTTTTCTTTCTTGTTTGAATAATGCAGTGTTTCTTAATTTTTATTTACAACCCCTTTGGTACGTAAAAGTATTTCGCGACCTCCCACCGTTTGCTGTTTTAACATGTACTTTAGTATATTATTTCTATACGAGTACTAAGTACTCAAAATAGAATATAAATTTCGCCGCTAGTAATAACCTATCCAACTTCCGACCGCGCTTTTAACCTTAACTTTGCAGATCGGTTGATATCTACACAAACCACAGGGTATATGAATCTGAAAGCACTTAAAGTGTTTATGAGCATTTAATAAATATAAGATGATAAAATTATACAAACCAGTAATCCTGGCAACTCGTCCAAGGTGCAAGGAAACGTATGACGATATGTGAGCGCCGAGACTGTGGCCTACGAAATGGAAGTCCTTGGTCCTCGCCCCTGTTCTTGCTATTAACTGCTGTAGGAACCTTTATGAAATAAAACATTATCAATACGTAAATACCCTCCCAATAAAGGTAGTATTCTGGACCAACTACGATTCGGTCGTGGGTTTTATTCTTGCAGTATACCTAAGTAATAAGATTTGTCACTCATTGCTGCTATTATAAAAATGTATTTTGAATACACTTAAAAAAGGAGGAAGTCATCTATTCAACGGAATCTTTTTTACGATAAATTAGAGATCGGTAAAACCGATATAGGATCGGTAAAATAGATATAGGATGTCATAGCGTATAGCGTAGCGAAAAAATTCTAAGTCTATGGGTAAAACCGATTTCCAAATAATCCGGTACACAGAATTGGAAACGCCTAAGAAAGAAGTCATATAATAAATAAATAACAATAGTACACATTACAATTATTTCGAACTCACAAATACTTTCACAATATGTTCCCCGATTTATTACAAAGTTTGTCGATAAAACCATAATCGATGTGAACATTCGTTTAGCCCTCATGTTTGATCCCGCTCTGTCGGAATTGTCAGTCACCATTAGAAGGCACATTCGAATCGAATTATGTCGAATCTAATCGTAGAAATATAGAAAATCATCGTCTATCCAACCATAACGAGGAAATACAACATTTGATGGGTTTAATATGTTTATTCGACTGAATCATTAGGGAAATTATTTTTAAAGCGTGGTTTTAAAAATAAAAAACAATACTTATTAGGTAATCCAATAGAGATACATAGAATATTTTCGCAATATGTACATAAAGTAGGTTGTAAGTGAAGCCATTGTAGGATTATGACACAGAAAATTATGTAGACAAATAATGATGGGTGTTTGTGTGTGTGCGTATGTTTGTGCATGTGTATTGCTGTTTTTTAATACATAAATAAGAATAAGTGCAATTAATTATTTAATTATGAAAAATGCTTATAATGTTACCCTGTAACATCGGAGCCAACTCTTCGTGTGTTAGCCACCGCCCGCCAATATTTCCATGTGTTACCGCCCTTGCTCCAATCTACCGCAATGACATTCACATCTTCCTAAAATTACAAATAGGGTTTAGATTATACAATGTTTTATTAATTCGATGACTCTATATATTTACAATTTAAATTTCAGTGGGATTAAAAATAAAAACAATAAATTAAACTGTAAATTAAAAAGGACTTAAGTATTTACAAAATTTACATATTATATACAAAAATGAAAAATAAAAATATAAAAACAAAAACATTACCATAAAAAATTGTTACCATCACTATCTTTGGGCATGATTCCCAAGAAATAATGTTCAAATTGCACAATTAATAATAATTTTAATTATTGTATACTTGTTTTTTTTTATATTTGGATACTAGAATAATAATTGGACACTTAAATCATTTTTTTAACAAAATAACTGGACGATCCCTTACAGCTTAGTTATTTAATGAAAAATAGCAATAAGGGATAGAAGCAATTTTATTTCTCACTCAGTTGGTAAAAATGGTAAAAAAATATTCATATAATATATTTTTTTCGTATATTTTTTTTTTTTTATAATATAGGAGTAGCAGACGAGCATGCATTCCACCTGATGGTAAGTGGCTACTGCCGCCCATGGACATCTATAATCAACCAAAGATAGGATTAGATATTCCTACCTGAGGTCGGCCACAGATGCGCCGCTGCCGACTAAGCTGGAACGCCTCGGAAAAGTCTGTCTCCCTTACCACACCCTTCAAACCGAAACACAGCAGCGCCTAACACTGTTATTATAAGTTAATAAGTGTGGAAATATTTTTGTAACCAAACACAAGTGACTCACAAATGAATAAATTGCGGAAATATAAAGGTAATTCCCAAGCTGTTACCAACGCATCACTATCGGTATATATAAACATTTAAGGTGAGGGTCACACACGCACTGATATGGAACGTTTTATGTGCCGCGAATAAGAATATAATTTTAACCGTTACTTAATGGAACTAAATTTAAAACGAACCTGTTATCGATCAGTTGCTAGTCAGAGAGAAAATACAAAGTTACAATGTTCTCTACTTGTCTAAAAAAACGTTAATTTTAACGATGTTGGTATAAAACTCAATATCGAACTTTATATAGGAAAATATAATTGTCGAGTAAAAAAAAGCCTACGATTATATTTTCCGTAACCATAACAAGTTAGGTAACGTTAAGTGTTCAGTTTTAACCATAAAGGAGGAGATCTCCATTTTTGGCAAAGGGAGATCTCCCGCCGGGCTAGGTGATCATGCCCGGGGAGGGGCCGTGCTTCGACAGTCTCAGTTCGGAGCTTGTATATATGCAAGATGTTTAGAAAACTTCGATAGCGTGATTCAGCAGCGCCATCTCTTGACGAGTAGCGGGAAGTCGCTACAGTTATCCATTAGGTATATTCACTATATTCAGATTGTTTTCCAATAACAAGTTTTGCTTTTACAAATATTTGTCGCGATTTATGTATGAGAGTCTTCTGATCGTAATAATTTTATAATACTTACTTTTATTTTGTAACATGCTACATTATAAAAAATGCTTAAAACGTTTATTTTCTATTATCGTGATGCTGCAATCTAAGAACTTCTACTTACTGCAAACTGTACCAAAAATTAGAATAGGATAGTTTCAAGGTGGTAGAACCCTTTGTGGTTCGACTCCGGCGGCACCACCGCCACACCTATTTCTACCTAATAACAGCAGTGTTAGGCGCTGCTGTGTTCCGGTTTGAAGGGTGTGGTAAGGGAGACAGACTGTTCCGAGGCGTTCCAGCTTAGTTCTCAGGGGTAGCGGCGCATCTGTGGCCGACCTCAGGTAGGAATATCTAATCCTATCTGGGGTAGATTACAGATGTCCAAGGGCGGCAGTAGCCACTTACCATCAGGTGGACTGCATGCTCGTCTGCTACTCTTATATTATGTAAAAAAGCAAGTAATAATAAATACTTACCCATGATAAAAATGCTTTCGTCATTTCACGAACCCATGACGCATTGCTGTGGCTCATGAAGCCGTGGACGATCATAACGGTCTTGCGTTTAGGGCTGAAGTCCACCCATTCGAGACCAAATTGGTTACCAGGAAACACCTGCGAGAAATATTTCCATATTTAAAATTTGAGACCACATGTGACCATGATCTATGCCCATATATGACAATATATGAGTCTGAGCATGTAAATGTGTTCAAAGGTGACCAAAGTATGTTTTATTCGAGTATTTTTCCTCTTAATAGTAATGCATAATGCTTCTATTTAACAAGCTATCAAACATACCTTATATGTACCATGTTGCCGGCTAAAAATGTTAAATAGAAATGCTCACATAAATGTTATTAAAGTGTATAATCTTTAACCAAGCTCTTTAAAAGATTTGCCAATAGTTAGAATTAAGAAGAAACTAAAAGACTGGCTTCTGGATAATAATTTTTATAGCCTTAGTGATTATTTTGACGCAACAACAAAATAATAATATTAATCATATATTCTATTGATATTTATAATGTATTTGAACTGGAATTATTAATAATGTTTAATCTAATGACATTCCCTAAATTATGCATTTTGACGATTCCTGTAAAATGTATATTTGACTTTGACATGTAACTTAATTAACGATGTAGTAATGATTGAACAAGATAGATAAATTTTGCACGCCCAATGTGGTAGAACATAATGTAGGTACTCATTATTATTTAAGTTCCTTTTAATACTATGTTCTAGCAAATAAATGATTTGATTTGATTTGATTTGAATATTAGTGAATGCGGAGGTGTGTGTATAGAAGACATGTTAACCTACATCGTGTAGAGATACCTTAACCATGAACCTATTTCTGTCCTACTGTTACACGCGAGTTCCTTTTAGATAACGGCACCGTTGTAATTTTTAGATATCTCGCAAGAAATAAGGTTTCCTTACGATATTTTCTTTCCTTCTTCACCTTACACATTTTCTATTTCGACCCTTGAAAACGCAACATGCATTACCCGTCAAACCATAGTAATCAATGTACCGCATGTCACAATGATAACAATGATTTGCTTAGCCGTATTACCTGAACTCTCTCGGGTTGGTTTCGTGAAGAGAAGTAGAAGTGTGTGTCGACGTCACTGGAAGAAGCTGGACGCATGTTCAATAAAAACTGTGCGAATGAGCCCAACCCGAAACAATCCACGACATCGGGAACGGGCAGGGACGTTGTGGCCTGAGAACAATTTAATGTATACGTCTTACAGTACTGTGGAAAAGCTCTCCATATATGTTTAACACGCTTTTATTAGCTTTGGTTGTATCTATGTATGTATGTGACGGAATCTTTAAGCTCAATGTTTATCAATTTCCACGAGTCTGATTAATTTGAAACTTTGCACACGTATCAAGGACCGATGACAATACAATAATTTGATAACAGTTTCCCATTATCCTTATTAGATTAATTAATTCCCCAATTTATAAGTTTGTCACAGACTAAAAAATTAAAAATAAATAATAGTTTAAATAATCTATAAAAACACGCATTTATTAATAATGAAATTAAAAATTAGAAAATAATTTAAGTTATTAAATAATAATTAGCAATAAAAGCGTGTTTTTATAGTTTTTAAAGTATTATTTATATTACAATACTAGTGGTGCCCGCGGCTTCGCCCGCATTTTAAAGAAATAATATGACATACATAAAACGGAAAGTTTGTACCTGCATTGGAATGACAGTGGTGCCATCTGTCGAAAATTGGTCTTACCAACTCCCAAACCCTCGTGGGCTCTTGGATAACAACCTTGCTAAAGATCACTTGATCAAATGCATAGTTTCCGATTCTAGTATAACTACTTACGAATTAAAAAATAATTAAAAAAACCTTTTCCCACGGACTAAATTGTGAATCTAAACCATTCTCAAGTCCCCTTGAACAAACACAACAAATTTCATCAAAATCAGTCCAGTCGTTTAGTAGGAGTTCAGTGACATACACACGCACATAAGAGACAAACGAGCGTGCGTTACAACTAATGATAAGATCGCTTATGCATCTCTAATTAACCCCAGGTAACATTACAGGTCAGCCACTGATACGTTGCTTTTGTCGTGGGGAAACCCTGCATGGGTTCCTCAGCTGCGGGGGTAGCGGAGAGGTTACGCCGGACTCCTATGGGCTAAGACTCCACCTAGTTTTATATACCTATATTTCCGCAAAGTAACAAATGATTCGTTTAAGTATGTGGATTGGTATATCATCAAATTTTGAAACATAGTATATTACATACAAGACGTATAGTACGTTATAATATACATAATTACGTACAAGAAATACAATATTGAAAGAATTTTGTATATTAAATACGTAGGTACCTATAGCTTTTTTATAACTTTTATGTAGATAATCGTATTTTTTTGATAATTATCTCTTTCCCTTTTTGTAACATAATATTTAATCCTGCCTAGAATTAATAATGCTTGTAATCGCGTTCATTTCTGAAGGTCTTTTTCATAGAAGCCATTCGTGATTTCTAGTAGTAATCACGACCATTATGTTCTATTCTTGGTTTCTCCTATCCTATGTCAGCTGTGTTGACTATTAACTAATCATATGGTACATAACTAGTAGTAGCAATATTTATCTTAATTTATGAGAAACGTGCTTCCTCAAACACGTGCACTGATATTTCATTGTATGTAAAAATATAATTTCATAGAAAAAAGTTAAAATCCGGCCAAGTGTGAGCTGAACTCTCGCATAGAGGGTTCCTTATAAAATAAAGCATAGGTTAAAGGACAGATTTAACTTTGTAGTACGATCGCTTGATGCGCTAATAATTTTGTAAAAGTAAATTATTTTTTGATATTAAACTACATCTTCAATTATTTACTATTTTCAGATTGTTTCTTATACGTGTTAACGTGCAATAAGACATTTCTTCTGACTAAATTTCATGATTTTATGTGAAGGGGAAGATAATAAAATTTAAATATTTTTTTCACAGCTGAAACTCCATAGACCTGAAAATCTTAATATATACAGGGTGAATCTCCATAAAGTGCACATATTGAAACAGGTAAAATTATACCGCATTTAGTCAACAAAAAAAAATAAAAAAAATAATAAAAATTTTTTTTTTTGGGTTTTCCCGACCTTTTGAAGTTTTTTTTTTGGAATTGTGCACCTAAAGTAAATAAATCGCTATAACTTTTGAACTAAATGAGTTATCATGTTCAAACAAAAATTACAATGAATGCCAATTATAGGCCGTACTGATCCATGAAAAAAAAACAAAAAAGTTTATCTTCCCAGAAAAAAATAGTCAGATTAGTGTGAAGAAAGCAATTTTTTTAGGTTAAATTTCAGTAAACGTGAATTTCCTCAAAATAATCTAGGCTTTTTATTTTATTTTTATTATGTAATGTAATTCTCCGTCGTATTAGCTTTCAAACACTAAAAAAAGCATGCTTCTAACTTAAGTATAACAAGTCACTCAAAGGTGACAGACTGTCGTAGTGATCTATCAATGCTCAGCCCAAACCACTGGACGGATCGGAAATTTGGCATGCAGGTAGATGTTATGACGTAGGCATCCGCTAAGAAAGGATTTTGATCAATTCTACCCCCAAGGGGATAAACTAGGGGATGAAAATATTACTTAGTAACGCGAGCGAAGCCGCGGGCAAAAGCTCGTGTAATATAAATTTAAATATGTTATACATCTACGCGTTACTTAGAAAAAGGTTCAATAGACAGACAAACACATGTCATACTTTTTCCTTCTGAAATACGGAACCTTAAAAGTGTCGAATATTAGATTACTCATTCCGTAAAACATTCAATAACGTCCTTTCATTATCTTCCTGAAATTCCCGTCCAAACGGTCTCGGTGACTAAAATTAGTAACACAGACAAACAGGAAAATACCTACATCATTATAAGGTTGTTTTTTGTGGCATTGGAGTATATATAATAATATTATTATCATAGTAACAAGCTTTTTAAACTGAAGTCAACATTTGCAATTGCAACTGAATTTTCAACCCTTCAAATCCTTAACCGATTGAGCTGAAATATTGCATACAAGACATGTTTCGTGCGGAAACTCCAAAATGGCGGACCAATTCTTTTATATGCACCTATAGATAAGTATAGATATCTCACCGCCTTGTAATTAAAGGAAGCCATTAAATGGCTTAAACGGCTGACAATTCTGCCAGCCATTTAATGGCTGCCATGGTGTAAATTACGCAGAACAATGCCGACATGCGCAGTTAAGTGGTGCAAAAACTTGAAATCGAAGAAAAAAATGCGGAGAAATATCGTTATATTCGTAAATTATCTAAAAACTACATTTTTTTAATATTTTTCAAACACGGAAATAGATGAGAGTGACCATTTCAAGTGTCAAAACTGGTAACATTTTATTGTTAGGAGTGAGTAATCTTTACTAATCTATGTATGCACCCCCATGATATGGTCATCAAATGGAAGTGTTTTTAAGGGATGCGAAAAAGCTTGTTTTAATATCGATTTATATTTAAATTTCAGACACTCACTTAAAATTTATTTGCACAGATCCTAAATTCCTGACTGCAAAAAATAAGTAGTATTTCATGTGCTATGATTATGTATATATATTATTTCTTTCTCAAAAAACATGGATAAGATTCCCTCTTCCATTATACGACATTTCTCTCAAAAGTTATTTTAAAGCCATCAATGTATTTTGAGAAAACAAGCTTCCTGGGGATAAAATAGGATGTCATAGCCAACATCAATAGAACTCGCGACGAACAGACGACAATTACATCCGCTCGCAGCTATATATACCTACATAATAGCAGTAGATAATCTATAACGCGGAAGGAAAATGCGTTATGCATTATAGTTAAAATAGCAGGACTACTAACAATGAAGTAAAAAGTTACATTTATGTTTTATACACATTTTTTACTGTAACAGCATAATGAACTGAAAATTCTATTACTCAGCAGTTTAGCACAGATTATTTTAGAAAAAACAGACGCGATATTCTGTTTAAAATATCGTTTGTATTATAATTTATTATTTGCTTTAAGGTAGTACTCTAGTAGTATATTATATGAAAATAGAATCACGTTGAATACTTAGTATTTTATACATTAATTTACTACTGAACTGGGCAGACGTTGTCTTGCCAAAAATACTATTTTTCCAAGCATTTAACTTTACATTCTTAGTAAGTACTCGTAAATTTGAAAGCGGAATTTTAAACGAAATATTTTAACAATCGTAAAACAAAATCAAATACCTCTACATCGGCGTAGTCCGCGTCAAATGCAGGAGACGGCGACGTTGTATTTACATTTTCCATTTCCAGAAAATCGTGGAGGTCTTCTGGACTGATGAGATTTTCCACTGCAAAGAACAATAACTATTTATAAAGTAATTCAATAAACATGAAAATGAAGATTACGTAACAGTGCAGAACATTACATATGAAATGCAAATAACGAAGAATATAATTGGCTTTTAAATCACTTAGCTATCTTTCTAGCCGACTAAAAGACAACTAACGATCGAACTTTGACGATTTTGTGCCTACTAAATAATGTTAATTTTCGATAGATTGATTATTGATAACTAACGTTACTCGTAGAGATGCGAGACGACGAATAAATCTGGAGCATAACAGCGATCAAAAAGCAATTAATTAAAATGCGACCATACGACAGAGGGATCGACTCTAAATTACTTTTTCCTGACATAGAAAGAAAGTCTTTTTCATCTTCACTCTCTGATCTCATTACTTATTATTTCCGATGACACCGTCGAAATTTCCTAGACCTTATTACAATGTAATCCCGTAATACAAAGTGCTTCCAACTTTTCCTATCAGAACACTTAGACATGGCTTACAATCACGGAGACATAGTGGTACGAAAACGAAAATATTGTCCTTAGCGAGTTTAGCAATAGAACATCTGAAGCATAGCGAAGCTATAGATTTTTTAAGAGTCCAAAAACAGTGACCTAGTGAAAGTAAAAATGTCGCTTGTCTCTAAAATGTTTTCTCTCTATTATATTAAATTTTATAATTATTTCGAAAAGTTCCGAATAAAGTAGTCTTTGAAAGTGGACGAAAAACACAAAAGTTCCATTTGAAGATCGTTGGTTTCGCATAATCTGAAATCAACCATAAGTGCAACTGCAGGAAATACGAAGTATTTTGTACTACTGACTCAAAACACGGTTCTTACCACAGTCTACTAATTTTTTTCGTTGATAAAATTCAAGTACATGGTAATTACCCGTTAACAGAAGGACAAGCAAGAATCATTATCCTAATTACAGGATACACCACACTAATTTTTATTTTATTAGCGCCACTCTATTCGTGGAAGTACTTTAGGAAGTAAAGCCTGTCATTTTCCTTCTGGTAATACAAAATTACACGATGAATCATTTAATGAAAGTTTATAAAGGGTAAATCCCTTTATTAACATTCTTCTCTCGTATCCTTGGTCTTATCAAAGGAGTTATTGAATTGTCAATCCAGTGTACATAAATCATGAAGAATCAAGAACAAGTAATGAGACTGTTTTACTTTCCGTGCAACAGAAAGTAAGCGATTAGGTACTTTGACAAAGCGATAAGTTTACGTAATGTATAAACTATTGAACAAATATATGATTATATGTGCGTGTATTTGTAGCTATAAACATGAAAACCATGCAATATAAATTGCGGTCTGCCTATAAGCAACATTTAGATACCGAGTACAGACAAACAAGCGCGAATACCTACGTGTTTGTTAATACATAGATTCAATAGGAATACTCCGTTCTCCGTTCGGTATCGGTTTTAAGGAGCGACTCAAACGATCATGAGTACGCATTCGTAATTGGTGTTTACATATTTCTCATAGTTTGGTAAGTTACTCAGTGGATTGTTCGCGAATATCTAAACGAGGCATTATACCGAGTATGCTATAAATTAAAATAGCCACATGCACCGCTATCTAGGTCAAATATTGCCAAGACAACCGATCAACATCCTAATGACCTTGGCACACTCAGTCGTGAAGTAATCTTGCAGTACCCCATTACCGTTCACGCGATACTATAGCTATTAATCAAACCTTTTATGTCACCTAATTAATATTCTTAGAATGCATCGTACAGAAAACTCGGTAGTTAGAAAAATGTTGAACAGTTGTTATTATTTTTGCTTCAAAGTCAGTTTTCAACTTTAAAAAGTTCGTGATAGCTCGCTATCGAGTGTTAAAGGTTGTGTAATAAATGTGATTTATGTTTGAATACTACATAAATAATTGTATATAAAGTGTTGTTTTCAAGTTTGATAGGGTTAAGGTAAGAATTAGAGATTGACGTTCAACATAATTTTATATCACATACTTAGGTAAATATAAAATGCTCTAGATATTTCTGTTAAAATAAGCTTAGTTAAAAATTGTTAAGTTTTAGAAAAGCTTGAACTCTATGTAAGCATTTATATTTTTATACATACCTAAATATTATATAACTTTTGTTAACGGTTAAGCATCTACTATTTTGACGTTTTCTAGAATGCAATTATTGTTGCACTTAGTTTGACGCTAATTAAGGTAATTAACTAATTAGCACTAGCTCTAATAAAAATATTATCATATACTCAACAATGGGCATAGATATCCAGAAAAATCCCCTGTAAATTAAGTGATTAATTTTAATGTGATTAATTAATCCTATGAATTAATCACTTAATCACAATCAGTGGATTTTCTTTCCTATTTAGTCTGCACGTGCAAGGGCTGCTGCATTGAAAATTATTTAAAACGCATATCGTGAGTACCCGTTACATAATAAAATGTCTCAATTCCGCGATAATTTTAGTCTAAAGTCAGTTTAACCGCCTTCAATTAAACGCACGCCAATGTTGCTTTTCTATCACTTAAAGACTTTTAAAATAAATTACATTAAGTAAGACTGAGAATTTATTAAAGACGACTTAGTAACGTTTATATTAAAAAGTAGATTAAGTGGGTCTATGAAAGGTGCCTGAGGCTCGATTATATTAATTTGTTGATTCAATAAAAAAATATATATTACCGAGTTATCTACGAGTGCCTAAGGTAATAATTTATATTTATCAAAAAGTCAAAAATATTGGTAATTGAAGTATAATATTTAGTGAAGAAACATAATCATTATGTATATTTTGGTTTTCCTAATACATATTTATATATGTGCTGTTTTCATTATTATTCGGGCTGCAAATTCTCTACATCCACCTAGGGTTGACTGGCAGAGAATGCCATCAGGCATTATGTTTGCCCTTTTGTACATTTCTTTTTAGGGGCATAGATAAGTACTAATCTATGTTTAGGGGTGATGCAATAAATTTTAAAATAAAATAAAAATTCTTACACTCATCTGTTGTACACAACATATCACGATAATCACCATCACTTGATTTTATAATCGTGACAACAATAATTAGGCTAATCGCAAACATTATTTTCATTTTCTTGACGAATATCTATTTCTAGCTTTATGTTCACGATTAAAAACTAAATTAAATGCTGACCGCATCAACACAAAAACTGCTTCGAGACGAAAATAATCGAAATAATAAAAAGCGCGCGAAAACGTCTGCACCCTCTCAGTGACAGCGTTCACAATAAAATAAATTAGCAGTCACGAACAATAAATACTGTAAACAAAACAGAACGCTGACAATGATGACGCTTTAAATATTTCTGCTACGGATATCGTCAGGAAGTCACCTCATATCATAATGATTCGCCAACCAATTCATTTATACCATCGACATAAACTACTTTGTTGTTAATCGCAAAGCCAGTTTTTCCGTTCGCAGCTTCCGTCTGTTTCAAGTTCGTCCTATCATATCGCCTAAAGCAGAGGTCGGCAAACTGCCTCTCGCGGGCCAGATGCGGCTCTTTCAATGTGAAGCTCTTTAGTTCCATGCGCAAATATGATCAATTGTATGTTTTTGAACTACTAGTTAGTATTGTTAGTACCAATCTATGGTTGTATGATTTTTTTTAATTACTTTTAATTTTTTACTTAAATAAAATAATTATTTAACAATAGGACCATATAATATATATTTTGTTTTGAATAAACCCTACTTATGTATGAATATGTTTCTTAACCCTATACTTGACATTGTGCACTTAAATGCACATTAGAATCAGATATTTTTTTTCGGATAATGCGACATCGAATCTTACTAATAATAACTGAAAGCGAATTAGCAAACGTTTCTTTATGTCAGAAAATGAAATCAATATCTGTCTCGTTCACACATTGTAAATGGTAAACAAAATAGCGAGCCGTCATTCAGCGCCTGCGCAACGCTCTCTAAGAATCTTATTTTATCTGAATGAAATTAAGTTATATGTACGAAATTTATATAATCTTACTTTCTGCAAGCTTTATGCAATGTTTTGGTGATATTTTTTTGAGATATAATGTTTTGAATATATAGTAATTCATTACTTTTGTTATGTGTGCATTAAAATGCACACTGCCAACGACATACAATATTACTGTTTGTCAATATTGTGTCTTTAAATGCACACTGCCAACTTTGCTACTATATACTAAGGTTCTGCACACAAGGTAGGGTGTTGGGTGAACAATGTTCAGACAGAGTTTTTTTTTATAATTCATGACTGAAATTAATATTTCCCCGTTTCCACTAAATTCCCAGTCCTTAGCTTGCAATATTTTTTTCAGATGACTGGTGGCCGAAAAATTCTAGCTTTGGTGTCTAAATTGCGTAATTAAATCGGATGTAGAATCCAGCAAATCCCTAGAAAGATGAATTCCAGATGTCTAGGTCTCATAAAGACGTCCCTGAACTCAAGTCCTGTCCAATCAATAGCGTCTTCTGTCAAAAATGTAAACATCTCCAATAATGATGATTCCAGAACATCTGCAATATCAATCCCAGATAAGACCAAATTCCCAGTTGAGGTCGGCTATAGATGCGCCACTATCCCTGAAGACTAAGCTGGAATGCCTCAGAAAAGTATATCTTCTTACCACATCCTTCAAACAAGTGGAATAGAGTCCAATCATATGCTCAAATTTAATACAACATTCTAACGGAAACATGGATGCAGGTCTAAACAGACAAGTCGCTTTATAGCGTACAAATGTGATAGGCCATTGTTAGTATTGTCCTCACAGATCCTGGACATCTTCGTTTGTAATTCCTGGTTGCTGTTTCGTCATGGGAACAGTGGTAAACAAAAATTATTGCCACTCAAAAAGTTTCGAGTCGCTTTATGTGGGAACTGTGTTTTTTTTGGGAGGAGGTCTTCTAATCTCTCAACTCAACTAAAATATCTCAAAACTTGTTGACATGTCATAACTTCCGAGACTTTTATCTTTAGTATTTTCAAAATGGATGATATTTTTTATATTTTTTAAATATTTCTTAGTTTAGTGAGTACTTGGCGGTGTGCACTTAAAGACACATATTTTTTTTCTCGTGAACCTGGCAGTGTGCACTTAAAGACACATACTATATTCTGAAAACTGAAATTCAAAGATTTTTTATTTTATTTTTCCTAATATCCTTATAACCCAATTAACGCAGGGAAGTAGCAAATAGTACATTACAATACGAGGACGAAAAATTTTTTTCTGACAAGTGTGAGTTTGCAGGCCGAGCCGCAGGCGAGGACTGCAATCACACGAGTCAGAAAAACATTTTTCGTCCGCGTGTTGTATAAAATTTTATATTACGGGGTCGGAAATGGGGGTTTTGCGCACGCGAAGCGTGCGTAAAACGTCCATTTACGCACGCCGTGATATAAAGTATATTTTTTTTAGGATAAAATTCTCTACCAAGTATAGGGTTAAAAAAACATTTTTATGCAATTACTATCTATGTATTGTTGGCGACAAAATCATTTTGTGGCTCCTTAAAAATGTAAATGTAAATGTAAATTGTAATTTTTGGCTCTTCCGACTGAAAAGGTTGCCGAGCCCTAAATTTAATAAATAATAATTTCAATAGATATCATGATAATGCCTAAAGGCATGATGTTATAAAAAACGAATATAAGTAAAATAACGCAAACAATATAAACATAATTTAATTAAGATTATTAAGAACGAAATACCAACCCAGATATTGCTATAATATAAAATTATGTACATTATTTCCTAACAAGTCAGAGGATATATATCTGGAGGCACGGCAGTGCCTCCGCCAAGTCGAGCCAAAGCCAAAAAAAGCGGTTCCGTTTATCAAACAAAACAATATTTGCAAGAAAAATTGCCATCTAAGAAGACAAAACTGAAATACTGTTTTATTGAAGAATCTGTACAAATAAATAAAATTGAAATTGAGTGTCCGTTTGTAATGTCAAAAATTCAAATAACAGGTTTTTTTAATTGTATACGAATATACAATATAAATAAAACAAAAAAAAATCAAATGTTTGTGTGTCTTTTTGTACTAGCTAATCTCCGGAATGAAAATGATGTGATGAGGAGTAAATTACACTACTTTTAGAAGAAGTACTAGATTGGGGTTTTGCAAAAAAAAGTTAAATCCCTGTAATCACACAATTTATTTTGACTTTTATCGCCGGTGAATCCGCGGGGCACAACTCGCACTTTAAATATTAATGAAATGCTGGTAATAATATAATTAAAGGTAATTAAAGACCCCCTCTGTGGTTCGAATCCGGTGGCACCACCGACCCACCTGTTTTTACCTAATAAAGCATTCCAGCTTAGTCCTCAGGCGTAGCGGCGCATTTGTGGCAGACCTCAGGTAGGAAACTAATCTTATCTAGGTTTGATTACAGATATCTATGGGCGGTAATAGCCACTTACCATCAGATGGACTGCATACTTTTCTGCTACTTTTAAATTATAAAAAAATCTCCCCCTTAAAATATAAATATTTTAAAAATTATTACAATTTTTTTAAAAGATTTTATTTTATAATAAATTAATTTTACAACACTTATTTATTTTACAATAGCTGATTTACAAAAAAAAATGTTACAAGTAATAAAACAATAATTCTACCATGATATTTCAAATTTGGTAGAAATTTTACTTTTCAGATGGTAATAATGGTAGAAAATGAGGCGCTGTTATTGGTTGACAAATTAAACCGTTTTAAATTTCAATACAACTGCCATGCGACTGGCTTCAAGTACAATTCAAACATTTGCCGTTTGAATCTCCTTTGTGAATTTATCAACAATCTTTTGATAATTTTGCTGTTAAATATTAACGTTTTATTTGACTTTTATCTTTATTTTTAAGCTTATTTATAATGACGTCGATCAAAGAAGACGAAAAGAAAGAAATCCCAGAAATTATACATGATCCCCAAACAAACAGAACGTATCAAAGACTGAGGTTTTTCGGAAAGGTTAGTGTTTATTTTACATCATTTTTATAACTGTAATTAGTTAAAATAACATAAGTGAAACGTAGTGGATCTATTTTCGTAATGCATACGTATCTTAATTTATTTCTCAGAGTAGTGAAGTTGTCATTGTTTAGCATCACATCTGTTAAGTCTTTTTTAGTTAAAGCCTTTGAAATTAAGTGTTTAATTAATAATAAATATTAGAATGATGTTCTTTATAGTAGAATGAATTTATGTGTTTATTTTACGCATAGTATATTTCCATACAGTTACCGAAATTACCGTTAATTTTCTAACATCGTACTGATAACAGTTGTGGCGCCTTACGATAATTATTAATGATTTTTCACTAATGTTAAAGTTCTAATTCGTTTGTGATAAAATAATGGTGCTGTTTTTATTGTCTTGAAAAAACCAAGCACCTACTTAAATTTTAAATTTGAAGCAACTGATACAAGTGAGTTAACGACCTGTGCATATTAAATAGAACAAGTTAATTACTCGTTATTTTATACTTATATTACTAAAACAAACCACAACTAGACCACAAACTCAACTTCCATGTGTGGTGATATGGTGGTGATGATGATTGCCGTTTTGCAACAGGATTTTCATTCATCAATATAGGTTTTCATTAAAAAGGATAGATTGGACTGTACACACAACTAATTCCTGTTTACTAACTTAGCCTACACATTCTGTTATAGCATCAGTCAAATGTCATATGGATATATTACAGGACACATATTTAGTAAAATTTATATAGCAATCTAAATATGGACATCCGTTATTAACATCACGTAGGATAGTAGTACTACAAAATGTTGGTTATCGATGTATTGATTTTGGTAATAGAAGTTATTGACAACTGTAGGGGAATCATGGTCAAATTTACTTCGGCCTTACAACCAATGTTATGTACCTTGTAAAATATGCTAACTTTTCAGGTATTCTAACAGTTAGTCTTAAAGATTAAAGCCAAAGTTCTACACTTACTTCTTGAATAATAGTATGCATTGCATCAGTCTGTATTTAATCAGCTGAATGGCATACCTCCTACTTTTATCACAAGACATGCATAAACAATTATAGTGTAACTAAATGTGCATACCTTTATGCTAACATTGTTATTAATAAACATCCGCAATAAAAATGTACACCAAAGCATTTATGACATTTTAGGGCGGCTTTGCAAAATGTTACGAGATCCAGGACATAGCCAGCAACCAGGTGTATGCCGGCAAAATAGTATCCAAGAAGCTGATGGTAAAGTCCAGCCAGAAGGAGAAGATGGTGCAGGAGATCTCCATTCACCGCTCCCTGCTGCACAAGCATGTGGTCGGCTTCCACAGCTTCTTCGAGGATTCACTTAATATTTATATTATCCTCGAACTGTGCAAGAGACGGGTAAGAAAACAGATTTCACTTTTCTCTTACAGTACTAAAACTCATATATTCATTTACTTATAAACTGTTAATCTTATGTATTCATTGAAAAAGTTTGTCAAACACATAAGCAATTGTCCAAAACATGTAAAATGTTTTTTTTTAATTAAAGTTTTACTATTTGCAAATAATTATACTCATTTAAATATATGCTTAATTTGCATAATATGATGTGAATATTTTAGTCCAATGTAGTGGTAAAGCATCTGGGATTGACTTCAGGGGTAGGACTGTATGGATTTGATCATAGAATTCTACAGGTGGTTACCGTCAGGTGGACTGCTAGCCTTAATAGTAAAAGTATTCCTCGATATCCTAAATCATTTCTCCTAATGTAAGATATTATTCTTTTAGTCTATGATGGAGTTGCACAAGCGTAGAAAAGCCATTACCGAGCCGGAGACAAGGTTCTACATGCACCAGATTTTGCTGGGCGTGCAGTATCTGCACAGCAAGCGCATCATTCACAGGGATCTTAAGCTCGGCAACCTTTTCCTTGATGATGACCTTCATGTGAAAATTGGGGACTTTGGCCTCGCAGCCAAAATTGAATTTGAAGGTAACATGGACTGATACAAAAACACACATTAAGTTAGAAACATATATTTAGTCACTTACTCAAAAAAGAAAAGTAAATTTAGTTTTAAGTGGTGTAATAAAATAAATGTAGTTTATGTTTTCTCTTATCAATCGAATTAAAAGTAGTAGTAGTAATTTCTTATCTTACAGAAAATACCGTGAATTTAAAATGGGTAGAAACTATTATGTAATGCTATGTACACCATAGAAAATTTTAACACAATTAGATTAGTATTTCAATTCGTGTATGTTTTTAATTTTTTTTATCAGTAAAAACTTAAAATATTGTGCGATGCAATGTGGCACTCCAATTTTTAAAATAGGCCAGTGCTCTTTAATGGGAGCACAAAATGTTGTCTTAAAAGTAAAACAAAATGTATCATTTATTACAAAATATTCATTGACATCATTGTAAGGATAAATTTAAGTTACAATCAAATGTTTTCTAAAAGGAGAGAGAAAAAAGACTTTATGCGGCACTCCCAACTACATTGCGCCCGAGATCCTGACGAAACAAGGGCACTCGTTTGAGGTGGACATATGGAGCTTGGGCTGCATCATGTACACGCTGCTCGTAGGGAAGCCACCCTTCGAGACCTCCACTCTCAGAGACACGTACAAGAGAATAAAGCAGTGTGAATATAGGTGAATTATATTTCTTAGTCTTGTGTTTGTACTAATAGATATTTTATCTTATAAATCAGCTTAGAGTTAATTTCATAGAAATTGGCAACATTTATATTATTAAGAGTTGATTACAGATGTTTAAGACCTGGAATAAAAGACCTACATTCCATGGAATTTTAATTTCAGCAAAAAAATACAATAAATAAAAAATATGTACTGCAAAATGATAATGCTAATAAAACATAGAAAAATTTGCGACAGGAACAATATTTGTACAATTTATTACAAAACATAATCAATACAAGAAGAATATTTTATTATTAATAACATATCTACAATTTTATTTCACACATAGCCAGGGGTTGTACCTTGCACTGCAGGTTTGTTTCACGGGCCCCTTGCACAAGTTTGGTGCTCGGTACACGGAGGCAGTTATCAACGATAATACTCTCAAACAAGAATACAGGTTAATTCAATGTGATATGGTGATGGTATAAACCACCAAGCTTCTGTCGTGTTGCAAATATTGATCATTCATCATAATGTGATGGGTGTTATGTGAAATTAATGTTTGTGTGATTATCTTAAGTTAATTTGGTGGAATGTTTTGTTTAATTGAATCATGCCTTCATATGTGACTGACATCAATTGAAATTCATTAAATTTGTGTTTACTAGATGCTCTCTGTGCCACATGTATAAAAGATTTGAAATGATCAGAAATCCAAATGTGTGGTATGTGTGTTGTGTAGTCTTCCCTCAGTATGAATTTAACTAGAGAGGACTGAAGCTCTAAAGAAAATTATGGTGATTTTCCAGATGTGTTGCTGTAGGGTTTTTTGCTAACAATGTTTACCATCTTTGTCAAAAGAATTAAGTTTTGAATGAAAACCCCAACTTAAATTCATAAGTCATTTTAAATTATCGTAAGTTATGAAAAATGTTAAGCAAAGTAACTTTTTAACACAGGACAATAATATAAATGATAACAAACTAAATGTCACCTAATATTTTTACATATAATAAGGTCATAATTTCTCTTTCATTTCTCTGCTAATAGACTGACAAAAGAACAACTTCTAATGAGAATAACTCAGTCTAAAAGTTAACTCTTAATAACAATAATAAGACAGGTTTACCTGACAGGTTTAATACTTTGCTGACCTACGGATAATAATAAAAAGTAGTCAGGAACTTCCTGATTAATATATTCTATACTACCCAGGATCCCGTCGACCCTCCGCAAGCCGGCGTCGTCGATGATCATCCTGCAGCTGCAGTCGGAGCCGGCGCTCCGGCCGTCGGTGGACAAACTGCTGAAGCACGAGTTCTTCTCGTCGGGCATCATGCCGGCCGCGCTGCCCGTGTCCTGCCTCACCACCGCGCCGAGGACGGACCAGCTCGAGGGGCTCTCGCTGCAACGACGCCC
Source organism: Epargyreus clarus (assembly GCF_041222505.1). NCBI lineage: Eukaryota > Metazoa > Arthropoda > Insecta > Lepidoptera > Hesperiidae > Epargyreus > Epargyreus clarus. The sequence goes on along the minus strand of NW_027332222.1, from coordinate 5,310,241 downwards.
GCTCATCGAGGTCAACGGCAACGGTGAGATATGGAAATTTTTGGTGTACATTGAACAGTAGAAACCTTTGTGATACAATTCACAATTGTCACATCTATTTTTGTATAATAATCAGCAGTGTTAAGCACTGCTGTGGTCTGCTTTGAAGGTTGTGGTAAAGACGACAAACTTATGCTAGATGCTCCAAGATAAGAAGATGAACAAAAATAATGCGCTAACATCAGTTTCGTGATAGACAGACAGACTAATAAGTACAGGATGCATTTATTTGTCATCTGCATTTTCAATTTTATGACACTAATTCTCAAAATGTTGTTTATAAACTTTTCCATAGCAGATAAAAACACTAAGGTTCAGCAATCTCATACTGGGCTTAAGTAAAATAAAACGAAAATCTTAATGTCACCATTCTATTGCTAAGCATTCGTGTATGTAATGTCCTCACAGACAACGTGATGGCAGTGGAGTCGCCGGTGAAGCGCCCGGCGAGCGCCGCCCAGCCGCGCGCCGTGGAGCCCACGTCGCACCGCCAGAACATACTGGCGCTGAGGGATCAACTCGCGGCACTGCTTAAGAGCAAGGTATAACATATGGATAGAACCTGGTAGAACCCTTTGTGGTTCGACTCCGGCGGCACCACCGCCTCTCCTATTTCTGCCATATAATAGCAGTCTTAAGCGCTGCTGTGTTCTGGTTTGAAGGGTGTGCTAAGGGAGACATAGAAGGGTGTGCTAAGGAAGGCGTTCCACTAGCTAGCCAGCCACACTAGGGGCTAACTGCACGGATTTTCCAGATTAATAGTCTGTGATTGTACGCAGTTAACCGCCAGTGTGTAGACGGTTTAAGTATGCAACATCGCACTGCCCATCAACTGTAGATTAAATCAGTCTGTTTCTCGTAAGTCGTGCTTTACATAAGAATTGCAGTTTTTGGCATCCACGCATACTAATAAAAGCACATTCCACCAGCTTTTACTGGTCAGAATGAGCACAAATGAATAAAACTATCTGTTCTAACAGTGAAAGAATACCATGAGGAAATGTTCATGCCTAAGAGTTTACAACAAGTCCTCAAATAGGTATTTAACTCCACGAAATATCACTTTACACATCATCATCAACATTAATGTCTAACTAACTGCTGGGCACGGGTCTCCTCTCAGAATGAGAAGGATACTTCACTTAACACACATGCCTATATTCTTATCTTCAAAGGGCTAATGATGTATATTGTCTCCAGTTAAAATGTCGCCGCGAGTGCCTGACGGACGAGCTGAGCGACCCGGCGGCGCAACCGCTGGTGTGGGTCGGCAAGTGGGTGGACTACAGCGACAAGTACGGCTTCGGCTACCAGCTCTGCGACGAGAGTGTCGGCGTCATGTTCAACGACACCACCAAGCTGATCATGCTCGCTAATGGATTGTGAGTTGAATTTTATTGAGTTGTGTAGTGGTTCGGGGGTCGAACGACGTAAAGTACCTTTGGGTTTAAAACACTTTTTACTTTTTGATAATAATTATAATAGTGAAAAAGTGCAAGATACCCTTTTTATCAATTTTTGGGATCTCTTTTTACATGACATCGAAAAACTATTTAGCGGGGAATTAAACACTCCCAAGTATTTATATTATTTACTTGTTATATAGTAAGGTAAAAAGTGAATTAAACAAATAAAAAAAAATATGCTCATTCCCTGTTTTATAGAAACTGGATCTGACCATATCGCAAACCATGGGGTACAAGTAATATTCAATCAACTCTTTAAACCCAAAGAAATTAGAATCTACACTCAACGGAATTTATTTGTATTTTGTGTTATTTAATTTTTACGACGTTATGTGTCATAAGTTTACTGATATTTATATATTTATAGTCCGCGCCAAACTTCTAGTCCGGTCCGAAGTTGTTGTGCGCACGTTTTCATAGCATGTACTCCGTAACGTAAGGGCATACTAACGCAGCTATGTACCCGTGGGCGAGAGCGGGCAGCAGAGGGTGCCGGGAGGGTCCCACGTTGTCTTCATTCCGCAATTTACTTTTGCGTTGCGACTTGTTTCTATATTCGGAGCGAACTAGCAGTTTGGCGCGGACTCTACCAATTACCAATTTTATGGAACACCATGATTATTACAGGAACGTGCATTACATCAATCGACAGGGCCAGGAGCAGTACATGACTATGCGCGAATATCCACAAGAGCTGGACAAGAAAATGAAACTGCTTACATACTTCAGAAGATACATGACTGAACATCTTATGAAAGCTGGTAAGGTCATGAGACATAAAGAACAATGTAAAATATGTTCACGATTTGTAGCCAAGAGCATTAAATGAAGGCTGGGCAGAGAGCAAGTATGGAGATTATTTTATCTTTTTGACTTCCTTCTTTAGCCCCGTACAGAATAGTTACGTGTATCATTAGTTGTCACGCTGCTTACGTCCGCACGATGGCCAAACATCGACAGACCGTTACAAATTCAAACGAGCGGATAGTGTTTGGCTCTGTATAGTTTTGCAAATGCTTAAAGCTGATTCAATGGAGTGTTGGTTATTTTATAGCAAATCAAAGGGAATCTGCCGCGAGCCCTTGCGACGCGTCCACAACGACACATGTTTGTGCATTTGAGTTGCCGGAAGTGTCAGCATAGAAAATTTTGTATCTTCTTTCACTCCCACAATCTGTTACGTAATTGATGATTATGTAATATGTTACTTCAATACTAATTAATTCGCAGGAGCGTCAGTGCCGGTACGCGAGAGTGATGGGTTGTCGCGGTTGCCGCATCTTCACCAGTGGTTCAGAACCACACTTGCCGTTATTATGTACCTGACTAATGGAACTTTACAGGTAAACTTCAAACATATAATGAGAATTGAGAAGCTGAACTTGTGTATAAATAATATGAATACAATGTGGATGCCTGCTCTGTGCACTGTAATGTTCTAATTTTAACATCTCTAATATATTCTCATGTTGTTCACAGATAAATTTCCAGGACCACACAAAGATTATACTGTGTCCACTCATGCAAGCAGTCACTTACATAGATGTAGAGAAGAATTTCAGAACATTCCGTTTCAACACAATCGAGGAGTACGGCTGTGATAAGAAATTGTACACTAATCTCACATATGCACTCGAAAAACTTAATAGCGTACTAGCAAATGAACTATGCTAGTCCAAAGTGTTAGTGACTTAATAGTGTGTAACAATTGATTAAATGAATTTGATGCCCAATCTCCTACTGGCATATAATATGAAGGATTAGTGCTTTATATTTTTACTGCACTACAAGTAAATTTATCTTAGTAAAATGTTGTAACAATAATATTATTATGTAATCACTTCTCATTATTTCAAGTTACACTGGATCTTGGTTTTCGTTTTTTTTTTTTTTGTTATTTAAAGCCTTTTATTTATTTTTAAAGAATGTTTCATCTAAACTATTTCGTACATCGATAATTAATTGTTCGCCTTTCTAGATAGATTTTGGTTGCGAATTTTTACTTGAAATTTTAAGATATCAATCTTATCTCTGCAACCATAAATTGTTTTATGAATTTATGTTATCATATCGTAAGTCGCGGTTGTCTTTGCGTGCCTTCTTGTTAATTAAGTTATTTGATAAGTGAAATTTTAGTTGCGAGCTAGTACATGACCATTTTATCCATAGTTAATGTTGTGTTGCACCATGACTGAGGGGGCCAGGTGCGGGCGGTTATGTGAACATTTCGAACTTTTTATTTAGTTTTATATAACTTGTTTTTATAACAATTATTTCGGTTCTTTAGTTACGTATATCGACATTTTTTCTTTAGACGCCTTTCCTCTGTATTTTTTTAGATTTAGTCAAATTCGTTTAACATGTAACAGAACTTCACATGTGGGATTTACGAAAGAAATCAAATTATAAGATTATCAGTAAGTCAGTATTATGTAAATTGAATGCTCTAGAAGCACCACGAATATGTTACTCGGAGGTTTCTCAGAGGTCTGTTACCTCATATGTAATCTAATATTTGACAATAAAGTTGATAGTATAGATTAGAAACTGCATTTTTATTTTAATATCAAATTTATTTTACACCCTCAACTTGATAAAAATATAATAACTTAAATGGGGTAGGTATGATAAAGTTCATCTTTGGCTGTGACCAATTTAAGGATGATGATATACATAAATAAACTTTACAAAGACATCAATCTGTACTGAACAAAAAGCACTAGTTTATAACAAAACCAAGTACAGTTTTTAATTGATTTTTAATAATTATTTTAATTTACGTTAAATATCAATGATATCAAAACATATATACTAAATTGTCTTTTAGTTAATATAGTTGCTGATCTTGATGTTTGTTTTAGAATAAACACACAAACCTAGCATGCTTATGTAAATCTTAAGCGCAGTTAGACACGACAACATTTCGCTGTTATAGTAGTGATACAATCACAAAAAGACAGCAATATAGTCGCATTATCTCCTGCTTCAAATGTTGCGTGAAAAAGTAGCGCCATGACGCAGACATGCATTCACAAAATGCTCTATTAAATTTCTGCAATTAAATTGGTGTGTAACCGCACTAAGATAATTAAAAAAGTGAAGGATTCTTCCTACACTTACAGTTTTTATCACATTCAACATTTACAGTTAATTACAGTAATGCCACCACTGCTTCATTTAAATTGTGCAAATAAATGACTAAGGTTTGCTACTGTTCATAGTTCTTCATGTATGGCATGTTTCTGCTGATGGGGTAGCATGTCGCTTGGGTGTATAAAGAGTCCCTCTTGCACCAGCCACTCTGAATAGGAACCATATTGTGAAGAGATGCCAACTATCTCTCCCTGACCACTGATAGGCCGACCGAAGGTGCGCCCTGAACCAGCCAAGTATCTGAAAAATAATAGTATAAATAAATGCTTCATGCTCCATTGCTTAACAATTTATTATTTATCCAATGTCATTATCCACAGTCCATCATCTAGTTTTAAGGGCGTGCGTTAAAGTTGGTGTGTGTGTATGGACATTCGTTCTATAAAGCTTCATATGGGCGGCGGGCCATAAAAACCAGTCGCCCGCGCGCTTATCGCGCTGCTCATTGAATTTATTTTTTAATATAAATAGATGAGCCTGCACGGACAACAGTTTATTATATGTAAACAAAGAGCTCGGTAGTGTAAAGCAAGTGTCCATAATATGATCAATATCAACTAAAAGTTCATCCCTAAATTACTCTACTGGTTGCCATTTCACAATATACTAACATGCAGCATACTTTACTCATGCCCAAATTAATTGGATTTATTGAGTTAAAGTACATTAGGATTACAAAATTTCACCATAATTACAATACATTAGGGACTACAAACTTTACTTACGCAGATGTATCCACATGTCTCAACTTCACAGGGGTGTCTCTCCTCCAGAAGTCATTATTACAGACCACAGTCCAGTTATCCCCACTGTCTCCCTCACCATCCTCATCACCGTAGCAGGAAACCTCCTGGTTGCCGGATAGAGGTGACGAGAAATAGTGTGAGTGGAGGTTCTTCTTTGTTGCTACATGCTGTAGCCGGATGTTAGTGTTGCATTTTATGGGTTCCCTGGAATTTTGAACAAAATATCATTCAAACAAATAAAACAGCATTTTAAATTGTTTTACTATGCTTAACTTCTTACATATTCACCATATTATTTTATAAATTTGTATAAATAAATCATTTTTTATCAAAGGTAAGCATTTCCTTTTTTCAAAGAGACCTTTATCAAAAATGTAAAAGCAGCATACCCTCGCTTGCAAGTTTCACCCGCCACGGGCCGCACCAGCCAGTGGCTGTTGTTGTCGTCGGTGACCTCCACCGCCGTCACGGACTGCTGGCCAGACCCTGAGCCGTACTTCACGTCGTGCGAGTGTAATCTTAGCCGCAAATCCGTGTTCATTAATTTTAAAATTGTGCCGCATGATACGAATTGCGCCTTGGAACCTGTAAAACAAAATCAGTATCCACATAAATTAAATCAGAAGATTAATATACCAACTCAGTGATGATTTCCACTCATAACATAAGGCCACGTAATTGTTAGCGGCTGGGGTGGTGTGCGATAAACAGAATAGACATCTTAACCAAAATATTCGTGAAGTATGACATTTTAACAGTCAAGAAACTACATACCTTCAGATATTTGAATTAAGCCTATTAAAATTAAAATAACAAGTACGGGAAATGCCGCGGAAACAATGAAAATCTTTGAAAAAGCCATTTTCCGCCCCACTTCAGCACTTCGTCAATGACAGACATAGACTGACAACTTGACAAGACAACCCAATGACAAGTGACACTGAAATCGATGAATAACATCGACAAAGAAAACACGGCATTATCCTTTCTTTACTCCGATTTGCTCCACGCAAATATTTTTTTTGTAATTCGCAAAATGACCATTTCTTATTCAATTATACAAATATCTACTGTAATATATCATTATTTTAATTCAATAGTTTTATACGTGACATATTCAAGGTGCAGATATTTTATCAGTCTACAAGTGTCAAATATGCCAAAGTCAACTGTCAAATTAGAGTTCCAAATGGTCCGATCGACTTTAAAAGAATAAACGAGATTAAGCAATTCTTTTACATGACAAATGAAAAATAAAGGATAGCAGTTTGCTTCTATTACTCCTTTACTTTGTTACTGAATTGATTTCATCCCAGTCATTGTCCATATTTTGTACACAAAATGGACAATAGCAATACTCCAGTCAATACCAGTAAAGGTAAGCAATAAATATTCAATGTTTTTGATGCCATACATTAGGTGGTGAATTACAGAAATCGTAAATTATCTTTTATTTTTAGTACCATTCGATCCTGGCTGGAACGATCCACCGAAATTGGCGTACAACGCGCAACAGACAACACCAAACCGACCGCGTAACTTTTTAAATAAACGCGTTGCCTTTCCTTTATCGGGGGCTGGCAGCAGCCCTGCACCTCTGCCGGTCAACTTACCACCCATGCCCTCTTCAATATTGCCTCCTCCCCCCATTCCTACCAAACCTTTAGAAGAAGAAATTCAGATAGACAGTGAAAGTACCTTGAAGGAAGTGAAAGCCATATTTTTGGAGCGTGTGGACAGCAGTGATGGACTGGGCACGAAAGCCAACGACATAAAGAGAAGACTAGAGGTAATGGAGGACATGTGGAACAATGAGAAGATAAATAAACAAATCCAGGTTCAAATGCGAGACCTGGCTCATGGTACGTATGTTTTATTTTTACCTTTAGAGTCAATTAAATAAAGTAATAATAAATCCACAGTTAAAAAAAATAAACTCAGAATTCTTTGTCTCATACAACAATTATTTCTCAATCTAAATTACCTTAATGAGTTAAATGATGCAACTTTTACAACACTTTCTGTATTGCAACACTACAGTTATATTACTATAATGAAACGGTAATTTTTAATTAACTACCTTGAAATAAAAAAATAGTAAGCTGTACACCTAATTCAAATGAGGCAAACACATTCTTCATAATGTATAAATGAGAAAAATGTACAAATGCTACAATTTTGGTGAGCAACCCACATTGTATCAATATCAAGTTATAAACTCATTACCGGCAGTATGCTAATAGATTGTTTTGAATTTCAGCTATAAAAGAAGAAAATTATAGTAAAGCAGATGATATTCACAAAGCACTGATGGTGAACCATGTCAGTGCAGTCTGCACCTGGATGCCAGGAGTGAAACAACTAATATATCACTGTCTTGCTCGCTCTGAACTACTGGCTATTGATAAGGAATAAATCATACTAGTGGTATGACCATGATGACAAAATAATATTTCTGCAATGTTTATTGATAACACAGGCTTCTTTAAATGTAGCAAACAAATAAATATCACATTCTAAACTCATAGCCCCACATTGAGATTCCATATTTTGGGTGCTATGGACACATATACAAATACTTGGGTGCTTATACCCAAATGTAAAACGGAAATCTTAATTCATTATTTAGGTATCTGTCTGGCTAGACATTGAACCCAAAATCCACTGTGTGTCAGACAGATAACTGTTTCTCCAAGCGGGTTGACAACACAAAAAAAAAGTCAACAATCACCAATTTATACACAGATATGTGTAATAGATTTATATTATAAGGAATATTCCTAAGCGCATAATCTTTATAATAAAGATTGATATATCTTTGCTTTTTTATGTTTGCAAATAAACTTACTACATAAAATACTATTAATAGAAAATTATATGTTAAGGATAAATGTTGTGTTAAAGTAATTTGATGACAAAAAGTTCAAATGTGTATTTTAGGTACAAAAAAGTGTATTGAAGTATGTATATTGATTGTAATTATGTAAATATGCTAATATAAGTAAAGGAATTCGTAAAAATGAAATAACAGTATTATTTCACATCTTTTTATTATCTTTTTCTGTATTTAACTGTCAAAATATGAATGTTCTGTAGTAATACTTGAGGTAATACATATGAATTTTTATATCAGAACATGTTTTCAAATAAATCACATTCAAAAAGTGGTTAAAACCTTATTATCTACTTACAATGTTATTTAAAATATATATTCCTCTTATTACTAAACTTGGGCACTACTCCCAGCTAGAGGATCTAGCCCTCTATAAACAAGTAATGCCAAAAAAAAAAAGAATTTAAGACACATTGAGATTTTAATATACATCTAGATACTTATTTACAAATCTAGAAAGTAGAGTAATATAGTCAGAACCATAGTCATACAATAATTAAAAAGTTATTACAAGAATAAATTGTTTAAAATTCAGTTTATAAACATGCAGGAAGCATGGGACATTCCTTTTGTACATTACAAACAAAAACTTTCCTTTTGTATCACACTACAAATAGACAAATAATTAATAGTTGAGACTTCATAACCAAGAATATGCTATTTGTACCATTCTTGTAAGACAACATATATGAGGCATTAATTTAACAAAGCCCTGAATGGTAGTAATGAGCAACTTTAGATAATACTTTTAGCCAATGAGCTAAAGCCAAATGTCTGTCTACTGTCCATGAGTTACAATGGGTCACAATAAGGTTTTTAATGCCATGTGTCATGTGTAGCCGAGAGTGATATTGTATGTACGAATACAGGTATGTGTATGTATAATGCGTGTAATTGTATGTATGTGATCATGTACGAATCCGTCTATACGATGTATGTATGTTTACATATTTGTCTGTACGTGTGTTAAATTCACGCCACATGCGTGCTTTTGTGCATGTATGTATGTGAATTTATTGGATAAATCTATTTTCGTCCTTATGTACGCGTGTCCACACATGCATGCTTTTCGTGTACATTTATGCATGTGTTTGTATATTAGAATGTTGTATGCATGTAATTATGTTAGCGAGTCTATATCCCCCGCTTGATGGGCTTGGGCGCGACGGTGACGCGCACGGGGCGGCAGAGCTCGACGAGCGGCGCGGGCTCGCGGCCGCACTCCTCCACTGCGAGGCACACGGAGATGTCCACGCCGCACGGCTCCGTCCACACGCCGTGCGAGATCAGCACCTTCGTGAGCAGACGCACGTTCTGGGTGCCGTCGTCGTCTGGAAATTAAACACAAAAATTATATAGGTATTTTTAAATTTGATTCACATTGGCGTCGCACGTCCTACTGCGAAAATAAATGAGAACCTTTGCAGATTTTAAGATGAGTACTTAATACACCATACAAACCTTTTTAAACATAACATCTAAATTGAAAACTGCACAAACTTTTTATGCTACTTTAATACTCAACATATACATACAACATACAAACAAAGATAAATAAATAGTATACATTTAGATGACCTTTTTTTTCTGACCTAGTCTATAGTGATATTTAGAGTTCGATATTATCGAAAATTCCGATACATATATCTTAGAGCTAAACAGCTTATAACAGTATCCCTGGGTCAACCGTGATATTCTTATTAAGCTGTTTAGCTCATAGCTTATAAGCATAGCTAAGCAATTCACTTGTGTTGTTGATCCAGCTCGCGCAAATGATCTCAGGGCAGCACCAGCGCGTACACGCGGCGGTCGAGGGGCGACTGCACTACAATAGCACACTGAGCGACACACTCACTAGTGTTATGGTCCAGCTCCCGCAAATGATCCCGGGGCGGCACAAACGCGTGCACGCGTCAGTCGAGACGCTGCTCCACTGCAACGATACACTAAGCGCCACACTCACTAGTGTTGTGGTGGTCCAGCTCCCGCAAATGGTCCCGAGGCGGCACGAGCGCATGTACGCGGCGGTCGGGGTATGCGACGCGCACGCGCAGCGCGCCGGGCTCGCGCACGCGCCACACCTCCGCCTCGAGCGCCACGCCCGCGATCAGCCCCGCGCTGAACCGCACCACCGTGTCGTTGTCGCTCGCCGGCTCCACTATGCTCGCTGTGCACATGCGGATCTATGAACGATGCAAAAAAGATGCAAAAAGAGGTCTCATACAAAGCCGGCGACGCATTGGCGACTCCTTTGGTGTTGCAAATGTCCATAGGCGGCGTTGACTACTTTCCATCAGGTAGCACGTCTGCCTAATCGTTAGGTTAAACTATAAAAAATAAAAAAAAAAAACGATGCACGGGTAATGTAGTGTAGGAAGCGGGCTCTTATGTATTGAAAGCCGTGTTGCTTGAATGATAACTTTATTATAATTTACTTATAGAACTTTAACACTAAGTTACATAATACACGGCTTAACTCCACACCACATTAACTGATGTTAATAAATTATATCAATTTGCCTTCTTATGAGACCTTGCCTTGCCTTTCCAACAATTTGATTACTGTTAATATAAATGACTTCAATGTTAGTGTACAGATTTATACAATAGTTTCGATAAAACACTAATCAATTTGCCTACCAATACTAGACACGATTTCTTAATCCATTCAATTACCATCATTAGATATGATGGTTTTAATGTTAGTGTACAAAGGTAGTTTAGAATTTACAGTTAGGAGAATTAAAACAAATACTACCAAACACCTTTTTAATGAAATAAGTCCTATTTGCAATTAATGACAATTTATGATTCGTTTCATTATAACGCACTTATAAGCAACCGTTCAGTTCTTGCTTGTTTTATAATTATAATAAGGCGAATGTATAAATTTGGCCAGCAAGAAAAATATTTTTTAAACAAATAATAATAATAATAAGAACATTAAAACTTGATGGTTAGGTTGCTGTTTATGTACGTTGTATATAGATGTATACAATAGATGCTACTATATGCATTTATTATACAGCATGCATACCCTGTACTCGGCAGCAGTATACAAGTTGTGGCAGAACTTCGTAATACGCAGGCGCGCAACACACACGTACAAACATACGCACACATTCAACTCTCAGACTGGAGGTAGTGAACTATACAGTGAGACTACGAAGTATCGCGCAAAGAGGAGACCCCGAGAATGAGATACGCTGTGTAATGTATTCCATCTCATTCTTTTACACGTTATATGACACACAGATATATATGTTTGTCTCTTTCTACGTAACGCCTCAACTTTTCGTGTTACACTTGATTTTACTCCTCATAAAATTTCCGTACCGGGCCTTATAACTCAAATCGTTTCTTAAGGAGTAAACCCCAAAAATACTACCGTTTGTATGGATAATGTTACCGTTTATGTCACGTACAAATGATTCTATCAATACCTTGAGATTAGGTTTGGGTATGACGGGCAGCGGCGCGGCGTGCAGCAGCGGCTGGAGCGCGCGCGCGAGCGCCGCCGGCTTGTTCTCCGCGCTCTGCGACAGCTGCTGGAACACCGCTATCGTGAACGGGTCCGGCTCCACGCCTGGACAACAACAATTGGGTACTTGACACTAATAACAATAAAATATGAAATATGTTGGATATGATAGCTTATAAGTAAACATAAATTATGCAGTATTTCGTTTATTTTTTAATACGTTCTAAGTATTTTAATTTTTAAAAAGAAATTTTCGATTTTTTATCTGTGGATTTTAAATCCCAAAACGGCGACAGTGCTGCCTTTAATGTCATGTGACGTCACTACATCGAAACCAAACAAGACAAATAATAATTAAATCCATAGAGTATTATAATATACATGTTAATTAAATCGTTTGCTGTTAGAGTTGGTTGAATTTATGTTGTGAACCGATATAAATCCACACTATATTAAAGTTGATAGCGTGTATCTGCTTAAAGAAGATATACAATGCAATAAATAAAAATGAATACAAAAACTTCCGCGAAATAACCTATGGAAATCACAAATAAACAACGTAAGTAAAATATTCTTTACAGTTAATCATTTCGGACAGTTAAAACATTTCTTAGCCGACTTCCGATAAAAGAAAGGTTATGTTTAAGTGATTATCAAGCTTTTTTAAACTATACTTATATTGTTATGTGAACAGCTTTAAGGTTATTTATTGGCTATATTTATAATTTCAGATCCTCGCGACAGCATTATAGTGATGACGCTATAGGGTATGTGCAGTTTAAGAAGAAGGCAAGCTTGTGTTTCATGAAAAGTAAAAGTTGTCCTGAACACAAGGTACATCAAATGTCATGCACAGTGTCTATGATTGTATATGAAAAGGAAAGTATTAAATGGGATTACTGTCCTGCCACCCAAGGATGCTGCAAACATGCAGTAGCATTTTTAATGTGAAGTTGTAGAAGAAGTGAGGAAACAAAAGTTTCTAAAGTGTATAAACAGTAGTTCTTTACTTGCATAAACTACCCAAAAACATGAAGGAAGGAAAACTACCATGCAGTTGCTGTTATTGGACTACAGATTTAATTATGAAAATGACAGTGATAAAAAATATATTCATTTGTTACAGAAAATAATTTTAGGAATTAAGAAAAGCATTAACGCAAGCAGCACACAAATTCAGCTTAGCAAGAGGTTCAATATAAACGAAGGAAATAACAGCTTCAGAATGCTTTGAGGTGATCTGTAGTAATTATTGTAACTGTAACATATGACGATAAATATATACAAAAGTTCTACTGTGTGTAGAACTTTTGTGTTTTGTGTGTGAATAGAACCATATAAACCAAATAAACAAATAAAAGACTAATATTAGCAAATCATGTATTTTTAATTATACAGTCCTGTAAGTTAATCAGTGCACATGCACAAGCACACAGTCATGAAATATTTTAATTGTGTCCTATTAATTACAGAATGGGCTCTTAAAATAGAATTCTCATAGACGTCTTATAATTCTATTCTTATCATAGACATCTATATATTATATTAAATATATGAATACTTCCACTTGCTGTTTTGTTTTGATTACGTCCCGTTCCAATGATTTGGAATTGACGAATCACTCGAGAGTTACTAAATTTATTCCTTTTTCTCAATAATACTTCTCTTACATAAATAGTATAAAATGTCATTGCTTGCAAACAGGATTTAAACATATAAGAATCTGCAAGTTCTTTAACGTTTATGAGATTTGGGTTTAGGAACTTGTATAAGCAAATTTGTTAGGATATTTAGCGATCGTACTTGTACACATCGTCACTGCACACGCCTTGTAATTTGACATTCTTGCAATTGTACTAATAAAAGTTAAATAATTCCCAAGATTTCCCCTGAAGTATGTGTAGCGTCGAAGTTTATTTCTATATTTTCAATGTGTTGACGTCACGCTACGAAATGACACTTGACCGCCTGTTTTGGCGTAACGTTCCGTTTACCGTAATAAAAATATGTTTTTTATTAATAAATAGCCCTTTTTTCGAAAAAATGATCAATGAAAGGCATATATAATACGTATATGAATTCATTAAAACAGTTTCCCAAAAAGTGTCAAGTAGCCAATTGTATTGGAATAATGAAAATAGATTCCAGTTACCATCACAAAATGCCACACAGTACATGTATTGAACGAACGAGGACGGGAATGTAATGAGAAATGTCATTATCGCTCTGTAGTGTATGTGGGTAGGTGAGTCTGCGTCTTGAGCGTAGGGCATAAGTGCAGAGTGTGAGTCAGTCTGTGTGCAACCGTCAGCCCGAGTGGGCGTGGTGTTGTGTCAGTGAGCTAAATAGTATTGCTACTAGTGTCGGGGACGCTAAATAGTTAGCGATGAAGCTAAAACCGAAGTAACTGTACGTAAAGGTATTTTTATCCTAAAATGTAAGACGAAAAAGAGGAGTGGAAGAATATGACACTTACGCGATTTCCTGCTCGTACACGCCGCTGTGCTGGTGCTACAATGTACAATACCTGCCGACGCCAGCAATCAATCTAACAGTTCCGCCGTGGTGCGTCAACGCAGCAGCGACGGATAACGCGGGCGCGGCAGCCAGTATTGCGGCGGGTTGGCGAACATACTCCACGCGGTCATACGCACGAGTTCGCCTGCTCAGACACTCCTTAAAATATTGTTATACCAATATACAATACCTGCAGAGGCGAGCAATCGATCCAGCAGTTCCGCATGGTGCGTGAGTGCAGCAGCGGCGGAGAGTGCGGGCGCAGCAGCGGGCGGTGCGGCGGGGGTGGCCGGAGCGGGTGTAGCGGCGCACTCCACCGCGGCGATAAGACGCGCGGCCGCCACGCGCAGTGCCAGTTGCCACACGCACGCATTCTCCTGCTCGGATACGCCACTGAACTGGTGCTGTAATCTGTGGTGAGGGCGAAGATTGTTCCAATAATTCCGAGAATATCTCTTTAATAATCTTTATCTAATAATCGACTCGACATTGTTGATGTTAAAGGTTCATTTATAAGTTATAGTACTAGTAATGTATGAAAGTGCTGTTAATATAATTGCATCTATTTTACTCAACTCAGGAAACTGTTTGTTTTCTGGGTTTATCATACATTAATATTTTTTTTTGTATGTTTTTGTGACTTTCAATTAAGACAAAAAAATCCCGCGTCTATATGCTTATTTACCCAAATATACAGAGAAGATTGGCCAGAAAAGCTTATTGTAGAAGGTATTATAGGATATTTCTTGAAACATCGAAAAGGATTAAATAGATCAAACAGCGAATCTAAATAAATTTACAGCAATATTAAAGATATGTGATCTAACAAGTACACTCGGTTTACGTAGATTATAACGCAGAAAGGAGTACAACGTACAACAGCACAGTAAACTCGGTAGATATATAAATGAACGTATCCCACCTGAGGCAGTCGGTGGCGAGGTAGGTGAGCGCGTGCGCGGGCGGGCCGGCGGCGGCGCGCAGCGCGGCGTGCAGCGCCAGCACGCAGCGCGCGAACAGCGCCGTGAACTGCGCCGCGCCCGCCACCAGCGGCTCCATCTCGCACAGCCTGCGCGCACACACACACACACACACACAAGTTACTACACTGACGATAACTCAACACATTCGCGTGATATCACCAACTGCACGCACGCATTCACGCGCAGGTGCACACACACACACGCACACCGTGTTAGTACGCTGACTACTACTTAAACACATTCGCGTAATATCACCAACGCAATCTCCAACAGACTGCACGCTCGCACGCACGCATCCACGCGCACGGGCACACACGCACAATACTTCGAACCACAACGTGACCACGATCCATGTAATTGGGTTGAAATATCGACAAAAGAAATAAAGAGACCGCGTATCGTAAGTACCCGTTCCATATTAAAATGTCTAAATTCCGCGATAATATAAGTCTAAAACAAACAAATTACACTGCACATAATTTTTCTTTTGTATTTCATAACAATTATTAACCTTTCATCCTAGAATTAAGGCAAGTGGTATTAATAATGTATTTCAATTTTCAACTAGTAACTTCTATATCTGCAAGAACTTCGTTGTAACTATCTCTGACAAAGAATTAAAAAAAGTTGGTCAATTTAAATAATAAACTTCGAAAATGGATACATGTTATATATTTTATACATACTTGTTGAGCTGCTCCTCAGCGGACTGCAGCATCTTGAGCCTCACGGCAGTGGAGAGCGTGGCGTTGTCGATGTGTTGCAGCACGGTGTCGAAGAACCGCCGCACCGCGCTGTCATCCATCGCCGCCTCGGTGCGTTCCCGACGCGACAACCGCGTATCACCTAGACATTAAACATCACCATGTCTTTTAACTAAATAATTGTTAAGATAGATAACTTTAGTTGGCCTTCTTTGAGGTCTAAAAGACGCGAAAAAGTCAGAATAAAAACAGAAAATATTAGTTAGCCTTCTTCGAATTACGTGAAAAGACTTATAAATAAAATAGCGCAACAATACAACTAAAACAATTAAATAGTTACCGTTATCGCTTTGCTCAAGTTACAGACCAAACGTCAATAACAAAATTTGGTCTTATTAAATTAAGTAAAAAGAACACTGTAAACGTTACAATTATATGAAATTAAAATTAAAATAATAACATAATCCTAAAAAGTGTAATATGTCAAAATATCTTCTTACGTTAACCTATAAATATTTCACAAGGAATTCATGGAAAAAATAAAGCCTTTCTTTACGTTATTTATTTCATTGAATAATCAATTAATTCTGAAACAAACTTGCACTGTCAGAAATATGGCCTGGGCTCTCTGCACGATATGCCTCTACATAAGAAGATTTTTTTTGCAACTCAATAATCAATAATTAAAAATTTATATTACCAATGGGTAAGGGTGGTACGAGGTGCGGCATAGTGTCTCGCAAGTAGGTGTAGTGCTTGACGGTGTGCTCCTCGAACAGCGGCAGCATCGTGCTGCAGTGCTGCGCCGCGTTCAACACCAGGATCAGCACGCACATATCTGAGGTGGGTCAGGATGCTCATTGCACAGAAGCACAGATGCACTGATCAACAATGTCAAATAATACTCTTTATAATTGGGCAATACCGCCACATACTTTTCCGAAGTGTTCCAGCCTAGTCCTCAGGGGTAGCGGCGTATCTGTGGCCGACCTCAGGTAGGAATATATAATCCTATCTGGGGTTGATTACAGATGTCCATGCACGGCAGTATCCACTTACCATCAGGTGGACTGCATGTACGTCCGCTACTCCTATATAATATAAGAAAAAAACCTATAATTCTGCATAGCTTAGCAGTGAGAAGCGCTGCTATGTTCTGCTTTGAAAGAAGTGATAAGAGATGCTTGCATTCCAACTAAATTCCGTATAGTAATTGAAATGCATGTAATATAGTCTTTAAGTAAAACTTTATTAGTATGTAATTTACTACAGAGTCCCATACAATAGGCAGCAGTGACCACTTACCATTAGGTACACTGGGTGCCTTTGCTACTTCAATTTTGAAAAATAAACGTATTGCGCAAAGTGTTCATAAAGGATACAGGCCGGATCCTCGACATCAGGCTCGGGCATATCGAAGAAGGGATGCACAGCGAGCAACCGGGTGGTGAGGGGTAGTACCAGCGACGCGTGCGAGCTGCCCAGTCGCTGCACGCAACGAAACGTTGAACGTTTGTCCTGGGGATGCATAAAATAACCTCGTTATTATAAAGTAAGGATAATAAACATGTCATATCAAATTCACTCTAAAATATAAAATTGATTTGTAATGTATAGCGATAAAAATAAAATTTCATTTTTGTTGGTATTGAAAAGTACCACATATATGGCGTCATACTATACCAAATTACGAACAAGTATTTATAACTTAAAAACTCTGTAATTGGTTTAAACTGAAGATAACACGAAGCGACGAAAGATTTTATTAATTACTCCGATTTATTAAATATTTCTGAATAAAGTTAAATCTCGCTAACCTTATATATTTTGGATTTATATGTTACCTGTGGATATCTTTTGAGATTCTCCAGTATTTTATCAATACACATTTCCAAGCAGGTTTTTGACGCGACCGTACAGGAACCCAACATTCTGTGTAAACCCTCTCTCACATCCATTGAATAATCCTGTAAAGACAACATAAATCATGAAGAATATAATATAATTTCAAATTTCTTAAATTAATTTCTAATGTAGTCCTTATAAGTAACAGTCCTTAACATAACAGATCTAATATCAAATCATTACATATTTATTATTTATGAGAATTTCCTAATGCTAAACTTTGTTCTTTAAATATTGCTTAAATATTTAATAAGCAAATATTTAAGCGTTCTCCTGCGAAACTTATAAAAAAGCATAAAAAGGGCAAACTGTATACCTCCAAAGCCCCCAATATAGTCTCCAACTGATCCTCTCTAAGCACGATGTGGTGTGATATCTTGGTGAGGCTGTCGATGGCGCGCAGACGGACATCCTCGATCTCGTCGTTGAACATGTCCACGAGGAAGTCCAGGGAGGTGGTCGCGAACACCGTGTTCTCCATCGACAGCTGGCACACCGCGTCTACTGCTGCTGTGCGCACCTCTGCAACGAACGATATTGTATATGGCATTGTATTCCCATTTTTTATTTAAAAAAAATGGCATATTATTGAATGTATTGATTTACATCATTCGGAAGAAGATTTTTGTTCCATTAGTATTCATGGAGCTACCTTATGGAAAACATTCACCGTGGCCTTTTGATATTTGTAACACCAGAGTCCCCAATGCATCGCTTTTCGCCATCGGCTTTGAGGAATATCTCTTTTTCCCGTCCCTTAAAGAGTCCCATGTTATATCGTCTAAGTAATAGCGCTTCGGGAGTACGTGGCATACATTATCGCGCAATTCAAATCGTGGAGTATAACGAGTTATCGATCAAGTGTTTGAGACATTACAATAACTGTTAATAAGCATTACTTCAAAGAAAATATCTGTGTGTGTAAATTAATTACCACACTTCAATTAGACGACCAGCGTGGCGGAGCGCTCACCATACCGGTCTGACGCGCAAAGGGTTCCGGGTTCGATCCCCGGCCAGACAGATATTTAAATTATGAATTTAGATTTTTGTTTCTAGGTCTGGGTGTTTGTGTATTTCTCTATGTTTGTGTCCATGGCACCCACGGCACAGGGAATCCTAGTGTGGGGCTGTGAGTACTTGTATATACTTGTGTTTATTTACATATTGTATATATTTGATATAGTTAATGTTACCCATGAGCTCATCCTCCAGCCCGTGCACGAAGGCCCCGGCCGCGCCGCCGGGCAGCAGCTGCACCGTCTCGGTGTCGAGCAGCGCGCCGGGCGCGTCGTCCGCCCAGCGCCGGCCGCTCGCCCACGCGCCCGACCGCACCAACTCCGCGCCGCGCTCGTGTGCCGTGCGCTTTTTCTGAAAGCATAGATTAGTAAAGATACTTCGCCGCCTTGAAATTGAATGAAGCCACAAACGGCTTATTAGTAAGCTCTTTTTTTGAATTCTTGACAAATAATAACATTTTTAGAGAAAATTTACGAATAAACAACTAATACTGCGTAATTTACATAATAAATAAATAATTATTTCAAATATTTTAGGGACATTTTAGCATGGAGACGTGGCAAAACTTTTTTACGCAACTATTTCAATTCTCAAAACTGGGTACATTTTCTTGTTAGGAGTGAGTAATCTTTACTTATCTATATCTGAAAGCAACACATGCGGTTGAAGATGATAATCCTTTTTTCAACTGCCTATGCACTATTGCCACATCTATTTCTTCAAAATTGACCAATAACGACATTGTCATGAATGCTGACACCAACATCAACATTATGTTGGGTACGGATGCAAATAACAACACAGAAACAACCACTGACAATATAGTCTCCAACACTATTCCTTTTTTAGTATTTTATCACCTACCACAAATTAAAAATACTAGCACAATTTTACTAGCCACAAATATCAACGTACATTAGTTTAGAACTTCGTACTTTTTCCAGAAATAACAGGCCTATAAACTTTATAGACCTGTTATTATTTCTATCCTTTCATATATAGTATTCGCGTTATATTATGCGTTATTTAATGTTCATTGGAAAGGCTAAATGTCTAGCCTCCCCTTTACGGTATGTATATGTATCTGTACCATGTGACAATTGTATCAAGAAATTATTCTAGCTACGAAGGTGGAAGAATTTCAATCTAAAATCAAATTTTCAATCTAAACACCAATCACTCACCTTCATGTTACTCATAAGCTGTTTATCAAGAGTTTGCAGCAGGAATCGGTCGGAGACACCACGCGTTGTTCCGAGCAGGGTGCATGCGAGCGCACGGACCTGCATGCACAGGTCGTTCACCGCTGAGCATATGCGGATGAACGCATCGTCCACCATGCGCATCGTCGTTTCGCCATCTTGCAGGGTTATTGAGCTGTTGAAACAATTTTTATTTAAGTTTAAGTAAGTAGTATGCTGGCTGTCCATGTGATTAATATCCTGTGTAAGTATGTGATTAATAATTCAAATTCAAATTTTTATTGCTCATGCATACAGTACATAATTATGGTGTTACGAGTAGGATATTCGAACATGCATGTACCCTGCTAGGGCATTGCAATATCTCCCTTACTGTATCCTTTAAGCTAGAACACAGCAGCATTTGACTATAATTAGAACCAATCAGGTATGTGGTTATAAGACACAAGTAAATATAACATTCTTACTACAAGATTCAAACCACAAAGGCTATGAAACTACTCAGCGATTTTCATCCATTTCAGCCAACACATGATATGATATGAAAATATTGGTAAAGCACTTTGTGAAATATCAAATTTCAACATTTACACACAAATATAAAACACCATAGTAATAAATGAGCATGTAGCAGTAAAGACAATATATTTTTTAAGTACTGCCTAAATATATTTTTTCCTTAGTTCTCTAAAATATCAGGATGGAGAAAATATTATAACTTACTTTTCAGGATACTTATTTCCGAGTAGCCACACAAGCTTGAGGGCCACTTCCCTCACAATCTCATAGTCATCAGACAGAGCAGGGCACACAATGTCATAAAGATTTGCACTTAAAGTTTGCCCTCTCTCATGTAATGTAAGCAAAGACTGGAATGCTTCACAACGGACTCTAGCATCCTACAAACAACAGCTTATATTATACACAAGTAAACAAATAAGATTTTTTAAAATATTATTAGTAGCAACTAACAATCCAATTCATTGTATTTTAAAGGCAAATCTCCACTACATTAATCTTAAAAGTTCATATAGCTAAGTAGTTATTAAAAAACTGCACATGAAAATACATTCTATATTTACAATTAAAATAAAATAAACATATTTTTTTTATTTTACGTAACTAATATTCTCTTCTTTCTTGTACGACCTATGTACCTTATACCTTATATATCTATATGCTTAGTGTACTGCAGAAATTTCCCTATACATAATACATAAAAACAATGAATTTTCTCTATAATACTTTACAAATAACTATAGATAAAATGTAGCTAGAATCAAACTCTTTTTCATAGGCATAATGCTACTTATGATATCGTAAAACATAGACATACCTCAGCATTAGAATAATCCCCTAACAACTTCACAATAGCATCAGCCTCTGTGACCATCTCAGTGGTCCTGTCCGCTTCTGGGATGATAGGGTATAGCTCACTGATGAGCTGCAAGCAGCGACACTTCACCTGGTGGCTGGTGTCCTTCAGGTTATCTTTAGCAACACCAACTAGACGCATCATGAGGATTTTGTCCTCGCACAACTTGCTGCCCAATTTGAGTAGAGTTGCTATACCCTGCGCTATTACCTGGGAACAAAAATAAGCATTTAAAAATGTTGATATCTCATGCAATAGTATAATTTTTATTCAATATTTTAATTTAAAGAATTTCTTATTTCAAATATTACATTCATTATATTTAGAAAAAATATGATCTATGACAGTTTTATGAGTGCCTAATGCCTTAAGTCCCATATCTATCCCAAAAAATACATGTTTTAAGGTTGAAAACCATTATAATACATCAGTACATAATTTAATAACAACAGGTACCTCTTTAAATATATATCAAATAATCATGTAGGATGAACATAAATGATGAAGTTACCCCATAACACTATATCAAAAATTATACAGAAATGTCACTTACCCTATGAGAAGTTTCATTTTTTATCAAATGTATGGTCTCATCTATCAGATTATTTAAATTTGCTCCAGGACACTCCAACCCAATATCGCAGAAGAGCCACAGTATTTTTACCCTGACCACAGATTCCTGTTCAGACTGGAAGTGTTCTGAAAGCTTCTTGATGGCCTCTTCCACGTCCGACTCTTGGAACTGAAGGCAATCGGATATGCGTAGTAACAGTTGTAGCGCTTCATCACTGGATTTGCATTTCTCCAGAAGTCCAACAAATGCTGCAGCTGAACTGCCTATTAAGGGTTTCTTGGCTAGATGCAGCTTCTTTGATGGTGGGCCATCCTGAAATAAGTTTATCAGGAATTGAAAATACCGCCCAAATATATAATGCGCTTGAAATTGCATTCTGTTGACATTTTAGGTTATGACCGTAAATGAAAACAATATCCGTTCGATTATTTATCAATTCCGTGAAGTGCGTGTCAATTAAAATGCAGGGATTTCAATGTTAATATGAAAACTTACCTGAAAAGATTTATTATATTCGGCTAAAGCTCTCTTTTTCAGTACCGCTGCCATGATTCAACGTAAATTATGATATCGTTTGACGTCAGATTTTTGTTTGTTTGGTCAACCCGTAGAAGTAAAACCTATTTCATTCAATCACAAATTAATATGAAACCTGCTGAAAATTACCAAATCTAACAAAAAGCCACAAAACGAATGTCGAAGCCAAAACATACATAAACATAATAATAAATGACATAATTCACATCATTGACATAATATTATGACGTTTTCCAAAACAGACTATATACGTTGTGTGTAGAAAGTATATTCGTTTCTTATGACTACATATACAAATTAATACTATATATGTACATACAAAATAGGACATTAAAAGGCATTTTTCCCTGAATTTGTAGTTGTATTTATTTTGGGTTTAATCACTCTTTAATTAATATTTTCTTTAAATTTTGACAGTCGAGAACCTTCAAAAAAATCCGCAATCCTTCACTCACAAGTCACAATCATCAGTCAGCTGTCATTTTTGGTTGTAATATTTGGTGTGAGAATCGTTCTTGGTGTTCTTACGTTTTTCTAAATACATTGGAAAAGAGTCCTTTACGATAAATATGAGTAATAAAGTGTGAAAGAAGCTACAGAAGTAAATATAGTATTAATATATGTATTCACATACGAGCGCATTACATAGGATTGTAAAATGGCATTGACAAAAAATTAGGGAATAAACGTTTAAGAAATACGTAACATGCTTCAATTTATAACCAGGTAAAATTATCGTTCGCCCGCTATATATTAATTATTAATATCGAGAAAGACCTGTGATTTATTTTACTGTCGATGTTTATTAACAAATTCTGTATATACAAAGTTCAAATTATTTTTTGGACCTGTTTCAAATGTTTATTTAATTAGGTATTACTTCCATAGATTTCACAGGGTAAATTCATACAGAGAATAGAGATGAATTGATTTTTAAGTCTGGGCATAAAAAAATAAGTTATTCTGGTTTAATTTCACCAGCATATATATTTTAATGTATTTTTTTTTAGAAAATGGATAAAAAGAAATAATGCAATGTGAGAGCAAGAAATAGGACATGTCCGAGCGCCAGTTGCTGCAAAGGAGTTGCCTGAGTGAGGGCAATATAAGCATGCCGGGGCGGAATGTTCAGAACCATTGGAGGGAGTATGTCTGTGGTGGGGGTGCAGCCTTTTGCAATATACTCGTCAGCTATCCACTGAACAAGCTCATATTTAGACAGGTAAGGTGGGATTTTAATAGTGAGAAAATATTTTTTTTTATGCATGTCTTTATGGTATAGTGAAGGAGAGAAAGAAGTCCATATGAGTAGCCTCACATCTACATTTCTTCTAATCAAGTACAGGACGGCAGATTACAGAAGCTTGTGTTTACAGTCGCAATGTACTATTCAGTGTACTGCATTAATATGATTGACAAATAATGAGACAGAATTCTATTAAATATTTTTATTACATTTTGCTCATACACCTATTGAGTTAAGAGTTTGTGAATCTTAATTGCTTAAATGTAATTTTATTATACTATTCATTTAGTTTTATAATTCTACTTATTAAGGTCACTCAATTATTTCTTATATTATATTATTAAAATGATTGCTTGAAGTTTATTTTAAATTGAATTACAAAATTTCCTTAACATGTGATATTTGGCAAAATATATATGGTACATAGTACAATAGGAATATGTGTACTCAAAAAATGAAAGGAATTCTGTAAGTTTGCGAATACTTTTTAGCACATACTTAAATTAGGTAATATACATAACAGCAGCTATGACTTACAAGTAATTGCTCAGGTGTGGTGTATATCAACATTAATTTGTGTAAATTTTAATATCTACTATAGAAATAGTTATCAATTTTGTATTGCCAATCAAACAAATGGATCACTTAATGTCATATCAAATATTCTTATCATACTTTCCACATATCAAGGGGATTATAATATTTTTATTGTATTACAGATGATGCATGGAGTTGAGGCTACATTTGCATTGAATCAACTTCAAAAGGAAGGTCTGGGGTATTTGTACCGGGGTATGCTTCCACCTTTGCTGCAGAGGTCGATATCAATGTCTCTTATGTTCGGAGTCTACGATGAATGTCTGCAACCTTTACTGCAGCAAAAAATAAATCCATATGTTGCCAAAACAGTTTCAGGCATGGTCGCTGGCTGCTTTGAGGCTACTCTTATGCCATTTGAGAGGCTACAGACTTTGCTCATTCATCCAAAGTATCACAAAAAATTTAAGAACACAGCTCATGCTGCAAGACATATTGCACGACACTATGGTATAAAGGAATTTTATAGAGGACTAGTCCCAATATTACTCAGGAATGGCCCATCAAATGCAATGTTCTTTATAATTCGAGATGAAATAAAAATAAGACTGCCACAACAGGAAAGTGTGTTTTACAATGGTGTACAAAATTTTATTGCTGGGGCGTCTATAGGAGCTTTTCTTAGCACACTCTTTTATCCATTAAATGTTATAAAAATTGCTATGCAGTGTGAGTTAGGAGGTCCACATCGAACAATTGCTTATGAGTTTAGGTACATTTTACGCAAGAGGGATTTTAAAATTGCCAACTTCTATCATGGGGCTTTACTCAATATATCTAGAGCATTTTTAAGTTGGGGCGTTATAAATGCTTCATATGAGATATTTAGGAAATTTTTATATACTTAGATACATTATTATTCAAATATATTGCTTGTTTTTAATTTTATTTTAGAATATAATGAGGTGCTGTTGAATGTTTGTGGCTGTATATATGAAAAAGAAAAACAGTGCTCTTATTCATGTATTAAGTTTTTTAATGCATTTACGTTATTTATTTTGTCTCATATATTGTGTTGTGTCACATGATGTTCATTGAAATAAAATTTCTTTTAAAAAAATAATCTAATTAAATACAGGTGTTGTTGATGAACTTAAAGAAGTTTTATTAGAAATTCTATTTATAATTTGTTAAATATATACATAATGCCCGATAGTTGTATGGTGTGGCTATAATAGTTATGTTTACCAGATCTTTACAGACTTCATTTTAAGATACAATCCAATTATTCTCTATCTATATGTATGTATTGCACATCAGTAGATCATTGTAAAATGAAACATACTTTGATAATGACATTGCATGCAATTTCAAAAACCAGTATTTTTGTAAAGTACCTACTTTAGTCTCATTATGGAGTATTCAGTTTTATCAGTATTGACAGCATTATTATTATGGATATTGAAAAAACAAGAGCTTTTTTTAAAAATTTAATTTAAGAGTTATGTGACAACTCTGTATTATTTAGCAGTAAAACTGCGAAAATACTTTATTGGCTTTTAAAATCTTAAATGAAGTTTTTTGTAGAACTCATTTGTGTTATTTGCTTTATGTCTGGATGTTACATAATGCACATGTAGCACTATTAAAATAGTCCAGTATCCATTATCATAAGTAACAGATATTTCTATTACCTAGTTTTCCATTTCTAAACTTGCCTACATCTCTCTACTCTATAGAACATACATTTTACATAAAAGCTTATTAATGTACCACTTTTATTAGCTCCTAAGTTGTATTCTGGTAGATAAATTACTGACGCCATATTAAACAAAGAAAGAAAAATCGCTCCAGTACAAATTGGCCCATGTGATCTTATGCTAAAATATGTGAGTTGTGGATTCATTCATACATGCTGCCAATGTCCATTGACCATTGTGTACATGTAAATTATTGTATTTAAATTAATTATATAATAGCGAATGTATGTAGACAATGCCTTATTTATTCCCACTCAATCTTAGCAATTTTTTTTTATCTAATATGGAACATGATACAGAATAAATCTCCAGTATTGAAATATTTCCTTAACTAGTCTTTTTGTGATATTGGGTACTATTCTGTAGTAAAACTAATTTTGTCTCGTACCTACTCTGAATAGCTTATAATGCACCATTCCTTTAATATTATGAGGCATATACTCCTCTGGGTTCCCTATTGTGTACCTATTTAATCATTACTATTGTAAATACGTAGGTATGGTTGAACATTATGCTTTTAAAATATGATTTGTAACACATTACACAATAATTTGAAGTATGTAAATATATTTATTATTTACCAAGTGGTTTTAACCGTAATCTTGTATGTTGTTACATATTTGTTCACGAATCATGACACTTATAAAGTGTAAATTATTGCGAAAACGTTACAGTGGTTGTAGATTTCTTTATTACATCGTGTGATATTTTTATGTTCTTGCAGTGTTGTGTGTATGATGAATAAAAGTATTGGAAATTAAAAACTGGCATTATATTCCCATTCGCCGTTGATAAAGTTTGGTATCATTTTCCGGTTTGAAAATTATTGCAATGGTTACTGATTACTTTATGTACATGAATGCCAGTGGCTTCCGTGTAACATGACGTGGTTTATGTACCTAATACGTAAAGTAAATAAGTAAAAATGTGATTAGCAATGACTCAAAATGATCAACATCCCATACGCACGAGAGACTTTATATCTTGTGTTTATAATTATGTTTGCCAGTAAGTTACATTATTTATTCACTATCAAAATTGATTAAAGGTGTTAATAATGGAGACCATTCCATGGTGTTTTAAATTACATCATGAATAAGATGAGAAAGAAATACATCTACGACCTCTTACAAAATTTATATTTATTTTATTTTATAACCAGTAAAATCAAATTAATTTCCGGAGCAGTTTTAAATATTAAAAAATTGAGTTTGCATGTCCTTAGTTATAATAATTACTTATATCATCCTTTTCTGGACTGGATTGTAATATTATGTACCTATAACCATTCACAGGCCACAGCTAGGCAACGCTGTTTAATGCCATGTGGTATCGACCAGAGTAGCATTATCTGAGACTCCCTTCACACAGCTAATAAATATATAATTACTATATTGTGAATAATCTCCGAGGTCAGCCGCGTAACCCCGTCAAATTAGTGATCTTCTGCAATTACCAACACGCAAACAGCGCAGAGAACACGAAATCACCCTTTGCAGTTGCCTTCGTTGACAACGTTTAATTCTTGACGAGCCGATGCAGTAGACTATGGCCTAAAGACCCTCCCATTCTGTGAGGCGGCCCGTCAAGAATCAAGCCACATCCACGTCAATTTATTGGGAAACGTAAGATAGTTACATTTCTTACACAGGTCTAGATAAAATACCTTCATATATAAATTACCAAACAATTTTGACATTAACAAACTGCCCGTAAATAAATAGTCAGTGTGGATTAAAACAGAATCTGAACGGCCGAAGTTCAGGGACGACTACAGATACGAGAAGGCATTCGGTGCATACTACAAACTGCACACAGCTGCCAACTGGGTCCAAGCTCGTATACGATGTGAAGCGGAGGGCGCACAGCTGATAGTCCCAAACTCACTCGACGAGGCGGACAGCATGCCTGTACTAATATCGCCAATACTTAGCAAGTTTCAAGGCGTGTATGTTGGGATACATGATTTTTATTCGGAAAGAACTTTTGTTACTATTCAAGGTAAGTATTGTAACCTTCGTTGAGACTTGCTATTCATGCCTTACAGGCGTTGCCTTTAGACATGCTGATCTATTAGCTTATTACATACAGATCCAATTTAAAAGGTTTTTGTTGATTTAAAAAAGTTGTGATTTAATAGGTACAATATACTATAAAGAAATATTTTGTCTTCCTCAGGAGTGGCAACCGATCTATGTCTACAATTTTAGGTTCATGTACCTACTGTTTACATTTTATTATACAATACAATACGTGGCGTGTAGTGGAAATGGTCACATCAGATCATTTATTCTCTATTACATGTTTAAAATCCTAAATGTCAATACACAGGTAACCCAATACAAAACTCAATATTAGACTTGCTCTGGGAGTTGAAACAACCCATGCATAGCGGTGGTAGATGCGTGGCCATGCGAAGAAACGGTCATCTCTTTGTTAATCCATGTTCCGAGGCTCTGCCATTTGTTTGTAAAGTCAACGCGAAAGGAGTAAAATACTACGAACAATGCGACACTTTTGATCCACGTACGTATATTGTTAAATTATGTAGAAAATCAAATGTGTTAAACTGGCTGAAAATCGTTTTGTGGGAAGGAAGAGATACTACTTATACGTGGCGTTCCAAATTAGTCCTCAGAGGTAACAACACATGCGTGGCCCACCTCAGAAAGGACTTCAACTTCAACTTATGTAAGGCGATGGTAACAGTGACCACTTATCTTAAATACTTTGTATATATAACAATTTCATAAGTTACCGTTTTTAAGCCGCTCAACTAGTGTATTAACCAGTTAAACAATAAGTGCTATTTAACAGGCTGGAAATTAGGACCGAACGACACATGTTACATGACCCACGAGGAACGTCAAACCTGGCACGACGCGTATTCCACCTGCTTGTCCGCCGGGGGCTACCTTGCCATCATGAACTCCCGGGAGGAGATTGAACACATTCGGGAAGAGTTCAAGAATGTCGACAAGCACAAGACACCTGGTGACTTCGCGTTCTTGGGCTACAGCGACTTACTCCAGAGATATCACTACAGAACTGTGCTTGGTATTTTATGATGGATTTACTTATACGGGTGATTTATGAATTGGTAGATAAGGTTTCCTCATCATGCCCTTTCTCATCGGATTCCATCCATCCGGTATACCATATAAACAAAGCCGTTTTAAGCAAGGTGAATTTGAAGGTAAATCCAGAGACGCCTTATTTCAAACTTCAGGCAGGAATCCAATCTTATATGGGATTGATTACACTTATCCATGGATGGCATTAGCCACTCACCATTACATCAGGTAGACTGCATGCTTGTTTGTTACTTCAATATGATAAAACAAGCAATCTAACGTAAATAGCAAAATCCGTAGTCAGAAGCGAGTTTTATGTGTTTAAACACTAGAAATTGTTTTTTGTGACTCACTAAAAACATAGTGAACTTCTTACCACCACACATTGCCTTTGAATCCCCCCCGAAGTTTCCTATGTAGGTCGATCACCAATACGCGATTCGAGCCTCAGTATAAATAAAAATATACTTCTACAGATGACTTCCTTTTTTTTTTTTGTCGAGGGGGAAACCTTCAAAAGGTACCCGACAACGTGGGAGCGACGCCGAGTTATGTGGGATTTTTACCACACTAAAACCCCCCCGGTGGCCGTCCTCTGCGCTGCGTTAAGGGCTCCGGGATCTCCAAAGGAACGCAACCAGAGTCCTCTTAGCGCGTTGCCCCGTCGGGCTCCGCCCAGGTGAGCTTGACGCTCGCCACACCATCTGGTGTATACGACGGTATGCGACCACACATACCGTCGTCCTTCCCGGGGCCGCTGGCCGGGCGGTTCGAGCTCCCACTCTGGCCGCCCGCAACCCCGGAAGCCCCCTTTTAGTCGCCTCTTACGACAGGCAGGAGATACCGTAGCCCTATTCTAGTCCCGGAACTACAGGGACAACAGATGACTTCCTAGGGCAGGTCTAGCATTATCAGTGATATAAATACCGCTGCTGCATCACCTACTTCATTGAATTGAATTACGTGTAAAATCATATACCTACTTATCATTTACCTAAACTTCAACTTCACAAAATTATTTTTAACAATGTTCCCATTCAGATGACCGCGTCGACGAAAGGGAAGTTGATTGGGATATTCAATGTGGTCAAAATATAAGTAACAAACAAGATTTGCGCTGCGGTGGTATTGGACGCTCTGGGCTACTTGCAATTGGTGACTGCCGCCGTCCTTCCATGTTCTTCTGTGAGAAACCAGCTAAAGGCAGCATAACATTTAAAAGTATTCTAAGACTAAGATCTGAAAAGAAAGAAATTCGCTACAAGCATAAAATAAAGTCAAATACACCAGTTGATATTGCCTCATCTACATACCCACGTAAATATTGAAATAAGAAAAATATATACCTTATAATTAATGTGTTTTTTTATATATTATGGGCTATTGATTTCCCAACTTAGTCTGTCATGAAATAACTTTGGGAAGGGGAGTCCAAATGAGCTAAAGTAGATTGTAGGTTTTGGCCGGTGAATGAAAAAATCGACTTCTGATTTTCTCCCTACAAAACGGGGTTGATTCACCAGTAAATGCATTTTAAGTCTTTTCTTTTCTTATTATAATTTATGACGTAATAACATCTCGGCAGTTTAAATAGGTATCCGCATTTTCCGGGTGCATTATGTGTACTCAGACTAAAAATAAGGAAAGATAGAGCATCAGACTATTGCATTCAAATATTTACACTTGTGAGATTAACGTTTTAAGCCACAGAACACCTATA
Source organism: Epargyreus clarus (assembly GCF_041222505.1). Lineage (NCBI taxonomy): Eukaryota > Metazoa > Arthropoda > Insecta > Lepidoptera > Hesperiidae > Epargyreus > Epargyreus clarus. The sequence continues at coordinate 5,279,309 of NW_027332222.1, read as the reverse complement.
CTTCTAACGGAGTTTTAAGCTATCGTGAACTTATCATGAACGTCACGGCACTTATTTACACGACAGGTTTCTTCCCATTTAATATTGCGCAACAACGAAAACCATCCAAATTCTGAACTTAATGGGCATAATTTTCAATTTACGTTGTATGTGTATGTTTAATGGTGTAAATTACCGTGATTGGCAGAATTTAGTATAATTCAAAATTATTATGATCGAGACACTACTGTATTTTTTTTTTCTGAGACGGTACAGTTGGTACACTATTGACATTGACATTTGACGTTCATATTGTTCATAACCACTTAAACCACTTGATTGTTGTTTTGAAATGAACCGGTTTTGCGAAGGAATAATCGAAATAATATAAAAAATACTATTGTACCGACTATTTCACCTTGTTATGAGAACCTTTTAACCTTCATTATTTATTCCAATATTGCCTTACTTGCAATCCCATCGACTTAAGAAGAGAAGTGTTAAAATATTTACTTCCTGCAGTCGAGTTAACGGTAAACTTATTTTTACTACAAAAATGCCGTTCTTCAGTGGCAGGTGTCTAAGTACTGCTAAATTAATTGGGAAGACTGCTATCGTAACAGGATGTAATACAGGAATTGGCAAGGAAACCGTTCTGGACTTCTATAAAAGAGGTAAGTTGTTTTTTTTTTTGTACAAAATTAAGCCCACCATCGACTTTAAATTTAACTTTAACTGAACACCTGGCCTTGATGACATCATTTTTAAATGGAAAAAAATGCGTAACATTAAAATAAAAGTTTTGAGTAACTCTTATTCTTTTACGTTCATATTACATTTCATACAAATATGTAATTACCTATCTAATCTGCATAAATATGAATAAATTTTAAATGACGTGACTCATGTTACCCTTTTTTGTTTCAAAGATTGAAATGATAATATTCACATATACATCTAGTTCATTTAACAATATTATTGTTCTTTATTAGCATTTACACCAGTATTATGACAATCACTGGACATTTAGTGGAGAACAGATTTGAATTATTCATTTTCTGAGGTACACTATTTGATTAATTTAATAATTAAATAAGCTAATTTAAAATAAGTAAGTTAAAGTAATTTGCTTTGCAGATTCTTTTGAAGTAGATTTTTTGTACTTTAAAAAAAGATAATAATGACATATTATAAATGAATTATGATTTCATTGAGCTTTGCTAATAATAATATTTTACCTACGTTAAACCTATTTATCTTAGTCTAAGTTAACTAATTTAAGTAAAGGTGCATTAAGAAAAAAATCACTCTTAATAATCCCATTCATTCATTATCCCAAAAATCTAACTTTATGTGACTCTGTAAATTAAGAGTAAAACAATTGGGATTCATTCCGTAATAAAGAAAAGTTTGGAAAAAGTATATTTGTATATTATTATTTTCTTGCATTATATTCAAATGGTAATATACTACTATGCAATAAATACTTAGTATAATAATATACTTTTGTCCCATTTTTTTAATTAGGAGCCAGGGTGATAATGGCATGTCGCAACTTGGAGAAAGCTGAAGAGGCCAAGAAAGACATAGAGAAGTCATGTGAAAGCCTCTCTGATACTGGCATTATACTAGTTGAGAAATGTGACCTCTCATCTTTGAAGTCTGTCCGGGAGTTCTCCCAGAAGGTCTTGGAATCTGAACCACAAATTAACATCCTCGTGAATAATGCTGGTGTGATGATGTGTCCAAAAAGTGAGACGGAGGATGGCTTTGAGATGCAGTTTGGCACGAACCACCTGGCACACTTCCTTCTGACGCTGCTCCTCTTACCAAGAATTAAGAACAGCACACCAGCAAGAGTTGTTACTGTGTCTTCCAGAGCTCATACAAGTAAGTAGGCTATTTCAATATTCTAAATTATGTTCTAAAGGAATTCCATCAAAGTTTTTTGAATATTTAGATTAAACTTTTAAGGAATACCTAAATGGATCTATTGTAAAATGAAATAATAAATAAAAATAAAGTGACTATTAAGAGGAAGCAAAAGAATACAAATGTGTTTTCATTTGATATAGCCATAATTCATATGCATGGATCTATCTTAGCTATCTTTTTTCAGGATTTGGCATTAACTTTGAAGACTTGAATTACAAGAAGCGGCCATACAGTGCATCAGAAGCTTACTCCCAGAGCAAACTTGCTAATGTATTGTTTTCAAGAGAATTAGCAAATAAATTAAAGGTAAAATAAAAATAGTACATTACGATACGCGTGGTACAGATAATAGGCTCCTTATATCACAAGTATCGTATACTATTTTATAGCCCGTGTGACATAAACCCGCTTACACTTGTGAAGTAATATGAAAAAATATGATAATTATTTTGAAACTTATAAATGATTGAAACTAAAAATTATGAACTAAAAAAACAATAAAATGTGACATAACCAAAACCATTGAAATTTGATGGGAAGAAGTCTTGATTTAGAAAATTTAGTAATTATTTTGCTCTTGTGATAAAGACAAATCTAACACCACACATACGTCGAAATCTATCAAGCCATTTAGGCTACATACAGGCATCTAAACCAATGACTTATAATGGGAACTCCACCTAAACGTATTAAAGAAACATATGTTAAGCAATCACATAATGTACTAATACATGACTAATACTAGTGATACAATAGAAAATCGATTATCTATTACCTCAGTCATAAATATTCGCGATTACCATCAGATTACCTCAGTTATAAATATTCGCGATTATTCGGCTTGACAAACGTGAACAAGTAACTTTGTAATATCCTTTGCAAATCAGCCACATTTTGTGTGACATGTGCATTTAAATTCCGGAACGTCGCCAAATCGCAACTAAAAAGTTACTATAAATAACAAAAACCCGATTGCTAAAAATATAGCCTATGTTATCTCCACAATTTAGACGAATCCAACGACACATCATTTGTCAAAATTAGTGAAGTCGTTTGAGTTTGCCAAAGAATGAAAAATACATACGTAACAAACATATAGTCGAAAAACATTACCTTCCTAAATCGGTTTAAATACCTTTAATTCATAAACTCAATTATCCAAATTTTCGATAATCCGAATGCCACAAATACGACAGCAAATAGGTCGCTTAGTCGAGATTCTACTGGAGTAGTATTATGGCTAATTTTTAAAATGATTCCTAATTTAAATATCTCCTACTATGGTGTGTAGCGAAAACACACAGTCAAAACAAACAATAAAACTCGATAAAGCCCAACAGTTAAGTCTAATAGTGATGCTATTGCTTATTATATACACAATGGCAAAAACATTTCTAAATACGTCCAAAATAAAATATTAACATAATTATAGCTTTAAACAAAATACTCATTACTCACTTTTAATTTTTAAATGGCATTTAAAAGTATGAAACGTTCCTAGCTATGGTGATTTTTTTACAACTGGAGGGTAGTGTATTAATATTCGTACGGTTTAAAAATCAGCTACTTTGGACACATAAATGCGTGGCTAAAATGCGGGTTTAGGTCACAGAGTGCTATAAACATATTTATGAATTATCAAGTCATTTATTTCAAGTTGAAAATATAAAATGTGAATAAGCTTGAGAAAAATCGACTTTAATTATTCACTTGCTTTTATTTACAATTTAATAAGCTCCTATGTAAAATACAATTTTATATGTTCATTTTTACATATGTATGTTTCAGTTTCAAAATAAAATTTTAAAAACTAATTAAAAGTTTACGTACACATGCAACACCTTTTACATATCTATTTATGTTTCTTATGTGTTGTATTTTTTTTCTCTAGAACAACAACATTGAAGGAGTGAACACATACAGCCTACACCCCGGAGTTATTAAGACTGAACTAGGGCGTCACTTGGACGACACATTGTTTTGGGGAGCAAGACGGATGTTGGGTTTTGTGCTGTCACCATTTATGAAGTCTCCGGAGTGTGGTGCGCAAACCACAATTTACTGTGCTGTTGACGAAAAATGCGCTAATGAAACCGGCTTGTATTACAGGTAAAAATTTGAATTTATTTCAACATTAAGTTGTAGTTTAATAACAATTGCGCACATTTTTTTTTCTTTATTTTTCTATACCATTGCTCTGACAGGCGACTAAGCAATCCACCTAAAGTTAAGCGGACACTCGCCCATGAACATCTACAATCAACTTAGTTCTACCTGAAGCCAATCATGGATACATTGTCACTCCTAAGGACTACATGGTTATCTCATATTCATCCACTCTCAATGAATAGCAAGAACTACTTTACACCTTTCATATAATATGACAGAAATTACATTTAAAAATATTTAATTAATGTATCTGTGTTTATATTGTCTGAAATAAATGATTAGATGAATAAAAATAAAAAATATATTTTTTTATTTTTTGCGATGCTCATCTCTTAGTCATAATTAATATTCTTTAAATATTTCAGCGACTGCGCGGTTGTATCGCCAGCGAAAAAGGCTTTGAATAATGAAGATGCTGAAAAATTGTGGAACATGTCGGCGGAACTCGTTGGGATCGGAGACTACAACCCTTTCACAGCCAACGACCCTGGAGTTGCGCAAAAGAACTGAATAACAATTTTTACCTATTATTATTTCATAAAGGATATTTAAGTCATAATTGGTGCTGGGCTGAGATTGTTTGTAATTTTTATCAAGCAAATAATATGTATTGTTGTATATTAATCATTTATAATACTCATTTTTATTTACCAATTTAATAATAAGTGTAAATCTTTTTTTGTATTCTATTTATATTAAAATAAATAAATTACTTATATGTACATGTACTGTAGTACACACATGTGCTGTATTTTATTTTAAATGTAGTTATAACCAGTTATTATTTTTAAGCGAATGTTGTAGACAATGACTGTGCTTAATATATTTCGGTAAGAATCCCACATAACCTCGTGTCGCTCGCACGGCATGGGGCAAGACCCCAAAGTAAGATGTTCTGTGGCCGTATAAACTGAATAGGTAAGGCGCGGTCTTGTAATATTTACTCTGAGGTTTTTTATGATTGCTCGGCAGTTGATAGCTATTGTCCACGCAAAACTGCTGGTCCGCTCTGAATATAGAAATGAGACGCGTCGCCATAGAAAATTGTATGATTACACCTGCTCACAACAACTTCACACCGGACTAGCAGTTTGGCGCGGATTATATCCGCCTTTTCCGTTGCTGTTGTACTCTGACTAAAAATAAAGAAAGAGCATTCAAGCAGTTATACTTAGATTCGTATAGTCCGCGTAAAACTGCTAGTCTTTTTTTATAATATAGGAGTAGCAGACGAGCATGCAGTCCACCTGATGGTAAGTGGCTACTGCCGCCCATGGACATCTGTAATCAACCCCAGATAGGATTAGATATTCCTACCTCAGGTCGGCCACAGATGCGCCGTAACCTCTGAGGACTAAGCTGGAACGCCTCGGAAAAGCATGTCTGTCTTACCACACCCTTCAAAACGGAACACAGCAACGCCTAACACATCTGTTATTAAGCCGAAATAGGTGTGGCGGTGGTGCCGCCGGAGTCGAACCACAAAGGATTCTACCACCTTCAAACCTGTCTACTCTGAATATAGAAATGAATCGCGTTGCCATAGCAAATTGTATGACTACACCCTCAGAACAACAACTACACCTGCTCGCAACAACTTATCGGATTAGCAGTTTGGCGTGGACCCTAACTTGCCATGGTGGACTTATCATTATTTTTGTGGCTATTTATGTAACCTAGAGTGTGATTTACTCACTTAATGACACAGCATGAAGCATGCTGCTTGGTTTTTAATATCGCGCAACAATGTAACAATCCATTGAAATCCTGAACGTAATGGGCATGATTTTCAATTTGTATTGTATGCGTACATTTGATGGTGTAATTTACCGTGATTGGCGAAATTTGGTATAATTTATTATGACCTCGAAATTTCCATTTTTTCTGAGATGGTTTACTCTGAGAAGATGGCACATTAATGACATTGAAGTTTAATAAATAAGAAAACACTAGGGTATAGGACTATTTTACCTTGTTATGAGAACCTTTTAACCGTACTTAATTATGCCAATATTGGTGTAAAAATATTTACTTCGTTCAGTCGAGTAACTCATTTTTACTACAAAAATGCCGTTCTTCAGTGGCAGGTGTGGAGGTACTGCTAGATTGATAGGGAAGACTGCAATCGTAACAGGATGTAATACAGGAATTGACAAGAAAACCGTTCTGGACTTCTATAAAAGAGGTAAGTTGTATTTTTTTTAAATGAAGGCCACCATCAACATTAATATCAACTTTAACTGAACACCTTGGCCTTGAACTTTGACATCATATGTATATGAAAAAAAATGTGTAACATTCGTCTTTATTAGTAGTATATCGATGGTAACATTTAAATAACAGTTTTAAGTACATTACTTACAAATATTTTAATTACCTACCTGTTTTGCATAATATTACTGAAAGAAAAACAACAAATAAAAACAGTTAAATTAAGTGACTCATGCTAATCATGACTTATCTATGTTATAATACTTATAATCTTTTTTGTTTCAAATGTTTGATGTGTTATTGCAGTCCTCACTCACATATAAACATACATTTTACTTACCTAGGTATATTAAACAAGTTTTTACAAATAGAAACAGTTAATATTTAACTAACATTAACTGTGGTGATCATAATAATTTAGGTAACAAAAAAAGTAGCTTTTCTAAGAGCTCTTCTGTTATGCTGGTCACATGTCCTATATAGGTACATTTACATCAATGGACACTTAGTAGAGCGCAGATTTGAATTATTCATTTTCATTTAATAAGTCTTTCATTTATGTAGAATAAATATATATGATAATTAAATTTTGAGTAAGTTAAAGAATTTGTCTTCCGGGACTTTCATCTTTATTGCAGTCTTTTACTTTTTTTAAATAGATAATAATTGAATATTTTTTATGAATTATGATTGATATTTGCTCGTTATAATGTTTTATCAAGCAGTTTGATTATTCATTAGATATTTTAAGAAAAAAATCTTAAACACTCTTAATATTTATTAAACATCCCAAAAATCAAAGTTTGCGTCACAAATTTAAACAAATAGTAAATAAAAGTAGTTTGGAAAAAGTACATTTATTGATTGTTATTCACTTGCATTATATTCAAAGGATGATATACCTACTACAATATAATAAATAGGTACTTTTAAGTATACCCAATAATTAACTTTGTCTCATTTTGTTAGGGGCCAGAGTGATAATGGCATGTCGCAACTTGGAAAAGCTGAAGAGGCCAAGAAAGACATAGAGAAGTCATGTAAAACCCTCTCCGATACTGGCATTATACTAGTTGAGAAATGTGATCTCTCATCCTTGAGGTCAGTCCGGGAGTTCTGCCAGAAGATCTTGGAATCTGAACCACAAATTAACATCCTGGTGAACAATGCTGGTGTGTGGGGTCCAAAAAATGAGACCGAGGATGGCTTCGAGATACATTTTGGCACAAACCACCTGGCACACTACCTTCTTAACGCTGCTCCTTTTACCAAGAATTAAGAACAGCACACCAGCAAGAATTGTTACTGTGTCTTCAAGAGCTCATATGAGTAAGTTGGCTAATTCAAAACCACAATGCTAAGATGCATGCTACGAAGAGGTGGTAGATTATTATAGTTCGCGCCAAAATGCTTGTCCGCTCTGAAGTTGTTCCGAGCAGGTGTAGTCTACTAATCTATGGTGTAGTTATACAAATTTCTGTTCACACGATTCTTCTTGAACATTGTTCAAGAAGAATTCATGAACATTGTAAAGAATTTACTTTGAATATTTTTTTATATTGATTAATGTATCTTAAGTAATTTACAAGAATAGTAAAAAAAAAAATTTAACAAAAAATACAACCGACTTCTATGTCACTACAAAGTAAAAAATAATTGAAATAAATGTTGGTTTAGTACATATTTGTGAAGTCGGCGCTCAATATATTTAGTTGGATAACGATGTAAACAGCGTGTAACCGACTTCAGGTTAATAATAAGTTTCCGATTTAGTAACTATTGTGTGGAATCAAATTAATGAAATTTGCTTTAATTTGATATAGTTAATAAGCATAGTTCTATCTTTTTTTTAGAACGTGACATTAACTTTGAAGGCTAGAATTAAAAAAACCGGCCATACACTTTAACGGAAGCATACTGCCGGAGCAAGCTCGCCAATGTGTTATTTTCAAGAGAATTAGCAAAAAAACTGAAGGTAAATAATACTATGTTTAAAACATATTATGTTTGTGAAATGTATCAAGCCATGTATGTTTTACTAATTAAAAAATGTTAATAATTGTATTGAGAAAAATAAACATAAATTATGGGCAAAACCGAAGTTTTCAAAACTTTCTCAGTATTTAAACAAAAACCTCACATACATATCCAATACCCTCTAGGTATGTTATAATGTTGCCTTTCCAGTTGTAAGTTTATTTTTTTCTGTAGAGTAACAACATTGAAGGTGTAAACACATACAACCTGCACCCCGGAGTAATAAAAACTGAACTAGGGCGTCACTTGGACGAAACACTGTTTTGGGGAGCAAAGCGGCTTTTGGGATTCGTACTATCGCCATTTATAAAATCTCCAGAACAAGGAGCACAAACCACAATTTACTGTGCTGTTGACGAAAAATGTGCTAATGAAACTGGCTTGTATTACAGGTAAAACAAGTTATTTCTTACTAGCTGACCCGGCAAACTTTGTACCATCTCAAAATCTATTTATCAAATATATTTCATATAAAATATAGCCTATGTTACTTGTGGATAATGTAGCTTTCGAATAGTGAAAGAATTTTTAAAATCGGCCCAGTAGTTTTTGAGCCTATTCATTACAATCAAACAAACAAACAAACAAAGTTTTCCTCTTTATAATATTAGTATAGAAGTATAGATATTATATTGAGTCTTTGAAGTTGGTAGAACCTTTTGTGGTTCGACTCCGGCAGCACCACAGCCACACCTATTTCTGTCTCTTAACATCAGTGTTAAACACACCAAGGGCCATACCCTTGGTGTGTAAGGGAGACATAATTTTCCGAAGCGTACTCCGTCCGACCTTAGTCCGTCCTTAGTCCTCAGGGGTAACTGCTCATCTGCGGCCGACCTTAGGTCAGAAATCTAATCCTGTCTGGGGTTGATTACAGATGTCAATGGGCGGCAGTTGCCACTTACCATCAGGTGGACTGCATGCTCGTCTGCTACTCCTATAGTATAAAAAAAAGTCTTTTTATAAAAATGACTTACGCGCATTTTTTCCTCTATATCACATTGTAGTTACAAACCCAGCAGACCACCTAATGGTCACTTCTGTCCATGGACATCTGTAACGAACTCTGTTCTGCTTGAAGCTAATAACAAATGTATTGCTAAACTTCTAAGGTGGTTAAGATTATTGTCTAATACTTGTGTAGATTAAGCAGCATCCGCCCTCACTGATGGGCAAGAACTGCTTCGCATATGTAAGGCTTCATCGGTCCATCATAATATTTATACAAACTTTCGGATAGTATTACAGAAGATTTCAGCATACTTAAATGAATAAAATATACATATTTTTTTAATACTTATCTCGTATCTGATATGAGTCATTTATAATACTCTAAAATGATTTCAGTGATTGTGCGGTTGTATCGCCAGCTAAAAGTGCTTTAAACGATGAAGAAGTCGAAAAATTGTAGAACTTATCGGCGGAACTCGTTGGGATCGGAGACTAGAACCCCTTCACAACACAGGACCCTGGAGTTGCACAAAAATGAACTAAATATATTTTTTTACGTATTATTATTTTACAAAAGATATTTTACTCATAATTGGTGCTGGGCTAAGACAGTTTCTTATTTTTATCAAGCAAATCATATGTATTGCTATCCTCATCCTCACTTCCTCACTAATATTATAAATCCGAAAGTAACTCTGTCTGTCCGTCTGTCTGTCTGTCTGTCTGGTTGTCTCCTCTTACGCCTAAACCACTGAATCGATTTTAATGAAATTTTGTACAAAGATAGTCTGAGACCCGAGAAAAGACATAGGATAGTTTTTATCCCGGAAATCCCACGGGAAGTAGGGATGGCGATCTAAGATCGATTAATCGGAGAATCGATCTTTTGGACCAAAAGAAATCGATTATTTTAATCGATAGTAGTAAGGATTGAATCGTAAACTATGCATTTGATCAAGTGATGATCTTTAGCAAAGTTGTTGTCCATGAGCCCACGAAGGTTTCAGAGTTGGTACGACCAATTTTCGCCAGATGGCGCCACTGCCATTCCAATGAAGGTACGAATTTTCAGTTTTATGTATGTTAGTATGTCATATTATTTTCTTTTAAACGCGGGCGAAGCCGCGGGAAAAATCTAGTATATTATAATTTAAATACTCATTTTTACGTACCAACCTAATACTAAATGTAAATCTTTTTATTGTTTTCGATTAGTATTCAAATTTTATTACAATAAATTAGTAATACCCACACCTGCCGTATTTTACTTGAATCTTGTTATACACTGTTATTAAATGATAATGCATAATATTTTTCCAAAACCAGAAACGTGTTTCATAAAAACCATCAAGAGTATATTTTCTTCTTTAAACAATATTATAAAGGATTTTTTTTGTAAAATACTCTTAAGAGTCGTATTAATACATGGATCTCAATATCAATTTTAGGTTCGTGTTTTATACGTGAATCGCTCAAAATAAAGCAAAGCTTTGTCTGTGGTGATAACTTATTAGATTATCTATGTGTTAACCATAGAGTACTTCCAAATAAAAAAGATAGTTATATATATAATATATAATCTGTGGTGTGATCGTTGTCATCTCGGTGACATAATCATAATATCAGACATCAGTATTTATCTATGGATTAATGGGATTGTGCTTGACTGAGGAGTACATTTATAAATTATTCAATTAAAATTATTTACGAATGCAAAGTGTTCAGTTTTCTGTTGATACATGAAGTTATTTCATTTACAAAAGAGTTATATTGGAATGTGAAATTATTCAAGTTCCTTTTATGAATGGTGTGTGGTAATTTGATCAATATTTATTTCAAAACACGACCTTGTCGCGGAAACAAGTCGATAATACTTTTTATTTGGATTAATATTTTACATAATTGTTCGTTTAATGTCTATCTAATTATTTTTCTCACGTTATTCATACTTTTCTGAAGTCAACATAACTAAGACATGCGTTACATAAAAAATACAACCCAGTGATTTCAATTGCGAAGTGCGAATAAACGTAGGTACCTCAGAGTAAGTACTAGAATTATATTTACTCGAAGGTAGTGACTATAAAACTAAGCCGTTTATTGCAACTGATACATTATACATCAACAGTACGTATTAGCGTAGTACTTATTAGGTTTTAACACACGTATCTCAGCCCGGAAGATTTAATTAGTTATTCAAGTAATGTATGTTATTCATATGTACATTCCTAAAATGTAATTACAAAAACATTTTTAATAGGAGTGCTAAAATAGTCTTCAAGTGGTGACAGAACGTCGATGTTACGAATGGTGAAGTCCGGGCTAATGGAGTACGACAAGGACGACCACACGTGGCGCAGGCCGTCCACGCCGAAGGTGGAGCAGACCAAGTGCCACCACATCCCCAGGAGGTCCACCACCACCACTGTGATAGTGCTTGGTCTGGCTGTACTCAGCTGCCTGCTCGGGTACTGTGTGCTCAGTGAGACCCTGCCATATGAATCTAAAACACTCCGGCTGGCAATCATTGTGAGTATAGTTTGGTTATATTGTGGTAATAATCTCGCTTCATAGTGAATATGTAGTTAGAGCACCAAGTATATGGGACCAGAATCTCATATGAAAAAAAATGGTAAGAAGAAATTTTTTGAAATACACTGTTATCTTCTAGGTTTGATACCTTAAAGGACTGCTACATGAAAGGAAAAAGTGAATTTTGTGAAATTTTAGACAAGCACAACATGCCAAAAATGTATTTTACCATTAATAAAATTTAAATTACATTTCTAATCTTCTATGTTCCATATAAAAGCGACCCACTGAAACTCGAATCTGATGCTGATGTTGTTTGGTTACATAGATATAAAGATGTAAATTTATAACAATATTCTAAATGACTTGTAATTTCTTGTTATAAACAGTTATTCCGTCATGGAGCCAGAACACCAGAGAGCACTTACAAAAGTGACCCCTTCAAGAACTACCAGTGGCCTGATGGACTTGGGAGCCTAACCAATGTGAGTCAGTTATATTACTTTTAGGCACGATTACGATTCTTACGGCGCCAAAATTTGAATGCGGATCCTTATAGATCTCGACGAGACAAGACGAAAAGTAAGAATAAAATTTTTTGATATCTCGCTTAGTTTTCGAGATATCGATATTTAAAAATCGAAAAATAAAAAAAAAAATATTCTTTTAATGATGTATTTCGATAGATTTTTGGAAAAGAAAACGAAAACAAAGAATAATTTTTTTCGATATCTTGCTTAGTTTTCAAGATATTAATAAATACATTATTAAAAATGTTGAAATTTTATTGAAAATTTTTTTGAAGATATATTTTATCCTTTATTATGATTATCACTATTATTATGATAATAACAATAATAATAAAAAATAAAAAATGTGAGCCGTCACGGGACGCCTGGCAGATGTGAAACATCAACGTTATTTTGTAAAAGTAATATGCAGAAAAGAACATATTGTGATAGGAACTAAATATGTCATAATGATAAAATAAAATATTACGATTTTTTTCCAGATAACGATGACTATTTATTGAATAAACATTTATTTTCATTAAATAGAAAAATTTACAAATTTATTTCAAATCGTGACTACTTAATTCCTTTAATCGCATTAATTTAAGCGCACGGCATGCGTCGCCACGCCAGAAATCGGATTTACGTGCGGCTATAGATGTTTCACATCAAAAACCTAACCTAACCTAACCTAACCTAAACCTAACCTAACCTAACCTAACCAATACCAACTCAAATTTCAATCACCTCTAACTTCGTTGTCCCTTGCCCGATTTCTAATTATTTTATACCATCGTACTCGTCTCAACGATACCTTTTCGCACATACTACTTCCGTTTCTCTTCGTTTTCTAAATTTTTAAATATAATTTTCTCCGTTTTTCAAAAATCAATTTTTGGTTTTTCTCATTTTCCTCCGCCGTTTCTTAACGAATTCTCTTCATTTTTCTTCTACCGTATTCTGCACGTCCTCCCCTATCCGGAGATACCAGTCGCACCCGTTTCCGCCGCGCCGTTCCTCGGCAATTTCACTTTTAAAACGCAAAAAATCGAAATTTTCGAATAATTTTTGAGTATCGATATCTCGAAAACTAAGCGAGATATCAAAAAAATTTATTCTTACTTTTCGTCTTGTCTCATCGAAATCTATACGGATCCGCATTCAAATCTTGGCGCCGTAAGAACCGTAATCCCCCCTTACTTTTATGACTTGCACTTTCCCACATTATGCATCTTTCTTCATCAACATATTTGGTACAAGATAAAGAAATGATCTACCCTAAAATTTAAATCTAACTTTAATTCTATCTTCTAATATTATTTAATCTAATTTTTGGGTAACGGTCTAATCTAGCCTACACACTAATCTCCTGAGTGAGAATTCAAAATTTTTAGTAGTGGATTATCACAACTGTTTTAATTGTTTTACTATCAACTTCATTAGCTCTCCAAAAATTGATATCAAAGTGATTTTACTTAAGATTTTTATTTGTTATTATGTTTACCCTACTTCTTTGTATATTTTAGTAATTGACACTAAACTTTCTATTGCAGGCTGGCAAACTCCAACTGTATGAACTGGGGAAGAAATACCGCAGTTACTATGCAAATTTTATTCCCGAGGAGTACTATGAGAAGGATGTGTTTGTGAGGAGCAGTGACAAATCGAGATGTCTTATGAGTGCTTATACATTTTTGGCAGGACTCTACCCACCCTCAGAAAGGCAGCTGTGGCACCCTGAATTACCTTGGCAACCCATTCCTGTACATTCTCTACCGAGGCATCTGGACAATGTAGGTATTTTGTCCTTTTATAATGTAATAGGTAAAGATAAATACATATATAAATAACTAACCATCGGTGTATATGAGAAGGGGTTATTCAATCCAGACCTCCTCCTATAGCTTAGGCAAAAATTACATTATTCAAACTGGCAGGTTATTCCGACATAATTTATTAAAGAGTAGCAAGTTTAACTTCCAGCATAGACACCCGTTTGGGAACCCCCTTGTAAAGCTGTATATTGAAGTAATATATACTATGGACAGGGGTAACAGAGTTGTGCTATTGATGTATGATAAAAAGATATATGTGAAATAATAAATGTTACAAGACATGCAGGTCAACTTGATAACCTTTTGTTTCCATTTTAGTTTATAATATGATAAGTAACATCAAATCAGACATTATATAAAACTTAACATAAAAATATTCTTCACATATAAAGCCCAGAAATGGATTTTATCCATTCCTTTTCCAGATTTGTAGTCGACAAATAACAGAGCAACCCTTTATAAAAAAAACGATAACAAAAATATATAAAAACCACAAATAAATTCTGATTCAAATTTAGTTATATCTATATCTAGCTAAGTCCGACATGGAATTGAAGAGTATATAGTGTTTTATATCTGACTGTGGTCATGTATCCAATAAAAACCCTTTTCATCTGTGTACAAGAAAATAAAAAACCTACTTTCAGATAGTTGCATCGACAAAGCCCTGTAAGGCCCACAAAGCGATGTATCGCGAGGCGCTCGCGGAAGCCAACGCCAACCAACAGTTTGCCGAACTATTTGACTATTTGAGCAAACACACCAACCAAAGCATGCGCAGCGTATTGGAGGTAGACTTCCTGTTCAGCACGCTCCAAACACAGCAAGAAGCTGGACTGAAACTGCCCGATTGGACTAAGAATGTCTTCCCCCACAAAATGCAGATCCCCTTCATGTTTAGTTTGGCGCTCTTGTCGTATAATGAGTCGCTGCAGAGATTAAATACTGGTAAGTATGTTTTCAATATCCAAATATGATTTGTATTTTTTTAATTTATATTTGATCAAATTTTGTTTATACAATCAAATATAAGTGTATGGGTGAGGTGACTTATACCTGAAAGATGACTTATACATAATATATTATGCGCCCCAATCGAAAAATTTAATCCTAATAGAATTTAAAATTTCTCTTTACATTATTAATGTTGGGAACAAAAATTAAAAAAGAACGGTCTAATTCAGTTTAAAATATAATTTATTAAATAATATTTTATATTGCATTTATTATTATTGCAAGGAAATAAAGATGTTGTTGTTATGGTATTAAATTATTATTAATGCGATGATCATTTCGCATTAAGATGACGTTATAATCCGACAGTAACTGCATTCGAAGGTCGCTGCTAATTTGCATACCGTGCTTCCATTTTACGCTATTAATTAAATATTCTTAATAGGTAAAAATGTCGATAAATAAATAAAATTATTTTCGCCATATCCGTATCTTATATGCATAGGCAAATTATATTATCTATGCCAAGATTAAGTCAGTTACGCTTGTTTCTAAAAAGTATGAATAATTGATATTTAAAAACATTGCGATCTGCCCCAGGGCTCCGGCCGTAAGTGGCCTTTAAACACTATTCCCAATGACTGAAATACGCATAAATGACGTATGTAATACGTATGATTATTTAGACTGGGGGCTACATTGAACTTTCCGTCTCCGACGAGCTTAGTCCGCCACTAAATTTGAAAGTGTTTTTATCACGGACGCATTATGGCAATGCTGAGGATTTAGATGGTCAATTCATACATAAATCATTATAAGCATCCATACCATACCATCAAAAGGCACGGACATGATAGAAAAAATTTAGCCATTGGTATTTTGACCCAGACCATGCTAGTTTTACCACATTTATATTATGATTATTTATTGCAAAACTAGACTTTATAGGATAATTTAATATCTTGTCGACATTACACTATGCAAAACCAAATATGTAGAGTTTTTATTTATTCATTTCAGGTCCATTGCTAGCGGAAATAAGACAGTACCTCTCCGAGTCGGTGAGCCATGCGAACCTGGACCGCTCGCTGTGCCTGTACTCGGGGCACGACGTGACGCTGGTGGCGCTGTGGCGCGCGCTCGGCCTGCGCGAGCTGCTCGCGCCGGGCTACGGCGCCAGTCTCGCCCTCGAGCTGCATGAGGAGCCCGATCATGTGGAGCAGGATAACTTCTATGTGAAGGTTGGTAATCCGCGCCAAACTTCTAGTTCTCTGAAGTTGTTGCGCGCAGGTTCAGTTAGCGTTTACTCGTAACGTAAGGGCTCGCTAACGTAGCTGTGTACCCGTGGGCGAGAGCGGGCAGCGGACGGATGCCGGGAGCGTCCCGTAATATCGTCGTAATATCTACAATTTGCTATTGCGACGCGACTCGTTTCTATATTCGAAGCGGACTAGCCGTTTGGCGCGGACTCTACACAAGCCGTTTGGCGAGAACTCTAAGTATGTCATACTCCTGTTATTTATATTCAATCTAAACAATGTTGCGTCCATCAAATGCAAATGCCCATCAAAGACATTATAACAATTATTTCATACTAGACATTGTCATATTAAAATCTGATAGGGAAAATTTAAATATAAATAACGGGCGATAAGCGTAATAATAAAGTTGCAAGTAAATATAATATTATTTAAAAGAATATGCAACAGTGGTATATAATTTATAAAGTACTACGTAACGGCAAGCACCGAATTTTAACATAACCCTATAATAAAAGTATACACAGAAACATTATGATATACTAACATTATCATGCACTTAAAAATGACTACATGCAACTAACTACAATGTATTACAGCATATATTTATTGCGCAATAGTAGGATTATAGCATACATCAAAACAATACATTACAAAATATACTAGTGATTATACTTTCGATGCTTAATTTTTAATTTTATATTAATGTATCTTCCAGCTATTCTACAGAAACAACACCAAAGTTGAAGTGCCGATGGAATTGAAAATGCCTTTCTGCGACGATCCCTGCCCTTACAACAACTTTGTAGAGCACATCAATAAGCTGATCCCAGAGGATTGGGAGGCGGAGTGCCAAAATTGAAGCTTTTGTCCAAAAAGGTTTGCTAAAGCTTGCTAGTAGAGGTTGATGTTATTGTGGTGGTACATTTTTTTATTGTGAATTACTCAATAATAAGAATTTTAGAAATGAAAGAAATTCTCTGCATAGCCACTTAAATCTGAAAGCTTGAACATTAAACTACATAAGCCATAACTTTCGACCTAATGTTTTGCTCAGAATCAAAAATGTTTTATTCAAATTGTGTACCTTCCATAGCAGCAGCTCTGTGTACATTAAAATTTTCATAACAGCTTATTTTACTGTATTAAAATTATGTTGTACAATTTTTATTATCTGGCAACTAGACATTGTTTTACAGGGTGTTTTTGGAATATTTTTGAATAAGATCATGGAAATTTAAAAATAGTTTTATAAAATGTAGATGGATATATTTTTATGGAGGCAATTATTTTTAATACCTTTTAATTTTAATAATATACGACATTCCCAGTATTGTAATTAACAATTTAGAGATTTTACCACAGTTTTGAGATTATGGTATTAAATATAATGTTTTTAAGCATCTATGTACCTATGTACGAAGTTCTTAATAAGAACAGATTAACAGTGCCATAGAAAGTATTTTGTTATTTGTGTTCACTTTAAAAATTGCAAATGTTATTAATTATTGCACAAAACCTCACACTTTATGAGTTCTTAATTGATCTGTACTAAGTGTTCTCGTAATTTCGCGTTTAGGAACACATGATGACTATTCCAATAATATGAATGAAAGTTATTATTTACACTTATTAATTTGTTGATAATTAATACCTGGTAGTTATGGTTAAAGTATTTCTTTTTTCTTCTGTTAGATCCATTTCCCTTATTTTCTAATGAACTTTATAATTAACAGGAAATTCAAAATGTGAAAAAGAATTGCTAGCTCCTGTTACAACGTTACCATTTAAGTGTGAGCTCATGAAATGATATTTATTACTTATAAGTACATATTTATAGCTTCTAAATGTTACGAGCACCTAACTTATACCTCCGCCACGATGCGAAGAGAATTCATGTAAACAAACCGATATTAGGGTCATCAAAATTTTGGTACTGTAAAAATTACTATTATCCTTGTTTTCATTTTTAATTCAACAAAAAACTTCACAATTAAATTGTATCCATTATTTCTATACCTTATTACATGCAAAGTACTCTCACAACTTTCATATTGTTGCGTATAAACAAAGTTGAATAAAATATCCTTATCAGTAACTAAGTGAAAACCCTGTAAATAAGCGTATGCCAGGTAATAAGAACTTTTGGTTACGATTTTGAAAAATCGAAACAGTCCATCAAAAAAAAGAGTACGTAAATTTCTTTACAACCCCACTTTTACTGCTTCATTTTAAATTAGCTGCATAATAATTGCTTTATAATCCGACTATTTAAAAAACACAATTGCGTTTCGTTTTATTTAAAGTAGCAAATAATATTTTTTGAAGTGTAAGCTGACATTTTAATTTATCCACTATTTTCGTAGTATATGATTAAATTATTATTTGAAAATAATTTTATTTATACTAATGTATAATATTTTAAATATAACTTTATAATAATAGTTCATTGTTACAAATACAAAAAAAAACATTTTGTTTACATTGACTGCTTAGCTATAACGAAACGCACTCTCCGAATTTGGTCGTGTTACAATGATGTTTACAACATGGCTGCTTACGATTACGAGTACTGTGCGTGTTAATATCTCTGTTATCCATTGTTATTTGTTTGTTAAATATTCCTGTTATAGTGTTGTTCTGTTATTTTGTTGAGTTTTTTTTGTTTCGTTTTGTTTGTTTTGTTGTTCTTCTTATAATGAGTGATTCCCAACCGGGTCCGAGTGGCCTGCAGAAGTTTTCTTCTCCAAAGAAGAAACGAGCGAGGTGTTCACTCAGTTCCTCGGAGAAAACAGTTATATGTAACATTTATAAAACTATCGAAGAAATGTGGCCAAAAGATAGTTTTATATACAGTAAAGATGTCGCAAAAAAAACTGCAGAAACTGCCGGCGTACATTTGAGTACTGTGTACCGAATAATAAAAGAATATCGAACTCATAAACGAGTTTCGTCACCGACTCCAGCTCCTAAAAAGGGGACAATAATGGACAAATTGGACGATATGACCTTGAGTGGAATTCGTAGGAAGGTGCACATGTTATTCTTTGATAACGATCCACCAACAATTGAAAAAGTTTTAAATTTAGTGAACGAGGACGACAGCTTACCAAGCTTTAAAAGAACTACCTTTCAAAAAGTTTAAAATAAACTGAAGATTAAATATTTGAAACGGTCGAGACGAAGTGTTCTCATTGAAAAGGAAGAAATTGTGCGATGGCGCTTCTATTATCTTCAAAAAATGTTAAGGATGAGAGAACAAAGACGCAAAATTTATTATTTGGATGAGACTTGGGTTAACGAAGGTACATAAACAATTTTAACTTATTTTTTATATAGAATCAATCATTTCTGTATACTTATTGATCTTTATTTAAACAGTAACCATATAAATTATTATTAATAAGTAGAATTTAAATGTCATAATCAATATTTTATCACATCTTTGGCACACACTGTGTATAAAATTATTTATATTAAAATATTTTAAAGCAATAATATATTATTTGGTTTCAGGACATACAAAAAATAAATTATGGCAAGACCTTTCCATTGAGTCTGCTCAACAAGCCTATCAGGAGGGACTCTCAACTGGCTTGAAAGCTCCATCGGGAAAAGGGAAGCGCTTGATAGTTGTACACATTGGTATGTTATCATCCTAATATTGTTAGCTTAAGATCACATAATTTTAGATGTGTGCTATCATGGAATTGAAAAAAGTTTTGTAAAAAAATAAACTCATGCATAGCTAATCAGGTTAACGTAAAAGTATAGTTTCTATGCCATATAGTCAATATATGATCACTAGACTGCTACATGTACTTTTCACATTTTAATATTTATCATTTTTTTATAGGTAACGAGGATGGATTTGTGGAAAATGCAGACTTAATTTTCGAAAGTAAAAAAGGTGAAGGCGACTATCATAGAGAGATGAACTCGAAGGTGTTTGAAGAGTGGTTCTCTAGAACTCTGGAAAAATTAGAACCAAACTCCATAATTGTAATGGACAATGCCCCATATCATTCTCGACGCTTGGAACGAGTTCCTTCTATGAATTGGTTAAAAAAAGACATACAAAGTTGGCTAACAGAAAAAGGTATCTCGTTCCAAGCAGAGATGATAAAAGCACAGCTTATCGACTTGGTAACACCTGAACGGGAAAAATACTCAGCATTTGTATGGAGGAGTCTTATTCAAAATCTATAATGGGCGGCCAAAAAACCTTAAGGATTTGTATTTTTACATGATGTATTACATACTTGTAATTTGTGCTATTTAATTTAATCATTTTAACCCGTTCATACATGTAATAATAGCTAAATAAATATGTACAAAACTCCAAGTTTCTATTTTTATTTTTAGTTACTACTAAACCAATTTCAATTTTATTTTCCAATCTACTCTGGGAGTAGAGTATTTACTAACTTACAGTCTATTTATTCTCTTAGAGTCCAAATACGAGACGTGTACATATTGCCATGGAGGATATTAAACTACCATTTCTCTAAATTACATTATTTTATTCATTCTGATTAAAATAGAATATCACACAGCATAATATCTAAGAAAATTGTATAAATTCACTTAATACGCATTTAAATGCTGATTTAAAATATATCTTGCGAGATTATTCTCGAAATCTAATTAAACTCAAGGTCAAATATTTATTCGCAATATTTAATTCAAACCAGACATTAGGTATAGTGTATAGAATAGGATAGAAAATAACGGAAATTTTCTTTTATTTTACATAATATTATACATTAATAAATTGTGCTAATGAAAAAAGGTTATTGTTATATGCCCGTTATCGGTTGCTAAGCGACGATTGTTGGTAAACATTCTTCTTCCAATTTGGCTGGAGTATAGGTAATTCTCACCTAAATGTGCCAAGCTTATAAGAAAGTTCACATAAAAATCTTGAATATATAATATAGCACGAATATATTTATTCTATACTTACACTTTACAACTCTTATCGCTGTAATAGATGAAATTGTATTTGATAATATATATTAGCATGAAATGCCAAAATATCTATACCTAACTTTTTCTACTGAACTCTATCTAAATATCTTTGCACAAGAATCTAGCACATAAATGGGAATAGTGTACTTAATTCACTGACAACAATAGGCGGGCTATTGATTGGTTTGGTAAGGTTCATAGCCATTCATGTAAGAATAATAATAATTACTGCCTGCATGCGTAAGTAAGACTTCGAAATTGATTTTCGGTCCTTCTCTTTCCAACAGTATTGGGTCTTACATGAGGTGACGTGCGATATTCTAATGTACACCAGGATATAGGTTTGTTACGTAGACCATTTTCATATGGTAGAGGCCGCAGTTGTTCAACGAATTGTGTAACTAACTTGCCCTTTCTATATTATTATCGTCATCTGTGTGTATCTTAATATAATTAATGTTTGAAAATTGACGCTTGGTGTCTTGATGGTATAAGTGTTGAGAAATAGATTGTATTCATGTGTGTATATGTACTCCAATTGTATAAAGTTGTTGAAATATGTATAAAAGGTGGAATTTAATTAAATGAATGTGCAATGTTATTAGAAATAAGTGATAACAAAAACAGACGTTAATATCTAAATCTTCCTTAATGAATTATACATGTTTATTGTCATATAATATATTGAAATACTAATTTAAAACTTAAGTTATTTTAAAATATGGCATTAAAAATTGATGGACTCTGAGGAAAAAACGGCTATAGCTGAGGCCTAGTATGTTATGTCGACAAGTCTATTTTGTTTTAAAGAAATACTGGTTGACACCTTCAATACAAGTTTAAGGATGTTAAAATGTTAGTAATTAAATGTTGAAGCTGAATGTTTATATCGTTGTTTATTAAAATATACATATTTTATCTTGAAACACTGTTTTTTTTTTTATAAAAACCAACAGAGTATGTGGAATCGTTTATTTTGTGTAATTTTTACAATAAGTGTAAATAAATAGAGTAAAAATATAAATTGCAACATAAAAAATGGACGGCACAATTATTACATTTAAGTAACTATCACTAAATAAATGTTTATAGACATCATGTAGTCAATAGAACATTAAAATTACAACATGAAGTTATTTTTAAAGGTTTAATTAGTTTTGCTTAAAGTCATAATCTACCCTTAAAATAATAAGGTAACCTGGCCCTTAATAGAATTACTGTGATATAACATTATTGACTTGTCAATTATCTTAAGATTCTCGGTGGGCTTAAAAACTAATTACTTGTTCCATTACAATTTCTATACATTTTGTTTTCATGTGCAAAATGTGCATTATCAGTCTTAACTATACTACTAAAAAACTTCGATGTATAATCCTTATCAAAAATACTAATACAAAAAATATGGAAAACTTGTGATATCAAAAAGAACACAATTTGCTTACAATTCTAATATATAAATAGTTACTTTAACTAAGTACTTCAATTGCCACAACATGTCAACACATCCCTCTCTTTATATGCCCTCACAGCTGTGTACACTGTTATTGCTATCCACAAACAGACGGACAGCCAAGAAGTAATCAGTGCGAGTTGCAGCGCAATGCCAGTGTTGATGAAATCTCCGCGGCGACTGTTGGGGGCGTCCTTCTGAATGTAGTCCATGAAGTCGAATATAGCCTGGCAAGCTAGGCGGAAGTGGATTGCTGTGGCATGGTCACCCGTGGCGTGTAGCTCCTGCAGTACAATATATAAGTTACTCTATGTATAGAAAAATAAGTACAGGAAATTAAAGTTTATATTATTGCAATTTCAATATTCTACCAAATGTTTATATAATGGTTTAATACTTTGAGTGCAGTTTTGCCAGAATTAAAATCAAGCCTCATAGTAAATGACAGATTATTAATTTTTGCACATGCGTTATAAAGTCGCTGCTTTTAAAACCAAAACACAGCAGAACAACATTGTTGTTATAAACCAAAACAACAAAAGCTACGACCATAAAGCAGAATAAAAATTAATTTTATAAGTACAGTGGCAATATATTAATTATTTCCATTGCAAATAATAATTAGTACGGAACTATGTTACAAAGATACTTGATATGAATTAATTGAAAGTTATATCAATCAGAATTGTACATTACCCTGACTAAATATCCCCTATACTGATGACAAGTCATCAAAAACCCATCAGTCATAATCGCCGCATGTGTCAGATTATAAATGGCAAACACTGCAGCAACACAAGATGTGGGGATCCAGCAGTATATAACTGCATCATTCTTATGGCTGGCCCTAGTTCTTGTAGTCACCACTATGGTCTCTCCTTCGCTGAAAGAAAATATAGCCATGAGGTTAATATTTTGTTTTTGAGTATGACTCACTGCCTTAACACATACAAAAGTTTTGTGAGGTATTTCAAATTCTTTATAAGATGTTATTATGGTTATTTTTCTCAATCTATATCCACTATTTTATATCTATGTTCCACTATTGGTCTCCTTTCAGAGAGAAAGGGCCTTAGGTCAAAACATTGCAACTTATTTCTATTCTTATCTATGTACAATTGAGTCATTTAAATGATGATACAAGATTGACTCATATACAGTTGCAAATATTATACTTACATCTCATCCATGGCCATAGATTTGTCTCCCTCATACTGCCCCACATTGTTAATGCACACTCTGTACATATGGAACAGTGTCATCACCAATGCATACACTAAGATAGGCAGGGGTGCGAATATCGCGTACAGACACCAGGAGTTGTGTCCACCATTGAAATATTGGAATGTACTGAGCCCATAGAATATGCATCCACAGTTAGTATTCTCCAGCCAACTCCCGGGACACACATCGAGCGTTGCTCGCCAGTGGTTGTATGGTACTGCCACACATACCACCGACACACCTAACAATATTGTCAGGAGGCCGTAACACCAGCACAATCGTCGTTCGGTGTCGTATTGATTCATCGTAATGATCTGAAAATGGTAGTGCGTTGTAACTTATAAAGTTGAAATATAAACTAAAATTTAACTTAATAATTGGAATATAAATGGGAATTTACCTGTAATCGTTTTATTTAAATGCGTTCTTGGCGAAACAGTCTCGTTAATATTTACAAGCTTATATGCACAAAGATTTAAAACTTGTTTTTGTGGTCACTTCTACCTGATTTTTATAAACTTAATCACAGATTTGTAGTTCACCACTTATCATTTAATTTCATGATGATAAGATAGGAGAGGAAATACAGGAATTCTATATTATCAAAATGTTGCTTGAAAAACAAATCACAGAAATCTGACAAATGACAGTTATAGTCAACGAACGACGTCAACGAATTTGTCAAACAATGCATTTTTAAAGTAATTCGAATATGATTTTCTAACGACTATGCCGCATTATTGAAATATTTGATACTTTTCAGGCTAAAATAATTTACAATAAAATGAATTAGATAAAATATACCAAACAAAATATTAATATTATGTAAATAATTAAACAAAATATAATTTGATATTGTTACTGTCATAATTGGGTACTTGACAGTTATAACAATAAAATATGAAATATGTTGGATATGATAGCTTATAAGTAAACATAAATTATGCAGTGTTTCGTTTATTTTTTAATACGTTCTAAGTATTTTAATTTTTAAAAAGAAATTTTCGATTTTTTATCTGTGGATTTTAAATCCCAAAACGGCGACAGTGCTGCCTCAAATGTCATGTGACGTCACTACATCGAAACCAAACAAGACAAATAATAATTAAATCGTTTGCTGTTAGAGTTGGTTGAATTTATGTTGTGAACCGAAATGAAGCCATACTATATTAAAGCTGATAGCGTGAACCTGCTTAAAGAAGATCCATATATGCAGTGCAATAAATCAAAATGGATACAAAAACTTCCGTGAGATAACCTATGGAAATATCAAATAAACAACGTAAGTAAAACATTCTTTATATTTACATTTAATCATATCGGACAATTAAAACATTTCTTAACTGACTTCAGACAGAAGTAAGGTTGTCTTCAAGTGATTATTAAGATTTTTTTAAATATACTTATATTCTTATGTGAACTGTTTTAAGGTTATTAATTGGTTATATTTATATTTACAGATCTTCCCGACAATCGTATAGTGACGACGTTATAGAGTATGTGCAGTTTAAGAGGAAGGCAAGTTTTTGTTTCATGAAAAGTAAAAGTTGTCCTGAACACAAGGTACATTAATGAAAATGAAAATGTGATGACTGTCCTGCCTAGAAGAAGTGAGGAGCCAAAAGTTTCGAAAGTGGGCACCAGTCTGAAATACATAAAGTAAAGTACACGGGAAATAGTACTTCTTTACTTGCGTAACCTACCCAACAAGATGAAGGAAGAAAAGTGACCATACAGTTCCTATTATTGCATTGCAATTTAATTCTGAAAATGACAGTGATAAAAATATATATCCATTTGTTTAATACGGAAAATAATTTTAGTAATGAAGAAAAGCAGACACGCAAGCAGCAGAAATATTTAGCTTAGGTGATCTGTAGTAATTATTGTAACTGTAACATATGATAAATATATACAAAAGTTCTACTGTGTGTACTCACTAATAGAACCATATAAACCAAATAAACAAAGAAATCGGTTAATAAAATACTAATATTAGCAAATCATGTATTTTTAATTATACAGTCCTGTAACTTAATCAGTGCACATGCACCATCAATAATAATAACACAGTCATGAAATATTTTAATTGTGTCCTATTAATTACAGAATGGGCCCTTAAAATAGAATTCTCATAGACGTCTTATAATTCTATTCTTATCATAGACATCTATATAATATAATAAATATATGAATACTTCCACTTGCTGTTTTGTTTTGATTACGTCCCGTTCCAATGATTTGGAATTGACAAATCACTCGAGAGTTACTAAATTTATTCCTTTTTTTCAATAATACTTTTCTTACATAGATAGTATAAAATGTCATTGCTTGCAAACAGAGGATTTAAACATATAAGAATCTGCAAGTTCTTTAACGTTTATGAGATTTGGGTTTAGGAACTTGTATAAGCAAATTTGTTAGGATATTTAGCGATCGTACTTGAACACATCGTCACTGCACACGCCTTGTAATTTGACATTCTTGCAATTGTACTAATAAAAGTTAAATAATTCCCAAGATTTCCCCTGAAGTATGTGTAGCGTCGAAGTTTATTTCTATATTTTCAATGTGTTGACGTCACGCTACGAAATGACACTTGACCGCCTGTTTTGGCGTAACGTTCCGTTTACCGTAATAAAAATATGTTTTTTATTAATAAATAGCCCTTTTTTCGAAAAAATGATCAATGAAAGGCATATATAATACGTATATGAATCTTCGATCACTAATAAGAACTAGATACACAATCCCATACAAAAATGAACTTAAAAAGTGGCGTCAAAATGACGCTAAAAACAAAGAAAAAAAAATTGACGACCGTGGTTTGTCACTTGGACAAGGAATTAGTGAAGACGAACTGTCATTACTTTTTATATTTTTATTAGGTCGAATTAATTAATTTTAATGAACATAATAATAATTTATCAATGAAAGTAAGTAATATGCAGTCACAATTTATTATAATAAAAATATAATAAGTTTAAAATTAAAATATAACCAAATACAAGTAATTTAATTAAAAAATCAACAAGCTGTTTACGCCGTTATCCAACGAAATATATTGCCCACGACTAAATAAATATGTAGTAAACCAACATTTATTTCAATTATTTTTACCTGCCTGCCAAGGAAGGGTTATGTTTTTCGCGCGTATCTTGTATGTTTGTCTTTATTTATTTGATCGGATCTAACAAACGGCTGGATGAATGTCGACAATTGGGTACTTGACAGTTATAACAATAAAATATGAAATATGTTGGATATGATAGCTTATAAGTAAACATAAATTATGCAGTATTTCGTTTATTTTTTAATATGTTCTAAGTATTTTAATTTTTAAAAAGAAATTTTCGATTTTTTATCTGTGGATTTTAAATCCCAAAACGGCGACAGTGCTGCCTCAAATGTCATGTGACGTCACTACATCGAAACCTGTCGATCGCATCGAAACCTGAAGTATGTGTAACGTCGAAGTTTATTTCTATATTTTCAATGTGTTGACGTCACGCTACGAAATGACACTTGACCGCCTGTTTTGGCGTAACGTTCCGTTTACCGTAATAAAAATATGTTTTTATTAATAAATAGCCCTTTTTCGAAAAAATGATCAATGAAAGGCATATATAATACGTATATGAATTCATTAAAACAGTTTCCCAAAAAGTGTCAAGTAGCCAATTAAGGTGTCATTATATTCGTCTCAATGAAAAAATCAAGATGGCGGATTTTTGGCGCGAAATAGTAATATTTCAAAAAAAGTTAACCGAACCTATCGAGTATGATATCAAATGAAAGGAAATTAAACGGAGATTATAAAAACATATAATTTGTATATATATAAAATAGCAAGGTGACTGACTGATTGACTGACTAAATGATTTTTTCATTTTTCAGAAATCAACGTACAGCCAAAACCGCTTAATTTAGAGTTCTGAAATTTTGCACATGGGTTCGCTATATAGCGTAAATAAGTACTAAGAAAGGCCTTTTGGAAATTCTACCCCTAAGAGGGTAAAACAGGGGATGACAGTTTTTTTCAAATCCTTTAATTTTGAAGCAACTACTGTAAAATTTAGTATTTGGCTTTCTGGATAGGAATAAAGACACACCTATTTATCCCTTTCCGAAAAATCAACCTCATAGAGGGCAAAATAAGGGTTAAAAGTTAATTTGAACAACCGTCAATTTTGACGCAAACACTATGAAATTTTGTATCTGGCTTGTTGGATAAAAATAATGAAATTCTACCCCTAACGATATAAAATAATTACTAGAACTTTGAATTACTGAAGTTATATATTCTATAAATCGTAAATGGTGGATGTTTTTCCGAAATAGTAACACGTTTTAAAAAAGGTAACCAAAACTATGGAGTGGGGTATCAAAATAAAGGAAATTAAAAGGTGATTACACACATATTATATGATATATACATGTGTATAACACATCGAGGTGACTGTCTGACTAAATGCGTAAGTTGCTGCGCCAGACACCAACGTAAAGGGAAACCGCGGATCTTTAGCGTGCTGGAATTTTACACATAGGTTCTTTATATAGCGTAAATGAGCCCTACGAAGATAAAATAGGATAATATTGTTTGAACATCTTTTGTTTTTGAAGCAGATACCTATTATAAAACTTTTTTTTGGCTTTCTTGCTAAAAAATGATGAAACGCCTATTTCACTGTTTTTGAAAATTCTACTTCAGCCTTTCTAGTGAAAATACGATATTCCATCATTTGTTAGCGTACTAGACGTGTGATTTTTGCAGTTTTGAACGAGCACTGAGGCATGTTTATTCTCCGAACGTTCAAACACTACTAACCTAAAAGCGCACCCAAATGTCTATTTGGGTGCTCTTTTCGTCGCGCCATTTTTTTGTCGCTGATTGTGTATCTAGTTCTTATTAGTGATCGAAGATATGAATTCATTAAAACAGTTTCCCAAAAAGTGTCAAGTAGCCAATTTTATTATTACCTTTACCCAATTCCGGAAATTTTGTAGGTTAAAATGTCAAAATATGTAAACAATTCAAAATTTCAATCAAAGTGATCAAATCAAATCCAAGGCTCCGAGAACGTTCACCCAAAAATATTGTAATATTAAATTGTGGATAAAATCCTTTTGGTGATAGTATGGAGTTGTGAAGTAGATATAGAGCAGTAGTTTAAATTAGTGTAATAACAATGAAGATCAACGCAAATATTAAAATTATTGGACAAAATGTAATTTTAGTGCCTTACAGAGAATGTCATGTATCAAAGTAAGTTAAGAATACCTATATGAACCTGGTTTATCATCATCAACCCATTGTTATGGTGTTGTTATTGGTTCTCTCTTAATGAGAAGGGTTTAGGACATGGTCGCCACTTTGACCATGTGCAGATTGGTAAACATAACATGTCTTTGAGAACTCAGCCATGCAATTTTCCTCATAACGTTTTCCATCGCTTGAAGGATGTAACTGTAGAATTATGTAGATGTGAGCTATGGAAGGTGATAACACATACAATTTATAAAGTCATATTTAATCTTTATGTTTTAGGTACCATAAATGGATGACATCTGAGGAGTTATTAAAACTAACAGGATCAGAACCGTTAACTCTGGACCAAGAGTATGACATGCAAAGGAAGTGGAGAGAAGATGACGACAGTAATTAAACATTCAGATGTTACAACTTAAATTGTCAAATGAACCTATACTAGAAGTACCATTCATTTTACTTATAATTATTATTTATGTAGACAATACTATTGTATGATGATAATATTAATATATTAAGTCGTTCCAGATTAATATTCTGTGAGCAGTTAGCCTAAACTAATCCAATACAAAATATCTTATCATTACATCATCAAACATTTCCCTATTTAAAAGGTTTAATTATAATTATTTTAAGGCTTTTTTATGAACTTAATAAAAAAATTTAATTGAAACTGCTAACATCAATATTATGTTTATTTTTCAGAATGTACTTTTATTATATTGGACAAAGCTAAATTTGATATTACTAATGATGAAATAGGTAAGACAAATAAATAATACAACATTATTGATGGCAAATTCTTCATCTAAGACTCACCTTACCACACTTGAATGTTTTCAGGATCCATGATTGGAGATACCAATATATTTATAATAGACAAAAATTTGGACCATCCAATAGGTGAAATTGAAATAATGATAGCAGAAGAATCGGCACGAGGAAAAAAGTTTGGTTGGGAAGCTGTGATCCTAATGATGTTGTATGGAATAAAATACATTAATCTATGCAGTTATGAAGCGAAAATATTACTGTCTAATACTATTAGCATAAAAATGTTTGAGAAATTAGGATTTACAAAGACATCGATAAGTAGTGTATTTGAAGAAGTAACTATGGAAAAAAATATTAGTGAAGATTGGGTTGATTGGTTGGAAAAACAATATCAATGGCAAATAAAACCATATGAATAATTTTTATATTTTCTGCCTATTATAATATATATTATTCATAACCTACTGTATAGTATGTTGAGTATATCATTATTGCCCCACAGCAGAACTTTGATTCATTCTCAAAGAGAATTTCTTAGGTCATGGTTCAATCTGCTGGCTCGCGGCTGGTGGTGAAATTTATAAATATTTGGATTTACAGCCCCATACGATGTTCGAATTTATGACTTTTCCCAATAATAGTAACAAAAACAAGGTAACTGTACCAATGTCATAGTATTAGCAACAAAACTTAAGTATTTATTGAATAAATAATATTTTTATTATTATTTTTTTCGTTTTATTTTGGCTTTTCTATTTTGATATAACATAACGCTAGAACACTCGTAAAATAAAGTTGAACAAAAAGCTACATGAGGATAAACGAAATATGGCATCTGGTCAATTTAAATAATCTGTGCTAAACATTCTGTGTATGTTATATACACTTATCATTTCGCTATCTGCCTGCCATTGTCTTTTCTGTCAAGTGTCAATAATTCTGCATTCTGATTTTGTCTATGTTGGTTATATTTTAATATTAAGGTATTAACCTTAAATAAATAGAGCTACCGGAAGAGATTACATTATTATACATGAGTAACTAACTAACTACCGGTTACTAGTGATAACTGGAGCACCATACAGAATACGTACAGTCCTACACTGTGTAAACTTAGTCTAAATTAGACATATACTTAGTGGTGACTTTGTTAATAGTTTAATGCAGAATTTAATCAGTCGAAATGGCAAAGCTCTATATTGTGGTGGTCCATATACTATTACTTGCGATAAACATTCAGTGTAACAACGAAGTGGAGGTTAAAACTGAAGAAGACGTCGGTGTCAAGTACGCGAGCAAATGCGAAGTCTGCGAAATTCTTGCAACGGAATTGCAATCCAGGCTAGAAGAGACCGGAAAAGTGAACGACGTAATTGAAATAGGATACTCATTAGACGACGTACAACCAAAGAAGAAAACTACGTATAAGAAGTCTGAACTGAGATTAATCGAGTCGTTGGAAGGAGTTTGTGATAAAGTTTTAGAGTACAATATTCATAAAGAGAGAGCAGATAAGACTCGGTTCGCTAGAGGCATGAGTCAAACGTTCAAAACTCTACACGGATTAGTGGATAAAGGTGTGAAGGTAGATCTAGGTATTCCTTACGAGTTGTGGGACAAACCATCCGCAGAGATCACACATATGAAGATCCAGTGTGAGAATCTTTTGGAGGAAAATGAAGAGGTCATAGAGGATTGGTATTGGAATTACCAAGGGGAGGTGCCTTTGAAGATCCATTTGTGCAAACATGCATTAAAAGGGGAGGATGACTCCTGTTTGTACGAAGATGTGAAAAGTAATGTGAAGGGAGAAATAGAGACTGTAGAGAAAGACGAATTGTGATTAATGCGTTGGGCATGTTTCACAGTTTGTATGCTGTGGATGCTGTTTGAGAGAAACTAGAACATTTGTATGTGAATCATATGTGGCTGCTTGAAAAGTATTTTTAATTATTGCATTTTGTAGATTTAAGTGATCTTTGTAATTTGATAAATTATTCTATTTTTTATTTTCCTTTTTTTTACATTTATCCAATAAGTGATAATCTCAGAAAGTACAATTTATTATATCTTTTATTAATAATAATGTATAAGTACTTATAACCCTTTACACCCGAGATGATATGAGCGTGAGTTTCACTTTAAAAAAATTCCCACGTGATAGCTTCTTATTTTTCGAAACGCAACCGATGCCGATCGATCGTGAGGAGAGTATCGCACGTGCTACCGGCTAAGTGAGCGGGGTGCAGGCGGTCAGTTGTGCTAGGGACTCGTCCAAAGATGGCAGATTTTTCGACCCGCGCACTGTCACAGGTATATAATTATTTCTGGTATTAAATGTTTAGTATCTATTATTAATTATAGCTAATTTGAAAGCTAAAAGAACACTAAATACGTGGAATTTAGTAGTTTATTCGATTAACTTGCAATTTAGATACAATTAGGTTGCAAATTTCAACTGTTACGATCGTGTGCCTACGGTTGTTGGTGCAGAATAACGTTTGATGAAAATGCTTTTATTGCTATTACCAGTTATGTGTAAGTTTCGTCAATATCAATTTTGTTTGTTTCAATTTTAGGGGTACATTTAAATGACGATCAGATTTTGCCAGTGCGGGGTGAGGAGAAATGTATCGGACATTGAAGATCTTCATGAAAGTGAAGAGCTTCAACCAAATAGATTAGAAAAGTTTCAATTTGAAGAATTGTGCCCTGAAACAGATCCAGAAGCACATGCAGACCCTCAAATAGAAACTGACCTAGAATTGGATCTGGAACTTGAGCCTGAACCTCAACCATCTACTTTAAAATCATCCCTAGAAATTTCTCGCCACCGAGCATCTTCACGTCCAACACATCGAAAAATAGCTTGGAAAAGAATACGTTTTCTGTCTTGAAAAGGTCTACACATCCCTACCAGCATCTCCAGTAAAGTCTCCAAAGAAATATTTTTCTTAATATTTTAATTATGAGGCTCTTGATATGTAACCAGATGCACAAATTTATATTATCTAAGAAGAACCGGTCGAAAACTTAATTTAATTGCAATAGATATGGCTAAAGTTTTCTCCATCTGCATTATCATTGGATGTATTCCCTAGCCAAGAATACCTACGCCTTGGAGACCTGGATTTAAGACGGAGGCAATAACGGAAGAAAGAAGAATGTTGATTTTCATAGAATTACGTAGATTAGGTTTCATTGCCAAGACAGATTTTTTATAAAGACTAATGAAAATAAAGACCGTGATGTTAAATATCTCCAAATTGTTTTAATTTTCTAATATTTTTTGATAAAAAACTATTTTTTTTTGCAATTTTCACGATCGTGAGTGTGACAGTTCCCACCGGAGACTCACGATCGTGAGGGTCGATTTCTGGATTACGTATAAACTCTGGATTTTTTTTCGTATTTTTTGTGGATCCCTTAAGCTATATAAAAAGCCGTAATAAACGTTTTGAATCGAAAATTGCGAAAAAAAATCTCCGGGTGTAAAGGGATAATGAAACAATTTTATGTAGCAAATGCCATAAGTAATAAGATTGTAAAAGGAATGTTAAATAACTATAGTTTTCTCCACCTATATAGAATACTTTCAATATTGTAACATATAAATTGAATCCCTCAAATCAATAAATACTGCTAATATCTGGCTTAGAACAAGTGTTTTTCTTGCACTTTCAACTGTACAAGCAGACATGGAATAGTTATTTATTTTGAATGATTCATATAAGAAAATTATGAAAATGTAGCTAAAAGATACTTGTCTTTTCAAACCAATAGAAAGTTATTTCTTTCATACCTTTTTTTAAAAGAATAACTGAGTTTTCACTCTCTATCAATCTAATTGTATGACAGCCCATTGACATGATACTACTCCCTGCTGCAAAGCATTTATTTAGTGGCATAGTGTAGGTTTTTATCACCTGAGCAGTGGTTGAATATTCATTTATGCGAAATTACACAGTTTCCAAATAAAAGTCAGTAAAATGTCCTACTGAATTGTTGACTCCCCCAAAACATGCCGGAGTCGCAAGCTGAATATGCCACCCAAAACATATTACTGGAGTGCATCATAATATAATAAATTAGAGAATGAGACACAATAAATATTTTACCAATGATTATATCTTCAATATTCTTTCAATTTCAAATTTCAATCTCTTTCATTACTCATCTTACCCACCTTGTCACCACAATAAAGTACATCACCACATAAATTTATAAAAAATGTCTTCCTGGTAAAAAAGAAACTGAATGTAAAATTTTGCAATCTGTCGAAACATGAACTCCTTTGGAATGCTATGCCTCTGATCTTGTTATTGTACGAGGCAAAAATACTTCCATGGTTCATACATATATTCCTATATTTATTGGTCAGTGAAATAGCATGCTGCATTTCAATATGTGTATTTGTACTTCACCTTTATTAAAAATGTGAGGCTATTCTTCCCAAGATGGTTTCATAATCATGGGTACCGTGATTTATCTGTATTTATTAATAATAGAAGTTTAATGTAAATAAATTAAAATTTGCAAATATATATATAACATTGATTTATTTAACTGTCCTCCAAATCTCATGTGAATATTTTAGTTTCGCAGTTCCTATCAATTAAAAAAGCAATTTCAAGACTCCCAAATCGACTTATCATATACATATTTAATTTTCATTCAGTTAAAATTATCTGAAAAGGTTAATGGCCTATTGTAAGATATATCCTGAGGTCAGATAATAAATTATATTAAAAATATTTTTTGCTTATTTGTTACTCATTTATCAGTATTACTAAAAATCGGGAGATAGGGTATATAAATTACCAAATCTACCAATAAGAGAATGCCATCAGGCATTATGTTTGCCCTTTTGCACATTTTTTAGAGGTGATGCAATAAATTTTAAATAAATAAATAAGTCCACAAAAATAAGCTATAAAGGGTAGTATAAATAACAACAAAAGAATGTATTAAGCACCTCTTTAATTAACTGTCAAAAAGTACTATACAAATAATATCTGTGATAAATTTCTGCACCTAGTGCATGCAGTTGTATTTATGGTGCTAACAAATTCTTGGCGACACGCTAGTCACCCTTATGAGAAAAATTTACATAAAAATATAAATAATAATATACGATTAACTATTACAATTAAATACATTCACTCAGTTGTACTCGGACAGCAGACATCCATAATTTTAAGCCGTAACATTCTCTATAATAATTTAAATCATAAACAATACAGCTTGAACAAAATGCTCGGGTGGATCACATAGTGAACTCCTTCGATGTGAACGGACGATGTACATTGTATAAAAATACTATGTATATAGTTGGTTTAGAGCCGCCTATAGATAGGGGCTGGTGTCCTGGTAGTCGTCGTCGCTGTCCGAGCCGTCGTCCGTCAGCTGGCGCTGCGCCGCCTCTTCCGGGTCCCCAGCGCCGTCAGAGCTCGATGCATCTGCACATGACAATCAATGCACACTTAATTAAATTACTATAAACACATTATTGTGTATAATGTAAGTATTTATGTGTAATTAAGGAGTTAGCACTTACAATTTGTGAGATACTATTTTTTTCTTATATTACATGTGTTACGTCATTTCATAGTTTTGAGTAGTTAAAAAAAATATATATATATACGGTCGAATTGA
This sequence comes from Epargyreus clarus, assembly GCF_041222505.1. Classification (NCBI taxonomy): domain Eukaryota; kingdom Metazoa; phylum Arthropoda; class Insecta; order Lepidoptera; family Hesperiidae; genus Epargyreus; species Epargyreus clarus. Next base: position 5,243,589 of record NW_027332222.1, on the reverse strand, counting down.
GTAACCTCCTCCTTTTTGGAAGTCGGTTAAAAAACGGTCTCTTATATTTTATTATTTACCTTGTTATAAAAAAAAACAGTCAGAGCTTGCTTAGAGTACTTAAAGTGTTTAAGTAAATGTTTCTTTTAATGTAACGTTTCATACGAAAAATAAACATAAAATATTAAAAACAACTTTATGTTACAAAATATATAATGAGAAGTGTATAGTGCATTAATAAAATAGTAACTACTATAAATAGTACTCTAGGTGAGAATACGGATCGTGAATTGTGTGCAAAAGCTCTACTAATTACAGTGCAAGTCTTAGTCTAAAATTATAAGTACTACTAAATGAATGTTTAATGCACTAACATGTAAAATAATAAGCATTTTTGTGTAACATGAAATATCCCCGTTTTTATACTACGCACGACACTATTGCGTACAATAGACTATATATAATCCGCGATTTTTTATTTAGTATTTGGCGATATTGTCGACAGACTGCTGTCATACAACGCGCTATATAGCGTTGCTGCATGCATGCTACTGCAAGTTCGTCAATGCATTTTGTCGTGTAGCGTAGTAGCCAAACGGGTTTATGCTAATGATGTGCCGAGTCGGCCATTTTTGGTATTTGAGTACTTTAGTACTAATTTAAAAAGAATCGAGTCAGTACTCGAGTCCAGAGTACTCACAATGTACTCGAGTTACTTACGGAGTACTCGAGTACTTTGTAACACACAGTTCAATAGCACAAAGACAAAAAAAAGCGTGTCTAAACTAAACTAAATTAAACAAGTTGTTACTTGCACAATTGATGTTGTATTCACTCGTTTGCCTATATAAGATACATAACACTGGAGTCAGTGTACGAGTACCGTCAGTATTCGAGTATCACTGGTACTCGAGTATCACTTGTTAGTACTAAAGTATGCGAGTTTATATACTCGAGTGTGACTCGAGTTGACCTGCCTCGCCACATCTCTAGTTTATGCAGTGTGTGTTAATGCTGGCTAGTACAAGCGACATAGTTACCCAGTTACCTGCGTGCGGCTCCCACTGCTCGTAGCGACGGGACTTGGGTGGCGGCGGGGACGATGACCCTCTGGAACAATCAGACATACATTAAGCAATATGTTGTGAGGTGTAGACGAAGTTAACAAATAAACTATATTTTCTGGTAAAATCATAAGATCTCAACCTATGTATGTTTACGTTTTATGTGACGTTTATAAATATTATTTATTTTGCCAAATAAATAAATAATGCCTATAATAAAACTTGTTTGTCTGCATATAGAGTCATATGTGCACACAATTAGTATAATCATACGTCCCTGATATATAGTAGTTACTCTCAGATCTATAGTAGGTACTACAAGAATGGTGCTTCTGGAGAAAATCTCAATTCCTACTATTTTGAACAAAAGTAGAATTCTCATTTCGTGTATGAGATGAACACAATCTAGTATGCCAAGAACAGAATTTTAAAGTTTGCTTGACTAGGGATAGATCGATCGTTTTTTTTGCGTTCGCTACGTCATCCATTACCTGTTCATGGGCTCGAGGTCGTCTCCGTTCTCGCTGGGCGGCGGCGAGGCGCGCGGCGACGGCGGCTGGCTGAGCGCTTGCATCAGGCGGCCCTTGGACTCCGCCCAGATGCTGGACAGCCGCCCGTCCGGCCCGAACAGCAGCAGGAACGCGTCGATCAGCTCGCGAGACTTCTCCTCCCACTTCGTCAGGATGTCCACACGCTTCTCGCCTATGTTTGTCATCACCTACAATGGTACTATTTTTAGTATAGGTCATAGATGAGTATAGATATGTGATGATCATCGCCTTGTAATTGAAGGAAAAAGGCTTAAACTAAAAGGCTTAAACGGCTGACAGAATTATGAGAATTGTCAGCCGTTTAATGGCTGTCATGGTGTAATTTATGAGAATTGTAAAAACACGAAATCGAAGAAAAAGTACAGAGAAATATACTTTCATTCATAAATGATCTAAAAACTATTTTTTTATATTCAATTTCATTTTTAATACAATTTCAATTGTCAAAACTGATTACATTATCTTGTTAGAAGTGAGTAATCTACTAATCTATGGTCTAGGTCTAGGTTAGTCTTATAAAATCGACTGTAATTTTAATTTTAATTTGAATTCGACTGCATTTTAAAGCTGCAAACTACTGCAGTTGGAATAATCTTGATATCATCATCATCTATTATTTTTTCAACGTGTGTATATTTTATATCAAATTTTTTTCGAAATATGACAGAAATGTATTACTGTGTCATTGAAATGTTCACCTTCATTTCTTTACTATAAATTTTTCAGTAATAAATAGGTATTGTAATTGTATCCGCGCATCTTTATGGAGGAAATAGGTAATATAATATTTTGTTATCGGTCATATTTTTTTCAAGGACACTTACTTTATTCGATTAATATTTTTTATATTTTTATGCATACGTACAAATTGTTTATTACATTCAATTGTGGTGGTTTACATTTTCCTCATGAATACAATATAAGATGGAACATAACGTAAAATAATAATTTGAAAAATGTGTACGGACAAAATTATCCATTCTATGCAAACAGGTAAGATTTTTTATCTTATTTTGGTGACTACAAAATATACTCGTATAAATCAACAGAGATATTGAAAGAAACAAAACGTTAGACTAACGAGAAAAAAATCAAGGTCTTCACGTCTAAGAAGAAAAACGTGCGCAATATATACTGACGACTTTTGGCCCGGATGAAACGCGATATTTTTTCATAAGGACTGACAATGACTAGAACGAGATACGAGCTGTAATTACAGTTAACAATAGTTCGCAAATGATAGCGTCACGGTTGTGTAAGGGCTTTGGCGGAAGACACGACGTACAGATTGTTTGAACGCTCGGTGTAGGCCGATAATGTCACAATTCTGTACAATTATATTGAAATTTATTCATGTTTTAGGTGAACCATTTGTGCAAACACATTAATATTAAGATTAGACATCTCTAGGATTAACTCAAAGTGTTTCTACGACATTCACGGGAAATATATGTTATATAATTATAATAATCTATACTAATATTATAAAGAGGAAATCTTTGTTTGTTTGTTTGATTGTAATGAATAGGCTCAAAAACTACTGGACCGATTTTAAAAATTCTTTCACTATTCGAAAGCTATATTATCCACGAGTAACATAGGCTATATTTTATATAGCCTATGTTACTCGTGGATAATGATAGAAATATATTTGATAAATAGATTTTGAGGCGGAACAAAGTTTGCCGGTCAGCTAGTATGTTATATTATATTAGACTGAAATCAATTACAAAATAAAAACAATAAAATTAAATTAATAAATGCCCATAAAACTTGGCCGGTTAGCAAAAGAAAGTATATTTTTTTAACGAAGTTACACGATATGCGTTTTAAATTATGCAAGGCTTTCGTATAGAATTTTTATTTTCATTTTAATCGACAAATACCAACAACACTAAGAAAACGCTTATTTAAGATTACAGAGATTATCTAAGATTACTAAGATAAAAATGCTTAAGTTTATTATTTCCGTAAACGATAGTACTAAGTTATCATTAATATCGTTCCTTCATCCATAATTATACTACGGGTTCGTTATCATAAAATATTTAGCAAATCTTATCAATCACGTGTTTAATGTGTAAATAACAATATACAACGTATATACGTGTCCATGTATTATTATTTACACGTGGTATTTGCTAATCGTGGTATATTCATTTTTATTAAAAAAACTAATAAGGATAATTAAAGTAATATTAGTCAGTATCATTAATAAACCGTTGAACATTCTGAGTCAAGTCCCTGTGGGTTATTACGATATTAGTGAATTAAATTATGAGATGACGCAAGATCTGAAATTGCACTTGAAGCATAGATTAAAAATGCGATTTGAGATCTTTTTGTCGCCCCCTCGTCGTCCCCAGTTATGAGCTCTATATACCTATGATCCCAAAGAGGGCTAGGGGATATAGGGGAAGGGGGATATATGGATACTATCATACGTATCTATGCAGCTACCAACTGACCTTCTTTCCCTTGACCTTGAGCTGTTTTTGTCATCCCCATCCTTAAATTTACCGCCCCGTTGCGTATGTCTCTTTACCTATGATCCCAAATCAATCCCAAAGGGGGTACACACTAGGGATAGCTAGGGAGCTACCAACTGACCTTCTTCCCCTTGTCCTTGAGCTCGTCCATCTTGTTCTGCAGCCGGAACTTCTTCTCATTGAGGAAGGACACGTTCAGCTCCTTGGCGGAGTAGCCGCGCGCTAAATTTCGCCGTACATAGATATCATAGTCGCGTACTATTCGCGCCACTATATCTGACGTTGATACGCCTGCAATATACAAAAAAAAGTTTTGTCAATAAATTGAGTATAACATTATTTTTATTCAGAGAATATTATGTGGAAATGGTGACAACGATAGTATAAATCAAATAGAATTAATATACAATTGTATTTTTATTAATTTTAACAGCGATGGTAGCTACGAATATTTTACGAGTTGGATATTATCAATATTTTGTAAAATTGGGAAAATTGTATTTTAACAATAAATTTTACATTACTTGCACACCGTACATCGTCACATTAAATAAATAGATCATATCCAATGATCCTAAAACTTTACTTAATCCTTGTCAGAACCAGTTAGCATTAGCTACGAAGATAGAAGAATTCTTCATAGAAAAATGTTTGACTATAGTAACATTACAGCGATATCTATCTTCTAACGGTTTTCTTAAGGGTATGGTTAAGAAGGTAACTAATAAGACCATAAGAAAATATTATTTATACCATGTATATTTCTAATACAAAATGACATAAGGAGTCCAGAGGAGTTAATTTAGTCTACACGACCACAGTTCACGACCGGGATGCCACACGATTGCATAAACAACACGAGATCACGCCACTTCTGATTACTCATCGAGCCCTCAATAAAATACCCAGCGCTTGTTGTTAAGATAACGGACCGTTCATATTGTATTACAACATTGGATGACTAAATTTGTAAATTTCCGATTAGATATGTAAATTGTGTTTTTATATTTTTAACAGAGTTCATGTGTTGACCAATTATGTACACATTTCCGTATTTATTATTTACAGCAAGCAGAAGAATTCATTGAATGATGAGTTCAGATTTCTATTGTAGGTCTGTGTGTTTGTGTATACGCCTTTGTGTGTGTCCATGGCATCTACGACAGAAGGAATTCTATTGTGGGGCTGTGAGTACCTATAGAAAGCTTATTTAATTTTATTATTATTATATACTTGATAAACTAAATTTGTAATCTTCCAATTATTTATTTTACGTATTTTTCTTTACATTGTTAGCGTACGTAACGGTAAGTAAAAATGTACGTGAACTTAGTGTAAAATTTTAAGAATATGATACATGTAAAATACGTGACATGTAAAGTAAAATGTGTAAATGACGATACACTCCGGCACTGCGATTTGAACGCGGCCACAGAAACTGTGTTCACGATCCTAAATAAATATTGAGATGTAAATCAATTGATTCTGGAAGCATTTTGTCATGTTTATTTCCATATTAAATGCTTCTTCCATGATTCTTATTTTTTCCAGATACGATAACTTTATGATGGAGACAATGGAAACAATAAAACAACTAAAGGAAAGGTAGAATCCTCGGTGACTTAGTGGATGATGTGAGAAGAGGCTTCGGCCTTATAACAGAAATTGCCGAGCTGTTGTGTTCTGGTTTGAGGAATGTGGGAACTGACACATACGTAGGACGTAGGTATATAAGACATTTCAAGATAAATCTTATATCTTCTTAGGTAATAGACCTCACATACTTTTTAAATCTATTACTTAGATTACAGATGTCTTACAGCGGTCTACTAAATCTTATAAACAAACTATTTATCAACCTACCTTCTGTTCTTTCTGTCGCGACGAACATATCCTTTGCCTTGATCATCGCGTACGTGTCTTCGCAGTCCTCCGTCGTGTAGGGGATGTCGTCGTGCGCCACGAAGTCGATCTTGTGCTTCTCGAGGAACTCCTCGTCGTACTCCCACGGCGCGTCGCAGACTACCTGACCGACAATACCACAGGATTATTCAATAGCTCATTTTATCATTGTTTTATTATACTTCTATATACATATGTAAGTTATGGTAATAATATAGGAATAGCACACAGCAGTCCAATTGACGGTAAGTGGCTACTGCCGCCTATGGACATCTGCAATCAACCCCAGACATGACCGAATTCCCACCTACGGTTGGCCACAGATGCGCCGAGGACTAAGCTGTAACGCCTCGGAAAAGTATGTTTCCCTCACCACACCCTTCAAACCAAAACACAGCAGCGCTTAACACTGCTGTTAGTAGGCAGAAATACGTGTGGAACCACAACTTCTACCACCTTCAAACTTCTATATTCCTACTGTATCACTAATAAGGTGTAAGAAAGTTTACGTTATAGGGCATAACTCAGAATTAGTATCGACCGGTAAACTTTATCATAAAGAACATTATAGAAAAATGACGTTATGAAAATTAATGAATAATTACGCTGAGTGATCGATGATCGATCTTAGACCTCATAGCAACTTTGACTTTTTGTAATCATGTGTCCGTTAGAAATTAATCATCACTTTATTCATTGTTGAAGGAAAACGTCGTGAAGAAATCTACATGCTCGACAGGTTTAAAAATAAAACCGTTTAAAAATCTCAATGGCGTGTGAAATCTACAAAACGTCCTAATGTGTCTTTCTGAGAATAGATCCGTGATATTTGAAATATTTTTTTTTTTACATTATTATTATTTATCGATCCAAGATTGCCCCACTATTGGACTCACTAAGTAGCTCAATTCCAGACTACTCTGGCTATGGTTTACTTACACTCTAGTGGATATATGCGCAATGGTAAACTTTACACACTTTGGCGAATATTATCGATTCGCAATCATGTTGTTTCTACAAAACGTTTTCAAGTTTCCAACACACATGCTGGTTATTTTTTACCCAAATTGGTGTCTACGTTTTTGAGACATAATTTATACCATGGCAGGTCGTTAACATTAAAACATGTATACATCAATAATATAGGAATTTAGCCCGTGTGTAACGGAATTCTTGCACACCATGTGATCCTATTATCGACGGTGCGCTATCGCTAACTGTGTCACCTACTTTCCGACACTAGTAAAGTTTCAGATCGAACGTATTACAACCAGAAATGGACGGTTTAAAATATTTAAAATGTGATGAAAGGCTATAGTTTTAAGAGTCAGTCTGAAATAATTTCTTTTTGAATATGTAATCTCAGTATGAATGTAGGTAATCAGTTACGAGTATGTAATTAATTCTTCATTTCTGTTTTCCATTTCCAGAAATAAATAATTCTTTCTTCAAAATATTTTCTTATTTTTAAAGAACTATGGTGTAGATATACTGAAGTGAAATTAATAAATATTAATAATTCCTATATCCTCGAAAAATAAACTTATAGAAATCGTCATGTAAGCATATTATTTATTTTTCTGTATCGTAGATAGATAGATAGCTAAATTATTCTGACCTTCAAATAAACCATTTTTTGTAGCGAAACTATGATTAGATAACTAAATAAATTATCTTTAGAGAAGATAAGATAAAGGAAGATAGGGCATGGCATGATTTTATTTTAAGCGGTAGATAGAATAAGATAAATTTTTCGTCTCTTTCAATTTAATTTGAAAAAGTTACAAATTAAAAGCAAGATGGACGTCAAGTAAGCTTGCAACATGGCGACATACTATTAATCATGTCATGACACAGATTATAATTATAATAGGTATAATTATAATCTGTGTCATGACATAAAGTGTGTAAAATATAAATTACTAAGGTATATCCTTAGTAATTTATAATTTACAATATTTGTATATATTCCAAACATTTTTTTTTGTTTTTTTTTTATTATACTTTTAATACTGGCACTTAATTGCATACCGATTTTCATTTAAAAAAAAATTGTAAATAGAATGTGAGAAAAACAAATTCTGCAATCTCATGGTATTTAATTTTGCTAATAAAACTTGCAAACAATATATAATTAACTGTTGTTTAATACAAAACCGCACATCAGTGTTTTAAGGTAGGTACACTATTCCAATGCGCATTAAGTTATATAGTTGTTAGGAACAGGATAGTCATAGTCCACTCAACAAATGAATTTATGATATGACATGATAATACACTTTACATTGAGTACGTAATAAATCTACTTTCATGATGATACATTTCTCCAATCAAAAGTCAATATGTTAATAGATTATAGTATGACTGTAGAGTATGGTATACGACAGTCATATTATAAGTATCTACAAGTATTTTCAAGAAAATTACACTGCAATCAAGCAATTTGACTTTAATACATATAAACAAATAGATCAAAGTGCAGAATTTCTACGTGGAAACTGTTGTGAAGACTGAAGAGTGTATGTTATCTGTGTTATCTAAGTATAGCAAATTAATCGCTAATCGTTGCTTTATCTAATCTAGTCCTCGAAGATGCGACGATCTGTTAACGATTTACGTTAGGCATTGGTTATAGGTAAGCCATAGATTAGTAAAGATTACTCACTCCTAACAAGAAGTGAGTAATCTTTACTAATCTATGGTAATGAAATAGTTGCGTAAAAAAGTTTTGCCACGTCTCCGTGCTAAAATGTCCCTAAAATATTTGAACTAATTATTTATTTATTACGTAAATTACGCAGTATTAGTTATTTATTCGTAATTTTCTCTAAAAATTTTTTATTTGTCACGAATTCAAAAAAAGAACTTACTAAAATAAGCCGTTTGTGGCTTCATTCAATTTCAAGGCGGCGAAGTATCTTTATCAGATTTCTATTACATAAAACTAAAGAACACATGGTTTTTATAAAACAAAAGAAATATGACTGCTTAAATATATAGCCCACGTTAGAGTAGACAAAGTCAACGACATCTCGTGTGTTAAAATTATTTGGAATTTACGTCATGAAAAAATAATAAGGCCTATATTATTTCATAATGATGAAGCTTTACACAGTTTTGTCACAATAATAATTCCGAGTAATACACGTAGGTAATTAAATGCTTTTCCCGGTAGCTCCGGGACCTGAATAAGGCTATGGTATCCCTGCCTGTCGTACGAGGCGACTAAAAGGGGGCTTCCGGGGTTGCGGGCGGCAAGAGCGGGAGCTTGAACCGCCTGGTTGGCGACCCCGGGAAGGACGACGGTATGTGTATATGATCGCATACCGTCGTACACACCAGATGGTGTGGTGAGCATCATGCTCACATGGGCGAAGCCCGACGGGACAACGCACTAAGAGGACTCCGGTTGCGTTCCTTCGGAGATCCCGGAGTCCCCTACGCAGGGTCGAGGACCACCACCAGGGGTTTAGTGCGATAGGTAAGTAACATCTCCAGTAGATACATTACAAAGGAATAAAGTAGCATAATCTCAATAGAAATCTACCCAACTGTAGTACATGTTGTACAGCGCACATTCATTAATATTAATTGATGATTACCTCATCGACGTATCTGCAATGTCTGACCGCCTCGTACCTCTCGTCCTCCGTCATCACCGTCCGCCCTTTCCGGCTGTGTGTGAGATTGTCGTTGCATACTGTGGAATAAATAATTACATCATTTATTTATTTAATACTTTTTTTTATAATATAGGAGTAGTAGACGAGCATGCAGTCCATCTAATGGTAAGTGGCTCCTGCCGCCCATGGACATCTGTAATCAACCCCAGATAGGATTAGATATTCCTACCTGAGGTCTGCCACAGATGCGCCGCTACCCCTGAGGACTAAGCTGGAACGCCAGGAAAAAGTGTGTCTCCCTTACCACCCCCTCCAAACCGGAACACAGCAGCGCCTAACACTGCTGTTATTAGGCAGAAATAAGTGTGGCGGTGGTGCCGCAGGAGTCGAACCACAAAGGGTTCTACCACCTTCATTTTATCTTATTAACTAAAAATGTGCCTTTATAGGCGACTGCGATAGTTAAGTTTCTCAGGCGTTTGTATGTAGGTACGTAACATTCTTTAGCAGGCCTTGCAGCCCATATGTCTTGTCGGATTTTAATATAAGGTGTCATTATATTCGTCTAAATTGTGGGAGTGACAGGGTATGGTTTTAAGCATTCGGGGTCTGTTTTTATTATACGTAGGTATACTACTTTAGTTCTTTTGTAATTTGATGTACAAAACAGTCCACTAGATAGTCATAAGTAGAAGGAGTAGTAGGAGAGTAGGTTTGTAATTAATTCCAAATAAGATAATAAGATTTTGATTATTCTAAAATAAGAAGAAATCCTCTACCTACGGCGGGGTACATAAGCAATATAAGCATTACGTCTACGCCAAGTACGATATAATACTGATATTGATTACAAAATATTACAAATGCGTTGTTAACCCTGAATTCTAATTTGGAACGCCTCGTGTAAGGGTCGTTTTCCTGTTGCTTATATTTACGCGCGCTTCACCCACGCGCGCGCCACTTGCATCCTTCATATGTGTGGGAGGGACGTGCATACGAGTGTAAACACGGACAGAAAAAACAACTTATGTGTATCTCCCCTAATACACCCCTTAAATCAGAACATAGTAAGTTTTAACTCTGTCGTTATTAGTTATAACTTCGAATTAACTCCCTTTATACTCAAATGGTTATTTACATAATACCAAAATATAAAAGTACTTTTCGAATCGTCTTTTTGTCTGTCTGTACGGGCTAATCTTGGAAGTGAATGAACCGTACGGTTTGCATTTTAACGACTCATTCAAAGATACAGTGATACACTTACCTACATAAGTTATCTGCTACAAATAGAAGTACCTACATAAATTATATGTATTTTTTAAAACTAAAACAACATGAGATTAAACGGGTCGATTCCACGAGCAATATACTTATTTAATTCAATCACTTGGAGGGCAAGTAGGTAACAAGATCTAAGGTTACACGTAAGGGCGTATTACATCATCTACGCTTCCTAATCACTTATTTGGATGGTATAAGTAATTAATAAAGTTAAAGTTAACACATTGAAGTAACCTTCTTTTTTATACATTGTACAAACTCGTTAAATATATTTAACAAAAGGATAAATATAGGATTGCTAACGTAATAATTAATTAATTTAATATTTAAAAATCATTATCAGTTAATGAAATAAATAGGTAAGTAATAAAATTTACAATGCAATTAAAATAAATGTAAATTATATTAATTCATATATACTTATTTTAATATTACAATGATTTATATACTTAAGCCAAGATGGGATTAAAATTTACCTCTTAGTATCCAGCTCTTAAAATAATAACGAATAAATAAGCAATAAGACTAAAAATATTTTATAATGTAGGCCGAGTCGAAAACAATTCCAAGTAGTACCTAATTATTATTAATATTCATTATGACCCACTAACAGTCAGTACCCGCATTCCTTAGGATATGATAGCCATGAACTGGCTAGCACGATATGTTGTGTAATGACACAAATAGGCAACATGAAAGAAACTAGCGTAATGCCACTAATTCCTTACACATTACTATGTTTACGTGTTAATCCACTGATTAAACATAGTAATATGGATTATACACGCCTATATACATTATACATACGTATTGCAATTTGACACTTCAATAAAAACAGGTATTTGAAGTGTCATATTCGAGCTCTTAAAATTCCTTGTATTTTAATAATACTCTTTTCAATACAAAACGTTACATTTATAGGTATAAGTATTTTAAACTAGCTTTAACCCGCCCCTTCTGAAATTTATATCTATCCCTCGGGAGCGGTACTTTTTAACGGAATAAATAAAAGGACTATGTACTTTTCTGAATCCCTGACAATATGTGTACAAAATATCATGACAATAGTAGCAAACAAACCTTACATTTAATAGTTCATTTAAATATTTTAGGTACGATTTAAAGTAGGCTTTATCTATATTAAACAAGATTTTATACCTTATTTAGCTTTCTTACCTATGTACCTAATACCTATCTCTTAAAATGATTTCATCTTGTACACATTATGTTACATTACTCTTGTTAATATTCTTTATTTTTATAGAATCACCTTATTATTCTATGCGAAGTCTGATATTTATCGTTAAAGTTATATTAAGTAGTTGTATAAATTACAAAATGCAATGACACGGAAAATCTTTGCACCGAGCACACATAACGAGTATATGACGCGCTTACCTAAAAGTTTGCCCACGGACTGCGAAATGCAACTTCCGTATTCGTAGCATATCACAATCAACTGTTTAACGTCACAAGATACCTTTGTCGTGATATAATACTTGTTTGTTTTCAGAAAAGCAATGCATTCAACATTGTTTAAACTAAGTTGTGAAGTTATGAAAGATAAACACGTCTAAGACTTTGAGATATCAGTAAATTCTAGACATTTTTTGGACAGATACAGATGTTATGAGAGAGAAGATAAGGATGAGTAGTTTAAAAGTAGTTACATCTTAATTTTTGGACGCAGTTCAAGGTAACTTTAAAGAAAGAGGAGATCTTTCATAATTTTAACATAACTTGCAATTGACGAGTAATTTTGGGTATGTTCTACATATTTTCTTCTTTCTAATATGGCATTGCACCGTCATCGTTATACGCTCTTAACCAACAATTTCCATAAGAATGATCTGTATCATTCTTTCAAAACTTTGAGGTGACGCGCGCGCTGTTCCCGCATGAATCTCCAAGTCAGATGTGCGAGATGAAGTAACTCCAGCTTACCTATAGACATGCTCTAGAAGAGAGCCTACACCGTGGGGACCAAGGAAGAATGCTTTTGCGTACCCGTAGCCCTAATGATGATGACGGCTAAATGATAACGGTGTTCAGAGAAACACCATTGGCGTTTAGCCAGTAACAGCCCAGTATATCCTCTCCACTGCCCCCGCGACTTGCGTAACGAGTTGATCCACGAAAAAAACCTAAACTAACTAATTTGCAAGCTCCTTCTATATTTCCTTCATCTAAGAAGGAAGGTAACGTTAGTTTCACACAAGTCATTGCACCGTCATCGTTACCCGCCGCCAACCAACAATTACCATATTATGACGACAATATATTGCGTTAAGCAGTCTGCGGTTACGTCCGTTCGCGGTGAACGTCAAAATGGCCGGTCACTACCCATATTTTACATATAGGATAGGATTTGCCTATAGGATAGTATAGTGTATAAGCATAATATATTTAATTTCGGGTTTTCTCTTTTAATTATACAGGCGTTTAGACCTCTTATATTAAATCCGTAATATTTTTTATCCTTAAAAGCTATGAAGTCCAATACGATGCATATGAAGGTAGCAATTTGGTAGCAACTATTGATTAAAAAAAAACTCTATTCATTTGCGCAGTTTCTTCTCACTGGATAGGTGACCAGCCATCCTGATGTCAGAATGGCCGGTCACCTTAAAAAGTAGTTTATCTTTTTTTAATCGAAGGTAGCAATTAGTAGCAACTAATAGCAACTAGTAGCAACTAGGTAGCAACTTTTAGTAATTATTTCTATGTAAAATACGGGTAGTGACCGGCCATTCTGACGGTCACCGTCCGCGGTATTGTTACGACAATGTGAAATTACACTTATCTTTACATAGATAAACAGAATATAGCTTATGTTGTAACTTTTAAATAGTGAACCGTCGTCGTCATCATTAGGCCATCACTATCCCAATATGCTGGGCATTGGTCTCCACTCAAGAGTGAAACGGGATTAGGCCATAGTCCATCGCGCTGGCGAAGTATGGATTGGTAGACGTCTCATATCTTTGAGGATTTTTGGCAGATTTTTTTCGATTTTTTAGGCGTTTACCCCTATATTTCCTTCAACGTTAAATAAAACAATAACCTTGAAAAATCTGAGGTCTGGGATTTGAACCTCAAACCCCTGATTTTTAATTAATTTAATTATTAAAACGAAGTAAAACACAAAGACTAACCTGCGTGAAATGGCAGACAGTATGCTCTGTCAGCATACTGTCAGCCATTGCATAAGGCAGTGTATCATTGCATATTATGTAAGGCTCTGTCAGCATACTGTCAGCCATTGTATAAGACAGGTGTTTTTAATTTTTAAATCCGTCCGATCGACGTTGAAACAAATTTATTCAAGGGTAGAGCACAATACACGGAATGACATCAACCAGTTTCAATCCCATTCACGCGAACAAAGTCGTGAATAGAAGCTCGTTGATAAATAAAAATAAATTGTATGGACTGGACTCTGGCCGGTCAATGGCTTAACAAAGTATTAATTCACGGATGAACGTAAACAATAAAATAGAACTCGATTTCCATATAAGTAGAATATTACATAAGCATTTATAGGTACAAAATTAGTGTAGCGCTATTTACACATTGGGTCTGGAAATAGTGTCCTAGATGTGATTATGCGATGTCATGTTTAGAAATAAATATCTTCCTTTAACGGCGAAGGAAACCTATGATTGCATGATAGTTCTATAAGAACAGTCCTTATATTTGCAATGAACATGAACGCACTTCTGTTTTGATTCGTTTTTGCCACTGGTGGCTCTGAGGCAAGGAAGGAGCGGAGGCTCGAAATTGTGCAAGAACAATGCGTAAAAATGCAAAATAAAATATTGTTTAAAAAAGAACGTAAAAGTTCTGGTAAGTCAAAATTTTGACTTATTTATCTGTAATTCGGGACCTTCTCTTGTGGAGGCTCCGAAGCCTTCTCTAAATAGGGCTGTGCGTGAGCTGATGAGGCATCAAGGACGCTCTCAATACACGTCAAGACTAACGTCGCGTCTCGGTATCGACGAAGGCCGACATCGCCACTTTGATCGCGATAAGCTAATAACATAATTATCCACGTCTTCTGCTATCATGTGTCATGTTACGAATTGCGGCACATATCGTATTAACAACTGATAAAACTCGTATGACAAATCTCGACCAATCCGGTGATTTACTCCGATAAATAGGATTAAAATAGTAATTGGTTGTAAGTTTGTACGAATTGTATGCCGAATCTTATATATAAAATTTTCGTGTCACAATGTTAGTTACCGTACTCCTCCGAAACGGCTTTACCGATTTTCACCATATTTTATATGCATATTCAGTAGGTCTGAGAATCGGCTACTATCTATTTTTCATAACCCTAAGTGATAAGGATTGTTCACCCTTAACATTTTTTATTTATATGGCAACACAACGTTTGCCGGGTCAGCTAGTAGACATATAATATTATGTATTAAGTATGTCCTAACTAATACTATAAATGCAAATGTGAGTTTCGTTTCTTTGTTTGTTACACTTTCGCGCCTTCACCAATTGTCTGAAAATTTGTACACCCTTTTTCAGGGGTTCAAGAAAGGACATAGGGTGTCTTTATCCCATTAAAATCTATAATATTCTAAACATTCTTTAGATGTAGGTACTTATTGTACTAACTAGGTGTCGTGCCTATTGAGGCGAGGGAGATAAGGGGGCTTCATGCCCTCGGAAGAGCCCGAGGGGCACCATGAAAGGGAAGCTCCGGTGCGTTCCTTTGTAGATCCTGGAGTCTCGCTATTTGCGTAATGAGGCCACCGAGAGGGTTTTAGTGAATATTATCTCATGATGACCTACATATTGTAATTTAATATAGGATATGAAATAATTCGCCACGTACGTGGAGT
Organism: Epargyreus clarus; assembly: GCF_041222505.1. NCBI lineage: Eukaryota > Metazoa > Arthropoda > Insecta > Lepidoptera > Hesperiidae > Epargyreus > Epargyreus clarus. The sequence continues at coordinate 5,227,835 of NW_027332222.1, read as the reverse complement.
AGTACTGTTTAACAGTTAGATCAAAAAATTACGAAAAATATCGGCTTTTTGTATGGAGACTCCCTTTAATATTCAACTTTATTTTATTTTTAGCATTTGCTGTTATACCGACCACCGTAATGCATCCTCTGTGAGAAAGGCAATGCTAAACGACATAAATAATTAGATAATATACATGAAATGAGTTAATAATAAACAATCAAATGACGTCACAAACTAAACTACCACGAAACTATTAATGATAGGTATGTCGCTGATTATAAATAAATTGTTTACCCTGACCTTGCAAACAATGTTTTATTGAGGACTATATTTTAACTGATTAGTTAACATTATTATTTATCACGACTAGTATTTATTTGTATTTAGTACATATCTCGGAAAAAATCGCTATTGATTATAAATATTTCAAATAGGTCAGTCATAATATGTTTTTGTACATTAGCCATTGATTTTTTTATTTAATGTATAATTAACAAACAATGAAATTGTTAATTTGGTTTTTAAAATTGATATATTCCAGAACAATCGAGTAAGTAGGTATGGAATTCGTCGCTAATCGATTAAAAAGTAAATTATCGATGGTTTAATCGTTTACGCAATTAAATCTAATCATGATTCATTTCCATTTTAAATGTCATCTTTATTCTTTAATTAAATCATAGGCAAGCGGCGCTACGATATACTAGCTTGTTGCGCGCCTGTCTACACTCCACATACTTCTTTATTTTAAAAGGCAAGAATGTTAATACGAATAGAGTAGTTCATTTAGTTTGATTTAAAACCTACTTTTGCTTAAATAATTATCTATATAATTTTCATCTAATTTCAAACAGAAACTAATTAATTTTTCGATAAAATTTAATGGGGCTTATTAACAAGCATGTGGTTACCAAATTCTATTGTATAGAAAAACACAGACAGACCAAAATATAATATGCTATTATGTGTAATAGTGTATGTTGAAAATAATTGTACGCGCTAAGTCCTAGCTTAGCGCGTACAATTATTTTAAAAGTAGGTAGGTAAAATTTTTAAAGTAGGTTCTTTGTCTAAACAAATATAAACCTATTAGTTTAATCTTAAGTACTTCGTTAGTTAGAAAATCCGATAAATAAAACGTAAGTTCTCAGCAACGCGCGATAAGGTAATATAGTAATAACCTCGGACGTCGTACCATAATACTTCCATTATGCTATGTAACTAGAACGTAACTAATGTGTTTATTTGCATCGACTTCAATTAACGGCAGGGAAGGTACGGTAGGACTTCCTGAGAAAGGTTTCTCTAAACATTCAACAGTCACTTTAGATTGTTTAATTACGCCAGCCTTGAAAGTTGTGGAAAGTAGACATTAGTATGTAGGATTGAATGTTTCCGGAAATGTATAATTGCATCTAAACATTGTAACAAAATAAGTAACAATTAAATACTAGTACTTGGTTTGTCTTAAGACCCATAACCGATTTTGATGAAATCATCGTGTAAAGCGTCGCTAAAATTTAAAAAGGGCCAGTAATCTAGATTTACTCTGCATTTAGTCCTAGTGATAAAATGGGAAATTATATCGAACTGCTCGTATTTACTCAATAAACTCAATTTCATGAATAATCTGTCACAATAAAATTTGTGAATAAAAACGGCAATTCTTTGATTTTCGTTCGTTTTCTATAGTTTATGAATGCGATACACATTTTACAGACGAATAAAATATTAGACGATTTATAAGATATTAAAAAAATGTAGATCAAACTCACCACCAACAATGAGATAAACGTTAGGGAACACCGTCTTCGCCTGCTGCAGTTGCCGCGCGTGGCCCTGGTGGAACATGTCGTAGATGCCGTCCGAGTAGACGCGCACCTTCCGCGCCGCCGTGCCCGCGAGCGCCGCCGCGCGCGGTATCCGCCCGTACGAGCACCGGTCGCGCTCGGCCACCGCGGCCGGGTCCGAACTGAAGGGGGCTGCGTGCCGTAATGACTGGAAACGAGGAATTGTGTCTTCAGTAACAGCCCAGTATGATATATGTAGAGGGACGGTATCTAGATTGGCTGTGATCCGGCTTGAAGGACCAAAAAATTGCGGCATCATTATTTAAATCCATATCAAGGGGGCTGCGTGTCGTAATGACTGGAAACGAGAAATTGTGTCTTCGTGTGTTTTTATGGAAATCATGAAAAACCACAAAAATATAATTAAGCTCTGTGGCATTTGTAACAAAAAATATTTCCGTAATTCTAATTACACTTAACCTTAAATATGTTACAACATGATTAAACAATTATTATTTCAGGTATCGAAGTACATATAACAGGATCCAAACGACCCGAATTTAATTAATCTCACATTTCTATACATTAGAAATTGCAATGGCCATGTAGTTTACTTGCAGTAGGCAGGTACTAGGTGTGGTGACGGCACTCTCAATCGATCTAACCACTTTTAATTTAATGACACGACTTTTAATTTTCTATGGCACGGAACGTGACAATAATGAATGTGGGAAGGAAAGGCTGTTTGAAAATTCAAACATCACAAATTTTATTACTCTCACACATTTATAGCAATTTATTTTATAGCAAAAGAAATTGCAAATGGGCATGTATTTCTCTTCGTGCTGTATTAGATGTGGTGACGCCACTCTCGATCGATATGACCACTTCTAATTTAATGATATGACATTTAATTTTCTATGGCACGGAACGTGACAATAATGAATACGGGAAGGAAAGGCTGCTTCAAAATATGTACATAAAAATTAAAAAATCATTGTCCAGACACGTTCTCGAGGCGTGAGGTGTAAAAATGACAAAAATGTAGGCGTGAACTCTACACTACAGAGTAGTTCAAACTTGAAAGCAACGTAGGAAATTTATTTATAATCTTACAAGGTTGTAAAGAAACTATTTATAGCGGTTTAAAATAAAAATAATTTAATCTTTAGAATTGAGGAATGTAGAAAATCATTCATGTAGAAATGTACGCCAGGACACCAGTACACATTTGAAAGCAAAGTAGGAAATTATGTATACTCTTACAAGGTTGTGACAAAAACTATTTTTAGCGGTTTAGCGTAACTTAAGACTAGAACCAATAAATATTTAATTCATGTAAAAATATACGTAAAAACACTAGTACTCACTCGAAATCAAGGTATGTAATTTATTTATACTTTTGCAAGGTTGTGACAAAAGCTATTTTTTAGCGGTTTAAGATAACTTAGACTTTAGAATCTTGTGAGAGGAACAAAACAGATGAAGCCTTGGCATTGATTATCGAGCGAGCGTCTCAAGGGCGAGAGAGCCTTGAGTTTCCGTGGTGTGGGTATGGGGAGCGTCTTTATGGCTTTATACTGTTGGCAAATGAAGGTTTTTTTTCTTTGTTTATGGTGTAGACAAAGATTTGAAATCAACTCCTCGGTATTGATATTATGTCAGTGATATAAAAGTAATATTGAAGTGGTAGAGTCAGTGGTGTGATCAGGGAGGTATCACTAACATAACTATTTTACCGTGAAGAAATTCTGCGTTTATTTTTAGTGTGTGGATGCTGCATCACTTACATATGAGGCGGCTATCATTATGAGCTTATTTGTGACTTATATGTGGATTTGTACAAGTAGAAGTTGTTCTATTTAGAGTTCACAAATGTTCATGGGTCAGTCCAACTGACGGTAAGATGACATGGATTGCATCCTACTCTAATCTGATAAAAACCTTTATAAAGTAAGTTAGGATAGGACACGCTACAGTAAGCTGTACACGCATTACGCAAAGTGATATACGATCTGGTTGTCTGTGCAGTTTGTCGATTTTACAGTGTCTCAATGTCGACTAGAAGTGAAAGTCGTAATTCAAGCCACCGGCGGCGTAGCGCAGCCACTGGATATACCATGAAGCTCTCTCCCAAACATAACTAAAATATCTCGTATAGCGAGCATTGGAAATCACGAAACCAGATAATAAATTCGACCTTCATTTCGAACTTAGAAGTGAACCTACGTCATTCGTAGAATCACGAACAGATTTCATTCAGACGTCTGATATTGTTACATCATTTTCATTTGTCAAGGTCACTTTTAGGGTTTTGTTACCGAAGGGTTTGTTTGTTTGTCTGCCACAGGGATATACAACTTAATTTGTTTTTTTTATTGAGTGCATACATGATTGTTGTGACAGTAAATACTTACAATAAAAAAAAGTTAAAAGTAATGGCTGGAGAGCATAAAAATCCGGTATTTTTCAGTTTATTCATTGAGTCCGTAATTGCTATTTACTTTAAATTCTCACAATACTTGCAATGATAATAAATACTAAAAATTCAATAGTAATAATCGGTTATCCACCGTGCGGAACTCTCAATGTCCGAGTTCAACTCGCTCTTCGCCAATCATTGTTAACCACGTGAAACAGATCCAAAGTTCATTGTATTTTAAAATTCAAATATACATGACGTTACAATATTAGTAAGTTTTACGATGTCAAGGTTCATGGGCGGTGATTAGTATGGATGATAATAAAGTGGCGTGATGTGACGTCGACAGCGCCGGCGACCGGTGCCCGACGCCTTATCTCTAGGGCTGCCACGAATACTCTCCAATATAATTTAAATATTTTATCATAATTAAAATCATCCAACAATTTATCAAGATCATAACATTTTAACAACATTTATATTTATACAACATTAAAAAACTACTAGTATTTCAACATCACTATGAAGTCACGCCATAATTTAATCAATAAGGCAGAGTAAGACGACAATATTTTATTGCGCATAATTTAAGCGGATGATCAACAGGACCCAAAAAAAAACAACCCATACCTATAAATAATTGTTAACTGCTTTTTCTTGAGCTTCTAAGAAGCTTAGAAAATATTCAGTGAAAACAAATTAAGTTAATTGCAAGTACGAAACATGTAAATTTATTACAATTCGTGCAACACTAACACATATGGGAATACTAGCAGGCCCTTTTGTACATGTCTATTTTTATAGATGACGCAATAAATTAATTAATAGCGCACAACGTTTTAATTTTTACAGATATTCGTATGTATTAAACAGATTAGTCTACTAACCTAATTAGTATGGTAAATGGATGTTTGCTGACAGCCCTACGTTATCAAAACGCATCCGGCTCGGCCGGCAGCGCTAGCGTGACTGCATTCATCCGTTATCGGGTAATTGCGAACATTTGCATGTTATTAATAGATCTACTTTACTAAACGTAGATACCGCGGGACCACGTGGCGTATCGCAAGTGTCACACACGGTGTTGACAAAACATCGAGATGAAATTAAAGATAGCGATCAAAATACAATGACAAGTAATACAACTGCAATCGAGAATGCAGCTAACTTACTTGATCGTCATAATGAATTTAATTTTAAAGCATTTAAATGATTTTAAAGAATTTAATTTTGGTTGTAACTTTGTAAGTAGAGTTTACTCGATAAGAAAGCAGTGAAGTATTGTGAGAAGGAATATACAAGTATACTTTACTAAAAATAATATTAATTTGTTTCCATAATTATAACATTTCCATTTAAGCTTCTCTAGAAGCAACTACCTATATTCTTCTCTTTTATTTCAAGTCAGTTTTTATTAACAATGCACTCGCTATTAGTGTAATGAACACGTTTTGTTTTGTTTTCATTACTAAAACTAGACTGAAAACCTTGAAACGATCACGATACAGTTTAAAGAGGACAGGCATTAAAAAACTGTTGCAGTAAGCGCAAATCAACGGAATTCGGATCATATTCACAATTTATGTAACCGTAACAATTTTAAGTAGATCACGCGATGATATAATAGAAAAATGTGCTAAAATTGGAGATTAATTTTATTATCATTTGCTTCAAGGGCTAAGGGAAATGTCACGTGGAAAACAATTTGCTTAAGTTAATTACATCCCTGTAAGTAATGGTGATCTAATGTTATTATAGTAACAAATAAAAAGATAGTGCTAAATGATTTTTTTTTATCATTTGCTTAAACTGCGAAGGGAAAGTTAACGTGGAAAGCAACTTGCTTAACGGTTCTGTGCAAATTAAGTTCTTAAAGGGGTGTGATGTCAAACAACCCGCATTTATTAAGCTTGATCGATTAATTTAAATTACTTTGAGAAGGAACCAATGCGGTGGAACCAAAATGGTTGATGATAATGAATATTAAAAGAGATAAAGGTCACTATATAGAGGTACTATTGATCGGAACAGCTGCTGTAGTATAAATAACGTACTTTAAAGGCAACCCGAAATCGCTGGACTTTTATTGTTTCAATGATCTAATTAAATTAAAAAAAAACGTTAAAGCAAACGACGATTAGGAAGACTATCTGTTAATAGTAATAAAGTACTATAGAGCAAAATAAGAAAGATGTTGGTAGCGGTAACTCAACACCGTTAAGTCAATAAGTTACTATTGAGTCTAAATAAACAGTGTATTGAGGTAATTCTACTTACTCGTAAGCTTACAGAATAAAAGCATTACACACAACAAGACTGTTATACAATGAATAAAATTAAACCTTCTATTGTATTGCAGCAGTTGTTAAAACAATACGAAGTTTTGTCGAAACTCAAAGTATTTGAAGTACTTATATGAAAACAGTTCTTATTGATGAGAATGTTCTTTCAATAAGACTTACAGATTGTTAATGGTCACGTAATGTCAAAATAATTATATCGATGGTCACAGACAATAATTAATTAGCTTTAGTGTTTATTGTTTGAAGGAAAGCGTCCATGGGATTAACTCGATATTATTAGCTCATGGACGTCAGGGTTATAGATTCTATATTAGACAAATTAATATTACAGTTATATAAACATGTACATAATTAATTCGCACTGTACAATACTGTACAAACAGATGTATCGTGTAGATTTTGCTGTCCCCTATTCCACTTTCGGTCTACCACCACTAACAATAAATAATGTGGCGAGGTTACCTCTAATAAATCAGCTATTAAATAACATGACGTATACTATTACATTCATCTCGATTCTAAAATCCCCGAGACCGTGATTCATTACTTTATCAGTCCCTCACTGAATAATATTTATGTTGGCTGTATGTGCAGCGCCAACATACAGTCATAGAAACAAACAAAGAACGTTCGCCAGAAAACACATCTCTATTATTTCATATTAAAACAATTTTCGAAACTGTAAAATATTTACGCTTAAAGTGCATCATTGCGAAACTGATCTTTCAGAAAGTACATCAAATGTTACACACATAATTACATAATTATTCATTACAATCTTGCAATGTGATTACAAATTGGTTTCAAAATTGTTTATAAGACAAATAAAGATAACCAAAATAAATTAAAATCAAATATCCATGTGTTATGCAGAATAGAAAACCTGGCAGTTATTTTGAAAATTATAGCTTACATCAGCTTTCTATAGTTTGTGTACGTAATAGAGCTGTACACTCATGTCAAAATACTTGCAATATTGCAATGATGCAGCAAATTTGAAATGATTCAGATTGAGGTAATACAGGATAATATCTTATTACATGAAGCTATCTTCCTCTGTATTTTCTATTGGCAGTGACGATACAAAATAAAACCTAAGAAATATTTACGTGTGCATAAATGCATTGCCATGATGATGATATAATTATTGATGAAGCACATACATGTTTGTATACTGTATAGCCTTAACGTTACGATCGCAAGGAACTTTGGAATTGTCTACAAATATAGATAAATCCACAGTAACTAACAACGGAGAATTCTACTATCTTCAAAATGGCAAAAAAATCGAATAATTAAAAAATGGATAAAATCAGAGCTAAGTTTACAGCTAAGAATACTTCCTGACCAGCGCGATTCTTGGATTACGCAAGAGTAACGAGTTCTTCGTTTGACCTTGTCAACAATTATCTTAAGCTCAGGGTAAGCCGGGTTACGGAGAAACCACCGATGACAACATTCTTTAGGATGATTGACAAGTTCGTCCTACAACTACTACAAAATCCAAATTCAATGTTCATACTATTGGAGACGAGGGTTTAGACCAATATCCAATTAGACATAAAGACCAAATTTCCTTTGGTAATTAATTGAATTCTGTTCATCCAGAAAAACAGAATATTTAATTTGTAGATTGGCATATTTTGATTTTTAGGCACGTACTTGTAAATATTACTTTTCTAATCCAAATTCACACAATTAATATGAACATATTAAATGGTGATAAACCGATTAAAACCTATCAAACAAACAGGACGATCTATAAAACTTCAGGAAAAAGGACAATATAAATGGAAATTTAAAAAAATGCCGACTTTACTGAGCTATAGGTTTTTACAGCACATGTTTTTAAACATACAATTGAAAGCCTTGTTTTAAAAGAACGTCATCTAGATACGTCTATTTGTTTTAACACACGCGTAACAGTTAAAAACAAAGGTACCTAAACTGTAATAATCTATTTGACGCGTAATAATTGTAATTGGATTCATATACACGATATCATTATACAACTACACTGTGCGTTAGGCGTGCAGAACGATTGCAAATGAGTGTATGCGATGTCATGTTTGTTGCATACAAATATTCATATGACATTTTCACTTAACCGTAGGTGTTTGGCGTCACGTGTGCATTATGCGTGGTCACGTTCGAAACAATTCGAAGACCAACATTCCACGGTAACAATACCAATACTCGGAACTTTACTGCCTGCTTCTTATCGATAAGCGAAACTGCTTCGATTGGATTTACGATGCCCCGTGAATAAGAGTAAATGGACATTGCATTATTACAGTGAACAAAGAACAAAATCAAGAATATCTGCAGTTGAAGTTCGAAATTAGATGAAATGGTTTATTAGCAAAATTGGTTATTATTGGTAACATAGATTAATAAAGATTACTCACTCCTAACAAGAAAATGTATGTAAATGGGAATTGAAATTGTCACTGTCATCTATTTTCGTGTTTGAAAAATATTTAAAAAATGTAGTTTTTAGATCATTTACGAATGAAACGACATAAGGATACTACAATTCCGAATAGTTTTACGACTAGTTGTACGAAAGAATTATTGTTGTTGTGGCGACCTACAGCTACTCGACAAGAGATGGCGCCACGAGTATTCTGAATCACGCTATCGAAGTTTTCTAAATACTTGGTATATATACAAGTTCCGAACTGAGACTGTCGGAGCACGGCCGCTCCCCGGGCCTGATCACCTAGCGCGTCGGGAGATCTCCCTTTGCCAAATTGTTAACTACTTAAACTTAACTTGTACTAACTGACGTACGTCAATACGAGTAGAAGTAATATCGTTACAAAATGATAACTCCTCGTTATAAAATATTGCATTTTTATCTGTCTGATTGTAGATTTAGATAGCTACAAGAAATGTAGTTCTTGTTGTAACTAAGACTTAACTACAACTGGTTTAATTAATCAATTCTAAGACAACGCACAATGCATTTACTTTAAAATCTATAAACATATCAAAAATATTGAGATTTGATCGTCATCAGTAAAATTAAATTAACCAGGAAATTCATCAAAGACCAACTATTAATGAATATCTAAAAAATAAGAAGCGATGCTCGTGTAAGTACTATGTACGTACATAGGTACGTACTATGTGCGAAATGAATGTAACGCATACTCACATACAGTACTTAAACAATACGCGTTCCATATCGCACACTGTAATCTGAGTGTGACTATTGTATTTTCCAGGCGGCTCGGCATTTTTATTCAACTGGAGCAGTTAGCACAACCAGGGCTGGACAATGACGTTGAACAATGCGCTGAATAATTAGAAAAACATAAAAGAGCCTTCTAACGAGGAAATATTTCGCGAAGACAATTTCTTAAAAGGATAGGTATTCTCGCTTTTACAGGAGCCAGGCAAAGAGACTTGGGTTGATAAGGTCACCGTAGCGAGATCAGTTACAGCCAAGAATCCATAAAAGAAATTAATTACAACTACTTTTACTTAAGATACTTGTTCAAAATAATGTTGATTGTCGTCCATCGGGTTTTTTCAGTCGTTTTCCTAGTTACAAGGACATCCGGAAGCCGTTATCACAAAAATGTCCGTGTGGAATTCGGACATTATGTTCAGGGAAAACCCCGATTAATTTAATGACAGGCAAAACCTCAAAACTAAATTTACTTAAAAATACATTAGTTAATCTAATACAAGCACACCTCGTGTATAAAACCTGAATTGGGTGTTACTTGGAAAAATCTGAGTTTCATTCCAAATATTCCGGTTTTCTGTAGTTAATATTCGACATAGCAATTGAAGCGATGGCAACACTAGGATGAGGTTATTGTTTAAACTATGTAACAGCTAATTTTAAAACAGTAACAAAGATAACTAAAATAACATTATTAACAATTTTCCGCATTTACTCGCATTAATAAAGCAAGTTTATAAAATATTTTTTACCTCCACAGAGAACAGTGCACGAAGTTCTCACGTGTAAAATAAAAGTGGTTTCATTAAAATAGCATAATAGTGCTTATAGTCCATTTAATAATGAGTCTGTAAAGGTCTCCAGTTGAATTTCATTAATATACTGCCACATGAGTTGCCATACCGAACTTTAAAATAATATGTGGTACCTATATTAAGACAGCAATATGGGTAAAGTTTTTAATAGCGGGAAGGGAGTGAAGTAGCGCAACTTCCTCCTTTACCGGTAACCATCGTAGCAGACGACAAGAAATGAATTCCAGGAGTTAGGAAATAGCAAATTCTTCGATCAAAGTTAGACATCGATTGTGATGTGGTTACCAATCATCGCAAATGGTACAGGGCAGGTCTGTGAGCAGCAGTGAACTTATAAGCTGTTGGAGAGATGGATCATTTTTTTCGATCATTGATTAATATAAAACGATGTGTGTACTTAAATACTCCTCACTCTAAGTTAGAATAAATAAATGCGAACATTGCTGTTGTAAAAGAAATGAATGTAACACATCTAACACACTCTGGTCTTCCAACAAACGATGCCCTTATATTCCCCTTACTTTTAAACATAAATTTACCTTTCATAACGTATACCTTGTTTTATACGTAGATTGCTTGACAACAAATACTAAAAATAAAACTTATGTAACAATCGTTTTATTTATTAACTTTGTTATTTGGCCGCGGGCTGATCTCGCGTGCAATGCCTCTTTATCACTCACCGCTCGTGAATACGACGAAAATAACTATCTTGAACATATTCGTACAAGATGTATGCCACGGTCATTGTATTGAAATAGGTTTTTGATGAATATTAACAGTCAGTTATCGTTGTCATGGGATCTATTCGTTCGTAACTGCTTTGTCAGTTCTGGACTAGAAATTCGTAGGGGACTCCAGTCTATTTACATTTGTGGCCATCACATGGCTTCATCACAATCAATGGCTGATTTTAGTTATTTGATAATGACAGTGTACTGTATAATGATATATAATGACTATGTACTATTTCTGCTAATCCATACCTCGTTGTAATGGATTCTCGTGGAGGTCGCCACATCAGCGAATAAACGGCAATCTTATCAACGGGTCAAGTCCATCCATTATTAAAGATTGTTATCATCTCATTAAATCGAACGGAGAGCCCGCTAATCATCAATGTATATTATTATAAACATGTAATCATCATTATTCTGCATAACATCCTTAGAGGCTAAAGTTTATCGAACTTGAACTCATAGTTATATTCGTAAGCAGTAATCGAGATATAAGCTGAGCGGGTCAAGAACCCAACGTTTGGGATCGTAAAAGCGGAATTTTGACAGTCAAAATTAATAGAAATTTACAAATGGTACAAACTTAGAAAACAGAACGTCTAAGATTAAGTCCATCGAATTTTAAAGCTAATCATCTCATGATTTAAAGTTGAAGGAACATTTCTCAATAACAACTCAATGGTTGGAAGTTCTTGACTTGATATTTGCTATTGGAGTGGACAATACTGCGTTCATCCTTATCATTTTGATACGAAAACCCTATTACTGATGAGTTGAAAGATATTTTTAATAATAAAAAGTCTTATGAATTGTTGCGGAAACAGGGGAATAATACATACCTTGTTAAAATATAAAAAAATGAATTAACACGCTCTTAGACTATTTTTACATACCGGTAAAAAGTTGCTTAAACACTTATTTGAACGATAATATGAAAATAGTGTGTACCTGTCAATAAATCTTTTTCCAACACATAACATTAAGATTTTGAAAATAAAACAATTAGTGCCAGCATTGTTTGTCTTATATTCTCAGGTATTTGTATTAAATATCCTTAATTTAGATATGAATACATTAACCTATTTACTCAAAAGTTTAATTGAAACCAAAATAGAAAATAATTACGACCATTAATTATTATCTGTTACATTACTTTTAACCACATGATTTAAGTTATTGTATGATGAAAACACTTTTAATATAACACTCACACATTTTAAAATTATTTGTGTAATTATTAAAGAATAAAATTTTGATAGATTTCCGTGAGTAAATAACTGCAAATCTATAACAAAAAAGGAATTGTCCGCATCATTGGGTAAAAGTCGATTTATCAGAATTGCAGAACGGGACCTTGAGAATCCAATCCAAGTTTTGTTACGTGCTTACTTACATTCTTGCTGTAAAATAAACATTTACAGTTCATAAAATAGTATCAGCACTTATCGCTGAGAAAGCCGAATTGGTGAAAGATAGTCAAGAATTATATTTGGAAAGATGATAGATATATTAAGAACAATTAACTCAAGTAAATAATCCATAGCAAATTGAAGGAGTTTATTTGACTATAAATGGGAAGTATATTTTCATTGTTTTAGATTCAACATAAATCGTTGTTTATCGAAGCAGATCGTACTTTTTTATTTTGATACTAGAAGATGTTATGACCTTTATGAAATTACTTATAGTATTTCGAACTTTGTGTTCCACCTCGTGCAATGGGCGCGATCGACATTACAGAAAACCGGTTTGATAACTGCTGAAATTGGCCACAAGAACTCAAAATTTTGTCTATAGCTTTACTATAGTATTATATCGAAAATGTATTATGATAAATATTTTCGAGTAAAAAGAAAAACTACTTTATATGAATGAAATTCTTGAAAGACAATATTATTTACTGATCTTCAAAAATCTATGATTTACCGCTGCTTTAAAAGTTTGAGATTTATGACCTGTGATTTTAAGACGAGACTATCCAAATACTTTCTATGCACTCTTAACAAACAGTCCAATGTCACTTTCACTCAATGTTGTGTCGGGAATAAAATTGTTTGAGAAACTTGTGGTCAAGATCTTGAAAAATCATTGAAATATTTTTAACAAAAAAGGTTTTTTGTTTCGTCCAAGATCATTGCCAAATCATTTTAAATGTTTTGTTCTTAAGATCAATCAAGCGAGGTTGCGAATGATTTAGCGGTTTTATCTCACAAGAATCAAAGCGCTCGAGTCAAATTTACACTTCGATTAGAGATTTTAGCGCTACACAATTTTCAAACTGGGGAACGTAGGTGCAGCATTCAAATGCTACATTGAACAATTGTGAAATGTCGGATATGTAAATGTATTACTCACCGGTGGATCTGCGATCTCTGGTTTTGTGAATCCATTTTTTCTGTATCCATTCAAGCCGGTCTCGAGTTTCCCATTGTAGTGCCCATTTGTGAGTGTCGTCGTCACCGTTAACGCTGACATCATGAACCAATTGTCCAACTAACTAACAATTAATAATCGGCGAAGTCACAATTTCAGTTGTACTATCGATACAAACTGTGGAATGTCTGTTGCATCGTTACTAAAATAAAATTAAACCGTAGAGTGATCAGTCTCAAAAAGTAAATCAATAAAATTCACAAATTACGAATTGACAAGCAACGTCAAGATCGTATTTTTTAAACGGATAATAATAATAAGGTTGACCGTCAGTGGCCACTCATGTAATAGCGAAGCACCGCTACGATAAAGAATAACACGAGTGCTCTGCGCGAGCCGAGGGCCGTGACTATGACTAACTGAAGCGATTGCAAGCAAGGAATCGGTGAACGCGGAATGTATAGGCAGCCGGTCCAGCCACTATGCGGGTGTGCGGGGCGGCGCGAGGGAGGGCGACGCCGGTGGCGCGACGCCGACGTGGAGGCTCGTCAGAGTCGTCTGACACGCGAATTGACGCGACGCGCCACGAACCACACTCTCAGAACACTTCGGCCGGTTCACATAAATCGCAAATTCACAATATTCGTTAAATCGAAGCCCTATGAAAAAGGATTGTCCTTTTTCAAGACCACACGGATAACTTTACGAGTCTTATTAATACGAAACTACTTCATCAATTTACTGGAATTCGGCATGGTTTCAAATATGTATTATGAAACTGCTCTAATAAGACGTCACCTCCGCATTTGATAGCTCTACCACAGATGTTGTACATGGATGGTAAACACGCAACTTGTTGTTTGTTACATTTCGAGGAAACCAGACTTTGAAATTACATCAGCCAGTTTTTGTTCTTTTTTAATTTTCAGAATATTACCTACTTTTACAAATATCAGGATTAGAGAAATGGAAAAAGAGCGTAATTTTATTTTGAAATTAATTGATACAGCGACTACACCGAACAGTCAGTATATTTTAAGTATAACGTCATAATTTGCTTTTGTAAATTTATCTAGGCATCACGATACTGGTATGACGCATTATCTCTTTAATTAAACACTACTTGTTAATAATTAGTCATACTCTCATTTGAAAATAAGTTAATCCGTAAACATAATTTTATCAAGCACTAAGTTAATGATTAATGTTTTTATTAATAGCATGACAATATTCTCAATATTTGCATTTCAATGATCCCATTTAATGGAAATTGCAATTGGGCTGAATGGCAGTAACTAAATATTATTACTATTTGTAAAAATAATACACAGCAACTTTCAGTACGGTAATCATATTAAATTATTAATACAACCAGTTAAAGCCATAAATGCGAATCTTAAACATCTAAACAGGAACAACGGAATGTTCCAGGCGAGGGAACAGAAACCCGCAATGCGCTTTTCGGCTATACGAATAAAATACAGAAGGATTACCTACATTTAACTTGCATCTGAAAAAAGCATCATGAAAACACGGGAATCAAAATTCAAATCAGAAAACTCCTAGTACTTATCTAAGTAATTTAATCATAGATTTTGCAGAAACTAATAATCTGAATTCCCCATTCGGTCATCTAATTAGCTGATTCCGATAAGTACCTTTGAGATAAATCTGATTCAAGAATATATATCTATGTCGGAGATAGATCACATCCAATCCAATCTTAATCATTTCACCAATCTCACTATCTTATTAATTTAAGCTATGTGTGACTTTTATGACTAAAACCATAGCTTCCCATAGGATTGAAAAATGAAATTACACGATGATTAAAATAGCAGTTACTGTAGTCAAACATTTTAGGATACTCTATTTTAGAAAGACAAAACCGCACAATATGAGCAATTACGTCATTTTATTCTTAGAAATGTTAATTATAGCACTCACAACAAATACTACACAATATTTTCGCCGCGCCGCATTTCTTACGAAAGGCAACACTGGCCTATTTAGTAGCTTCATCTGGAGTTGTCCTTACGGTCTATTAATATTTACCTATTATTTTAAATATTAGAGGCAACGACCGGCACACTGACCGATATGCGAGCGCCAAATTAGAATATCTTTAGATACATTACGAAGTTGCCAACGAGCAATTGGCATCTCCCTATTTCGAAACACCTTATAGTTACTACTGTTAGTTAGGAGTAGAGAAAAGAATAGCCTACTTTTAACTCCGGCCTACAAACACCTGTCGCCACTCCTATTTCGAAATTTAGAGGAAAAACGGCTTCTATTTCTTCTATTATAGTTTCGATCTTTCTCCAGTTGTAGTAATCTAACACATCTAACACAAGGTCGGTTCAAAAAGTATCGCAAACTTAGAATTTCCGCGGGTTACGTATATTCGTTTTTTTTGTATTGCGTTATGTAGGTACATATGTCCCTCAGTTACACCGAAGCGTTCGTCCATTTTGAATGTTCCGTTATTTTTTTACAACTGCTTTGCTTGGACGTGTTTCGGCTCTTATTCGTTGTTTGCCTATTCCAAAAAATGGATCAAAGGATCTGTATCAATTTTTGTGTCAAAAATAAATTTTAGTGCGCGGACACATTTCAAATATTGACTGTGGCATATGGGAAAACTACCTTGGATCGAAGAAACATTTATCGGTGATCCAAATTTTTCTCAGAGGGTCGAGAAGACGGGAATGACGAAGAGCGTACTGGACACCCGAACACGTCAACAACAGGCTAAAACATTGGTAAAGTTAAGAAAATAGTATTGGCCAATCGTCGAATCACCTTTAGATAAGGTGGCGAGGACCTTAACATATCGAGTGGCTCGTGCCATTCGATTTTTACTAATGTTTTGGGCATGAGACGTGTCGCCACGAAATTCTTACCAAAATTGCTCAATTTCAACCAGAAACAGCATCGCGTTAACATTGTTAAGGAGCTGTTGGACTCTATCCGCGACAATCTAAATAACTAGTGTAGAATCATGAATTTATGGTTATGATGCGGAAACTAAAGCTCACTCATCCCAACGCAAGCTGCCGCACGAGCTAAGACCGAAAAAAGCACGCGAAGCTCTATCAAATTTGAAGGCAGGGGTGCATCATGTGTTCTTGGCAGAGGATAGAACAGTCACTTAGGATAATTATCTTCACGTTTTGTGCAAGTTTTGCGAATAGATACGCCAGAAATGCCCGGATTTATGGAAGAACAATTATTGGCTGTTGCGGCATGATAACGCCCCTGCTCACATGTCGTTGTTTGTGCGTGAATTTTTGGCCAAAAACACCATAGGCATTACCCCGCAGCCACCGTATTCTCCAGGCCCGGCCACCTGTGACATTTTTTGTTTCCAAAACTAAAGAGATCCATGATAGGACGACGCTATGCTTCGATTAAGGAGGAGAGACGGCATCGTAGCAGGAGCCGAACAAGATCATACAAAATGGTTTTTTTTAAGTACTTGAAGGATTGGCAAAAGCTTTGGCACAAGTGTATGGTATCTGATGGGGATTACTTCGAAGGGGACAGAATAGATTTTCACGAATAAAGAACGAATAGAGAATTTTAGAAAAAAACGCTAAATTCGCGATACTTTTTGAACAGACCTCGTATATTGAGATTTTCGTGGAATTTAATATATGACAAACAACCATATTAATAAATAAATCAGCTGGTGATCTTCTTGTGTACCTCACTCACCGTTGGGCGCAGGCTGTTGAGAGCCACGGGGAGGCATTGGCCGTAAGCCTGGACATCGCTAAGGCCTTTGACCGGGTCTGGCATAGGGTCCTTCTCGCGAAGTTACCATCTTACGGTCTTCCCGAGAGGTTGTGCACATGGACAGCCAGCTTTTTGTCTGAGCGGCATATTAAGGTCGTAATTGACGGGTGCTGCTCAGACACGAAGCTCATCAACGCTGGCGTGCCCCAAGGGTCTGTATTATCTCCCACGCTTTTTATTCTGCATATCAATGATATGCTGCTAAAAATCGGTGGCATTCATTGCTATGCAGATGATAGCACGGGAGATGCTGTGTACACAGGCCGTGCGAACACCTCTCGGACATTCGTGGAAGAAAGCAGAATCCGACTTGTGTCTGAAATCGAGAACTCTCTGGAGCGGGTCTCGGAATGGGGTCGTCTTAACCTTGTTGAGTTCAACCCCTCGAAGACACAAGTCTGCGCGTTTACCGCTAAAAAAACCCCATTCGTCATAGCGCCTAAGTTCCAAAGTACCCCGCTCACCATTGGTAAAAGTGTAGGGATCCTGGGAGTTGACATCTCGTGCGACGTGCAGTATCGGAGTCATTTGGAAGTTAAAGCCAAGTTGGCTTCAAAGAAACAGGGCGTCGTGAACAGAGCCAAGCAGTACTTCACTCTGGGGCAACTCCTTCTGCTTTATAAAGCGCAAGTGAGGCCCCACATGGAGTACTGCTCGCATCTCTGGGCAGGGGCACCACAATACCAACTTAACACACTTGACTCCGTACAGAAATGCGCGGTGCGAATCGTCGATGACCCAGCGATCTCTGATCGGTTAGAACCCTTAAGCCTTCGGAGGGACATAGGTTCCCTCTGCGTGTTCTACCGACTTTACAATGGTGAGTGTTCTGAGGAACTGTTTGATCTGGCGCCTACGTCGCCTTTCCTTCATCGCACCACTCGCCGAAGGATGAAGTTCCATCCACATCAACTGGACCCGTGGCGGTCCTCCACGGTTCGGTTTAATCGATCATTTTTGCCGCGTACGTGCAAAATGTGGAATGAACTTCCTCCTGAGGTATTCCCTCAGGACTATGACATGGGGCTCTTCAAGAGGGGTGTAAAAAGAGCTCTCCTTCAAAGCCGGCGATGCATTGGCGACTCCTCTGGTGTTGCAAATGTCCATAGGCGACGGTGACTGCTTTCCATCAGGCAGCCCGTCTGCCTTATCGTTAGGTTACATATAAAAAAAAATAAAAAAAAAAATATTAGGTTAATTGAGGAGTCCCTGTAGTTCCGGGACCACAGTACCACCGGGGCTACAGTTTCTCCTGCTTGTCGTAAGAGGCGACTAAAAGGGGCTTTCGGGGTTGCGGGTGGTAAGAGTGGGAGCTCGAACCGTCCGGCCAACGACCCTGGGAAGGACGGCGGTATGTGTGGTCGCATACCGTCGTGTACATCGGACGGTGGGGTGATTCAATCTCATTTGGGCGGAGCCCGACGGGGCAGTGCGCTGAGAGGACTCCGGTTGCGTTCCTTTGGAGATCCCGGGGCCTCTACGCAGCGCTGAGGACGGCCACCGGGGGGGTTTAAGTGCGGTAAAAATCCCACATAACCCCGTGTCGCTCCCACGGCACCGGGTACCTTTTGAAGGTTTCCCCCTCGAGAAGAAAAAAATTTAATTGAGGAATCTAGCGGCGCGTAAAGACCGGGATTTAAGGTACACCATTGTTTTTTTATTCAACGATATTTATGATTCTGTATTTTTGTTGGTCGTGACACCAGGTCCGATTTCGACGGAATGCAACTGGAATTCTCTGAACGCGGTGCCCTAGCTGATTTCCTTTCCGGGGCCACTAATTGGACGGTTTGAACTCTCACCCTTCCCGCCCCTAACCCCGGGAGCTCGCACTTAATTCATTTACATCGAAAAATCGAACTGCCTAGTCGTAAAATGCATATTTCCGAAGGCGCGGAGGTAAGCTGAGACCGTACTGTAAGTTAACGAGGTATTATACAAATCATTACCGTGACGAACGAGGTCGTTTCAGCGACATCATATTCCAACGTGACATAGTATTCTGTGTACACTTTAAAAACTACGCAGCGTGGTAGCGATCACGCCACATTGTTGGCCCACAGCCCAAGCTATTGATCATTTGGCTTTCATATCACTCTTCAGAGGAAAACACGTACGATTTTTATCACGAACCATGGCTATGCAGTTTTATCAGTTTGACCTATTTTATGACTGATCTATTCAAACTTTTACCGTGATTAATATATTTAATATTAGTCATTGTATAATATGTTTAATATTAGTCATTTTATAACTATGTTTATAGCTATTATATTTTATTAATAATATTAATAACAAGTAAGGAATTCATTTGAGAATTGACAAACAATCTTGTTTTGGCTACAAGCTTCAATCAGCTGACTCAATATTAAGAGTGGAGTTTACAAAAAGATTATTTCTATACTTCATGTCATAAATACGGTTTCAGTTAGGTAGCAGAGGCCTTCTGCAAATCTCTTAAAGTGTAACAAACATGTACACTATTCGTTTTGTCAACAGTGCTCATACAAAACAAATATTTAATTGCACATAGCAGAAATTTCATGTTATCTTATGAATTCACTTGCACTGTAAATATTGTAGATATATCATGAAAACAACCTGGCATGACTTGAGCTACATTTATTTGCATAATGCTTAAATTTTTGGTTAAAGCAATATTTTTTATACCATCCTTACTAATATTATAAATCCGAAAATCTGTCACTCTGTCTGTCTGTCTGTCTGTCTCTTCTTCACGCCTAAACCACTGAACCGATTTTAATGAAAATTTGTACAAAGATAGTCTTAGACCCGAGAAAGGACATTTTTATCCCGGAAATCCCATGGGAACTAGGGATGGCGATCTAAGATCAATTAATCGGAGAATCAATCTTCCAAAAAATCAATATTAGTAAGGATTTAATCGTAAACTATGCATTTGTGATAATAACAACACAATTGTGATAGTTTCAATTAAAACTTCTACTTAAATGACTTTTTAGTTCACTAAAGAACAAATAATAATCTTTGCTACATGATATTTTACATACAAATGTACTACAAAAAATGTTTGTCTCATTATTTTAAGTGAAGGCAGGTTTTAGTCAACTCTCTTTAATGCTCCTGTTGTAATACAATTAGGCAGCTATCCGCAAGATTTTCTCATACAGTAAAGTTTTGCTTCTGTTGAAGTTCCTTTTTAATACAGCATTAATCATAAATAAAAACTTCTTAAAAATTATTACAAAAGTCTTTATGTAATTAAATATTTTATTTTTATTTCAATGCCCAAAATTATTTATTTTATTATCAGTATTTTGGTCTTGGTTATAACAATTGGTGACAAAATCCAAGAAATCTATATGAGTTAATAAACAGCTGTATATATTTGATTTATTGTAATTGTTTTCCATTTGTACCAGTACTCATTGTTTTATTAAATCATTTGGGAAATCGGATCTACATAAATTCACTATTGTATTATCTTGTGAATGAGCCTTGAAACCCTAACAGTGTTATTATAAAAATATTTATAATATCAGGTTTTAGAAAATTAACTTTAATATGAACTGTAATAAATTACTCACCACATAATAAAATTATTTTTAACAAAAAAAATACTCATCCTTCAATTACAATAATACAATTTTATGGGCATCACACCACCCAACATATTTATTAAGCTTGTTTTGTTGTAATTGTGATTTTTCCTCATTACATTTTTAAACACAATTATTCAGAACACTGAGAAGTTTCCTTAAACAATCATAATTACAAATTGCAACATACTATAATTTTATTATTATATATAGTTACACAAGCAATTGGTCACATATTTGTTTTCTGTGCGAGTCAATACCAGGTGTGTTATGATAATGACGACTTCGGAACTGATGAAATCATGAGAAATAGTAATTGTAAAACAACAATCTCTTACCGGAATGGGTTCAAGTAGGGTCTGGCTGGTGCTGCAGAAGCTGGTCTCGCTGCCGTTGCGTCCCTCCCCGCCGCCAGCCTCGAGCGCCTTCGAACTCATGTCCTCCTCGCTCTCTTGCCGGGTCCTCTTGCGAGACATCATAACATGGCACCTACTGTACTAATTACCAACACTTAAGGCACTTAGGTTTTAACCTGTATCTAGTTATAATCAACAACTCCCACACTCACGAGTGGTGCCTTTCGCACTGCCAAATCAAGTTTCATAACCTAGCTGATCATGAATGCAGTGCCGTCAACTATCAAAGTGCGCAAGTGATTCAAATTTCTGGCGGGACTAGTAAAATGACAACTAATATTATCAATGTGCATATAAAATAAAAACAGCGACAAAGGATTTTATAATTTTAAATAAATAAATACTCTCTGAATAACAACAAAACAGAGAGATGATCAAATTCAGAACATCAGAACATCACGTCATAAAAATACATGGAACTGTCAAAATCGAACTGTCATTGGGGTTACTACTTATAAAAAAAATCTGCATAATAATATTTTTTTTTGACTGGCAATACCATACACAAATCATTACACAAGTATATATGAAACAAGTTAAATTAGAAATAAATAATGTGTTCAATATATTTTTAAATGAAAACTTAAATATACTTTAAAACTAAAAGTTATACACTAAAATATCTAGAGGAACCAAAGAGGAACCTATACAAGAATAGAGGAACTAACGATGTTTGCTGCTTCCTATTTTAAAAGGCGGCAACTTTCAAAACACGAATATGAGTAATAAAAAGAACAGAATTATAAGGGAAAACACGTTATTGCTACTACATTTTACTGCTAGTCAAAAATGATTAATTAATTTAATGAAACAACTCTTTAGTGTAAGTATTACATAAGAAGATTCAGGGCGTATGCTTAAATTTGCGCGATGTGGACGTCCGGCAAGCCTGGGATTCGCAGAGGGCTGCAAGTATTCGCAGCGTACGACCCGAAATATGCGCTCCGTTAGGAGTATAGGTGTTCTGTGAATATGCGTAACTGCGGCGCTCAACTGATTTGGTGAAAAAAAATGATTAGAACATATCTGTAAGGGCCGTGCAGCAGACAGCTGCTGCCCGCTGCAAGGTCCTGTGACGCTACTTATACAATTATAACAAACGCGAGCATACATCCGCATCAGTTATAATGTAAGTGGTTAAGGGAAAGTCTATTGTTTCATTGCAATGAGTCATTTCAGATCCGTCTGTGGGTCTATTGAAATGTAAGGGCGCTTTTACTGTCTTGCGTTTCTACGTCCGCGCCCCGCACGCGCGTGCCACACGCACACATGAATAACCTCGCCACAGTGCCTTCGCGACTCGTATGCGTGTGTATGTCACAATATATATAGTATAGGATATAAGTAGCATGCGTGCGGGCGTAAACACGCGCGACAGGACGAGTGTCCTTATTATATTTATATTGCAAAAATTAGCATCCATTCCATTCCGCGGCAATGTAAATTGTGAAGCTACGAGGGTGCGTTTTTAAGTCCGCGGTATGGCAGGGTTGGAGGGGGGATAGCGGGCTCGTTAAGGGCGGTACGTGTTAAGTGACTCATAAATAGTATAAATATAAAGTTTTATCACAATTGCATCATTACTTTTAAAACTATCGACAATTAAACAACTCAATCCGGAAGAAAATTGGAAGTATGGAGAAAATCGAGCATCGCGCCGTTATAAAGTTCCTTACCAAGCAAGGAAAGTCTGTGAAATCATAATGGAAGAGATCTCATCGGTTTACGGGGACTCTTACCCTGGAAAAACGATGGTTTACAAGTGGAACAACCTTTTTAAGCAAGGCAGGGATTCACTTGAAGACGACCCACGACCAGGACGGTCTGTTGAGGTGACCATTCCGGAAACGATAGCGGAAGTCGAAAAATTAGTACTGGAAGATGCTCGGCTAAAGAAGAAACAGCTTGCAGAAATGGTTGGAGTATCGGATACAACCATTTTTAAAATTCTGCATGACCATCTTGGCATGACTAAGGTCAGCGCGCGGTGGGTGCCGAGAATGCTCACGCCGCCTCAGAAACAACAGCGCGTTGAATGTTCCCGTGCGTTTTTGAACCTCTGTGGAGAAGATAAGGATATTGTACTGAATCGAATTGTTACTGGAGATGAAACTTGGGTTCACCATTATGAACCTGAGTCTAAACAAGACTCCATGCAGTGGCATAAAAAGGGTACAGCACCTCCTAAAAAGTTTAAGGTGTCACAATCGGCCGGCAAACTCATGGCGACAGTCTTTTGGGATGCAGAAGGAATTTTGTTAATAGATTACAAAGATAAAGGTGTCTCTATAACCGGAGAATATTACGCAACAATCTTGGAGTGGTTAAAAGAAGCCATCAAAGAAAAAAGACGAGGAAAATTATCCAGAGGTGTCCTGCTGTTGCACGACAATGCGCCCGTACACAAGAGCCGTATTGCACTGGCTGCCCTGCATAAGGTGGGCTTTGATATTTTAAATCACCCACCCTATAGTCCAGACCTGGCTCCCAGCGATTATTATCTCTTTCCAAAAATGAAAAAAGAGCTTCGTGGAAAGAAATTTTCTACAGACGAAGAAGTAAAGGACGCAATTTCCTCGTATTTTTCCGACAAGGACAAAACATTTTTTTATGAGGGTTTAAATAAGTTAATACAAAGATCTGAAAAATGCATTCGTCTTGCAGGAGAATATGTAGAAAAAGAAAAATAATTTTGACATTTTATTTTCGCTCCTTGTCCCTCATTCCGCGAACTTAAAAACGTACCCTCGTATATATAAAAATTTGGGAGACCCAATCACAATTATCCATCGGCCGCCATCTTGAACATTTTTTTTATTACATAATTAACTTCGAAATCACGCTAGACATAAGTGTGTTGAAGTCATTATCATAATAAATAAAACTACCAATTTAAATGTCAATAACTTTTATTTTAGTTAAACAAAGAAATGTATATATAATATTATATATATTTATTGAATAAAATTATTTCTTACAAACAGACAAGTCTCGTCCATTGCGAGAAACTGCTACAAGTTCCCAACGCAGCCGAATATGGCAAACTAAAATATTTAATGTTCCTGAATGCAGGGGGTCCAATTTATCGTGTTATATGGAATAAAATCATCGCCTAGACAAGTATTTTCATTACACAAATGAATAAAAATGCATAATTGCTTCCAAAATAAATATAAGCAAGCAAAAGATTATAAAGGATAAAATGCACGAAAATTGTGAAACAATTCATTTCGTTATACCTGGCTAATTAATAACCCTTTAATTTTTATACGATAAACTCTACTAACGTAACAGGAAGCCAAAAATTTTTAGACAATTGGACCAACCACATTATGGTCTAATATGGCTCGTGAAAAACAACATTTTAGAAATCGACATCTACATGGTCAACAAGGTACTACTTTTCAACGGGTGAACATCAAAAAATAGTAAAAATATATCACAGCAATTTTTAGCCCAACAGATGTTCTCTTTAAGAATGAGATCGCAGAAACAATCCTTAACATGGATAGAAATAAAGTGTACATATATTTCATGATTATTAAATTATTATTATTAACCAGTCTATTTAAACGGAGAAGACACATAAGGTGTAGAATAGGTATTTTTATATGCCATAACAGTTACATTATATAAGTTTTAGTTATATAATAAAGGCGGTTGATGAAGGATTAGTCAATACAATGATGCCATCGTAGAGGGAGCGTGACTGGCAACGGAACGCAGTGTGGAGCGGCGTGTGGCGGGCAATAAATAGAGATAGCGGCGCGAGAACTCCCTAAGTCGATAGCGCCACCTTCAGTGCCTCCTGGTGTTCGGAGCTCAGCTGCATGAGGCACGAGTTGAACAACTCTGCGTTAGTCTGAAATATATTGTTAAAATTAGACTCCAACTAGATAGACCTCAAAGTTTAATTACACTGTATTGAAATGCGCTTAAAACTAGTAAAAATTACAAAAGCTTACATTACTGTATTACAAAAAAGGCTATTTTTCCTGTCACGCCCACTCGCGTAAAATTAAAGAATCTATGAAATTATAGATATATAAATAAATGTTGCAAGTAGTGCACGCGTGACAGTAAAGGTTTTCAAGATATGTATCAATAATCACCTATACTCCGATTCATAATTAGGTGTCCAAAATGTAAACAAAGGTGTTGACCTATCAAGAAAATACGTTAGAAATGGTAGTTTTTATTTTTGTCGATATTTAAGTAATACAACAATAATAAAATAATAATCTAAATAAATTAAGATTAATTCACATTTTCTAATATTTATATCACCTCAATTTCGTTTCATACAGTAATAATAATAAAAAACCAAGTTTATGGTAGAAAATTAAAATGTGATAATGGTAACACAATCGGAATCCAAGACATTTCTTATGCTGTCATTTTTAAGATTCGTAACTGATATTATTCATTTTCGTGATTGTGATCAAACTCTAATGTTTTCTCGTTTACATAATGCATTTGTTAAATTGTGTATATTTGTTAAATTTTCGTTTTTTGTTGAGTTTGTTAAAGTTTGTGTTTCTTGTTAATTTTGACAGTGACATTTCTTTGTTTATATTTTGGACACCTAATTATGAATCAGACTATACCTGTATTTGTCTGACGAGTCCGACCATCTGCGCGAACACGGGACTGTCGTTGGGCACGGCGTCGCGCAGGAACGCCTCCGCGAGCATCGCGATGACGCGTTGCGGCGCGTCGGGCGTGCTGAGCGCGGGGTGGCCGCCCGCCGCCAGCTCGCACAGCAACGAGTACACGTGCGGCGCCTCCTCCGTGTCCTCCACCACCGGTAACCAAGTGAGCCTGGAACATAGATAATCGTGTTTGAGTAACAAATGTATAACTTTCAATTTTTTTAGCTCATAATTTGTATTTGTACTGAGGAAATACTACGAATACGAGTAGTTAGGAAACCAAATAACTTGTAACCTTTGTGTATAAAAATAGTTTCGGGGGGGATAAAAAGTATTCAGTGGTGATATGATAAGTGATATAGTTTTTGAGAGTAACTAAATTTATTTCATACAAAAATGCCTTTAAAAACTAGGGAGCAAATACGCGCTATAAATTGAAGTTGTTTTTATTTTCTTATCATTGTACATATAAGATACACTTACCAATGCCTAATGATTTCATCCCTGTTAATCTGTGAGTGGTTGTATTTGATAATCTTGGTGACGGCCGAGATGGCGTTCTCTGTAGCGTTGAGGTTCTCGACGGACCGGGAGCCAGGCTCCGCTATGAGTGCAGCGAGTAGTGGCACAGCACGGGCGCATGCGCCAGCGAACTGTGCACCTCCGTATTGCGCCAAAACACCGCAACCGTACGCCGCAGCCTGGCGCACCTCCGGCTCTGGCTCGCGCAGTCCGTTCAACATGGGTTCCAAGAATATATCTTGATACTTAGCACACGCGGGTCCTACAACAAAAAACATAATTATTGAATAAATAAATGTAGTTGCATCACTTAGAATTAATTAACAGACTTCATTTTAAGTTTATATTTATATTATGCTTATTTGCATGGTACCTAAGCCACTAAAAATAAAAGACATTGGACTTATTGTTAGATATTGCAAT
Organism: Epargyreus clarus; assembly: GCF_041222505.1. Lineage (NCBI taxonomy): Eukaryota > Metazoa > Arthropoda > Insecta > Lepidoptera > Hesperiidae > Epargyreus > Epargyreus clarus. Next base: position 5,200,822 of record NW_027332222.1, on the reverse strand, counting down.
AGTATAAATTTACCTCCGTATTCGATAACGTCATCAAAAATGCAAATCGCCCATTGCCTATCAGAGTAGGGCCGTCCAGGGTTCAAGAGTTGGATCAAATGTGGCAACAAGGAATCAAGATGTGGGAAGAAGTTTTCGCGATAAGCGATCATCAAAGCGTGCAGTACGTCCGCCACGCGCGACAGTCCATACACATCTTCACTATCCTCATCTGCAAGCTGCTCCTCTACAACCTGAAGGGAGTTTCAATTTTTTTTTAATTAATATTATATTATATATTTTTTCCATAGCGAGATATCGGTTTTGATTAATATGTAGTATGTAATTTTATAGATATTTTCAAATAATAAACATATTAAATGATAATCATACGCGATTTTTCAAGTCATCATTAATTGTTGTTCTCAATGGCAATTACTCATAATGAAGACTACTAACCTCATCGTAATCTTCGTCGTCTCGCTTCTGACGACGTGCAGCGGCGCGACTGAAGTGCTCCGTGAGCAGTTTGTTCAGTATGCGAAGCACATCAGCCATCATCTCGTCCGATAGGCAACCAGCGCCCAAAAGCTCAATGCACTGCAATAAAAAATATTTATATAGTACTTAAAATATGTATGTCCAAAATATTTTATTTTTATATATTTAGTGAACAATAGCTAGCAAAGAACATTTAAGTTATTCAGTAAAAAATCATAAAACTTTAATGCATAAATCTAAAATTAATAAATTTAGCCTGAATTTTTGGTTTGAACTTACAACAGCCAATTTAGTGGCTATTCACAAGTCATACAAAATATTTTATTAAACTGATTAGCACCTTTGCGAGACTGTTCAGCAATTCAACTTGAACCTCTTGTTCGGGCTCCGCGTCAACGGCCTTGAGTAGCTCGGGGAGTATGTACGCCCACATGCCCTGAATGTACTGCGGGCCGCGGATCCGCGCGCACTCCAGCAGGTACGGGAGCGACTCCGCCGCCGCGGTGCGGACGTTGTCGTGGAAGTAGAACTTCAGCATGGGCACCATTAGCTTCACCACATCTTCGGCATATTCGGCGAACGCCTCCTTGAGCTCGCGAGCGTAACAGACCAACATGTCGCAAGCTGACGCCTTGTCTTCCAGACCTAATAACAAATTAATCTGATATGAGATCATTACAGGTTTATGTGTGTTTATGAAAATAGGAGTAGTTTTGAGACAGGTTATTGAGACAAGGTACAATATTTAATTTACGTGATTATAACATTTCACTGTGTAGCATGAGTGGAAATAATATTTATTGTAAACTTCAATTGAGTGATGTCATAAAGTGATTTTGTATTACAACAAATAATAGAAAATTTTAATCTCTATTTTACCTGCCGTCTTAATGCCAAAGTTTTGTTGTTCGCCCAATGTGACGAAATGCCAGTCCAAATCCCCCTCAATTGATTCAAGGTCATCATTGTCAAGTAGTGCCACTTCGGGCTTCATAGCTGCCGTGCGCATCACTGGCTCCATAACCATGGGTAAGTATTGAGCAAACTTCTTGCCTGTAATTACATTGACATATTGAAAAATATGAGTAAATCCCCTTTTGTCGTCCTCGATGCTGCATCGAGGATTCCAGAATCTTCAAAGGAACATAACCAACATATTATTATATACAATCGAAAAGTTTACCCTTAGTAAGGTAAAAACGAACTTTGTATTTTAAATATCTACTGTAGATGGAAGATGAAGCCTTTTGAAACTTAATGTCATACAAAACTAGAACTTACCCATAATCCTACAAATACGTGACCAAGCCGATATAAGGTATGATGTCTGCGGGTCATCAGCTGGGAGCTGGTCATTCTCAGTGTGAGTCTTCAGTAGCAGGTCCATCACTTCTGATGCATCATTCATGAACTTCTCTTCTCCAACGGCCAAGCCTAAAAGTCATGCATTTTATAAATTACAAGATCGAATATAGGACATAAATATGTAGCAATTAAATTAAAATCATATTGTGTTGGTAACAATTTTACGTATTTAAGAATACTCATTAATATTTTAAAACAGAATAGGGTAAACACAGGGAAAGTACAAAAAACACATCCCTTCCAGTTTCTTTCATATAATCTACAATCATTTTCAAAAACTTATTGGCACTACCACAAAATTGGTAAAACATAGATGGTCCGACGTGGTATATGTAAACAAATTAAACTCACCAATAAGGCTAACACATTCAATAGTCTTGCCACGGAGCATCTTCAGCTCATCCGTGTTGGCATTCGCAATGATATATTTGAGACAGGGCATGAGCCGGTCGTAGTACTCTACGAAATCTTTCTCAACAGTATCAGCTACCGACGCGATGGTAGTCACGATCTGTTCCAGTACAAGCTTTGTACCGCGTTCCACCAACTGTAAAATTAAGTGTATGAATACATTAGTGCGATGTCTTAGGACAAACATACTAGGAACAAATCCCATATGAGATGAAATGAGAAAATATGTAAAATTCAGTTCAATTATTTTAACTATGCTGGCCAGAGAAAAGGCTAATATGAAGTTAAAACCACCATATCTATAAAACCGAATGTATAAATATCATATTGTGTAATATTGTTTTTGGACTGAGATCCCTGATTATCTATTTTGAGATAGAAAGGGAGCAATCGCCATATTTAATCTCCCAATGATATGGAAGTGACTAAACCTATGTAACGGATTTGCCACTAACGAACATTGGAAACCAGTACTAAACATTCTCAAGTAAATCATTGTTTATAATTATTACCTCTTTGAATTTGGTAGTCAAAATTGTTTCAAGCTTGTTCATCAGAGGTCCAAGATAGAGAGTTAAAATTGGTTTGGGACAATCCTCACTGAAGTTGACCAATGCTGCAGCTGCATGAGCCTGAAAGATACCAAAATAATGTAAAAATGCTGAAAAAAATTTAATATTAAAAAGCTATTAAGACCTGCCAAATATTGTGTGCAATATATTACCTGCACGCGAGGATTGGCATTATCGTCGAGCACCATCAATAGACCAGGTACAACTTTGTCATGGAATTTCTTTTCAAAAACGGGAGCAAAGTCTGTAGACATCTGTCCAACCGCATTACATGCTGCGTATCGGACACGAGGATGCTGTAAAAACAACATTAATTTAGAATTTATTATGTCAAATAAAGAACAAGAAGAATAAAGAACATGTGAAAAATTATAAAAAATTATACATACAGGGTCAGTAAGATAATTGAGTACACCGGAGACAACTTGGTCGAGCATCTGTTCCATTTGTTTGTGGCATCCTTCTCCGGCCGCCGAGACCGCCATGAGGGCCGCATGCCGCCGCCTCCAGTCAGGGGAGCTCAACATTTCGGGCACCTGACCCACGATCAGGCCAAGCATGATCTTACCACCCAGCCCGCAGCACATGCGATCCAATGCAGATTCGGCTGCGACGTGGTTGCTAAAAATACATCACGATTAGTGACAAAGAAAGACGAGGGGAGGACAAAGTTTAATTTAAACAACAAATGTTATCGAGGGACTGACATCCTATTTCATATAGACAAAGGATGCTAATTATCTCGATATTAATCTTGTAAGATTCCCCAAAGCGACAATTAACAGAACATGCAGCCAACAAAATGAACCTTACCCACCAAGCAAGAGCATTTGTATGTACCAAAAAAAAAAAAATACTCCAACATTTATTTGAAAACCAACCACATACGATTATTATAACCTTTATAGACATTTCCTTCACCTTATTTATCCAGTCAATATTTGTGTCATCCATTGAAAATTTGAATTGAATTGAAATTTGGATTTAAATTATACTCAAATATAATAAGACAAAACAAACACAAATTACACTAACTTCAAACATGACGATTACAAAATTCCAATTTAGACATAAACAACAGCAACAATTCATAATTTAATACCAAAAAGCTTTCTTGACTTATAAAAAAAAACTCAAATTGTAATATTTTTTACTAATTTACTAATTGTTTATAAAATAAAGATATTTCCTGTTTATGTAATCAATACAGTCCATGATTGGTCAACTGACTTTAAGATTGGTTCAAGATAATAAAGAAATAAGTTAATTTTAAAAATTCAAACAACTCAAGTACGTAATTGATATGCTAAATGTAAACATAGTTATTGCTTTCTTTCATATCTCGTAACTTTAAATTTAAAACCTATAATAAAACATAAATAAAATAAAACATTGGACATTACAAAAGCGATACAACAGGACAATAATGACGCACACAATATGTAATATATAATAAGGTTTGTACGACACAATACTAACAGTTCATTGTCGTCGTCGGCGACGTCGTCCTGCAGCGCCCAGTCGGCCTCGTCGTCCAGCTCGCACATCATCTGCAGCACGAGCGGCGTGAGCAGCCGGATCGCGTTCGGCACCTGCTTGCGCACCATCGCCGGCGCCGTCTCGCACAGCGTCACCAGCGTCTCCATCGCCAGCTGGCGCCAGTTGTCCTCGGCGTCCGCGTCGCTTATCACCTGCACACGATTTATATGTTGTTTACAGGACTATGTTGTGTTACATTTACTATGCGTAGACACTGTTACAGTTAAGGCAGTAAGATCACGACTGCTATACTTGTATGTTACATTTACTATGCGTACACACAGTTACAGTTAAGGCAGTTAGATCACGACTGCTATACTACTCCGTCAGTTTCAGTGTAGCCTTAAAGTCTTATGTTATAAACAATATGTATACCATTGTGGTGAATTGTTAGTACAGTGTGAACTGTTGTGGAAAGTTGAATATGTATAGAAAAATACTGTAATTAGTAAAGAATGAATAAGTAATGTACCCACCTTGATACAAACTTGGAAGATCACTTCCACTTGCGGCCTGAGGAACTTAGGCGCTGTCTCGGCGAGTTCGATTAAGACTTTCAGTGCAGAGTCATCTTCTGACTTCTCGATTGTTTCAATTACAAACTGCAAAATTTTTGAATAATGGATTAACAAAAGTGGCAAGAAATTTGTAGTTGAATAATATTTGATTTTTTATAGTTGTACTGAGGGCTACTATCAAACTTCATCCTATTGAAAGGGTGATGTTAGCGAAATCCTCAGAATTAATTTTGCACATTTTGGCAGTAACACATCTCACTATGAGATGTGCACGTAGGAGTTTTATGTGCATGATTAATTACTTCCGAATTAATAAACGCGAAAGTAATAGTAACATTTTACACGAATTAACTAGATTTAAAGCATTTATATTCTTTTTATTAGAAAAACAATACTTTTTGTAACAATAAATTTATAGAAATAGATGCTAAATCTTTTTATACATAACACTAGAAATCCTAGTTGAATGAGGAACTATTTAAACAATATCATAAACATATTATATTTTGGAATATTTCTTTCTATAAAATATAGGTATAATTGTGGTTCTCTTTGTTTTATATTTGTAAGAAGCCACTACACACCTGCATAAGAGGAAGCAGTACATCACCGAAGTGTTTGAGAATGGCAGGTTCCTTGTCGTGGTTCAAGATGAAGGCGCCCACCGCCTTCACGGCCTGCATGCGGAGCGTGGCCGACTCGGTGGGCTGTAGCGCTGACACGAGCATCTGTTTGATGACATTCAGGTTGTCGTTCTGGCGGTTGCCGAATACGCCGGGCACTGACCTATTAAAAAAAAAAGTTATGAATTTTAAACAATTGTTTTATAATTTCATTGAATTATACTTGTCACTGAGATTTACAAATCAAGGGAATCAAAACTGTTATAAGCCTACACACATAAAAGCAGTGCAGTGCTGCACCTGCAAAATAGGCGACGTCGTTCGTCGTAACGTACGAAAACGTGCAGTGCGCCTCGTATTTAGGCGTTAGGACGACACACTTTTTTGACAAAACTTTAGAATTGTCTCTTTATGCCACGGTAGCAGCACGCGATTCCAGAACTTATCGAACTTGAAAATATGTAATGTGAAATTTCATTATTAGTTGTCATTACAAATGCATTTTTTTATTTCAGTACCCAACCAGTTTGAAACTTACGTAAACATTCGTATTCCAGCTTCTTTGATGTTGGGATCCTGTGCAGAGGCGCAATTGAACATGAACTGCAAGAATTCTGGCCATTGATTATTGCCGTCGTCGTCGAGGTGGTTCCGCGCTAATTCTGATACCACGTCACAGATCTACGGACAAATATTCAAGCCATGAGTATCCAACACATAAAACGCAACCAATCAACAGTTTATAGATATTTGATTAAAATATGTTTTTGAAAAATTGTATCCATGATTTTTTAAATTATTTTTTGTTATTTCATATCATTTGTATAGCAATTTTGGAGCTTTAACAGCTTTCTTCCTTTCATCTATAATATGCATATTGTTCTATGAACCTAATGCCTTTTATCAGGCTAAAATGTCTATGAGTCTATATGATCCTTTGGACAAGTAGTAAACTTTGCTATCTGCTCTGCTAATTTATGTTATAGTGATAGTTTACTTTATTACAGTGACACATGCAGATTCACCACAGTCACACCTACTTCTATTTTTATCTTATAGCCGCTATATTTACGCCACTGGCTTTTATTTTAAAGGATGTAGTGAAGTAGACATTGAAAAAAAGACACTCTAGAGGCAGAAGTGGTGTACGAAGTCGAAAATGTAGGATTCATACACAAATGTTTAAATTTCACATTCAAAAATATTTCGTTTAAATCTATTCATATACCAATTTTTGTATTCCTTGGACCTTTTGTTTATCGACATTGTCTAATTGGGCGGATGAATAATCGTGTCTACAATAGGTACAAAATTAGATCTCTGAACATTGGCCTGATTCATTTATGAGTCAGAAATAAAACCGAGGGCACCACTTAATCATGTTTAGGAAGAATTTTTTCGCGGCAAAGCGGAGCTTATCAATTTATGATGTGCTCACGTATATAAAACACACGTTTACTAACTAAAAATAGCAAGCGTTAAAACCGGTTTCATTTCTAAGTATTCGACTTTAAAACGAGTCTTGTGTTTATTTTAATAAAATCATATAAAGATAAAATTTTCTTGTCAGATATATCTAGATATTAGAAATACTTGTGGATATTATAATAGGAATTTCGCTAAACTATCGCTAATAGTTAATGTTAGGATACAAACAGAGAAACATTTTAAAACATTGTATTGTCTTAAAACAGACATCAGAAATACGTTCTAGTGTAGAAAATACAAACGCAAACAAAGAATCTATTTCGATACCTCGTTGTAGATGTTAAATCCATTTAATTGATACGAGAACAAACGCAATTTTTGCTGGCAGGTTGTAACAATGATCCAGAAAGCTATTAATTATTTAATCGACTATTGACTGTGTCAGATTCATGTTTTTTCAACGATATGACGAATTTACGTCAATTGAAGTAACGCAATGACCTAAGGTCGGCCAAAGATTATAATGGAACATTGTATTCGAAAATAGTACTATAGAAATGCAAGATTCGAAAAACTGCTGAATAAGGATTATTTTCATCAACTTATTTTTATACGCATTTATTCTAGAACAGTCAATGGATTAAGAATGTTATAGAAAATAATACTTTGTGATTGTTTTATTAATATTGCGTAAGTTGCGCTCAACCGAACGTAATTAAAATCGCAAGACAATTATATTCTAAGCAATAGACATATTTGATGTATTCGATTTTTTATATAATAAAATCTTTTGAATGTTGGCTTTTGTGGGAAGGTTATTTGCGCGATAATTATTAAGCCTGTATAAGTAAACGCGTTTATTAACGATCAGAGGCAATCATGTGATTATGATAATACAAATATCACTAATTGCCAGTTATTACTAGCTAGAATATCGAGACGATAAGTAGTAACTAATAATTATCTGACTATTCACGTACGACCCTTTTGCAAACGAATCTCGATCGTTTAAGAGGAATCGCAGACCGAGGGTCGCTTGTGTTCTATTTTAGTCATAAATATTATTCACTTAAGCCCATGTATCTCGTTAGATGGCGATCGATTGCTTCCAGCGACTGCAATGACGCGCCTCCGTACGCTGCCTTAAAAGGAATACCTAATGGGTCGCTTTTGTATGCCAGTGAATAATAAATTGCAAATAGTAGGCACAGATTCACGCAGAGGTGCTTTACATTTGAATAGCTTATGCCTATCGGGAATAATGTAACTTTCCAATAGCGAAATGTGGAATTGAAGCCAGTAGGTCAGTAATTATCGCGATTATCCGACATACGAACATGTATAATATTTGCGTGAAGTATGACTGCACATCATAGACTAATGTAATTTGTAGTAAAGTAACTAAAGACTGAAGTAACTTCCTTTTAGTAATTTGGTAACCATTTACATACAGAAAGTCTGTGAAAATCGACGTGTTATGCGTTGGCAATGGACTGCACGTTAATTGGCTCAACAAGCGCGCTATATAATTTATAGGCGTGGCTGTGTTAGGATCTATTTGTCTATTGTAATTTTAATTAGTTCCAGAATTTATTTATGTTAATTTTTAAAATCTCTTGGTATTTTAGTCTACATAGGTATGACAATGTGTGGGTTAGTGAACTCAGTTTTTTCGACACATATTTTGTATCACTAAATTCAACATATCTTGAAAAATTATTAAACAAAGACTAAAATAAGTCATATGAAATAGAAAACGACATCTTTATATTTACAAGTTTAGTTTTGGAGATTAACATTTATGTCTTTGTGTAAGATATATAAGTATTTTTTCTATTACAAAATATATTTCCTGCACATTTTTAAGTTATAATTTGTATTGAATATAATAATTATTGGTATAAAAATGTCTAGGTGGATAAAACCTTGACTAAACCACAGCTTTCCTATTAAAATACCTACTACAAGTCCAAAGTATAAAACACAATAACATAGTGATTATTTCAATTAGCAAAAAGATGTGGTCAAAGAAACTACAGCTCCATATGCTTCATGCTTCCTATAAGTAATCCAATCATTGTATAATGTAATGAAATAAATGTGCATTATGTTTCTGTCACTATTTCAATGAAACCTTTTTAAAGTGCCGGTTGGTTACTGTCATAGTAAGATTCCTGTATAGCAATTTATAAAAAGTATAAAATATTAGTTTTGATTTTCAATTATAATTCATAGCAGAAGAGTTGTTAGATGAGATGATTGTAATGTCAAAAGAGATATTGTTGATACAGGAGAATAAAAAAAGTGTGATCATAATTATACCTTTCTTCGTAACTGTTGGCTGACATCCATCTGCAGTGTGATGAGCAGCTGTTCCCTGAGCATGGCTTGCTGTTCAAAGGGCAGCTTGGGGAAGAATTCAAAGAACTCCGCGCTGAGGAGGCGGCGTAGCAGCACGGCCGCCGTCTGGCGCCCCTCGTCCCCGAGGTCGACATTTTGAATAGCATTCACTAGGTGTACTACTTTTGTCTCTGTTGGAATGTTGTTGTATGCTTCCTATGAACAAAAATGTGTCTGTCAGTACAGAACTCCTGAGGGCCTTTATGATAAATAATGATGTACGAAATCTCAGGCTGCATGTTTATTTTTGGGTTTTAATTAACTGACCACTTTTCTTACAAAATTAAGTTGTCTTAAATTTTGAAATGAACCTCTGTGTATTTACAGTGAAATACACAAAAAACTATACAAATGTTAAGTAACTTGAAAAAAAAAAAACAAAAATTATAAAAAGTAGGATAAAAATAAAAATATTGTGCACATAGAATGTTTTTCTTCTTTTAAAAGAATAATAAATTGAAATGTAATTTTGCATAAAATGAATATACATATTGTAGATCAAATAATATTATAGTCACGTTGCAATTATATTTGAAACAAATCTTATTTATACTGTAAATAAGTACATCAGTAAATTACAAATTAAATTGAAATCCACATGTCGGAAACGCCGCCCGCGGCCGCTTAGCGGCATTGGTTAGGCGCATAAATAAAACTTACCCACTCAGCATAAAATATTGCACTGTCAAAATGCACCAAATTTACTTCACAACTTGATACGTATCCACAACATTAAAATATTATTTTAACTTTTGTTTCACAAAATGTTAATCGAGATCCTCCATGACCACGTTTTGACACGAGGCCATACTTCTAGATTTCTGTTACTAGAACGCGATTGCCTGGATCAATCGTGGAGATGTTATAATTAAAATGTAAAAAATCACAATCACTTACTTCTGCTTGGGAGCGGGTGTCATTATCTGTAGCCAATAATGTATTTAGTAATTGGTAAAATTGCGCCTGATCTCCTGCCATGTTGAACCTCTTCAAAAAGGCCCAATTTTTTTTCATAAAATTTTACGCGGCCGGCTATTGTTCCATTGTGTTGCCAGTATTATTGACTATGACTTTCCGATCATAAACGGTTTTCAGATCTTATTTAAATAAATAAAGTCATTAATATTTTTTAACTCAAACTGTTTAGTTATTACACTTAATATTCATGGTGCATTATTGATCATACATCTTTTGTTTTTTATTTGTTTTTAAATAAATCTGAAGAAGAACTATTTTTTAACATAAGATTTATTGATGGCTTATTTAAGAAAAAACTTTTTACAACGCATGCTACTCATTGATCATAACATATTTATTTTGTAGCCTCATTAATGCCTTGAAATGTAATATATAATGCATTGTAAGTATTATATACTTGAAATCCTAGTGAGTAATTTGGAACGAACCAAAAAATCCAAATAAATATTATTACATCCTATAATTACTTAAGTCTATATCGATTCACTAGTTTAACAGGGCAATTTTAAAATTAAAAGCTAGGGCTGATAGGGGGAAGAATAAAAAAAATATTATTGTCACGATAAAACGTAGTAGTTCAATGTATTAACGTTTAAAAACCGTAATTTATTCATGTGAAGCAAAAGAGTAGAAGCCAGGGAGTGAAAGATGACAATTAGAAACAAAATAAGATAATATTATGTCATTTCAATTCAATATGACAGTGACACTTGACAGTCACATTGGCAGGCAGACAAGACAAGTTGAAATTGAAATAAATCAAATCCAAAAATCCAGCACACAATCATACGAGTGACAATCTTAAAAATTTCAAACATTTTCTTTATAAGATGCGCAATTGAAAACCATTCGAGCATTAAAAATAGTAGTAGCTGATAAATAAGTGGAGTGTATAAATTAATTATGGTACGCTGATGAAATAACCTTTAACTGGTTTCATAATAAGAGGCAATAAACAATATTTTAACATGAATAACATTCCAGGGTACTTCTATTATATTAGCTGGGCTAGGGATGGCCGCAGTGGGGTTTGCCGGGCGCTACCTGCTCCGTCAGATGCCGAACGCTTCGTCGAGATTCGCCGATGCTATGAAGAATTTGCCCAAGTTTGACGCCGAATCGCTAGCTAACTCTAAGTATTACAAAGGTGGCTTTGAACCTAAGATGACGAAAAGAGAAGCTGCGTTAATATTAGGCGTCAGTCCGACAGCAAATAAGGCTAAGGTAATACCTGAACTTAGAAGTTAATTATCACTTGCTTTAACGGTTAAGGAATACATCGTGAAGAAACCTGCACGCCTGAAAAAAATCTCAAAGGTGTGTGAAATACACACTTGCCCAGATATGGTGGAATCTAGCATAATCATTCTTATTTTGAGAGGAGACCAGTGCCCAGCAGAGGAACGGTAATGGGTTGATGACAAATACTACTCGACCAAGCCTACTAGACGAATGTCAAACATGACGTTACTCGTAAGCTGCATACAGCATACCGCTGGCAAAAAAATAACATGTGCGAATTTGATCAATGCCTATAAAATGAGTTTTAATAAACTTCTGTCTAATAATTTATACTTTAACTACTGTTACGAAAACTAATGAGTACAAAAAAAAATATGTAAAATGTAAAACTCACAATATCATTGTTCGCTCTCTGCTATGAATAGTCTTATTAATTCCCATTTTAATGCTGTCTAAGCATACAGTACAGTCAAAACTTAACAAACAACGTACTAAATAACAAAGAAACAATAACTATGTACATTGATAACAATAACAACATTAAACAAAACATAATCCAGAAATTATTTGTGAATTGTGAGACTGAGAGTTTAGCTGCGAACAATACTAGGGTGTGATCGGGGCATCAGGAGGTACTCTGGGAGAGAGGCCGCATTCCACCCATTCGTCTAATTGGCTTGGTCCAGTTGTACCTTAACATTTTCTTCTGTTTGAATTCAGTGAATCTGATTCTCTAAGGGTGTTGATAAGATAGATTTTTTTAGTTTCAGTTATCTGTTTGTATAGAGAACACATTTTGTTATTTTTTCAGATTCGCGATGCTCACAGAAGAATAATGTTGTTAAACCATCCAGATAAAGGAGGCTCCCCACTTTTAGCTGCAAAAATCAATGAAGCAAAAGATATTCTGGAAAGTGGAAAATCATGAGGTTCACTCACATATGGACTGGCAATAACTATTGAAAAAATTAAAAATGAATTATGTTTCATATAGTTATATTTTGTTAAATATGTAGATAAACTTAGGATATTGTAGAAATAAAATACATTATCAAAGCATTGTTATATGTTGCTTTCAGTTAAATGGATTTCTGCCTAGTTAGTTGCATTTGGGTATTTAATAGTTGTCTATTTTCCCAAAATTAAAATACCTTGCTTTAAGCCAAAAAATTAAGCCCTGCAGTCGATTACCGAATACAATTCAACTGCAATATGTTTTAAATATAAAAAGTATTGTACTTCATCACACTATATAAATAAAAGGAGGAACAGTGTCTATTGGTATGGGAGTTTGATTATAAATAATCAAATACATTAATTTCCTGACCTCTAAATTAATTATTTGTATATCGTTAACCCCAGGTATTGAACCCAGAATCCTTCACATGTGTTGCATGAGATGTAATCAACTTGTAACTTGAATTACAAGTTCTGCTATTATAAAAAATTGAAATAAAATTCAGTTTCAACATCTCAACATTGTATTCTGTTATGCTTTAAACATTTTATGGCAATACTCTGTGCAATAACCTGAATTTTACAATTCAAATATGTCATTACTGAACTGTTAGTACAACTGAATAGGATTGATTAGAAAAAATAAGCGCATTGTCTTCAAATATGTAATTAGTAATAGAACCAATTGTCATACCCATAATTTTACCACTTAAAGCTATTTAACATCTATTCACACACACATATAAAGTTTTATTTTAACACGATAAATATAAGCAGAATTTATTTTATATGGCAAATAGCAATGTATTTGCACACTTATAATGTGAGTAAGTTTTGTTATTGAGTGAATAAATTTATACTGTTTTTAACTTCATCATATGAAAAAGAACTGGACAAGATGCTTATGAATATACAGTGTAGTAGTATACAACATATGTAGTAGATATTTAACAGCACTTTGTCACAAATCATTTTATTATGGATATGATTTTAATAACAAACCAATATTACATACCTAACTTATTAAAAAAAATCTATATTTTACGAAAACTCATGTAAATTCATTTGTGACAACACAGCATTATGAATGTACACAATAAAATCAAAATATTATAAATATAGTAAAAGTAGTTAAAAACAAACTGAAAAATGATTTAGCTGCACTTATAGTATAATAAGTAAAAAGGCATTTTTATATAATAGAAGTAGTAAAGGAGCATGCAATCCACTTGGATGGTTAGTGGCAACTGCTGCTCAATAGTTAAACACAGCTGCAATACTGCAGCTGCCTAAGGGATAGGTCGAAAAGCCTCGTATAACTGTTTCTCTTTTGCGTAAACCTTTATGCTAGAATACCGCAGCGCAACACTTCTTATAAGGCCATGAGCTGTGTTCAGGTCCATACTTCGGTGTCAAACCCAGAAGAATTCTTGCACTTTGAAAATAGATTACTGGCTGTAGACACGACAACTAAGCAATTTCCTGACGCAGGGCCGAGGTTTCTTCCTAATGGGTACCAGATATAATCGGTACTATACCATAAGTAATAAGGACTACTGTGGCCAGGGTTCATTTTTGATCATGTGCTGTATATATACATTGTAAAATAATAGAGAGGTAGATTTTGATTATCTTGTTAAAGACGTGCGTTTCCAAAACTATTGTAAATAACTTTAGAATATTGTATAACATGATTAAAAATATCAACTGCTTAAAGGAGCGATAATTCATTTTTGCGTTTATTTTCGGGGCTGATTGTTTAGAAAGTTTTTGGTATACAACATAATTATAGCATTATTGCTAAACAAACAGATCAGTGGTCTTATCAATCTGCAATCAATATGCTTAATATTACAATGTACAGTAATAATTATATAATCTATTACATTCACATTCATACAAAACAGTGCTACTGCAAACTTTGTTCATAATCTAAAATTATAACAAAAATAATACTAAATAACAATACAATTTAATGATATGCAAAAGAAAACTTTTATTTTATCTTATAAAATTATTTATTGTACAAATACCAGTGACATGCTGAAAAAAAGTTTGTCATGTTAGAATCATACATAAGTATTTATAAATACATCCATTATTTGGATATAAAAAATAAACGTTTTACAAAAGCTGTATAGACTAGTAAGTGTTTGTACAGTGTTTAAAAAAAGTATGATGCGCATGTCACAGGACAATGGGAAAATATTTCCATGACACAACCTATATTTTTATATTCTAGGAAGCAAGTTACATTTGTGCTATGCATAAAATCGCAATAAAATTTATAATATTCCATGTCGTAAATCTACTTTTAAAAATCTTAGTGAACAAAAATTTATAGTTTACCATTCATTTTATAGATAACGGATGTTAATTATTTTTGTTCTAATAGTTCATGACAGTTGTTTTCGAATATAACAATCGCCTCGAACTAGATCTAGGTTCTAGGCTGAATAGGTGAATAGTGACGTCACTTGTGACGTTACAATCACGACGAAAACAACCTAAATTATAGAACGGCGAAATTCACATTACGTATAGATATGCGCCTTACATGGAAAGATCAAATGAAGGACCCTTACAATTAATTTTCACATTGACATGCAATAACTTTCTTTATACTAAATGTTCATATTTAATTTTCGATTCATTAACACTTAAAGCATTTGATTATATAAGTAGAATTTTAATAAGGATACAATGTACACCCAATTACGAAGTCAAACATTACAATACATAATAAAATTGTAATTTATAAGTCATAATCGTGAATCTATTTACAATGTAAATTTTACATTAAGTAAATACATTGTTACAACAGATGACATCAGTTATTTGAGGGCTGGAAACAATCATAACAGCAATATAATAATGATTTTCTTGATATATAGTTCAATTATGTATTTATAATTATATCTGATTGATATTATCGGACCCGTTTTACTTTGACGTTGTGATGCCTGTAAGTACATTGAAAATATTTAATAATGTAATTATAAATATACCTTGACGTTAAGGTAAAAAATATTATAAGTATTAAATCATTTTTTATTGTAATGCCTGGTTCACCAACAAACATTTTACAAATGTAAGCGACACTTTGAAACAAGAATAGTAACTATAAGTGTAAATCAAATCATCAATTGCTCTCAAGTGAAATCGTTTACCATTTTAATCTCTTTACCGTTCGAGAATTTTGGCTTAGGTGAACCAGGCCTATGAAAATTGTACGTATTACAAAACCATAGAATCCGTTAAAAATTTAAGTAGTTAGTATTATTTTGGTATTCTTTTGATAAGACTGAGATCAAAAGTTCCTTATGTATAAGAAGCGATTCACCGCGGTTCCTTCTGTTGTTGCTCACGGCGTTGCTTCGCGAAGCGCGCTCTCAGCTTTATTATGGTGGCGTTGGAGAGAGTCCCAGGTACTTTGAATATCGACTGTAAAAATAAATAGAAAAAATTTTTTACACTTAGAGCGTTTTCAGATTATCCGATCCGATATCGGTGTCGGACGACGATAGCCGACATCCGATAGCCGACACCATGTGCTATTTTCACATATTTCCGACAAAATCGTTCCGATACGGCCATTTGCTCGATAGCTTAGTGCGGACAGGTCATCATGGCAGACTATAATAGAAAACTTTATTTGCTGTATCTCTTATATTTGAGACGCAAAAAAAAAAACCATGTAGGTATTATAATGTACTCGTATGTAAACGTGTAGTTCTGTTTTCAGATTTATTAAAAGTGTAAATTACTTAAATACCAGTCTTTTTTTTCTCATCTTGATTTAAAACTTCATATCCCTCTTCAAGGTATTCACAAACTTCTCGCCAATTATTGTCTCGGAGTATTTTATTTTTATATTCCTCGTGAGTTTTATCCCACAAGCATGGTTTAGATTCTACCAGTTCAATTAATGTAATTATATCGTATTTAAATGATGACGACGCCATGATGACAACCAAACTAGTAAACAAGCTCAAAATGGCCGCCGCGCATCGGGCTCTACGCACACAGAGACAATTTAGATACACGTAGAGCACACATACAAACATTATCGCCCGACGGCTCACGGGCGTCCGATGGTGTCGCCAGCATATCGCTGTCGGCTCCGATATCCGATATCGGAACGGACAATGTGAAAGGCAGGTACATGTTTCATACATTTTACTTACCCCGATATCGTATCGGCGTCCGATACCGATATCGGATCGGATAATGTGAAAACGCTCTTATAATTAAGGTTACCCTGATGTAGTGTATGTGGGTAGGTCGGTATTTGTCTTGAACGCATACGTCACTACTGTCATAGGTGAGTGCAACCGTTGGCCCGAGCGGGCGTGGTGGTGCCTTCGTGAGCCAAATAGTATTACAATCGTGGTAAAGGAAATTATGCCTACTAAGTATATGTAAGTATCTATCTACTATATTTTGTCGTAGAACGTCGTATAAAATATGTAAACGCACCTGCATAAACTCGTGGCAGTGCAGTGCGCTGGCATTCTTCACGATGGCCTTGAAACACTCAGCCAGCGAGGTAAAATCGTTGCAGGCCATGATCGAAGCACGGTTGTTCTTTATCAACGTCAAGCAAACTCTGAACAGGATCTTGGAACCTTCGTAGAATAGACAGTCCCATATCCGGAGCACGGTTTCAATGGGAAGGACTTCGGCAAAGAGACACACAAACCATTTCGTGGTTATGACGGCCCATGGTAGACCTGTAAAGGAAAAAGTATTTATCTCAATTAAAATCTCAGAATGTAAACACCCACATATCTTGAGACCTTGAGAGACAATGAGTCTCCTGTTACATCATCTTCTAATTGTGTTAATATCAAGTGTATAATCTATTATAATTTCACAAATATATTTCCACGAATTTCCTAATTTTCATTAAAAATGGTTCAATGTCAACAGTGTTTATCAAACTTTTATCAGCTAAATATAATCACATGAGACATTGTAAACATCTTGTAAGTCATCCAGATAATCAGAAACAGATTTCGCAATTCTCTTATCACTAATCTCATAAGATGATTTGGCCTTACCTAGGTTTATGACATGCTGGTGTACATCTGGTGCTTTAGATTTGACTAATTCTGATAACACCTCGATGTCCACAATCAATCCATCCATTGTTTTAGTGTAATAATCTGGAAGTATTTTCTCAACTAATACTTTTAGCAGCCAGAATGAAGTTTCTTCACTTTTTGTTGATAGGAGGAGTAGTCCTGAAATGAATATTACAATTTTATAATATATGCGTTATAGTGAGTACAAAAGGTACTCCCTCACTGAAACATTTGTCTTCAATATAACAGTCCAAGACTAGATATTAAACACAGATTGTATTACAGATATTCTCTCATTATTGCAATATTTCAAATTGTAATATTTACAGTTCACACACTCTAATTACCTATTCTGCTCATTCATCAATATAATTCTCGATTCTGAACATTATTAATAGTCAAATGTTTCTGGTGAAGGAGCGTCCTAAGGATGAATACCAATTTCTAATAACAATCCACTAATATTCGATTGAATATGAAAAATATTATTGTATGAAACATGCATGTTAACTCACCAGCAATATAATTGAGGCCCTGACAATAGCCGACTACTCTATTGTTGTGTGCGTAAGCTATGAGTACATTGAACAGATGGGTCTGATGATTGGCTTCCTTTGTGAAGTAGATGTTATCGGGGAATGTACGTGGCAAGTCCGTTTTTACCAAATCAACTAGTTCCTTTTCGAATGGCCCGTCCAAAATTTTTTGGTAGAGATCCGGGGACTGGTCTTTCATTCTCTCTGCCTCTGATATCGCCATCCATACTGATGGACGATGCTCACCTAAAAGAAGTTTATACTTTCAAATTTTATACTTTCATTCATAATATTAATAGAAATGGAATTTGGTAAAATAAATTGTATTATTATCAAGCAATATATTTAAAACCGATCAGTGACGTGGATATCATTATATAATCAGATTTTATAAGAACATTTTCAACATTAATTAATATAGGGTTCCAGGGACAGATTGTTAAATATAAATAGACAACTATTTTTTATCATACTGATGAAACAGGTTTGTTATAAAATTTTATAAAACTGTGATTATCCTATTATATAATTCATTTGTGTCATGTGTGGAAAATGAAAGTCATGAATTCTAGTAAATTTTCCATTTTACCATAAATTTGAATTTTTAATCACAATATTCATATATTACATCAATTTATATAAGCGAGGTTCAAATAAATATACAGAATTAAAGCTATCAATTTATACTATAACTTTAATTACTTTCATTATAGTAATAGTAAGTTTAGTTCAAGTGTTTTATTTAAAAAATATATTTAATGTCTAAAATTGGATTAATTAAATAATTCAAAACTGTATTTCATTAGCAGCATAGATTAAAAGTTCTAATTGATTACCAGTTGCTATCAAAAATCAGTTATAGATATGAAAACAATTTAGATAATTTTACACATGATAAATTTATTTAGACATAAATAGTAATAAATCAATTGTACATTTTATACTTATCATTCAAAATATTACGCATGAGTAGGATCTATTCAAATTTGTCCAGCTTAATTATCAAATGACTCACCGCCCAATTTAAACCCCTTAACTCACTTTATTAGTGAACGAGATTGGTTTCATTTGAGTTTTATAATTTAATTATCATATCAGAGCTGAATACAGTGGAAACAGTTGCAATGCAATGTTGAATGGTCACATTTTTATATAATTATTTCTATATATGGAACATTAACATTCCTGACTTATGGCTATTATATATTTAAAGCCTTGCTCATAGATTAACATCAAAAACTATAAATACTATAGAGCAATAATATATTCTTTAGTAAAACTATTGTGCCTGTTGCAGCCCTAGTCTTGCTGCCATACAGCAGAAGCATATAATAATATAATAAATCACTTTATTTTTACAGGTTTATATAACCAGGAAGGTATGATCTATTATTAAAATTGATTAAATACCTATTTCATTTAGTATTGAGGTATAAATAACTTCAGCAAACCGGAATACTCACTCGGAATCCCTTTGCGCACGTATCTTTTAACCGTGTTCGTACGTTTGACCGACTTTCCTTCGCCGAGTAAAATGGACCACTTTTGGGCTCGTGAGGCAAGTACCTTCAAATAAACAGACATGAACTCCTCATAGCTCTCGTAGTCGAAGTCTTCGTGCCTTTCAAAACCGTACTCATCCACGGCACTGTAAGGTCAAACAAAGTAAGGCATTAAAGTTAGTAAATAGAAGCTTGAATCACATTTTAATATATTACTTTATTGAAAACGTACCTGAAATTTGAGTGGGCCATTTTATTAGTATATTAGATAAACGAAATTTACGACACAAGCAGCATAATTGTAAGATTAGGCGTGTTAATTATTTTAATACGCCCCAAAACACCCCACTCAAATATCTATCACCCCCGCATGACAGCTATTAATTTTCACAAAAAATAACACTTTGCCATCTGTGGTTTTCTTTTTTTTTCATATTGTAACTTTCAATAAGTGTTGAAGATTATATAATGTTATAACAAGGAAAACATAAAAGTATTTATATTTTAATCTTGAGATTATTCAAAATTTTGAATATAAATTGCAGGTCTTGCTGTTCATATTATTCATCCGTTATTAATGATCGATCTATCAATGGGGCTAAATGGGAACTGGCGCTACGTATGGATCAAACATAATAATAATAATGACCAAAGAATATTTTATTAATAAAAAGTTACA
Source organism: Epargyreus clarus (assembly GCF_041222505.1). NCBI lineage: Eukaryota > Metazoa > Arthropoda > Insecta > Lepidoptera > Hesperiidae > Epargyreus > Epargyreus clarus. The sequence continues at coordinate 5,180,505 of NW_027332222.1, read as the reverse complement.
ACAGAAATCAATTATTTCAATGATATACTTTCGTTGGTGTACAATAAAGCATTTTTGTATTGTATTTGTAGTGTATACTTTAATATTTTGGTCCGAAAATAAAACTTCAGCGGGTGGCAAAAGAAGTTGTATAAAATACCTTTCATTCAATGCTGTCAATGTCAAAGTCAGAGTAACTGCCATTGTGTCAAATAATATTTGACAAGTAGGTTGATTCGACAAATCCAAATGTTTTATTTATTTATTTATTCTAAGAGTAAAGAAAATAATTCATAGTTAAATTTTGGTTCATTGTATACTTTAAATACTCATTGATAAGTAAGTTATGGGCCCTCCTCCTGTTGTCACGGGCATATCCCCAAAAGAGGGGCCTCCGGGCACGAGAGTTACTATTCGTGGGGAGTTCCTGGGGACAAGTGTAACCGACTTGATTGGTATGTTATTAAGAATATGTGTTTCCAACTTTCCCATTGTAAACATAATTTTATACATATATAGAAATTTCAGTACAGTCAAGGTAAAACTTATGAATGAATAGAATTGTTGATCCATATTTTTTTCGTTTCCTCCCCTTTTTTAATAGTTTTTAATAATTATATTGTACAAAAAATAATTAATTCTAGTAAAATAAGTAGTATAGGTTGAATTACAAATGTAATATTTACTTTAACTAGGTCTCAAGATATGTGGGTGTGACTGCCTGCTGTCGGCGGAATGGAAGAGTAAAAACAAGATAGTGGCTAGATCCGGGCCTTGTAAGGGGCGAGGAGATATCATAGTCACTACCAGGTCTGGTGGGGAAGGCACCTCTACTGTGCAGTTCAGAGGTTGGTATACCTTTACGAGGTTTCTTATAAAATACACATTGTATTTTTTTTATAAACAATTTTTCTTCAAGTTTTATTGAAAAAATACATTGGCCTGGGTGAGGGATTGAAATGATAATAAAAGAAGTATAGTTAAAATAGTTTATTATCACAAAATGAGTACTACAGCTTCATATTGTGGTGTGCTAGAAGGGTATTGTAAAATTGAGTTGCATAATATATATTAATGTAAACCAATTTTAGACCCAATAGAAACCATCCCTAAAAAATATAACAATCATGTAAAATAAGTAGTAGAATCTTACCCGATACCCATCCTCAAAAAATAAAACAACTATATAAAAAGTGGGATTTTTGGGACATTTTTTATACAATTGTAAGGCAATGTCTATATATATTTGGTAGAATTCATGCACAGACTTCTTTGCCATAATTATAACAAACTTAATATCCTTGTAGGGTACCATGAATCCATAGGACCCGTTAAAGAGAGTGCAGTATGGGTGGAAGAGGCAGCACCACCAGCTGTGCCGTGGGGCAGGAGACCCATGTCACCCACAGCTTACACCCCTCCTGATCCCTTAGGGCTCTCCACTGAAGGGGATGACTGCAAGTTCCCTGAGGAGGAGCTGAATGAGCTGTTTCCTGATGGGTTAGTACAAAATAAATGAATGTAAATATAAAATGGATGCAAACACTAATGTGATGGATGTTTGAAATAGTTATAATAATCAGAAAAGTATTACTATTTGATAAGGCTTGTAAGGCTATTAATATTCATATAATTTACTTACATAATTTACTAAATACTTTAGTCAAATTAATATAGATATTATAGATATAAGTATATAAAATGAATACATTGATTTTAACATTATTTTTATCAAGTTTTAGTATATAATACTTGTTGAAATAGTGGTAATTAAATTGTTATTTCTATATATCAGTTCTGGCAAGCTGTCAGATGAGAATTTCCATCCTGGCTGGTATCTGCTGGAACATCACAGCAACACTTCCTATGAAGACTTAAAGGCAGGAATGGTTTTCTTACAGAGAAAGGTAAAAACTAAAAGGGCATGTTTATGTATTTGTTTAGTTTTTAAATTTTTATATACTTTCTACTTAAATATATTTTATTTTAGGTTGAGGGTCAGAAGGAGGGGCAACTGAGTTTCTTAAAAGCAAACACTGGAGCAGTAATGGACCAACTAGATCGCCTTGTTTTACTCAAGAACATGTATGAGGAAGACCAGAGGAAGAATGGAAAGGAGCCTTTGCCTAGTTTACAGGCTGCTATTGAAGGTATATAGTTTAATTTATCTTTGACTTTGCTTATAGCACTTGTAATGGTTTTGATAAAGGTAAAATATTTCACAAGAACTTAATTTATCACAAATATTATACCTTATTATTACCATCCACTAGCGCCACTCTTGAAGTGTAATTTTAAAATAATCCCAAAAAAACTGTGTCTATGACCTTTGATCTCTTGTTTGGTCAAAAGATTACTTTTATGCCATTGTGGCTATTTCATTTCGTATAAGTTTTCTTTAGGAAGTTTCAGAGTGCACCTACTTGCATTATTTGTTAAATCAAAATATGTTATTTAATAAAAAGGCATTTTGGATATTTCAGAATCAATACAGCTTGCAAACTCTCTGTTCTCCGAGATCCTATCTCGCAAGGAGAACGCGGATAAGACGCGCGAGGCGCTCTCGCTGCTCACTCGACACAAGTTCCTCTTCCAACTGCCTGCTTCTATTGATAAGAATATACGCAGGAAGGAGTATGATCTTGTTGTGAATGACTACACGAGAGTCAAGAACTTGTTTGGAAATACTGATGTTAAGGTAAGACATTTCAGAAAGTAAGGTAAGAATTTATTTCTAAATTCATTTTAAAATAATGTACTTAATGTTTCACTTCATTACTCACAGGTATTGTCAAGAATTTGTATTATTATAGTTACTCTATACAGACCAAAACCAAAATTGTGATTTTGAAAATATAAAAGTAACTTGATAAGACTAATTTTTAATAAAGAACAAATTGTTACAGCTCTTCCAAAAAATCTTGGACGAAATAGATAAGAAAATTGAAGATTTGAAGCAGAAATTGCACACTAGAATGAAGACGATGCCCATTAATGTCCAAGAACAAACCAAGTATATAAGGTATGGTACACAATGTAGTTACATTAGTTCAGACACTAGAGCACCTTTATAATTCAATAAATTTGGTTTTTGTAAAAGTTCTAATACTTGTAAGCAGAGAACATATTAAAACGCTTTACTGAGAAAATTTCATATTACCATTTTATGTTAGTTGTATTATGTAATGTTAGTTTGGTTAACAGGCTATTGCTAGGTAGTTGATATATGTAATATAATAATTTCTTGCAGACTGCTTATCAGTTTGAACTGGGAAGGCGACGCTGCGTGGACAGCGATAGTTGCTCGCAAGGATTACTTGATGAGTTTGATGAACAAAGTAAAGGATCACTTCAAGCAGAAGGAGGAACAGGAGTCCACTGAAAAAGGTACAAATTCTTCTTTTAGTATTTTGTATTTGAAATTCAATTTTTTTTATTAAAACGTTTATCAATTTACATTTGTTTTGGTGTGTGTGACAAGATAGATCCGAGGGTATTTTTAGCGTGGCCGAAAGTGACGCCCGTCGCTAACAAACACATAATTCCGTGCTGATGTATGACATCACTTATTTGCAATTAAATTAGTTGGAATGCAAAAAAAAAATGATCATGTTAAACAAGACATATAACTTTTTACATGTGGCCCTGATGCCTATGAGTTAAATACGAATATACTGGAGCTAACTTTCATTACTATGTAAACATGATTGTAATTATATTAAAAAAAATTGGTTATAAATAACAAAAAAGACAAACCGCTGAGTTTCTTGCCGGATCTTCTCAGTTGAGGTTGTGTTCCGATCCGGTGGTAGTGTAAGAAAAAAATGTAACTGACAATTTGTAGGCCTATACAAAATAAAGACATTTCATTTCATTTCACTATTACCTTTGGTTAATTTTAATATAATATTTTATATGTCAATTAAACATAATTTGTTTGTATTATGAACACTACCCTTACCCCGCAGTTGCATTGATGAGTCACAGCATTCTTAACGCGAACGAACTATAGCGTTTTAAAAATGCACTTTCGCGTTTCGAATCTAGACAGCTCGCACCAACTCTTCTTAACATATTATACCAGGTCGTCGCAAGGCGCGCGATGGCGCGGAGGGTGAGGGCGCGTGGGGCGCGGTGCGCGCGGCGTGGTGCGGCGCGGCGTGCGGCGCGCTCGCCGCCGAGCTGCACGCGCTGTGGCCGCTCGCCAAGCGGTACTTCGCCAAGGACCTCGCCGGCGACCCCGCCGCGCCCGACCGACACGCTGAGCTCAAGGTGACGAGCGCCTCTGGTAGGGTCACGCACGACTCGTGAGTTGGTCAGGCCCGTCGAGCTCAAAGTTGACGAGCGTCTGGTAGTTAGTTACGTCAGAGACGGAAGGTGCGCGAGGCAGGCCGACACGCCGAGCTCAAGGTGACGGGCGTCTGGTAGTTAGTTACGTCAGAGACGGAAGGTGCGCGGACAAGATCAACACGCCGAGCTCAAGGTGACGGGCATCTGGTAGTTAGTTACGTCAGAGACGGAAGGTGCGCGAGCCAAACTGACACGCCAAGCTCACGGTCACGAGTATTTGTTAGGGGGTACTGTTTGTCAGGTGTACGTGCCGGGTCGACACACCGAGCTCAAGGTGACAAGTGTCTGTCAACGATGTACCGCAGCTCATGGACCTTAAGCGGAAGATAGAACTATACATAATATATTACAATAATTACGAACGTTTATTGGAACATACTTCGTACGTTAAGCCTCGCAAAGATTTGGGGCGCGGAGTGTGGAAATACACGTACACTGCTAAGACATAATTTTAATCTTTACATTGGCGTTGTATAAGTGTGTACTACATATTTTTATGTTTTTGATAGTAACCAGCACCATAATACCACCAGTTTAAAAATAAAATGATTTTATAAAATAAAAATGTTTCAGTATACAAATATTTTATATTCGTACAGGAAATGATAATAGCGGCAGTGGAGCTGTTCGCGGAGCACATGCGCGCGTGTTTGTTGGGAAACGGTACGGCGAGCGCGGAGGCGATGAGCGCGCGGCTCGCGGCCAACCTGCGCCATCTGCGCGAGGCGTACGACTCGCTGCTCAAGCTGGATCTGCCTTCACAGGTAGGTCTACGCATTGACAGTAATTAAGCCAATTTGGTAGCAATATATTTATTTCTTTCTTTTATTTTACCTCATTAACATGCTGCAAAATCAATTATATTAGAGACAACACAGTGACAAATGTCGCTCACAGTATCGACATAATTTCGTCCATTCATCCGCAAACAAATTGCATTTAAGGTATGAATTCAGGAAAATATTTATATGTGAAAAGCCTCGCGCAGTGATAGCCTTATGGTCTAGAAACTCGTCCTATTGATCAAGGGGTCCGAGGTTCAAATTCCAGGCACCTCTAATATTTGAGAGTTATGTGCGTTTTAGAAAATAATTATCACTTGCTTAAATGGTGAAGGAAAACATCGCAAGGAAACCTGAATACTTAAAAAATAAAAATAAAAGTTTTCAAAGGTATGTGAAGTCTATCAATTCGCACTTGACCAGCACGGTGGACTATGGCCCAATCCTTCTCTGTCCGAGAGGAGATCCGCGCTCAGCTATGGGACAGTAATGTTTGGATGATGATGATGATGATATTTTTTTCTGTCACTGTACGAGACGCTACATGCATTTCTCATCATGTCAATAGTTGTGCAAATTATACAAGGGCGATCTTATCCAGATATATTTGTCCGCAGCCGCTGAGCATAGTGGAGAAGGTGATATTCGAGTACCGCGTGCACGGCATGGCGGTGTTCCTGCAGCGGGCGCTGCGCCGCGTGCGCGCGCTGCCCGACCTCGAGACGTGGAAGATCGAGGACTTCTCCGACTACGGCGCTATCACGCAACTTGTGAGTATATTGTAAATTTTTCACCCTTTGTAAAAAAAAGTGAAAGAGGCGCCAAGCGGAGGTCACGTGGTTTTTGGGCGTAAAACATTACCGCTCTTGTTTCACAAAAGTATCACTTATGAGTATGATAGTTATGTATGATACGGTCTTTTTGATTGGTCAAATAGAAAATTATAAACAAGGCCACCTATGTTACTTTCGCTATGCTAAAGCATGTGCCATTTCATTCGAACATATATTATCACATGTAAAGTGTATTGCCAATCATTTTATTTTCAGAATAAGTATTTAAATCAAACGAATTTACAAGTTAAGTAGGGATTATAATGTTAAACCGAGTAGAACAGCGGAACCAACATATTGCTGTGTATTTTGGGCTGTATTTAATTTCAAGAATCACTTACCTTTGTCTATGTTGATGCGGTCGTATATTTCTTATATATTTATAAATACAAATAGATTTCTTTTGACTTCTAATACTAAAGTTCAGTCAACACATTGCATTTTGTCTTTCCAGCCAAGCCTTTTGGAAACCTACATAACAGAAGCGCTATCATCGATCCACAAGTGCGTGTTCACGAGCGGCCGGAGGGAAAGTCCTCTGTTGAGCGAAGGCAGCGAGCCGCTCATAGCGCTCCAGAAGCAGACGCAAACCATCTTCCTCGCCTACGTCACTGTGCTGAAAGATCTCGCATTGCATCATGATGATCAGGTATGATATAGGCTCAAGGACAAAATATATGTACTTCTAACTCAAGATATACAGTCCATCCGAAATCAATTGACCTATTATGTAAATAAATATGGCCATTTAATGTTCATTTAAGTAAAAAATATTTTAAAGTAGTTTATGTTATGTGATCTTTCCATAGAAAAGAAGATCAAGTAGAAGTGGTAAGTACGAGCGAATGTATCGGAACCGTTGTCGCCAAACTCACACTTGCGTTTTACTTGTTACATATAACACTACTAAAGTAAATATCATTTTATTGGTCATTTATAGTTAACTCGAAAGTATTCTAAAATATACAGAATGAATATGTAAAAACAACTTAGGCGCGTATAATATTAAAGTTTATTTTTCTACAACACATAAAAGCATTTACGTCATTTAGTATTTGAAAATGTAGTTCCGCTATTTGACCATAGATGGCAGTGATTGGGCTTTATGCAATTATAGCCCTAAGCACTTTAAACTTACGGACCAAACTTGCGTAATATTTCTCCTACTGGAATAGTGACAAAAGAGTTTATTTACGATAAAATTATCGATACTCATCGATTTACTGTGCTAGCTATAAATGTAGAATAGAATTAAAATTAAACAAGGATTAATTATTAAAAAGTAAAATAAAAAACATAAGTATTACATCCTAAAAATGAATGCACGAAACGAAAATGTTCCCGAAAGCAAACCGATGCTGTTGAAAAGGGCAGCTTAAGATTTTGTTACATATATAGAGTAACAGATGAAGTTTTTAGCTATTTAAGCTGCCGCAGATTTTAAATTTGTTTTAAAAATATATTATAAAAAAAATAGTTAGGTTAAAATGTTCAAGACTCTAAATACTACGTACTACATAGTTAACGTATTTTTGTACATAGATATATTTTGTAAATGATATAAAGTAAATATATAAATGTTAAACATTTAGTAATTGTTCGCATCCTTAACAATTATATAGCATCGGTCTATTTCTCCTTACTAGTAGCACTCATAAATCCAAGCCATCGAAAAATAATGAGATAATTATGTCATGAGAGATATGATATGTGAGTACACCTCAGCTATGTGAGTTACAGCTATTACGTAGTAGGTATTACGATACTTTTTGCCGCAAGAACCTAATTTTAGATTTATATAATTTTATTTTCTAAATACATATAATATTTTCCCTTTATAATAATGTATATTGTAAAATATCGATACGAAAAATTATACTTGCCCCCATCACTTATTGAGTAGCGTGGATTCTTCTAGACGTTTTGGTATGGTGGAATCAATTAAAAAATGAACTTTATTTGAAAGCATTAAGGTTGATGTTAGCGTGACTATGTGGAAATTATTTTTAAATTTGATATTTTTAAGATTTTAGGAAATATAAAATAAAATTGTACTCAGTGATGGTACGAAACACCTCCATTTTTAATTGTCTTCTTTCTGCTATTATTTTTACATTCCAAAATAGCATAATATGTCTTAATAATTTATTTTATAGAATTTGACAAACATCTGTCTCGAACCGACGCTCAAACATGAGTAGACTCGTTTGAAGGCAAGTGAGAGTAACAACGCCTAGTAGTGGAAGCCGCGCCACGCCTACTTAGCACTTCCACTTGTTTTTTCTGTTCCATGGATCTTTCATATTATATTTAATTTTATACACGACATTTATCTGTTAGCTGTATTTAAGGTAGCTAAAAAAAGCAATACCTTTTGGGCTAAGTTTTAATATCTTTCCTTATCATCTTTATATTAAAGAGAGAAAAAAATGCAACATAAAGAAACATACTACCAAAGATTCACTCATTACCGTTAACAGCTATAAATTATTTATAAAAAGTATAGTCCGTGCCAAACTGCTAGTCCGCTCTCAAGTTGTTCTGAGCAGGTGTAGTCATACAATTTACTATGGCGACGCGATTAAGTTCTATATTCAGAGCGGACTAGCAGTTTTACGCAGACTATAATGTATCGCAGGAGTTCAACAACACGAGCCTCAGCTACAACATTTTTTGTTAAACACCGGATCAGAGCTACATATTATTTATTGAATGTATCGCAGGAGTTCAACAACACGAGCCTGTCGGTGGCGCTGGACCAGCGGCTGGACGAGTCGCGCGCGCGGCTGGCGGACTCGCGCGCGCGCAGCTGGCAGCAGCGCCTGCTCATCGCCGCCGCCAACGCGCAGTACACGCGCCGCGTCGTGCTGCCCGATATCGCTGCTGCGTTTGACAGGCGAGTGAAGTGTCTAACGGGTCTTCGTCAGATCGGTTGCAGATTATTTTGAACGAGTTATGACACGTGTCTTTTGAATGCCTTTGACACATCGATTGGTACACAGTAATCAATTGCAACAGATGCGCTACTGACGAGAGCAGAGAGCTTCTTCCACAGGTCAGTAACTGTCAAGGGTATTTTTATTCTAGCTGAAATGTCTTCGACAAGGTTTTAAGGGATGTTTTGCTAAGCAGTGTCAATTAGATTTTTGGCATTGTACAAAATAAAATATATTATTTCCCTGAAATCGGAAGGTCTCTTTATCATCATCTATAAATTATCATTTTTTTATACAGATTCACCTTCCCGAAACCAGCTTTAGCGCTGCAGACTACGAAGGACGCGCTCAGCAACCTGGAGACTAGTATTGCTGAGACATATTTGGAGCACAAGGGCGATCCGCTAGTGGGCACGATCGAGCCCAGCATGTACATGGGACGGCAGCCAGACCCCGACGCAGTGGTTGATGACGCGAGGCCGTACATGTATGAGATCATCAATAATCTCATTGCTGTACATGCGGAGGTGAGTTGTTGTGTGTTTTGCGTAGTTATTTCGAATATTATAAAAAAGTAATCGAAATTGTAAGCAGTGATAGCCTAATAGTTAAGAACACGGCCTTTCGCACGAGAGGTTCGAGGTTCAAATTCCTCTGATATTTGAAGTTATGTGCGTATTAGAAATTAATTATCACTTGTTTAAAACGGTGATGGAAAACGTCGTGAGGAAACCTGCATACTTGAGAGATTTATATAAAAAATCTCAAAGGTTCGTGAAGTCTACCAATACGCACTTGGCCAGTGCGATGGACTATGGCCTAATCCTTGTCATTCGGAGAGGAGACTCGTGCCCAGCAGTGGGACAATAATGGGTTGATGACGACGAATAGAAATTGTATTTTAAGTGTTGCGTGCGCGGTCGTGCAGGTGCAGCCACGTGACACAGCGATTTACTTGAAATTGCGCTTATACAGAAGATGGGCTAATGTTATGTATCGTACGTCAGGTGGACAGTGTATGCGGCGCGGCGTCGTCCCGCTACGTGCGCGACATCTGCGAGACCGTGTGCGAGGAGCTGGCGCGCCTGGCCACGTGTGCACCCCGCGCCGGCCGCGCCTGGCGCCTCGACTGCGCGCTGCTGCGGCTGGCCTGCGCGGACCACCTCACCAGGAAGGCCGAGTGAGTGTGTGCTGGGCGGGCGGCACCTGCGGACCGTGTGCGAGGAGCTGGCGCGGCTGACGGCGTGCCGGACCAATAAAGCTCTTTTGGATCTAGGCTTAAGTCGTTTAATGTTTATAGGTCACATTAGATCAAGAAGTATGTTTATTTAACATTTTAATTTCTTACTTAATCTTTACTTTTAAGTGGACATCGTGCTTCCATTAAACAAATATGCTTGTTTGTTAAGTTAATCTTTACTTTTAAGTGGACATCGTGCTTCCATTAAACGAATATGCTTGTTTGTTAAGTTGTTAAGATCGTAAAACAGTTTTCCATTTCTCTTTCAGAAATTACTTAGCAGAAGTCTTAGCAGGAGTACCCCCATTAGAGAATGAAGAGGATAAAAAGTAAGTATAACGTGATATATCACTTAGGTTGAGCCCGCGCCAAACGCTTAGTCCGCTCTGAATATAGAAACGAGTCGCGTCGCAACAGCAAATTGTAGAGATCAGCGGGACGAAGGCAGCACGGAACCCTCCCGGCACCCGCCCGCGGCCCGCTCTCGTCCGCGGGTACATAGTTACGTTAGTGTGCCCTTACTGTTGCTACGGAGTATATGCTTGTAGTTGTCTTCGACCGCATTGGCTCTCTGACTACACCTGCGCGCATTAACTTCAGAGCGGACTAGAAGTTTAGCGCGGACTTTACCTCCCTCTTATTACAACGAAAATCATGTTTCCTATTTTTTATTTTACTATTGTATATTTTCAGGCAAATAGACACTATAGTGCAAGGGTTCAAGAAAAAAATGGAGCTGCAGCTCGCTAGCCTCAATTGCAATATGGAGATTGTATAACAGTCAATTGTATATAAATCCATTATTTAATATCATGATGTATGTAAATATTTTTTTATAAATAATGTAGAAATGCTTAGATTATGAGTTATATTATGTATACATAAAGGTATAGATGAAAGAATAGCATATTTAACATAAATTTATTTATCTTTAAGATAAGAATAAAATATATGAAAATTATTATAAAATAATTTAAAACCAATGTCTTTTAATGATCCTTCTTCATGATTTTGTAATTCTGAAACAAGTATTACATCTTTATTTCAATATCAATTTTATTATATAAAACAACAATAAAATTAGTTATTATATTAACAACGGATGTGAGCATAAACCCATCCGATCTTGTATGTTTTTAATATAACCTTAATTTGGTTTTGCAATTATATTGTGAGTGAATGAGACTTATCAGACTCAACAGGCAAAAGGATAACTCTGTGAAAACGAATTAAAAAAAATAGACGTCTGCTAGTGCCTGACTGTTGCAAGTATTAGTATACCGGAATATAGTAGTATGTAGTGCAGTATAAATATGATAAAAAATATAAATTACTTCTCCAGCCATTTTGTGTAGAAACTGTGCCATGGACGGGCCAGTCTCCGCGACCATCTTCCTGAAGTAGCTCTTTTTGTTTTGGAGAAGTATGTGTGGGTGGTCGAACTCCATGAGACGGCCGGCGTCGAGCACTAATATCTGAATACATAGTTATTAGATACATACAATACATAGTTATTAGTTATAAAAACCTTATTTATTGATTGCCTTTATAGATACACAGCCTTAGATCGTTTTTTTGTCAGTCTATTCCGTCTTTTCCCTAAGGAGGCCCGTGCCTAAGGCCCCCGACATAAGAGGGGCTCCAAAAAGCCAATACATTCGTTTACAAGACACGCTAAGTTTAACATTAATCTACGTTAATCTACATTTAAATGTTCTACATTAAATTTTTGAAATCGAAAATGTTGATCATTCTCAGAATTATTTTTGTGGACTTTCGAGGACGTTGGGTTTTTATTTTTCCGTACATTATTTCTACGTAGGAACTTTCCGTTAAATCTTATACAGGACTTGCCTTATCAGAATCAATGACAGTATTCAGCCGATGCGCCACAGTGAGCACAGTACACGTCTTGAAGTGTTCTCTAATAGCGGTCTGTATGAGCGCGTCGGTCTGCGCGTCCACGTTGGCGGTGGCCTCGTCCAGTAATAGTATGCGGTCGTTGTTGACGATGGCGCGCGCGAGGCACACCAGCTGACGCTCGCCTACGCTGAAGTTGGAGCCGCAGTCTGATACTTGCTTGTAGAGCGCGGCTTTGAAATTGTATTCATGTATTAGCACAGATTAATAAATAGTTACGTATTAGACTACATTTATAAATTATAATATTTTTTTTTAAAATAAGTTGGCGTAAACGAAAGATTATTAAGTTAATAATTAGCATAGTTCTCTATTTTAAAAAAGTCTGGGGAGGACCCATAATTTTAATCTTGTCAGTGCGCAAAGAAACATTTACCAAAAATACAGTCATTTCATAAGTAAATAAGCAAAATGTTGTGTACATAGTAGGTGCCTAAGTAGTTTAAGATTTCCACATAACCCTGCGTCGCTCACACGGCACAACACCTTATGAAGGTTTCCCCCTCGTAAACAAAAAAAATGGCCCTTAAGTAGTAACCAAAAATAGAGGTATCATTAATGCCATACCAATTCCTTCTTCTTCCGATAATAATTCCACGTTGTCGAGAGCTTCTAGTAATAGGGCGTCAGAATATTCGTCAAATGGATCTAAGTTCTTTCTCAAAGTACCGCTAAATAATACTGGTTCCTGAAATATTTAAATAAGTAGTTAATAAATAAGGGCTTTTAATCCACCTAAAATAAAATCGTGACAACGTTGCTAAACTAAAGTCGGCCATAAATCCAAAAATTATAATAACCGTAATAATGGACGGACGGTTTGGGTGTACCATGCCAACCATCCGAAACAAAATCCCGGCTACTACCACATACTACTATTACGGCTATAAGTACTATGAAACTAGAGTCTTAAATGTTCATTTCTTTAGATACCTGCGGAATGATAGATATCTTTTTCCTCAAATCTGTTAGATTTATGGTCGAAATATCTAAACCGTCTATAGAAATGACGCCTTCCAAATATGCCAGTCTGAACAGAGCCTGTATGATGGACGACTTCCCCGCTCCTGTTCTGCCCACGATACCAATCTGTAAATAAATCTCCACGTATTACCAAGCTGTTTGCAAAAGAGAATATAGACAAAGATAATGAGTTATAAGACAATTAAAATTTTGTAATGTTTCGGAGGAACTATTATATTAGCAAGTTAGCAACACATAACACCATGCCAAGCAAAGTTCCCTCGATATGAGAAAAATCAAGTTCTTAACTATAGGTTAAGTGTGGATTAATAGCGGCGTTATAAAGTGATATTTTTTTAAGAAGAAAAAAAGGAGTGAGATGTCTCTCAACACAATATTTTCTTCTTTGGGAATAGGTGGAATATAATACCTTTTCCTGAGGTTGAATGTTGAATCTTAGTTTATGTAGAACGTAATCTCCATCTGGTGTATATTTTAAGCTGAGATTATTGAAATCTATAGCGCCCTCTGAAGGCCAGCCAGGTGGTGGCTTTTGATCAGGTACCTGGTAACAATAATATTATTTTATCTAACAATGACGAGCTAAGATATTGTGACTTGTCCTTTTTACAAGCTTTTTATGAACTTGCAGTGTATTCTATTTATTTTCTATATGAGAATAAACTTTATAGCATTATTACTAAGAACTTATTTACTCAGTCTAATTATAATTTACGGCAAATTTTCCTAAAAAAATATAAATACAAATGTAAAGTTTGTGTACACAACTAGGTATCTAATATTTTTTGGTTGTTTCCTAGCGATTATCTACTTATTTTGGATAGATGAAGCAATGAATACTTGCAGCCATAACAGTAGATTCCTGTGGCAACTTGGTGTATTCCAACACTCGTTCGACGCTGGTCATCTGGTTCTCCATTTCTGCTGACTGTCGCATCCCCCATTGAAATATGCCGGTCAGAGATATCGATTGAGTTATCACTAGACCTACGTTGCTGCCTTCCATGTCTGTTTAAGATAATTATTTAAACATAGGCAGCTTTTAACTAGGTAGTTAGTATATAACTTATATTAAGATAGATTTTTGTTAAGTGTCCTACACAAATTAAAAGGTTTAAGGCGTCGCTTATAATTTATTTTATATCCATTTGTTGTCAAGTGGTTATAGCAGATAGCGTAGAAGTCTACTTGAAGAAAGCAGTATCAATTTCAACTGGTAGACTTGGATGGAATTCGAACAGATATAAATGTAAAAATGATCATGAAGTCCATCTAAAATTTTGTTCTTAGCTCACGCGCCTTCAAAAGATCAACGCATATGGTTTCGGACCATTTAAGAATGATACAGCATATCTCAGGATTAGAACTAGTACGAACCGGTCTTCATCAAACAGCTGAAGGTAACACAAATGATAAACAACAGGCAGATGACATCCAGGAAGTATCCGAAGGCCCGGCTGCACGTGATGAAGAGGTACCACGCGGCGCTGTGCAGGTCCTGGTGGCGGTCGAACTCATGAGCCAAGAGCAGTTCCGCGCCGAATGACCGGATGGTGGGTAATCCAAGAATTGTAGCGTTCACGTGACTGAAGACTGGACTGCGAGCTGGTGAAGTAAGTTTGATTAATATGAAATCCTTCAGGTCCTATTGTAAAATTGATCTTGATGGGCTTTACAGCTTGATGGAGGATTTGTGACTAGGCTTAGTTGGGAAAGAAGACAGAATCCAGTACAGAAGGATGGTTTTAGTTTCTCCGTTGCAGGGTTGTACTAGGAGCCACAGTAAGCCATGTTGTACGTCAGAAGATGATAAAAAAATTAAGGCAACGTCAATATAAAATCCAAGGTAAGACTAATATCGTTATTCGTTTATTTCAAATCTATCCATTTAGAGTCTGGTTAAATTAACCCTGTACTTACTTATTCCTTCTAACCGTTTTATTGCGCCAGTTGTTCTTATGTAAATTAGTCGAAATATGTAAAATATTATCAGCGCTGTGGCAATTGCTATCAGGAGAGTTACATCTGTTGCTAATATTACCAATATAACTCCAACAAGGTTTAAAATAATCTAAAAAGAAAATTAATTAGAAAAATATTACGTTTGAAAAACGACCTCGTGTAGTAGTTAACTCTTTATAAACTTTTCTACCTGTTTGTCAAGGACTTATGAAAATAAATACAACTATTTCTAAGATTAGGGAAAACAAAAGAAAGGTTTTTGATGTTTCATAGTTTTCAAATAAGCTTAATGTCAACATTTTCAACCTTTTTAAATTAAAGAAAGACAGTTATTTTGTAAGTGCAGACAAACACTTCATTATTATTTTTTTCCATATATTATCATTAAAAACTTGGACTTTAATATTAAATTATGTTTGTAAACCTGAAAACAATCCAGCATAGCTTGGGGCAGCAACTCGTCTACGGAACCCATGTCTTTGCTAAATCTGTTCAGAATTCGTCCTGAAGGATTCGCGTGGAAAAAGCTCATTGGAGAATGCGATATGCAGTCAAACATTTGGTCATGCAATCTATAAAAATCTTAAGTTGAATAGAAGGACAAATAAATACAGAGTTCCGCATGAAATTAGTATTAAAGATATATTGAGGGAATTTAATAATTAAAGTAGATAAAATGACCAATGAAATTTAGTAAAAATATACTGGTATTGCTACATTGCTATTAAAGCCAGAATAATATGAACCTCAATCGATTCCATCGAAAAAAAAACCGTGTCATGGTCACATATTTAGATCTACAATGTATTGTGGGCCCTCACTTGATAGAAGACTTCATGCATAAGGAAAAGAACATGAAAGCTCTCATCAACGCAACTGCGACTGTCGCTAGTGTGAATATTCCAAAGATCAAAACGAATGCTTTTCTCTGAAGTCCATATTGCATCCATAACATAGTGTCCATCGTGGCATCCCCAGTCAAACGGTCTTCGGCCTGGCTCCTATTGATCAAATAGTGTGGAATTACAATATAATTCTGTTTTGAAGGGTGACAGACTTTTCCAAGGCGTTCCAGCTTAGTCCTGAGGAGTAGCGGCGCATCTGTGGCCAACCTCAGGTAGGAATATCTAATCCTATCTGGGGTAGATTACAGATGTCCATGGGCGGCAGTAGCCACTTACCATCAGGTGGACTGCATGCTCGTCTGCTACTCCTATATTATAAAAAAAATGTACATGCCTTACGAAGAATATTTTTAAAATTTAATTAAGTATATACAAAAGGCAATCGCCGCTCCAGTTACATGCAATGAAAGTAAAAGCAAAGTTCTTTCAACTTCTATGGAAGCTCTCAACGAAAAAAGCGAGCATGCAATTTTGTGTTCGCTTTAATACGTAGAATGTGAAGAAAAATATCGACAACGTGATTCCGTATACCTGTCAATCTTTTAGCAAGTACGGGATGTTGCCCTAAAAGATTTAGATGTAAAGTATACAATTGTAGGGTAGCTCATTGAACTGAATTAATTTATATCTAACAGTCCAACCATAAACTTATCCAGTAGTCACTAGCACTCGCGAAGAACTGTGCCAGAAGGAACATGAATAACACGAAGGTGACGTAAAGGCAGACAGCATCCGCTAAGAAATATTTCTTGTATACTGATCCTTGCACGCGTCCTTTTGTCTGAGTTTCTGCTATTGGTTTTTGATCCTGTAATTGCAGAAAAAACATAACTGACTGAATATGTAGTTGGGTATTAAGTAAGTATTAGATGAATGCAATTACTCATAAGTAGTTGTGTTAATGAAGTAATCTGAAAAAAATGCTCTACAATAAAAGCTCTACAATAGAATAAGAATAGAGAAATAGAAAGAACAGATATAGTTACTTGAATACAAGTATATTACTCTTCCAGATCTAGTAGATGATGTTAAAAACCATCTGTACTGAATAATAATAAATCAAGTAGAATATTTAGAGGACATGGTATACATTTTCAAATATTAGTATTAGTACTAATTATGTCACTTACCGCAATACTAATGCTGTCGAATATTAGTGACCAATGAGACCGGTGAGATCTTGCTAAGCTAATGGTGCTGGGTTGTAGCGTTGACGTGCTATGAACACTAGTTGTGTCGTCTTCCCGTACCTCGCGAACTTTCTCTTGCATTAACTTTATTATCGCTAGTTCACCCTCCTTCAATTTCACAATTAATTAAAGTTATATTTATCAGTATTTCTTACGCAACTTGGATATGTAGTAAGTAGATACGTAAACAATGCAGCTCGTGATATTATTTCAAACATTACGATCATTGTCATTTAGTTTGTATTTAACATGAAAAAAATATTTACTTAACGAAGCTTAAGATTATTTTTTAAAGTACGTAATATTCATTGTTAAAATTAGGATTTCTTCGTAAATTTTACATAATTACATTCAAATCATCGAATTCTCCTTGTGCAAGGATTTTGCCTTTATCCATGATTACGATTTGATCCACTGATTTTATAAACTGCAGTTGATGTGTGATTAGTATCACTGTTTTTTTCGACAGGTACCTAAAGAAGAATGTGAATGAATTAATCAATTATGCCATAACTTTAATTGATAAATAGGTAAGTGCTATCGAAACTAACCTTTTAATACAGTTTTCAAATAAGTGCCGTGCGACCTGTGTGTCCACTGCAGATAGGGGATCGTCTAATAAATAAATATCAGCCTAAAAGAAGATTGTAGCGTAAGTACTCATTTAAAAAAAACCTATTTGATGTCCATAAATAATTACATATTTTACGAAATTTTAATACGAAGTTAAAGTTCATGCTTTTATTACATTACCTCCTTGTATACTGCTCGGGCCAAATTGATTCTAGCACGTTGACCACCACTCAAAGACACTCCTCTTTCGCCGACAATAGTTTTATCACCGTGAGGGAATAGTGAAATATCTCTCTCCAACGCGCAAACTTTACAAACCTCCATGTATCGCGCTTTTAGGAATGGTTGGCCGAACAATATGTTCTGTCTGACCGAACCTGTAAGTACATATGCTTTATTTTACAGGTTCAATAAAAATATTGAATTCTGCTGGCTTTAAGGATTTAAGGAATTATTAATTTATTTTAAGGTGTGCGTATTGTTTATTGCAATTTGCGATAGTATTTCTTAACGGATCCATTAGTATTCGTCAGAAGGTGTATTATTTCTAACCGCCTGAATTAATCCGTTAAAATCTGACAATAAAATTTATGATTTCTAATATAATTACGTAAAATTATTTCTAAACGTGTGGCTATCTTTGTGTTAATTTCCTTAGTTTCTATGAAGTCAATGATATTGTCTCCATAATCTACTTTAAATTAAAATTGTTTACCAACAAACAGCCAAGGGTCTTGACTGGCGTAGCTTATTGATCCGACGACGCTCATGCTCCCTTCAGAACACGGCAGTTCATGCAGCATCATGTGCAGTAAAGTAGATTTGCCAGAACCTACTGCTCCTATGATGGTTGTCAATGTTCCTGAAAATATCTAAAAACAAACTTAGTCGTTACAAAATCTTATGATATACCTACGTAATACCATTTTGGTTCTTATAGAATCTCTTACGGTTATGTCAATTCGTATTTATTTCCAAAACGGTCGTATATACATTCACTTACATTAAATGTTATGTCCTCTACATCGTCTTTTTCTGCTGATTTTATCCAACGACTACTGGCTTTTTCGAATTTTACTACAACTTCATCCTTTATTGAGTCTGTTTAATCAATTACTTTAATGTTAAATACTTATTACATCTCATTCATATATCGATATTAATATGACATTCACGAATTTCTACCTTTTTTGCTTGTTTCCTTTGTTGAAGTACTAGGTACAGGTCTATTTGGACGATTCCTCGTTTGGTTTGGAAGGTCAACATCTAGATGACAAAGGGTTTTAAATTAAGATACACTATGAACAAAGATGCTTATATTGAAACATTGAATAAAGTAATTTAACCAACCAAGTATCGTGACCCTCTTTTTAGGTTTATTAGCATCTAGCAACAGTTCTGCATTTAATGGTCGTTCCGGTAGCTGGCACTCTTCACTCAATAGGAAGTTCCTGATTCTTTGTACCGCGACAATTAATTCTGCTATCTATAACAAAGCCCTATATCGTCAATATTTGCTGCCCAATTACGTATAATTAAACTGATATCAACTGAATATAAACTGATGCCATGTTAATGGAGATTTTGTTTTTATTTAATTTCAGATACAGGAAATAGAGTGGAAATGCGATAATGTACCAAAAATCTACTTTTATGCTACTCCTTAAAGTATTCTACTACTACTATTTTGATCTTCATCGCATATATTTCCTTCAAATTAGTTACTCGTTACTGATTATTTGAAAATCATTACATGTCCGACAGCCTGAGGAAAGTACAGCGTCATAGTTTGCTTCATGATGTTGTAGTAGCAGGTGAGGTAGAAGACCTTCTCCACGGTGATGCGGTTGATGTAGGTGACGTAGAGCAGCACGGTGATGAAGATACTGAACCGCGACGTGAACATGATGAACGACATCACTACTCCACGAATGTAAGATGTCATCTTGATAAAGCCGATTTCTTGGCTGAAATATAGATATTTCAGATTGTGTCTAACCAAGCTTGCAGACTTATCATACAGTTCAGTAGACGCTTTATAATAGCCGATCCATGACACAGACTTGCTTAAACCTATAGGGAATATAAATCTTTTTTGTTCCAATATTACCGTCTCACACCATCAATGATTTTTCGAAAGGATTGCTCCCATGTGTACATTTTTATCACCTCCATTCCCATTATAATCTCGTCCATCAGTCGGACTCTTTCGTCAGATTTCTTAGCTGTTTCCCGCCTATAGTGAGCTGTGCGTGTGCCAAGAAAAACTGAGACAAAGGAATTACTTCATTATTACTCATTGTTTTGGGTAAATAATAATCGCTTACAGCATTAATACAAATAACCGTAATAGACACGTACGACTGCGGTAATTTGTCAATATTATTAAAACACGTGACAACTAAACATTAAATTTAAAACATTGTTTACTCGCCTTGAAATGGGACAACTCCTATAACTATGAGAGTTCCATAAATCGCAGGCATTCCCATTTCTCTATACAAATACGCTGTTATCAACTGAAAAGTTTATATTCGAGATTAAAGTTGTGTCAATGTGTAGGTTGCGAATGATCATTTCGAAAAATGAACAACTAAACAATAAGTACCCTTTGTAGAACCCTTCGTGATTCGACTCCGGCGGCACCACCGCCACACCTATTTCTGCTTCATAACATCAGGGTTAAGCGCTGCTGTGTTCTGGTTTGAAGGGTTCCAGCTTAGTCCTCGAGGGTAGCGGCGCATCTGTGGCCGACCTTAAAAAATATCTAATCCTATCTAGGGTTGATTACAGATGTCCATGGGCGGCAGTATTCACTTACCATCAGGTGGACTGCATGCTCATCTGCTACTCCTATATTATAAAAAAGAACTTACTGAACGGAGATTTTTTCTGTACCGTCGCAAAGATCCATTATATAGTAGATAATTTTGAGAAATATAATTTTGCTCGCGCTAGCTATATGCAGATTATTAGGCTGCACACACCATTGACAACTTTTTTAAAAAACTCTCAGGCGTGCAGGTTTCCTTAAGATGTTTTTTGACAAAACCAAAAGTTTCGAACCACTAGGTTTTTATAATATAGTGAATTTACATACAATTGTTTCAAAAGGTCCAATCCAGAGATAGTGAGCAAAAACAGGTCCAGAATCGAATCGGTTCACATCGTTTGCCATCAAATTAACCACAAGTCCTCCGCTGTTTTCTGACATAGCTTGAAGACTTACTTTCAAAGCCTTAAAACAAAAACAATAAATGCCTAATTAAGTTATTTTGTACGTCACAACAGTAACAAAGGAATAATATGGATATATGGATATCCTTAGAACTTAAAAGTACATAGACTTAGTCTAGTTCACATAGACTTAGTCTAAAGGTCCAGTTGAAACGGCTCAGAACATAGCAGTTTGGCAAAGGGAGATCTCCCGCCGGGCTAGGTGATCATGCCCGGGGAGCGGCCGTGCTCCGACAGTATCTCTTCGGAACTTGTATACATGCAAGATATTTAGAAAACTGTGATAGCGTGATTCAGCAGCGCCATCTCTTGACGAGTAGCGGGAAGTCGCTAAAGGAGTTTTGCAAATGGCGGTGGATTTGCAGTACCATTTAATCAAATTCGTAAATTTTGAAATATATATTTATTCCATAACCACCTTTCTGTAGATGAGGCTGCAAACGCCAACCCTCATCTTCATGCCGATGTGCATTACCCCCATCATAAAGGGGTGTTGTACGAGGACGTTGGCCATGCTGCAAAACACAATGCCGAAAGAGAAGAACACAGCCTCCCCCCACGATATCGCACCTTGCATATTGTTGTAATTGTAGAAACGTGATAAATATGTGGATTGAGAGCTGAAACAACATGTCTCATCGTCCTTATCATTTTTTAATACTAATCCTGCACCACTTTGTTACTTGGTATGACTAAAAAATAAAGGTGATTAAACAGTAACTCTTATTGGTATTATTTTATTATTGAAATTTGTTTATCATTTGCTGCAACGGTACTGGAAGATGTGACAATTGCTTTGTGTTTGGGAGTTCTTTGTTATGTGAAGTCGGACAATTGGTACTTAGCCAAATTGGTAGACAAAGTTTTAAACTCTTGATTTTTCTCATTTTGCCAGAAGACTCGTCAGCTGCCAGTACCGGGTTGGTTTACTTGTTATGGTGATAAATGAGATATATAGAGTTCAATTGGGGTGGGTCTTGGGTGAAGCAGTTCTTGGGTTTCGTTGGTAGGTATGCCAACTAACATATGAGGCCGTCGGTTTTAAGTAAAAGCCCTGTTCTAAATGGTGTCCGTTATAGTTGTCCGTGGGTGGTAGTGACTACTAATGTGTACTATCAGGGTTAACTGGTGGGCTGCATACTCATTTGCTATTTTAACGTTTCATAGTAACTCATGGACAGTATCTTATATATAAAATTCTCGTGTCACAATGTTAGTTACCGTACTCCTCCGAAACGGCTTTACCGATTTTCACCATATTTTTATATGCATATTCAGTAGGTCAGAGAATCGGCTACTATCTATTTTTGATACCTCTAAGTGATACGGGTTGTTCACCCTAAACATTTTTTTATTTATATGGCAACACAACGTTTGCCGGGTCTTCTAGTATTGCATTAAATTTACTTACGAATTGGTATATAATTCTTGAGTTGGACTGTAATAGCGAAGAAGAAGCCCCAGAAATAAGGGTTGTTGTAATCTAAAAAAAAAAAAAGGACATGACGATAATTATGTTTGTATTGGAATTCGAACTTTCCGTGGGACGGTTCGATCCGTATCCCAGGCACACATCTTTTACTTTTCGAGGTTTGTGCGTATTATAAATTAATTGTCACTTAAGTATTCTATTAAAACTCCTGGGGGCCTACCACCATCTTTTAAAAACCATCATAGTTCAGGAAAGTTTTATTTCAATAGTGCATAAACATTATTTTGTTTCGTACCACGACCTCCTTAAAACAGTTTTATTTAATTCTGCCGAGCGATGTCAACTTAAACCCTTATTCATTTTTCGCCTATCCATTGTATAACACCAACTGAAATTCTCATATTTTGCTTAAAAAAATAAATTTCCAGCTAAAAAAGAATGAATAATTAATTTATGAAGAATTAATGAAGAAAGAATGAATAATTTCGATCTAAATCATACAAAACTGCTTATTGTAATATTATAAAAACAATCTTACTTTAACGAGGTCGTGGTACGAAATTTCAATGTATGATTAAATTAATATTATTTTAAGAGATAGTAGTAGGCCGCAGTCGAACTTCAAAGAATTCTAAAATATTTCATACTACTTACTTAGGTATATAATATTATGATACCTTATTATGAATATACTTATTCATACCTTATTATGAACTCCATGGCTGCGAGTATCAGACCATATAACATAAGCTCAGGTCCAAATACTTTGAATAAAACTTTCCATAAGCTTGGTTTTTTGGAATCTTGACGGCTGGTATATTCCACTTCTCGTGCCCAACCCTTTTGCATTGCATCTCCTTTGAAAAACAGGAATTATATTATTAAGTGGCTACTGTCGCCCATGGACATCTGTAATGAACCCCAGATAGGATTAGATATTCGGCCACAGATGCACCGCTATCCCTGAGGGCTAAGCTGGAACGCCCCGAAAAAGTAAGTCTCCCTTACCACACTCCTCAACCCAGAACACAGCAGCGCTTAACGCTGCTTTTATAGACAGAAATAGATGTGGCGGTGGTGCCGCAGGAGTCGAACCACAAAGGGTTCTACCACGTTCAAAAGTGGATTCTTAAAAAGGCTTATATGTTTACTTTTTGTGTAAATGTATGATACATTGCTTTATTTACATTATCTTTCATTTTCAACTGAAGACAGTAGGTATGCAATTTTAATGACTAGGTACAGGGTACGTACCTTTACTGTTACATATGTATCAAATTACGCTAACCACGTTTGGAACGTATCACGTAATATATTACAGGTCCGATAAAATGGCTTAAAATATACAAAGCGCACGTTAGAATTTTACTAATATTGTAAAGGCGTAGTTAAATAACAATTAATTACCAAGCACATCCGAACGGTGTTCTGGTAAAGGTGCGTATAAGTCGTTTTCTTGTATATCCCTACTGTAACCCAGCATAAACGTTTCCAATGTCCAACTGAAAAATAAATATGTATGTATAGGTTGCGGTGAACGCAAACCTACCTTGCAGTAAAATATCTCATTTCTATTTCTTCATAGAACTAGAAAGAAGCCAGGTAGTGGCAACTTAGCTAAACCTACCATAAAACCTCACAAAATATTTGAATTTGTGGGTGGGTTTGAATGTGTAGGTCGTTTCTTTCATAACGTTATAGTTATGAAAGAAACCTACAACCCGCGACTAATACGACTAATAAATCCTGCATAGATGTCTCCTATTATAAGAAAATAATGAAAATCAATGAAATTTTAGTACGTGAAGGCTAGCTCCCACCACCAATGTTAGGTTCTTATATAAGTCTTGCTGTTGATTATAACTATATGTATAACTTTCTTCATATGGCCAAGACCAATAACGAAGCATTTAATACACACCCAAAAGTAAGAATAGAGAACAAGTTTGCTTTGTATCGCGGATTTGATTGTCTCCGTTGCTTTGGACCTGTATCCATTTTACTTCTCAAATCTTACCTTGAATTAGGGGCAGAATTCAAGTTGGTCGTGACTAAATACTTACCGACTTTATAATATGTGACGGCTATACCGCATATGCACGGCATATGCACTGGCGGACTAAAGTGGTGGCAGGTGCGGCCCGCCCTCGGCCTATGGTTCTGGGAGACCGCCGGATGTCTAGACATTTGGCGTAAGAGTCAGTCGTTAAAAGGGGAGTTACGGGAGATATTATGTTATCTTTAAATGTTTTTGAACGTTTAAACCCCCCATAACACAGCTATGGAAACTACGTCCAAAGACCCCACTTAGATATAGTAAGTAGACGTCTGCTAAATTCTTATCTGATTATGTAGTTTTTAAACAAGTTCTTCATAAGATGTAAACTATTAACGTAATTAAACATGATAAGTACTATCAGTCGTAATAGTAAATTATTCTTTTGTTCTAATTTATTAAATTGAATTGACGTTTTATTAATCCTCAAATTAAGAGGATAATCGGTGACGTTAAAAAATATGGTACGTGACTATTTACTAATTTTAGTAAAATTACCTCAATATCATGTTTTATTTACGCAACGTCTATTTACTATTTCTAGGTAATTCTACAGTATGTCGAAATAATAGATGTTTTTGTTTATTGCTGTATAAAAGGAGACTATGTGAACATTAAATCTTCATTCGAATTAAGTAACTATATTAAATATGAATATAATTTTTATAACGTTATTTGGAGTTGCTTGCCTAATAGCAGTGAGTTTTTAAGTTACAATTATATTATCCGATAGTTTTAGAACGCTTCAGTTGTTCTGTTTAAGTCGATGATTCTTGTTTTTATTATTATCTTGTTGAAAATGTAACCAGTAGCATCTATTTGTAATGAAATTTACTTCCTTTTATCTCGGTATTGTTTTAAATACGAAAATACTCTGTTTAATTTAAGTATATTTCTTTCAGTTGTCTCATGGACAATGCATACGTATACGATCCGGCACCAACTGTCCGTCAGCTTGCGGCAACAACTGTCAACCGTGTGCCACTTCCGTGGATGACCTGACCACACTGCTGACAATCATACGAGCTCTTGAAGAAAAAGAAGGTTCTAAATCCGGTATCAGCAATGCTGAAGAAATAATTATGCAATTAGTTAATGCGCTGGTTTACGCCACTACTCAAGGCGTTGGTACCAAGCCTTGTGTATGCCCTGGCGGTACGGGTGGAGGCAACGGAGGGGGTACAGGCGGTTCAGGTGGTACAGGCGGTACTGGGGGTACAGGCGGTACTGGGGGTACAGGCGGTACTGGGGGTACAGGCGGTACAGGCGGAACTGGCGGTACCGGAGGTACAGGCGATACTGGTATTTCTGGTGAAACGGAACATCCTCCCTTGCTCAGTATCAATCTCCTTCATCACGATAACGGTGTGCTAGATTTAAGCTTACTAAAAGCTAAACTGTTACATTTAGGCCTTGGACAAGATGCAGTTGAATCTTTATTAAATGATGTTGGACTATTGTAACAAGTAACAAGCCAAGCCTCTCATAATCTATTGTAGTGACTTTTAATCTGTGGTGTGGTGGGTTGTAGCGGTGGTCGTTGAATCAACGAACTAGTTAAATCAACCGTTGATTCACTTTCAACGAATCAACGTTAACTCAATAGAAATTAACTAGTTAACTACGTCAACGACGTAGAACGGAACGTTTCGTTATTTTCAACGTAAATTTTATTTTGTTTAGAATTAAACTTACGTTAAAAGTAAAATGTTAAAAATATATATTTTTTATAATATATGAGTTGCAGACGAGCATATATCTTAATTTTGTCGGTATAATAACATAATTTAAACTCCAATTAAGAGAATATATCTAATAATTATTTATTATAAATATCGAGAATTTATATTTATATAAATTCTTGATATTAAAATATACACTACGTCAATTTTTTTTCTAAAATAACATTTACCGCACGTCAGTAGAGACGCGTTGATCGTTGCAGCATAGTTAAAAACCGTTTATTGTTGATGCAACTTGAAATTAGTAGCACGTTAACTCGTTGACGAAATTAACTAGTTGATCAACGGAAATCAACGTTGACGTTTCGTTGACGGAAAAAACTTCAACGACCGCTAGTGGGTTGCGTGCTTGAGGTGAGATGCGGAGTGGCGGGAGAGATAGACTTTTGGCGGGAAGCCAATTGTCATAATTGTCTTTGTTATACATAGATTAGTAAAGATTACTCACTCCTAACAAGAAAATGTACCCAGTTTTGAGAATTGAAATAGTTGCGTAAAAAAGTTTTGCCACGTCTCCGTGCTAAAATGTCCCTAAAATATTTGAAATAATTATTTATTTATTACGTAAATTACGCAGTATTAGTTATTTATTCGTAAATTTTCTCTAAAAATGTTTTTATTTGTCAAAAATTCAAAAAAAGAACTTACTAAAATAAGCCGTTTGTGGCTTCATTCAATTTCAAGGCGGCGAAGTATCTTTACTAATCTATGTTGTTATAAAATATTTATGAAAATATATCATCTTCAACTAAATGTTTCTTTTATTGTGATACACTCAAGAAATATAGCTGTATAGTATAAAATTTAAGTAGGTTGTAGGTACATGATAAAGCTGGCATCTGAAAAACATTTATTTTTAATTTTACTCCTGATTTCTCACTCCTGAGTCCTGACACTACATTAGTATATGGCTATTCCTAATAATTCCTATATGGCTACTGCCTACTATAATTCTTTGCTCCTGACCATAGATTAGTAAAGATTACTCTTAACAAGAAAATGCTATCGTGGAGAAAATTTGACAATTCAAATTTCCATTGTCACCTATTTTCGTGTTTAAAACTATTATCATCATTTACGAATGAAAATGAAACGATATTTCCACGCACTTTTTCTTCAATTTCGTGTTTTTGCACCACTTAAATGCACATGTCGGCATTGTTCCGCGTAAATTACACCATGACTGCCATGAAATGGCTGACACATTTGTCAGCCGTTTAAGCAATTTAATGGCTTCCTTCAATTACAAGGTAGTGAGATATCTATGCTTATCTATGGGGGAGCCAGGAAATTATTAGTTTTTACCATAGATTAGGTTTTTACCATGCTTTTTAACCGACATCCAAAAAGGAGGAGGTTTCTCAATTCGTCCGTATATATATTTTTTTATGTTTCTTCGCGGATAACTTCGTCGTTTATGATTCGATTTTGATGATTTTTTTGTTGCAATAAAATATTTTAAAGGTGGTCCTCAGGGGCTCAGTCAGGGAACGACGAACGACGTCGTTCGTCGACTTCAGAAATATGTCAAACGATATGTATTGTGCGCCGATCGGAAAGCGGAAACGCCTGAGGCGAAAAATTTAATGGAAGCCTGGGGCGGAAAATTGAATGGACGACCCCAGTCTAATAATGAAAACCCCTGTGTTATAGACATTTTTCACCGACATATACGTATCTCAGAGATGGTTTTATTGATTTTTTTCGCTGACATATATCCTGACGTGCTATTTTTAGCTGATGACTCATTACATATACAGAGGTTGCATCTATATGAACATTTCAACCAACTGATTTTTGGTTCGGAAGGATAGCAACTGAGTTTGGGGGGGCCCAGGGCCGCAGGTGTGGGGCGGGCCTCCCCTCCCCCTTTAGTCCGCTTAATACTGGAAAATAATATAATATGTTTTGTTATAAGATGTCAAATGTCAATGTCAATAGTTATTAAGTTATATCCTACGTCAGTAGGATAATATATCTATGGTTTTTACAGAAAGGAAATACGTTGCAGTTGACGTTTCGACGTTAGTTTGAAATTGTACTGTTTGTTGTCAAATATCTAAAAGTAAAATAGTTTTAATTTAGAATGAATTTAAACATACCAGCATTGGTTTATTTAATTGGGTATATTCAAACTTTGCCTTCTTTACTTTAGTTGAATGTTAAAATGACTTCTCAAGCTGACACATTGAAAACAAACGAATTTCTTCGTCGTCGAAAGTTGAGACTTCAGCAGGTTTGAATTTTATTGAAATCGAAGCTTTTTAGTTTTAAGTAAATCTAAAATACGTAAGGATATAATTAAAGTTAGTCAATTATACTTTCTGTTGTTATTTATTTAGGTTAGGGAACAATCGAAAGACATAGCAAAGAAAATTAGACAGCGCGCCAAGGTTGAACAGTTGCGGCATGTAACACATGTAGATTCAAACAAAGAAAAGGAATATCTTCAGCGGCAAGAGAAGCTAGTGAACCGCTTGGAGCAACTCTATTCAAAAGGACTACAGAACATCGGGGCTGGTCACAAAAATGCCTCTGAAGTAAACCAAACAGGTAACTTATATGTACCTTAAAATTTTTTTGGTTAAAGGTTTATAAGTCAAGGTCAAATTAGTATACAAAGATAGGGGTTTTTGTTGCCAAAATTTTTCCTTTGTTGTAATAGACAGACTAAAACTGTTCATACATGATATTCATTGAATACTATTGTACTGATTAAGACCTATTGTATTGCTTGATTTGTTTTATTTTATATATAATAGCTACTCCCAGCATTGTTACAAAACATTTAAAAAACATATTTGTAAAAAGAAGGTTGAGTATATAAATTTCATTGTTCTCAAATAACAATGACCATGGTAACAGAGCTTTAATCCGATAGAAAAGAAAGTTCAGGATTTGATAGACATTGAACAGATAACTAAATGATAAGTTTTCTTGTTTTGGGATAGGGAAAATCTTAGTGCTGGGCTTTGAGTGTAGAAAGTGATACCAATTATTTGGGTGGGTTTCTGATTATTTGTGTTTAATTGTGTGTTAACACTTATTTTTCAATGGTTGTAAGGTATACTGGACCAAGCAACATTTAGTGAACTGTACAAGAGGTTTGCAATTGAAATGGGATAGAATGTTAGTTATAAGGTTATTACTTAAACACTGCTTGTATTGTCTGTTCTAGACATTCCTGAAAAGAAAGATTTGTCAAAATTACGTGGGAAAGAGGCCGCCGCTGAATTAAGAAAGAAAAAACAAGAAAAATTAGATGAACAAAAGAAGTTACTAGATAGAAAATTACAAGCAAGGTATAAAAAATAATACATGAAATACTTATTATCAGCCAACTGTGCAGGGTTATGTTTTTCAAGTGTATATACTAATGACTTATTTTTTACATTCTTCTACAGGCCAAATGGCCTTATTATTAGACTTTAATATGATGATGTGTCATTGAATTCATCTAAATTGTACGAGTGACTTTTAAACAGTTCTTTATTGCTTTTATAATATCTAGAATTCTTTATTTCATAAATGTATTTTTTTATTTAAATCTGTAGATAAGCTAAGAATCTTTTATCTATTTTTTGTTTAATTTAAATAGGAAAGAAATGATATCTGATACCTCATCAATTTGTTGTAACCAAATTAATCATAATATGTACCCCATGATTGGTTTGGATAAATTATAATTTTGGTATTGATATTCCATATGTATACAATATTTTTTTTTAAATAATAGCACCAATACTACAACAAAATAGATAAATATTTGTGAATATTCTCATTTCCAGAGAAGCCGCCAATGAACTCAGTCGGGAGAAGTCACAGATTGTTGTAAACAATTTGACAAAGTCATCTTCCAGTAAAAATATTAATGAAGCACAAGACAAAAACATCAATGCAAGTGAAAAAGCAAGTGAGGTCAATGAAAATACAGAACAAACGCATAAGGACAAGTCTGACTTAGTCACAAGGACTGATATGGGTACTCAGTGGGAATTTGAAGAAATACCATATGAATGGGAGCCTAATATACCTGCACTATCAATACCTAAAGACGATAGCCTGAAAAACTCTGGGAATGATGCTGAAAAATCCGATAAAAGCAAAAGACTCAACTTGTTTGCGTTAAGTGATGAAATGCCATCCAGTTTGCGTGGTGGGGTCACCAGCATCCCAGATGACCAAGTACTCATAAAACCGTCATTGACATTAGTCTCTGAGTATCTGCAGAACAGAGGATTGCGACTAAGAGAACCAAATACAACATTGCTTCAGAAAAAAAGTACAGACGACCTACAGAGTATAAAACAAACATTATTGAGAACGAGGGCTTCCAGAACTGATGGTAGTGTATTTCCTCATATTTGTCATGTTCTTGACGAGCAAGTTATACCAGCACCCAGTTGGAGAGCTGAAAAGAATTGTGAATTTTGTTCCCACAAAAAAGAATCTCTTCCTCGATACACTTATAAACCAAATAATGTTTCCTTAAATAAGATTTCAGCATTCAGATCACAATTACAAGATATGTCCTTGAGTTTTGACAAGTCAAATCCCTGTACATTTACTCGTAAATGCCAGCACAGGCATAAAAGTCCAGGTGACAAGATTTACATTGCCTATAGTGGCTTTATTTAGCAGTCATACATCATAAACCATTTCTCATTACTGGAAGTTATAATCCTTTTATGTCTCGTTTTGTATATTGATCATGGTTACATTTTTGTGGTAACAATACATTGTTTTCATAAATCATTTGTTGAATGCTTAGTCATGTTACCATCGGGGTGGTCCACACGTCATAATATATTTTAAAGTATATAATTATAGTAATAACGTATATTATCACAACAAGCAATAACAATCGCACTTGTAATTCATTTTTTCATATTTCTTTTTTTTTTTAAACATTCAATTATTAATAAAATATTGATATTTAGTTTCAGGTAGATCAAACAATATGGCAAGATCTGCCAAATCTATGGATCCAGATAGCGCACTTAACAAGAAAAACACAGTGACAATGTATGACCATAACACTAGAGACACAAGAGATTTGCCTCGCAATATTCAGAAATTAGTTGTTCGTGATCAAAGTGTTGATGAAGATGCTTACTCACAAGCTCTGAAAGAAGCCTCAGTGCTTGGGAATGATGATAAAACGCAACGCAAAGTGTTAGAGGAGGCGAGGAATAGAATAGCTGTGACGAAGCAAAATGTTGATAAAGAATACAGGGATACTCTAACATTTCTTAACTCCTTACCAAAAGAAAGATCTACTAGGGCAACTGTATGTATTACACAAACATTTTTATTATTATACCTTATTATACTCCTTTCAGCTTTTTAGTTATAATATTTACCTAAACAGACCAATGACTTGTAAGATCTTTTGCTTTGGATGATTAAGTTACGATTAGAAATTTAGTATAATTATGAAAATCGTAGTAAATATGATATGAGGTTCATATAGTTATATAAAATATAAATTTCATTTTAGAGAACAGCGTATATGGATGGAGACCGGCAGCAAGAAATGAGGGAAAAACGTCAACATAGGCTGCAACACGAATATCAAAAAATAGAAAGGGAGTGTAGCAAACACCATTGTAAGGTATGTAAAGATGGCCATTATTAAATTCTTAAATTAGAAATTTGTAAGTACTTTTTATCAGAGAGAGATATCATAGAATTTATTAAAAAATATCAAAAAATTAATGTACTACATAGAAAAGAAATAGAGTGGATCCATCAATTAAAAACGTGTCTTTTGGTTTCTAGCATGCAAAATGTCGAACGATAATACAGGATCACAACAGGAGCAAGTCTAAATCGCCTGTTAGGATTGATATAGATAACAATGTAGTTAACAGAGATTTCCAGTACTCTTGGATGCCAGTACCTGAAAGTGATGGTAGCCTGGCTATTCACACTATACCTAACACATTGAAAGACAAGCCCGGAAACACAGTTAAATTCAGTTCTGTTGACACTTATCACGAATACAGATCGCGTCATAAACACACACCGCCTACTAAAGACGTCAACAATGAATCACATAAGAGAGTTGTGGAAACTGTTATCATACAAGAAAATAACAATGATTCCATGGAATCCTCATATGAAACTGATACAAGTTCTGTAGAGAACTTGCAAGTAAAACTAGATAATGTAGGCCACAAAGCAGATAAAGATAAAATAGACGATGCCGAAAGAATAATTATTTACAAAGTAATGGAATCTAAAAAGAGTAAAAAGCATAAATCTAAAAATAATTCTATGAACAAGGCTAAAATGAATGAAAGGGAAAAACATAACATTGGTCCTGAAAATAATAGTGAAGTAAGCCATCAAGACGCACGTCATTTTACTAAAAATGATATTAGAGATAACAGAAATCCGAATACTGTTTCATTTACCCAATTACAAGAAGGTAAGAACTTACTTTATCTGTTGATGAGCAAAAATGTTTTTTATCTGTCTGTGAAGAAATGTTTCAAGGGTATGTATGTCCATTATTTGGCATGCCATACAGCCCAAATGGTTTTATGGAGTCCTTGGATTCGTCTTAATTGTGGGCGGCTTGATTTTAAAGGATTTTTTGTTTTTATAATATTCACTAGTTTTTTACTATAGACTTGAATCTCACTAAACCCTTTCTTTTCAGGAGTGTATAAGAGCGTGAGTGCGAATGGGTGAGTTATCAGTAGAGATACATTAATATTTAATGCCTTCCTTCCTATTAATCCTATCCTATCTTCCTTCAGATTTTCTTACAATATATTGAGCTGTTATACTAATGTGGATATGTGGCAACCTTCATCGGAACGCAAACCGTGGTGGTAAATACAGAGGTCAAACATTGCTTATCATTCCATCCTATGACTTAAGATTAATTTGTGTTCTCTTTGTAGGGACAATGTTACTTCAATGTACTTCTCAGATGACCAGCAAGAGGGTAGATGTAACCAGCATAACATCAAAACCCCCAGTAAAGAGAAAATTCCACAAGACACTGGTAATTATTTTTACTATTTGTAAGATGTTTTAATTTTTTTTTTTATTTTTTAACACTGTCTTTATTTGTCTAGGTGCTGGTGCTGCAAAAGAATTTGGTGACACTACAGTAAATAGGTAAATATAATATCATAATTAATTTAAAAATTTCAAATCATTATCTCATATCAATCAGTGGGAATTTGTAGTTTTTCTTTTATATTTTATTATTATGACTATAAACGATAATAACACATGTAATGAAGAATTAGAGCTATTCTTGGCTTTAATCCAGACCTAAGATGTTCAATTCATATCACTCTTCTACGATTTTCATTCATAGTAAAAAAGTACAATATTATTTTTATTTTAGGTCTTCCAAATCATGTGAAAATTGCAAATGTACAAGTACTGCTGCACATCAACACACTAATCATCCTTCAGCTGCTACATCCAGTTCTTCATTCAAAACTGCTTTGAATGATAAAGCTATCAATGTTCAGCCTGATGGCGGTTATATTAAATTTGTAAACGAAGGGGGACAAGACGCGGGTAAATTTTATGTAGGAGCGTCTGGCTTTCTAAAGGACGATGCCTATGAAGTTGTTATAAAATTAAGAAAGAAAGAAGCAGAAAAGAACGCTAGGAGTCAATCTGACGATAAAGACAAAACTGAGACTGCGAGTACTTTGTCAGATAAAAATAAAGAAAAAAATGAATTTATTCAACAGCCAACTATGGTTCAAACATCTAATACAGAATTAAATTCTCCCAACACATATAACGAAGATAATAAGCAGAAAGATGACAGACCACCTAAAGAAAATCCTAAATCAATAATACCCACAACACAAACACAACAACCCGCACCAAGTCAAGATAATAATTCTGTAACACAATTGGAGGCGAATAACAGTTCCAAGGAAAAATCTCCAGAAGAACCTCCTAAGACGTGTGACAAAGCTGCATGCACAAGTTTCCGAGATTCCTTTGCAATTCCAGCCGACGCGCCGAAGATGGACCCGACACCAAGACCGGCTACTTCCATTTATACACAAACTACGCACAGTTCTCCAATTCATAGGCCTGTTTTTATGCATCTCAGTTCATCCACGTCAACAACGTATATGAGTCCACCAGATTTAGTATTACCAAGATATTTAAGAAAAGGAACCTCAGAAATTTATGATGACACATACGAACCGGCTTCGAGTGACTTAAATTTACAACATCTGAGAAACAAGGAGTGTAAAGCGTGTAGATGTGGTAAATGTAAAAAGCACATCAAGGTGAACGCTGATACCCCTCCAAATACTTCTAGAAGTACTGATATTACTACTGACAATGCTAACACTGATCAACATTGCAATAAATATGTAGCTAATGAGAATGGACGCAAAAAAGTTAAACCTCATAAATGCAAAAACCGTTCCGATAGTAAAATTTGCAGTAAACAAAAATTTAAAAGGAGTTCTAGTGAAAATAAAGGGAAATATGCTGGGAGTAATTATTCTACTTTATCCAATAAGAAAAGCAAAATAAACCATAATCTAGGCAAAGTGAATTTGAATCCTATAATAGAAAATTATGTTAAAAAATTGTTAGCTCTTAACAAGGAAGGTTTAAAGGCGATAGAAATAGTAAATCAAGAATGTAGTGGTGTTACTACGCCTGGTAGTTCGATTATTGACGTACCGAGCAATTTCACTAAGAACAAGCTTACAATGTGTAACAAAATATCACTAGAACAAATCAAGAATAGTGTGAAAGAACAGATACTTAAGAATGTTGAAGTACGAAAAACGAATTCAAAATGTAATGTGAAAAACGCAGAAAGTCAGACCGACAGGAACGTAAAACCATTATATAAGTACAATAGAAAACGACCTGTACATAAAGTAAAGTCACTTAATATTTCAAAACAATTCATTAAAGCTAGAGAAAATAGACGTCAGTCAGGTCAAAGCACATTAATCACTACATCGCCGTTATCAGTATATTCAAGAAAAGAAAAAAATGTTCGGGGAGATTCAAGCATTGATGGGACGAATTCCCGATGTAAAAATTATCCTAGTCCAAGACAAATGAGACATAATCAAGAATTTTCAAACAACAGCTCTAATTCTGAAAGAAATCCCATAAAACCGCCAAAAAGTCGTGTTGATATAATAAATACATCTCTCGCAGCAACAAAAACAAAAACTGGCAATTATCAGGTTGAAGAGAGGTTGCGACGAGGTGATTACCCTTATCAGTCTCATAGAATCACTTCTACAAATCAATCATCAGAATCAGAATCATCAAATGTTACAAGGAATCGCAGAAAGTTATCTACACCACCCATTAGTATTTCAACCCAAACTAATCATGTTGATAGCGAAGTAGAATTAATGAAATTGGCGGAAGATAAACTTCAAAACATGGAGAAAATAGCAGATTTAACTGAAAAATGTACCCAACGCTTGTCTAATCTTGCTAAGGTCCTAGAGGAAGTTAGGAGAAACAAATCATTAGCTTATAGTCAAATTTCTACTTCCGATTCCACTTCAGACACAGATCAAAAGTCCGACAAAAATATTCAAGCAAATAATCGAGTTCATACATTTAATCCTTCAGTTGAAATCCAGACCTTAACAGAAGCTTTATCATCTCTGCCAACGAGTCCGAAAGAACCTAAAAATGACGATACCAATACTTCGTCAACTTATGTCCCAATTTTGACAGACATCCCCAAACCTGAGACATTTAAAACTCCATCTCCCGTATCTTTTTCGACGGGAAGCGATAAGAGCGATGTGGATATTATGGTGGGACATCCATGCGTCAAAAATAGAGGGAAACCACCGCCTGCTCTAACAAGAATGAATTTGAAAAATGTACCTGAAGGCTTCGTCGTTCCACATGAATTGTCAACGGTAGTCGAGGTTGATTCACCAATGAGTTTAAAACTTAAAAATCATACGACTCGACTTGATAATGAACATGACATTACAAATATTGAAGGCGGTGATGATAATCAGTTTAGTAAAAAAGATGACACACGTGACGAGCCTGACACTGAAAATAGAAAGATAGACCCTAAGCTTACGAAGCTTAACAAATTTAATATCCCTAAAGGGATGTACAAAACTCAATCTACGGATTCATCAGACGATTCTAAAATTAAAATGATGGATTTGAAACAGTTCAATGATATAATGCTGAAGCCATTTATTACTTTGCAGGAATATGCTAAACAATACAATATAGTAGAAACAGATGATGCATGTAGCCGTAATGGAATCTCAAAAGATGACCACGTGAATGATGAGCTTAGCTCTCTTCATTCCGAGGCAAGTCTTCCTGATGTCATGGCTGAGCTTATGAAAAGAAACTTAATCAGTGAACCTTTTAAATTTGAAACAACGTCAAACGTAAATTCAACGACCGTTTCTTCTGAGTCTACATTGTCTTTGCTAGCATTATCGAGAGCGCGTAAGGACAAAAAGAAATCCGGCGTGATAATTAAGAATAAAGAGAATATCACAGAAACGTCCGAATCCTTAAGTATTTCATCAAATCCTGATTTAGAACATGCATTCCAGAGACTCGGCATGGGATGGGCTTCTTCTACACTGAAGAAAACTAAGGAGAGACTTGCGCTGTCTTCATCCTCGAATACATCTAGTTCTAGTATGCCTCACTTCAAAATCAAAAGTTTTAATTATCAAGATGTTCCAGAATTATCTAAAGAATCTATTATGTCTTTACTGAATAATTCAAATAAAGAGGAAGTTTTGAAGCCACATGAAAGTGAAACCGTGAGCGAGACTGCAAGGAACGCTTTGCAACAAACATCTTTGACAAACTCTATGACTGTGAAAGAATTTTTAGCTAATGAACTCGCGAAAAAGATAACGTTTTCAAATAAATCTAATAGAAATGCAACAGAGGATGACTTTGTATCGTTGTGCGAAACTAAAATGCCTGAAGAAATAAAACACTCGTCTCTCAAACCTGACGTAAATGAAAAATCCGTAGATAGTGGTCTAGGTGGCAATAACAGAGCGCGTACATCGACTCCCGTCCAAATTTTTAAATCGATGACATATCACTCGACTTCTAGCTCTAATACATCTAATGGATTATTCAGCAATGCCGACGACTTGTCATCTGTTAAAGGAACTTCCAATTCCATTAAGAATCATCCCACATCCGACAAGGACGACCTAACCATTCCAAATTATAGTCTTAAAACGAGAAAGGAGCTGTCTGATCGCAGTAAAAGTGATTGATATTTTTTATGTTTTGTTATTTATGATGAATATTATTATATGAATTATTTTATTATTGTAACTTAGCAGAATTAATTCGGTGTTGTAAATTTTAGGACAATGTACATTTGGAATAAATCAATGTAAGCTTTTTAATATCAATTTTGTTTTCATTTCTCTATGTGATATACTTCTTAATGGACAAGAAAAGGGAAATAAAAAAAGAGTAGTTAATTTAATGTTAGCAATTTTAATAAATAATTCATTCATTTACTTATAATTATATAATATTCATAACACACTGTATCACAAAATAATATTCATTTTATGCCTCAGACACATTTGAATTGATGACCCATTAGGTTAAAATTGGTGTGTATATTAAAGATTCGAGATTTCCAAATGTATATTTACATACATAGTTGGTGACATAACCAATACATAATGCTAAGATCACAGAACACAATTCTTAAACCCCACTAAAAATAACTTAAAAATATGCATAATGGAATTCGAACGGTGTCTGTAAATGAGTGGTCTATAAATAAATTTTGAGATTTTGCAACTGTCAGTAAGTTTGAGAGATTCTCTATTTACAATACTGTACAAATTATAATTTTCCTAATGACATTGATGCTACACACAACATACAAATTTTGCTAGTTGCCCATTTTACTAACTTATCAGAAAACCAAACAAATAAAAATAGCTAAAAAGCTTGGCTTGTAGATTATCTAATGAAGTATTACATAACTGTGGTTGGAAGTTTAGTCTGGTCTTTTCATGCAACAATTGTAAAACTTTATCTGATTAAGAAATAAGTTAAGTATCTGGGCTGTAGTTGGAATAATGTAACATTATTCCTTTTTTTCATCTTTGAACATATATTTGGATGCTAACTGATACGCTAGACCGATTGTGAGTGCAGAGACCACTGTTCCCTGCGCTGCAACCCTAAGCTGCATCAGGAACACACTGGTACTCATTTCACCTCTTGTTTTGAATTTATAAGCACCAAAGCCGCAGACTCCTATCAGCCCCAAAATACCTGTAAATGAAAATAGATTTATTAAATAAATATGTTTTTATATTTTTCAACCTAATCCTAAAATTAGATACATTATTCAAGTCTGTCAAATTTACATGAATTACATATTATGATTTATGATATAGGAACTGTTACACAAGCATGTGATAATTTATTGAACTTTTGAAATTATTATTTGCTATTATATTGCTATTTTACAACTTACCAATTATCATAAAAGGCGAGTCCTTAGACTTTCTTGCAAGCTTGTCTGTCTGGGACTCAGTTTTGTACTCAAAGATGGGGTTAGACTGCGACATGGTGAGATTGAAGGACCCTGGAAGAAGACTTAGACAATTAAGTTGCTAAATTACACTCACACTGAAATATTAATCTTTGAAAATTGTTTGTGCATTATAAATTCCAGCTGGTACAATCATGAAGTTTTATACAACGGGTACAATAGCAAAGACAAGTACCCATTGTGTAGAAAAATAATGTATTCTGAACATATCACACATATAAACACACTCACACTTTCATAACTTTTCACAAGACAAAACTGACACATTAGTGTTATGAGGAAAATGTAACATATACTATAATAATATTAATATAAAATTTTCCAACTGTGTCATAGCATGACTGTAGCTTCTACCAAAGAGTAATACTATTATTATTCACATAATAGCATAGCCAACTTATCTTCTTACAGAGTAATATTCTCTTCTTACTCAATGCCAACTGCGAGGAATATTTTTTGAAGTGTGATGTTCAAGGACAAGGTCAAAGAAAAATCATAAGACACGTGAAAATCCGTTAATAATTACGGTATTCTAGTCCAAATCATGAAATAAGGGCGTAGTTAATAAAGTAATTCTTTATAACTGAATTTATAAGTTAATTATATAGCTCTTAGGTCTAAAATATCTAAAAACATTGCATGCAAATTACATCAAATGATTTCTTCAGTTCTTATTAAGAATCGAGTATGTATATTTAAGAAAAGCATTGTTATGTTATGCAATTTTACACTTACTGAGTGGCCAATTTAGGAAACTATTAATTATGTAATTTTCAGGTTTTTCTTAACATTGCATCACAATTCCATTTTATGTCCTTTTGCCAATGCGCGACTTATATGACACTGTCAGAAATGACAAGAATGCATGCAAGCAAGACGGGACTTCATACCCACCGGTCTCTCATATGCCGCGTCTGCGTTTGCAATATGGGGGTGGGTAGGGATTATTCGGGTCTCGAGGGTACCCTCTTTGCCCGGGCAAATTCTCAAGGGGTGAATACCCCCCGGATTTTTTAATATTCTTTCATAATAATATAATATTATTAATAATATGATAATATAATGAGACAACATTAAAATTATACCAACCCCGCTGTTTCGCGGGGGGTACGGGACTCGGTCAAATTACCAAGCTGGCAGTCCCCCTCCTGATGGTCGGAGGGAGGAACCAACCCTGGGAGCTCCCGCGGAAGCGGCCGCCCCTCAGGTGGTCGATCGTGAAGAGGCGCGAACCCCTTTAGGTGGGAGTGTGGTCCGGCCTCAGCTCGCTCGTACATCGAGCGAGCGAGGCGGACCACAAACTCCTCCACAGACTGCATTTTAAGGTCGCGCTCCAACACGTCGTTCCTGACGTAGCGACCAGCCCCCACGATCACTCGCAAGGCCAGGTTCTGCTGCGCCTGGAGACGCTGCCGGTTCGACCTAGAGACCAACGCGTACCATGCCGGCGCCGCGTAGGTGAGTCGGGAACGAATGTAGGTCTTGTAGATACCTAGTTTCGTTCGTACCGGTAACCTGGATGTAAGCACCGGTCGGAGCATCGCTCGGGCCACTCGGGCCTGGTGGATCGAGTGCTCCACCTGCGGGGTCATACGCAACGAGCGATCGATGCTACATCCTAGGTATTTAACATGGGTCTGCCAAGCTACCTCCGTTCCCCGGAGACGTAGCGGCGACGGCATAATACGCTTGCGGCTGAATAGTATTGCGACTGTCTTACCGACATTGACAGCCATGCGCCACTTATCCAGCCACATAGGTAATAGGTCGAGCAGGCGCTGCATCTTGGCGGCAGCTAGTTCAGCTCGGCGGGATGACGCGAAGTACGCACTGTCGTCCGCGAACAACGCGAGCATAACGTCCCGTTCCCACTCCTCCAGGTGACCGCGAAGGGTGGGAACGTCGTTGGTGTATAGCGAGTAGAGCCACGGCGAGAGGCAGCTTCCCTGCGGCACCCCCGCACATATGGGCCTAGGGTCTGAGGCGACGTCCTCGACCGAAATATAGAACTGCCGCTCACTTAGAAACGATGCTATCAACCGTGTCAGCCCCGCCGGGGCAGGTGTATCCATCATTTTGCACACGAGCCCACTGTGCCATACACGGTCGAACGCCTTCTCTATATCAAGAAAGACGCCGACGGTGTGACGGCCGTAATTAAGCTCGGATGCCAAATGATGGATAACCCGCGTGAGCTGTAGCGTTGTAGAGTGGCCAGCGCGGAATCCGAACTGTTCGTCCCTTATATTAAGGAACGGGTGCAGTCGTTTCAGCGCCAGCCTCTCAAACAGCTTGGCTGTGGTTGACAGCAGGGTTATGGGGCGGTAGCTACCCAGGAGACGGCGGTCTTTCCCCGGTTTCGGGAGGACGATTACCTTCCCTAGTTTCCAGATGGTCGGGAAATGGCTGGTGCGAAGGATGCCGTTGTAGACCCGGGTCAGAGCGACCAGGGCCCCTCGGGACAGCATACCAAGCGCCATGTTAGGGATCCCATCGTGGCCTGGAGCCTTACGTCTGGATAGACGTGAGGCCGCCTTCCTTACCTCTGTGGGAGAGATAAACTCAATCCCTTCGAGTGCCGGAGTCGGACCCCTAAGGAAATCCCTTACTCTACCCTCTACCTGCTCATGGTGCGCGGAGACGTACGGTGCGGGTGGGTGCGGTGAGAATTGCACTTGCATGTACTCCGCAAGCACCTCCGCGCGGTCCTTTGCTGCGTGGACCCGCCGCCCCTCGCCATCTAGGAGGGGGGTGACGGGGACCTTAGCTCGAGTTAGCTGTCTGTTCAAATGGTGAAGTGACGTCTGCGTCTCGCTCGCCTGGTCGATCCTCATCTCCCAGGCGGCACCTCGCAGCTCCGCCATCTCAACAGACAGCCGCTCGGCCAACGCATTGAGGTCACGCTTGACCCGGGGGCATCGGGTGCGCGCCCAGAGCTCACGCAGTCTACGCTTTTTAGCGAGAGCCTCGCTCAGACGAGCTGGGAGAGGTGTTGAGTAGCGACCCGCCTCCACAGGGATCTGGGTGGTCGAGGCCGCCAGGGCATTCTGTATAGAGGTTTGTAATACCTCGGTGGCGGCCTCGATTCCCTCGGGTGAGGAGAGAGGGCCGCTGAATTTAACAAATGGTAAAAGGTTCTTAAATTTCTCCCAGTCCGTCTTACTGCGGGCTCTGGGGGGCTCTACACACGCCGCCCCTACACCAAGGGTGACCAAGATGGGCAGGTGTTGTGTGTCTAGGTCATACAACACCTCCACGTGGACTGGACACGGGAGGTTCTTGTGAAATACTATGTCCAGGACATCGGGACGGTGGGACTCAACCGAGGGGATATGGGTGGGAGCCTCGGGCCCCTGTACCTCATACCCTTTGGCCTCGGCGTCTAGGTACAGCTTCCGACCCGCGGGGCTGATGACTCTAGAACCCCACGCCAGATGTTTTGCGTTGAGGTCACCAGCCACCAAGGTCGGAGCACCACCGTCCAAGATGTTATGGATGTCCTGCGGGTCAAATTGGGGACCTGGCGGGCGATATGCCGCGTAGAGACGCAGCTCTCCTTCCGCCACTTTAAGTGCGACCCCTATAGAGCGCGTAAACTTAAAGGGCGGTAGTGACAACTCCTCGTGTACTACGTCGTGACGGACCGCCACCGCGGTGCCCCTGTAGGGGAGCCCCTCTGGTGTGGTCTCGTCTCGCCGATACACGTGGTAGTTGGGCAACTTCAGGTCGAGGCCTGGCCGCAGCTTGGTCTCGCCCAGGAGCACGACATGTATGTCCTGCTCATGTGCGAGACGTCGCAGCGCGCTCAGGTGGGATTTAATCCCCCCTGGATTCCAGTACAGCACCCTGAGAGACGCCGCACTGGATTCCAAGGAGGTCGGACACGATCCTACGCACGGCCGTAACAAGGTCCGGGTGCTGGGCCACTGCCTCGCAGATTGCCTGTGCGGCTGTGATGAACACATCTGCGGGCGTGTCCAGCCCGAGGGCCCGAAAGGGCCGCGCAGCGGGGGTAGGAGTCTGGGAGTGGCACGGTTCTGTTACCTCGACCCTTGGCCGCCTCTGCGGTCCCTGTCGGCTAGTGCCCTCCACGACAACAGCCTGGGCTGGGGGATGGGCACGGACGGGGCGTGGTGCGGGCTGACGCGGCGGCCGTGAATGAATGAAGAATGCATGTGAATGAAGTGAATAGAAGAATGTGACAAATTGACAATAAACGACAATCTGACTACCTTTTGTCTGCGACACCGGTTCTTTAACCGAAAAGCATGAATTTTTACTTTAAAAGTAAACCAGCCGTGCTTTATCATGATTTTAATGGATATTTTTCTTATTACAAGTACGAAATTTTAGTGTCTGCTTTACTGGGTTTCTCAATAAAAAATAAAAATAATCCGAATGTACACACACACATTATATCGACATATGGTACGGTGCGGTTATCAATAGTATCTTATAAAAAATATATTTCGAGGGTTCATAATTGCGACAGCGACATAGGGTACAAAACAAAGAGTATAGTAACCTATTACAAAATAATATGAACGAAATGCTGTATTCGCCTGCTTACCTCACTGTCACAAATACAAACTTGTAGATAGAGCGTTTGACTTGTTTTGTGTAGGTTTGCTAGCGGATGTAGCATACCTTTTGATCAAGCCAAACCTTTGTAGTGGTTAGAAGTTTACGGCCATAGAGTATTATTATGTAAGTACATGTTGTTTACGGCCTACGCCAGATATGGACATCGAACGATATTTTCATTTTTCATTAACCATCCTTACTTAATATTATAAATCCGAAAGTAACTCTGTCTGTCTGTCTGTCTGGTTGTCTCTTCTTCACGCCTAA
The DNA here is from genome assembly GCF_041222505.1 of Epargyreus clarus. Classification (NCBI taxonomy): domain Eukaryota; kingdom Metazoa; phylum Arthropoda; class Insecta; order Lepidoptera; family Hesperiidae; genus Epargyreus; species Epargyreus clarus. The sequence continues at coordinate 5,136,953 of NW_027332222.1, read as the reverse complement.
ACCACTGAACCGATTTTAATGAAAGATAGTCTGAAATGCGAGAAAGGACATAGGATAGTTTTTATCCCGGAAATCCCACGGGAACTGGGGATGGCGACCTAAGATCGATTAATCGGAGAATCGATCTTTTGGACCTAAAAAATCGATTATTTTCATATCATAATCTATTATATGTCATATTATTTTCTTTTAAATGCAGGCGAAGCCGCGGGCAAAGACTAGTTTCAAATAAATTTGAATTTGTTATCGACACGTTTTTCAAGGAAAATTTGCAAATATTTTCAAATTACGCACAAAAATAAAAAAAAAAATTCCATTTATTTAAAAAAGTCTTAAAATAATGCATTCATTCAATTTTGCGCAAGGAAGTATATAATATGTATAGGCAAATTAACAATAAAAAATCTAATGTAATATATTATATATATAATGTAATATATTAAATCATAAATAATATAATGTAAAACTAAATTATAAGTACAAAAGAAAATTTTCCACATTTTTAAAACACCTAAATTATATAATATTTGGGTAAAAATATGTATAAAATTAAGATCGATGTGATTAACATTATTTCTACAGTCTTCATATACAGGAATAATTTTATACTTACATATCATGGGTTAAATAATAATCTTAATTATTTTAATCATATAGCGATTTCAGACCTGTAAATATTTTTTAACAAATAATATTAATTGTGCACTTCCATAAATTATATTTGTACAATCATTGATAAAGTATCTCGCTCGCTATAATTGGCCCCACACAAGTGCTTAATTCACTTTTTGATGCTTACAACTATATTATATATCCTTATTTATAATAATAATTATTCATTACGAGTAAAATCGACGAATCTCAGATAATATATATTCGTAACTAGATTCGTCGATTATGATAAATCTTTTGGCACGTCTGCTAAAATAGTAGATATCACCGGTGTAAATATCAAACCATAATGCATGAATATGTAGGTCGTGTTTTTCGAGACGTTTTTTCAGCATACCATATGATGCCACATTTTGAAGTTGTTGAAGAGTGTTTACCTAAAATTATAAATCGATATTAGACATAATTGTTATCAAGTACCACTAGCCAAATACTTTAAAATATTAATATACCTGAGATAGCTTATCTTCTATACTAAACTTATCATCTGGATCAATGTAAGCAACAAATTTGCGTTGCGGAGTTTCCCCGATAAATAACATGGGCTTATTAAAATCACCCTTCATTTCTAAAAATTTATCGAGACTTGTTTGTCCATGTGTACACAACCATGATTTTAATGGAGATATACGTCTTTGCTCCTGAAACAAAATAAAGTTCAAAGATAATTTTAATATGTATAAGCATAGAGTAGTTATTCAATTGAATGGTATTGTATTACGTACTATACTAGATTCTTCTTTACTTTTTAATTTGTAGAGGAGATTCATAGCTTTACAATCACTGTGACCGCAAACGATAACATGTTTAATATTATTTATTACACAGCTAAGTTCTAATCCTGCTGGTTCGCAACTCGTCATTTCATCAATAAAGTGTTGAGAATGTGGTATCAGATTACCGGCATTTCTAACTGCAAAAAATCATTTAAGGATTAATAAAGGGGCATTTAGCAAAATAAAATAACGTACAGTTTTACTTCTACTTTATTCTAATTATTTACCAACAAACATATCTCCAACTGATGTTTCTGTAAATCTTGTTGGAATCATTCTGCTGTCCATACAAGTGTAGAACACTGCTTTCGGCTGTTTTTGGGAAGCAATATTAAATTAAGTAAAGGTATTAAAATATATTTCTTATTAATATGTCACTTCCAGGATCCAAATTCCCAATTCATTCATTTCTTTAATAGCAACATTTTAATTTTTCATGTAGGTAACATGCATAAATATGTCAAAATGGCAGTAAAAGTCATAGTTCAGCAAATCCACCGCTTGTCATTATTTCAGACGTCAAAGTCAGTATTCATTATTATTACCTAAAAGTTTTGTATATTAGTACGAATAAACGGTATACACGAGCTCAAAGGTATATTTTTAGATAACAAAGGGCTAATTAATGAATGTACAATAGTTGCTATCGCATATTTTAGTGAGGTGTAAAGTACAAGGTTAGTTTTTATCGTCTATAAATCACTTACCACTGGGTTGTCTTTTACTTCTTGGAACTGTTTGACCATGCTCGCTCGGTCGAGCACTCGGTATCTCATAATACCTCGTAAAATTCTCTCCATGATAGTGTTAGGAGCTGGCCGATTAGCTCAGTACGGCTAATAAACGACACAGAATTAGCTTGTAACCGTACATGTGTTTAGTATGATTTTGACACTTGTGACCTTCATTAACTACGCTTATCGCGGCCGCCTCGAGTCCGATTCATTGGAGTAGAATTAACATACTCTCGTATTTATTGCCAAGGGCGGGGAAGATGATACTCATACAATTTTATCACTCATATCTGTTGATTGCTGAAAAATATTTCTGTATCTTTCGTAATCTGATAAGTGTACATGTTTTTAAGACTTGATAGGGTATAATTATTGCCTTTTTATGATTGTATAATTATGTTTTAATTAAATTATGCAACATTTTTATTAAATGAGATGTTATCTTTTCCTTAGATGAATGCAGAAAGTGTAATTGGTGATGGATCGAAAATGGAGCCGCCCACACCGACCCTTCCTGTTAACCACCGGTTTGTGGAGCCCCAAAAAGCAGTCAAGACGATTACCGACATGGCCATCTGGGAGAAGTCAGAAGCCTACATGGAGTACACAGGATTTATTGCAACACTCAATGAAGCTATCAAAGCCAAACCTTTATCAGTTGACTGCAAAGTGTCAGAAAATGTTACTAAGGTCATGAATCTCTTAGATAAAATTGATAATTTGATTAGTGAGTTTCCACCCATAGAACAGCCTCAAAGGTTCGGTAACGTTGCCTTCAGAGATTGGTTAATAAAGGTAAAAACAAGTTCAACAATATTATTACAGGAAGCATTAGATTCAAAATTGCATTTAGCTATACCAGAAATCAAAGTGTACTTAGAGGAAAGCTTTGGAAATGCAACTAGGATTGACTATGGAACAGGCCACGAGATGGCATTCATCATGTTTCTCTGTTGTCTCTACAAAATAGGTTCCCTTCAAATAGACGACAATATAGCCACAGTGTTCTTGATATTCAATAAGTATTTATCTATTGCTAGGAAGTTGCAACAGACATACAGAATGGAGCCTGCAGGCAGTCATGGTGTGTGGAGCCTGGATGACTATCAATTCGTCCCATTCATTTGGGGAAGCTCCCAACTCATTGATCAACCAAGAATATATCCACCAGCAAAGTTTTTGGAGGATGAAATTATTGACAAGTATTGTAATGACTACATGTTTCTGTCGTGCATTAAGTATATTAAGGAAGTGAAGAAGGGTCCATTTGCAGAGCATTCTAATCAACTGTGGAGTATAAGCGCGGTTGGTTCATGGTCGAAAATAAACCAAGGTTTGATCAAAATGTACAAGAAGGAGGTGTTGGCCAAATTCCCTGTGATCCAACATGTTTACTTTGGATCACTTTTTCCTATTCGCAGATTTCCTCTTCATCGTTGATTGTTTGTTGGACTTATCTTTCTTCACACCTGTCTGCTTTGTCCCAGTGATAAAAGTAAGCTGTTCTGTCTCAGGTGTGGTAAGGTAGACTAAGGCATTTCGATTCAGTCCTCACATCGGACACTATTGATATGTTTTGAGATGGGAACATATTATGTTTTATATGTCTGTGTTCTTATTTAGTGGCCGTGATCTCGTAACATCAGTAAGTGTGCAGAAGATCTGTTTTTATAAATGTATTAGATTGTGTAAACTTTGTTATTGCGTGGTATCTGTTAGTTTTGATGAAATTCTTGTATATTCATCCAAACATTCATTGTTTTACAGGTGTGATTTATTACTGTTTGCTGTTTTTTTATCTTAGACCGTCACCGAACCAATACCCAGAATGAGATGACGGCGCCGAAGTAACAGTACATACATTTATTATAGCAGCTTGTCGCCGCCGATATTCCGAGTAGATCGGCGTGACCGCTAGATTGGCACCGAGATTTTGACTGGCCGATGTGCCATACAGTGCCGTCACACGCGTGACAACTTGAACAAACTAAACCGACGTTATTGGTCGCGGCGGACAAACTATCGTCGTCACGTCATATTAAAATCGGCCCGAAATAATCTCGTTCTAGGTATCGGTTCGGTGAAGGTGGCGGTGGACATACGGCCTTACTCATTTATGAAGTGAATATTTCGAGCACAATAACTGCAACTGTTGTTTGTAAAATATGAATAGTATTATAAGGAATACAGCAAAACTAGCCTTATAAAAAATTAATTGCTGTGTTTTCAAAAATTGAAATGTGATATTAAATCTATGAAGTAGTATTAATAAGCTAATAATTATTGATATTGTTTTTTTGTTTTATGGTATCTTTATATCTGGAAACTAAAAAAATCTGGTCTTCTACTATCTTGATATCTGCCTCATATTTTATTGAAAATTTAAATTTTAAAGTTATGTATAATAAATAACTTCTCGATTGACCTCATAGCTACAATTAAAACTAGTCGTTGTTTTGGTTGAAATATATTTGAAACAAACATAATATAATGTAATAAGGTCTATTCCAAAATATTTATAAACCTATTAACTTACATATGTATTACTGTGTAATCTACATAATCATTTTGTGTAATAATAAAAAAGTATTTTTCATTCAGTAACTTACTTCACACTCCCTATTTCATTAATTAATTACTTACATCTAACTTGTATGTAAACAATTTTTATTATTACTTATGTAGTATTAATTTAATTAATGTAGATACCTTCTTTTATAAATATTACTTTATATGATTTAGCATATTTAATTAGTGACTTAAAAAGATGGGTGATGCAACTTTTTCTTCCTGACGCAGACTGTAATTATGAAACCAGATTAAATAATTAAAAAGTAGCATTGTCATTATTATTAAATAAATTATAAATACTATAATATTTCTTTCAATATACGAGTAAGTCCTCATTTTTACAGTCGATGGATCCTCTATAATTTTGGTCATAAAATACAATGTGGTTTTGGATTTTGAATTCCTTGTAACTCCTTTGTAAGCATTATTGTCATAGCTTTAACGAAAATAAAATACGTTTTTTATTATGTAATTATCTTATATTTTTATTATTAGATAAATTCATAAGCGAAAATTTTTACAAGTCAAATTTTAACTAACATAATATGACATATTTTTTTGTCACGAGAATAAATAAAATTATGATAAATAAACATATTTAATACAAGATCACAGAGACTGACAAGTCTACCAATAAATGTAGATTTTGCTCGCAGCTTCGCCTGGCTATTGTTTGAAACGGTAGAGAATCCTGCTTGTTTAAGCTTTTTCATAAACTACATATGTGCCGATTAATTAAAATCCGAGCAATAGTTTTTGCGTTATAGATTATCAAATGCATCTTCCTATATAGGCTACTATAGTCTTTGCATCCATCCATCAATGCTCACAACATTCAAACGCGAAAGTTACAATAATATTCGTAAGGCTACCCCCAAACCTACAATAACATTGTACAATACTAATGTACAATATGATTGAAAGGCGTTCTGACTCCAAACGACCAATTATATTGCATAATAATACAAAGTGCACAATGTTTTCGTGTACAGTCACAGAATAGTATTGATTGAGAATAGGTCTGTCCATAACGAAACACCTTGTGAAGTGGCGGTAGATGTATTGACATTCAAAAAGTGCACTGTAAAGGACCCATTTGTAATAAAAAAAATGTTTTTATTTGAGTAAAATTTTACCGGAGTATATTTTTACGCGGAATACTGACCCTACACGATGCAATAAAAAAATATGGTGCAATAAAAATTAAACTCGCTCAAATTTTCGTTCAATCTTTTTCGCAATTTTCAATATTGCACAATATAATTGACCGTTTAGGCGCTCTCAGATTATCTTACGTATTTTTATTGTTACCTAATAGCAGGTTTCACCTGCTATTAGGTAACAATAAAATAAAAGCGTTGAAACCACTCTTCCCAGTAAGCTTGTCCCCAGATTACGTCAACATCTTCAAATGGAAATGTCGCCCTCCATTGAAAAACCAGCTAGGGCTGCCACTGTAGCTGTTTATTCTATTTATTTCAAGAACAATGTCTCCTTAAAAATAATAATACATATCTACTATGTTAGTTGTAATTGGTGCTCAGGGACTTAGTGTTCGTTAGACTTTAAAATGTCGCTGATAGCATCTTGTTTGCTGGGTTTATTGAAATGGTTATTGTAGAGCGTGTACGCCATGCCGGCGGTAAGCGCGCCGACAGCGACACCTTGCGCCACCACTCGGAACTGCATGAGGAATACGCTGGTGCTCATGGCTCCACGGTTCTTGTAGGAGTATGCGCCATAGCCTACAGCTGCAGCGAGGCCAGCGATACCTGGAATTAGAATTAGAAATGCATGTCTTAAAGTGGTAAATTCTTGTAGATTCACCGATGATTGTATTTCTGTAGTAGAACGAAGCGGTGTTGGTTCCTGTTTTGAGGTTTTAAAGCGTAACACGAATTAAATTCCAGCTTCTTTTCATGGTTAGTAAAGTATTTAGTATTACATTCGCTAAGGACTAATTTGGCTATATCTAGGTGTTGGATTCCTGTTATTATGCTACTATTGTCAACAAGTAATTAATTAAAAAATCAAAAAACCCGACTGCACTATAAAATTCTACTAAAGTAGAATTTCCAAAAACGGTGAAATAGGCGTTTTATTAATTTTATCCAGAAAGCCAAATACATAGTTTCATAGTAGGTATCTGCTTCAAAATCAAAATATGATCAAACAATATTATTCTATTTTATCCTCGTAGTGCTCATATACGCTATATAAAGAGTAAAATTTCGAGCACTCTAAAGATCTGCGGTTTTCCTTTGCGTTGATCTTAATCACAGCAACACTACTCATTTAGTTAGACAGTCATCTCAATGTTTTATATATATGTATATATTATATAATGTATTTGTAATATCTTTTAAGTTCCTTTATTTTGATATCCTACTCGATAGGTTTGGTTAACCTTTATTAAAACGTGTTACTATTTTGCAAAAACAATCCACCATTTACACTCCATAAAATATATAAATTCAGTAATTCAAAGTACTGGTCATTATTTTACCTCCTAATGGGTAGAATTTCATTATTTTTATCTAACAAACCAAATACAAAATTTCATAGTGCTTGCTAAAAAATTGACGATTGTTTAAATGAACTTTTAACCCTTATTTTACCCTCTACGGGGTTAATTTTTCGGATGGGGATAAATAGGTGTGTCCTTGTTCCTATCCAGAAAGCCAAATACTAAATTTTAGAGCAGTTGCTTCAAAATTAAATGATTTCAAAAAAACTGTTTTCCCCTATTTTACCCTCTTAGGGGTAGAATTTGCAAAAGGCCTTTCTTAGTACTTATTTACGCTATATAGCGAACCTTTGTGCAAAATTTCGGAACTCTAAGTCGAGTGGTTTTGGTGATACTTTGATTTCTAAAAAGTAAAAAAGTCATGTAGTTAGTCAGTCAGTCAGTAACCTTGCTGTTTTATATATATACAAATATGTTTTTATAATCTCCGTTTAATTTCCTTTCATCTGATACCCTCCTCAATAGGTTCGGTTAACATTTTTTTTAAATGTGTTACTATTTCGCGCCAAAAATCCGCCATTTTATTTATTTTTTTCTAACACTTATCTAAGAACAGTCGGGTCATTGAGACGTATATAATGACACCTTAACTGTCGAAATTCATCCAGCCGTTTGTTAGATCGGATCAAATAAAGAAAGACAAACATACAAGATACGCGCGAAAAACATAACCCTTCCTTGGCAGTCGGGTAAAAAATTATGGTAGGATTAGTCTTAAGTGTGGTAGATATTATTTATTAGTATTTCTGCGTATTGGATTAAGTATCAACAGTTAATGTTTACCTTAAAAGGCATATAATTATCCGTGACTTCCCAATCTTGTTTGTATACCAATGGTGTACGAGTTTAGAAAATGATTACGTAGTAGCTACTCGTATCATACAGAATTATTGCTCCATTCAGCAAACAAATCTTAAAATAACTTCCGTACAAGTAACGGGGAACGTTTTATACAGGCAACATTCAGTCAATACACTATGGAAATAACAATATAAAATATTTTCAAATATTGTATCTGCTACCTATATGCCATATGAGTCTAAATGTGTTTATTTTTAACGAATTAAGAGGCTTAGCTACACAGTATCTATCATTATAATCGATTCTCAGAATCGTGAGGTTAAACTGTAGGTATATGTAGCGTAGGTGGTTTGGTGATTTGAGCAACGATCATTACAATTTGAAACAATTGACGAAATAGCACGTAATCATCTGACGACAGCTGCACCTCACCATCATGATCTCATGTCAGTAGCTACACTGCTATAGTATGTAGCTACAAATTGTATGTTTCCGATATATTTACTAATTTACTCTGACTAGCAGACTGTGTATTTTAACTTTTAATACAATATAATATTATATAATAGGTACCAGTTGACTACGTAGATGGTTAGAATATCATGTAACGGAAGTAATTGCAAAGGTAAATGTTTACTGGAAATATCAGAATAGAACAATGCAGTCGGTAATTATAGTCGTACTCATTTATTCAGCTTTGATTTAGATTAGTAGATCTGTATTTTATGCCTGTATCTAGAATAAACCCTACTAAAATACTCCTAAATACTGGCGGAGGTTTTTTTCTATTCTCATTATCTTTATCCATTAACCATTACTGAAGTCGCCATATACTTAATCATAATAATATTACATATTTTTTTAATGATAAATTGCAACGTTATTATTGCGGTTCAGCCAAAATTAGACCTATATCCAGGGGCTAATTTCGAATGTATAATTTAATTGGCGTTGACTATCGGCTTGGACCGATGAGGAAAGAAAAAGCAATTAAGAGCCAATACTCATTATTTTAGGAAATAAGAATGAATTGAAGCTGCATAAAATTGGGTCTTACCTACTTCGTGTAAGGTGATATATGATTTGACTGAGGTTAAAATTGAGGCATAAACGGATTGCGGCATACTAGTAATTAGGGTTAATTAATTTTCCATATATATAATACCACTTACCGATTACCATAAACGGAGATTCCTTTGATTTACGGGCTAATTTTTCCCCTTGAGTTTCTTCGTGATAGTCAAAGACTGGTTTTTCTTGTGCCATTTTCAAAGCTGCAATATCAATGTCACAAATGTATGTTTTCTTAAAGTAAACAGATTGATATGATGACCATTGTTATAATCTAAGTCTAGTATTCCTTTAGATATTGACTAACAGCAGACAGTGAATGAGTTTCCTTATTTCTTATCTTTACCAAGACGATAGGCCGATGTGTATAAAAGAGCGGATCTTGAAAATAAAGACTTGTTTGAATTAAATTATACTGGATATAACTGCTTCCTGGTACGTTAATTGTCAAAAACTTTAATGTCATTTAATTAATCCATTAAGTTACATTTAATTTGTTTTTTGGAATTGTAAAATGCAAGAATTGTATCGGAGAAATTTTCCTAGATTTACTAGTCGTTTATAATATGTTCATAGGCGAATACATGCACAGATTACGCTCTGAATATCTAATTGCTTAATTTGTTCTAAAAGTTCACACAAAATTATTATTAATGGTATCAAAGTTTAATTTTTTTTTAAATACTTACAGAATAAAAAACACTGTTAGATAAAAACACCGTAAAGAGAAGCCCAAGGCCGTAAATTTACGAATTTATACTGTATATTTTTGCACACATCACACTAATAGATAAGGAGATCACAGTAGCATGCGTGCGTTAAATTTATCAATGATTGAAGATAACATTCAATACCAAGGTCCGTTTCAATATTAACAGGGGAACGACACGACCGCGCTAGCTAAATTCTATGGAATAACTACCAAACGATAACCACTAGAAAATATCTTGCAAGCGATTATGAGCTCAATGTCTTTAAAATTTATACTATAAATGGGTTGGTGTATGATAATTGTTACGAGTTGTCCCTTTGTAGTGACTTGGGTTGTCGTTATTTCATAATATTCTAGGTAGTTGTACTTTTATTTTCTCAATGTTTAGTCAGTATTGCAGCACGCGCCTCCCTCCATAAACATTCGTCATACGAATATTTCCACACGTTACGTTATTCCTATATAAGCATTATGCGCCTGAACATGCGAGTTGATACTTCTATTAGATAGAGAAAAGATTCAAAGACTAACGGCAACGCTGACCACTCGTGGAAGGAGTTTCTTGTAATTTTTATCATGTAGGTGCGGCAAGTACCTAAGGAGAAATGAATTAAATTAATTGTAGTAGAGTGTGAGTATTGAGTAGTGTCATAACTAACATTGACGTCATATGGATATTATTGTGACGAAAATGGGCTGAATAGCTATAATAATGTTTATGCGACCAGCATAGGTAACTTTATTAACATAACGCTATATCGTTATGTTAATAAAGTTACCTATAGCCATATAAATATACTAATTAAAATACATTATGTTTTGTCATGTGAATATTATCAGAAGAGCGGGTGTGTTCAATTTCAAATGTAAAATAGATCATAAGTAATCTATTTTTATAGTACTCACCTATCGTCTTTTCGCTGATATCGAAGTGGCGAAAAATGACAAAGAATGCAATTAGACATCTAAGTTCGTCCTTTTTAAATCCTTCGATTTTAAATTAATAAATAGTTTATCGAATAGAATTAGTCAAATTGCTAAAATAGCGTGAACATTAAATATGCATAATTATATGGAATTGAAACAACCAAAAAATGTTTATAAGCTTTAATATAATTTAAAATGTTTTGAAACAAGTAGAACAAATAACAGTAATTATGGATAACTACGGATATATTACAGGGTGTTTATGATATGTTACACATGTGAATTATATTTAGTGTTATATATCTGATATCGACACCAGATATAACACTATGTTAACTGGTAATTTGACCATTTTCCTTTTCTGGGGTCAATCAACAAAATCATAATAAATAAATAAATATTACTTCTTAATAGTTTATAATTACAACATTGCAGGTTTATTTTTACAATAACACGCGATTTATGTAAAAGTAAATTAATTCTTTAACTTGAATACTTTTTCAGGCCTGTTGAGACAAAAATTACATGTTATTGACAAAAATAATGAGATAAATATAATTTTGGAATGCAGTATGGTGTGTTCACTGAGCAGTTGCAGTAATTTTTAAAGATTTTTAAGCGTTCGGTTAAAATATATAAATATTATCAGATAAATTTCTTATATAGGAAATAGTGTATGAATACAAGCAACTTGATATTAAATGGCCACTGTTGGAGAGAGCCTCACAGAGGTGTCTTAACGAAACCCGAACACAAGTTTGTTATTCATTACTTATATTGTAACTATCATTGTAATAATCAAAGTAATTTAACAAATAAAAAAAGTAAATGAAGACAAATTAATGTTACGTTTAACTTTTATCTTATAAATCAAATATGCGAACCATTTGCATAAATCAACGTTAATAAAAGATAAGAGAACACATACTCAGAAGTGGGACAGTAACTTAAAGATCGATAAAACATGTGTAACTGCTTTTAAATCTCATTCGCTATTTTCTTTTATAAAAAAATCGTATATGAAGATATTAACGATGTACTCATTACTCAATAATCTTAGAATATAAAAAAAAAATCTGCGAAATTTAACATAATAAAGATATCTTAAATTCTTGATATAAAACGGAACATTTTTATTGTTCGTAATACATCTAATTTTTTTTCATTTATAAAGCACAGGGTATTAAGCCTATGCTAAACAAAAATAACAGTAAGTAGTTACTGCCGCCCATATAGGGACATCTGTAATCAAATTGTTGGAGGGGCCCCTGGTTACTTATACAAGCTACGCAGTAACATCGTTAGCGTGATTCAGGGAACACACAGCGCCATCTAGTTCAGTTAACACGCATTTATTTTTATATTCTAAGATGGGTACATTTTCATATTGCAACTACAAACCAAAACAGATCACAGTCATATATTTACGATAAGGTACAAAAAGCTGATTTAGGTACATGAAAATTTTATAGTAGCTACTTACCTATTTAATATAAAAATACACTAAGCTTACATATGCGTTGATATTTTACAAAATTGAATTACAGATACTCTCTTGCTTAAAATCTGTCGTAATTATATCGTTGTTTTTTTATAAATTTACAGTTGTAAATGAAATTATAAAATAATTTTGAATACCTTGGATGTTTTCTCTTTATTTCGTCAGCGCGATAATAAATGTTTCACAAGCTGTTCTATATTCTTTTATCAGATAATGATCGTTGATCGCTGATGCAAGTTTTCACGATTAGGGGGTCCGCTAAACAGGCGCGTGTGCACCGAGCGGTCGTCCGCTCCTCACGGAACCCGCTATGAGCGTTCGTCACGAACAACCCGCGGCAAGTAGTGGCGCTGAACTATCGATGAACACGCCATGTGGCCGCCGCGCATGTAAAAATCGGGTGCTTTTGGCCCTGTTTATACTATTTTTCAATACAAACACACTATCGTGCATTGCGACAGTTTTAGCGGACGCACTTGGTACTTGCGCCAACCAATAAGTATTTTTGGAGAGCGGCTTAAAGCATAATTCTGTAACTATTATTTGATAAATTTACATTCATATTCCGCTAATTTACAATTTACATACAGCTTAGAGCCGGTCCACACGGCGCGTTGCGTCAGCGTTGCGTCGACGTAGCGCTGTGGCTGCGTCATTTTACATACTAATAATCATAGTGTTCACACGGTGCGCTGCGTCGACGCGCGCACCGTGTGAACACTATCACACGAACACTATCACACGGATCGACGCAACGCTGACGCAACGCGCCGTGTGGACCGGCTCTTATGGCTGATAATAATGAAGCACTCAATCATTCATTACAAGGAAAGTTTTATATGCGCGTTGGTGGGCTTATACTATTAATTCAAAACAATTTATGGAAGTGTCGTTGTCTTAACCAATTACATTTGAGAATTTCGCAAAGGTTAACTTTTGAATTATGCTGAATCGAGTAAAGGACATGTTACTTACGTATAAATACTCCAGTAGCTGGGATATTATTGTTCGACATTCAGAATACAACTAGATATACAATGAAATAGCATTCCACACAATATGTGCTCACATATTTTTAAGCCAAATCATTATGTAGAATAGATCTGAACGATTTTTCTTAATAAACATTCCGAATAAATAATTACCACAAAGAAAATAAAGAAAAATATAACCTATACTGTATCTTTAATTAAAAATAAATTGTTAACAATAACAATGTAAATTTAGACTTATCATACATTGATTTTTATTCTGTATAAAATTTTCAAACAGACGGGTAAATCCTAAACGATATAACAATAGAATTTTGAAGCATTATAATTTTAACAAAATAATTTACTCGATGTTTTTTGTCGCCGACGACGAAGTTATGTTAAAATATATTAATAATAATATTATATCGCTGATGTTACAGCGCATTCAGACCAAGGGAATAGTCAGTCAGGGATTTTTAATCGTAAGGTTGTCTACTTTTATATTGGTATTAAGCTTTTATTCACACTGGACCCATAATCTGTTGCTTGAGACATATATTTGGTTTAGTGTGAACAAAAGTTCAATACGAATAGAATAGGCAGGAAACTGCCTTATGCACTAAGTAAGCTTCTGACGGCTTGGTGTGAACGCGCGTTTTAGTCAGAACGCTCTGAGAATGCATTCCTGATAGGTTATCCGAAACTGTGTATCCGAATGATCAACGTAACATAAGTGACGTCAATTTCTGAATACATCTATGTATTTTTACTGTCTTCGTCTCGCTAATATCTACAATTTGCTGTTCCAACTGTATATTTAGAGCGGACTAGACGTTTGGCGCGGACTTTACCACTATGTTTATTTCTGGTCCTATTCTACTGCCCCAGACTGACAGACTTTAGGAGTGAATTCTCTGAGCAGGCAAACTGTAATGTTTTAACCAACTAATTTTAGAACAATATTGTATGTAACTGCGTCAATGTTATACATATATATAAAGAAGTTGAAAATTTCGAGCCCAATTTTCATGAATATACCTACATGACCGTTACAAAATAGATTTAGTTTCCAGGTACAAAAATCCTTATTCCTTTACTCACAGATTATTATGAATATAATGTGAAAGCTTGCTTTGGCAAGAGTTTCCTCATACTAAGAACATCCATATGAAGATCCATAAGAAGTTTTATTGAATTCGTGCGCGGTGTTGTGTGAGTTAATTGTATTAATATGCACTGTATATGTATGTTTGTGTTCTTAGGTCTGTAAAGAAATACGGTTTTATACAAAAACGAATTATATAACTGCTTAGATGATATCCAAAAGTAAGCCTTTTTTAATTAATGCTATTTAAGATACCTTTCACAACAACAATATAAAATTTACAAATTGTCTTATAAATATAATTGGTTGAAATCTGTCACTCCAATTTAAATAATAAAGTTTGAACATCTTAAAGGCAAAGCTAGCATCGTATAAACTAATGATAATGTGTAACCATACAACACCGCGCACAAACCCAGTGAATTAGCCTATTTACATTGCATTATCTACACCCATATTACTGGTACTGGCTTGGCGCGCTCGAGGAGACCTTCTCTAGCTTCTCGAAGTGTTTCCTCGCGTTCCTGATGTTGATGAGCGTGGCCTCCGACGGTATCTTGGGGTCGGACATCTCGACCATCACGTACGTGTTGCTAGTGAAACCGTCTATGAACGCCGCGAATACGCTGTTACGCACCTGAAATTTGATAATAACATTGAAAGTATATTATGTTTAATTAATTGGTGTTATCATATGAATGTTTGATGGTTCGACTGTTTGTATGTTCTAATAAGAACTGTTATAATATTTTCCAATAAATGTTACAATAATTCCAATAACTTTTTTTAAAAAGTCACTACAATGTCAATCAATAATAAAAAGTCACTACAATGTAATCTAACCTACTACCTAAGGCTTTAGCCTTAGGTAGTAGGTTAGATTACCTAGTACATACATATACATTACACAGTGTAGGCTAACCTAACTTACTACCTAAGGCAGGTAGTAGGTTAGATTTAGCTTTAGCCTTAAGTAGTAGGTTAGATTACATAATTTCCTCGTGACCCGGCACCGAGCGTCCAGAGTTTTAGTCGGTAAGAGTCCGATATACCCCTTTTGCTCCCCTGGGCAGAAGATCTATGAGGATTTCTCCGCGTGTAGATAAGTTCTAAAATTTCATTATTAGACGTCCTTTGAATCCTTAAAATATGATGTCTCTAATATTATTTTAAGCGACAATCATCATATATCCTCAGATATTGCTCGTAGGCCTTTTGATTTAACAAAATCAAAAATGCTTTCAAGCAAATGATGAAAGAGTCTATAACATTTTATTATTAACACTGAATTAGTAAATTTAGAGTTATCGTTCTAATCACCCACCTCCATGCTCTGGAACTGCGCGGCCAGCTTGGAGCAGGACAGCTTGAACTGCTTCACGATGTTGGACACCTTCTCGAAGCGGTGCGTGTCGTGGTGCGGCCGCCGCTGGCAGTGCGACACCACCAGGAATGTTGCACGCTCGAATAGTAGCACCTGTTAGCATTATTTTAAAGAACCCTTTGTAGTTCTACTGTAAAGGCATCAATGTTATCTATACATATAAATAAAATTGAAGTGTCTGTTTTTAATATTGAAATAAACGCTTTTTACTACATGCATATGAATATACACCAAAATAACCTTTTATTACAATTTTTGTTTGTCTGTTTCTGAAATAGCTGGACCGATTTTGCCGGGACTTTTATTGGCAGGTAGCTGATGTAATAAGGAGTAACTTAGGCTACTTATATTTTAGAACTAGCTGTGCCCTGCGGTTTCATCCGCGTTAGGTTTACTTTTTAACGCGGGTAAGCAGCAGTGTTAAATGATCAATTGTTTTGGTGTGAAGGTTTGGTTCCACTGCAAAGGCAACATTGCCATGCTTGAGTGTGTAATAGCCGAGAAACTTACACAAGGCATATTGATTAAATCCTCTGTGAGATCTAACACAGGTTCTTAGACTCACAACTGACAGGTTCAGACTTTCAGACTTCCATCACAGTTGGTTGGTTATAGATATCCATGGGCGACAATGACACAAATTGTCTATCTTATACTGATCACTTGCATACCCATTTAAAATAATTTCATTCATTTTATTGTAGCATGTTTTCCCACCTATCTCTAATGTTGTAAATAAGTAAATTTTATGATAATCTTACCTCATCTGCATCCACTATAGCTGCAAACTGTTCCAATGATGACTCCAATGCCTTAACATTAGGTATTAATTTATAAACTATGCTTGACCATGCCCTGGAAAAAATACTATAGTTTGTACAGTATTCAATACTTATATAGGAGGTACAAGTAGTAGTGGTTTTTTTATTTTTTTTTTATAACAAGAGTAACAGACGAGCATGCAGTCCACCTGATGGTAAGTGGCTACTGCCGCCCATGGACATCTGTAATCAACCCCAGATAGGATTAGATATTCCTACCTGAGGTTGGACACAGATGCGCCGCTACCCCCGAGGACTAAGCTGGAACGCCTCGGAAAAGTCTGTCTCCCTTACCACACCCTTCAAACCGGAACACAGCAACGCCTAACACTACTGTTATTAGGTAGAAATAGATGTGGTGGTGCCGCCGGAGTCGAAGCCCAAAGGGTTGTACCACCTTCAGTGTATGTCCGGGAAGGTATCACCGCTCCGCACCTTTTACTACCACGTGACCATCTTAGTTTCCAGGAGTAGCAACTAATATATCTGTGAATTGCTCTGATCTGTTTTATATGGAGTTAGTTGCAGATGTCCATGGGCATTAGTGGCTACCTACCAACATGTGTACTACATGCTCATTTTCTAATTTAATCTTCTTATAAATAAAATAATGTTTAAAATAATTACCTTATTTAAATGTAGTAATTAAACACCTATATCTTAAGTGGGGCAGAAATATCAGATAAGGAATAATATGAGATAAAAGAAATACTTACATATACAAAGTTTCGTCCCATATACTTGTTCTAAAGCAGGTACATTCCAATGGTCTAGAGAGCCTTTTCAAGTCTTCAACTCTTTCTTTAAATATTTCTTCCCGCCTCTCCTCTGCCACTAAGTCCATTTTGTGCACCAAGCAGAATATTCGGGCTTCTGGTGAGTTCTGTAACAGGTGACATATTATATTATATTTATGCAATAAAAGTGTTAAATAACTAATTTCACTGACTACAAATTTTGAATTGTGGTCAAATCAAAATCTTCATACAATGTGTTTTTTTTTCATGTTAGAAGTAGCAATGTAATCTAATGGTAAATGGTTACTGTTTCCTCAGTAAGAACCGTAAGAATAGAATCCTACCTGAGGTCAGCTACACAGGTGGACCCCTGGCATGCCTTGGATAAGTATATTATACAGAATACATAATTATTATACAGAAATAGGTGTTTTGGCAGTGACTCTGGTGTCGTACTGCAGTAGGTTTGCTACATCCATAAAGTATGCAAAAAGTTAATTGTTTTTACCTGTAAAATTGCTTCCAGGCATGATTGGTAATAATGTGAATCCTTTTCTAACTCTCTGCTCTCAACATCAAACACATATATCAGTACTTCTACATTTCTGAAGATATTGTCTCTTTGCGAGGCAAAATAATTCTCCATGAATGCCTCCTGGCCACCACAGTCCCAAAGATTGAGGACCAAGTTGCCCAGAAATCTTACATGCGAATGTTCCACATCAACTGTGAAAATAAATATGATTTAAGAAATTATTATTTTTTTGTTGTTTTCCTGCTTTAACAGCAGTTGGGGTTTTTCTATATACACATTCTATATACACATAGGCAGAATGGCATTATCTTTCTTAGAGACAAAACAAAAAACATTTATTATTAATATCAATATGCCTTATTTATTATTATTGACATAATTTATGTTTCAACAGAATTTTCCAAGCCTTTCTTAGATATTGCATTATATAATTAAATGCTACTTCTGTTTAGAACACTTTTTAATATAAAGTTTTGCAATATAGTCATTAAATGTTGTTATCTAAAGTTGTTACACATAGCAACACCATTGCATAAATATATGTAAGTAATAATAAGTACATAACTTATGATTCACAACTATAAACAATAAATGTACTTAGACTAGGTATAATTAAACAGATATGACTTTGTACAACACACATTACTATGACTTTTATTTAACATTTAAACAAAACAAAGATAATAATAAATTAGTTCATGTTCACAATCATACACAATATATCAAAATATAGAATTAAGTGAATATGCAGACATCTGATGGTACTTAAGGATAAGAAAATCACTAAAATTTAGCTGATTTGTAAATATGTTATTTATGTTATGGACTTAAATATATGATATTTAAGTATTAACTTAAATAAACTTCAGTTTGTTTAAGTATATGATTCAATTCAGTAACATTTGCTCATCAATCAATGCAAAATCATAAATTTTAAATGTGAGGTCAAATTTAAGCCATTAATTAAATTTTAACAATTGATTTTGATTTAAAAATACAAATTGGTATTTATGTGGATATTTATCAAAGTAACTTACTTATCAAAAAAGGTTTCAAGGGAAATTGCCCAAAGAAATTAGTGACTCAGTCAAGGCAGACAACATATGACCACTTACTTGTTGCCCCTAGTCGTCGTGTGTCCCTGGCGATATAGTTTGCAAATATTATCGATCTCATACTCGTCTTTCCTGAGCCACTTTTGCCCATCAACAATACCTGAAAATGAAGCAATAAACTAATAAGAAACTTATTTCATTTGTTACAGTCATAAAGTTAAGAAAGGAGAATAATTACCTTCTTCTTCATATTGGAAAATTTGTGAGTTCTGATTGGAATTAAAGTTAGTTTTCTAAGATGGTTTTTGTTCGGAGCACCTAGGAAACCTGTATGAGCGAGCAAAAGGTTAACGTACTAAATATTTATAAGTAAAGTGGGGATACGTTTTTTGTTTATATGAAAAATCTAGACAGAAAATGTAGGCGTAATTTTCTACGTGATGATTCGTTTAACAATGACAGTTCCTTTGACATAAGTACTCATGACACAAAGGAATGACAGTAATGTCAAAAGTTTGATTAACTTGACAACTCATATGTTATAAATAGAACCACAGTGGATACAAAACAAATACAAGTCTGTGAATAGAACAATGTGGATCCAGTTTTAGAGTATTTTCAGTTTTAAAAAATGCTTATTATTGTTTCTTAGTTTTTATTTTATACAAGCATAAGAAAATAAATGATAAGGAAGTAATTATAACCAACGTTATTAGTAATTATAAGCAAATTATTAGCAACGTAACTGACTCCACAAATGAGCATATGCCCTAGCCACTAGTCATTTTGATGACATGCATGATGCATAAGTATGTACTAATCTAAAAGTAATCTGTGGCTGTGCTGTGCTGTCAATGTCACGGCATTGTAGCTTGGAGAAACGTGTGGAGTATCCGGAAAAATAAAACAAATATGTTTCCACGTCCATAAAGTTTTACCGTGCTACTTTAACAATGGCTCGTCACCGCAATGTTAGGAATAGGAATTATTCAGACGACTACGATTACGACGATGTTTACGGGCAATCAGTGGAAGAAGACAGCTGCTTGTCTCCCAGCGACACTGCACAGTTTATGTACGATCGCTCCCGGAACCAGCAGGCGATATCACACTTCTTGGACAGCCAAAACGATATCCAGGAAGATGTAGAAGACGAGGAAACGAGACCCAGTCTCGAGCGGCGGGAGTCGATGGATCTGCGGAGCCTCAAACTTACCGAAGATGACGAAGCCAAGCTCATGTCCTG
Source organism: Epargyreus clarus (assembly GCF_041222505.1). Classification (NCBI taxonomy): domain Eukaryota; kingdom Metazoa; phylum Arthropoda; class Insecta; order Lepidoptera; family Hesperiidae; genus Epargyreus; species Epargyreus clarus. Next base: position 5,116,804 of record NW_027332222.1, on the reverse strand, counting down.
CTTGGACGAGCTACGAAACGTTTTAGGTGACTCTATATCTGATAATATACTCATTCAATCGGTACTCAATCATAACTTTGATTTCAACAAGTCCTTAGATGAGGTTCTGAACAATAATAAGAATAAAGAGACTAAAAGACCTACAGACGCAGTCAAAATACCCCCTGTGGTTGTCGTTGATAATATTAAAGCGCCGGTTATTACAACTGATGCTACAGCGAAGGTGATAGCAACAAAATTGGAACCAAAGAGTGCAGCTGTTACGAAGGGATTTAAAGTGGGGCTCGATGGTAGCTCTGGTAGTCGGCCACAGACACCGAGAGATCAATCTCCTGCTACTGATAGGATTAAGACTGAATTTGTTGAAGACAATCGTGTAAAAGTTAAGGAAAATAAATTAGATGCTAATGCTCAATACTCAAAGGAAAGAGGCTCGGAGAAGGATCATCTGTATATTGTAGTTATCGGTCACGTTGATGCTGGTAAATCAACTCTGATGGGACGTTTACTCTGTGATCTTGGTGAAGTCAGTCAAAAAACATTACATAAGTATGAACAGGAGAGTAAGAAGATTGGAAAACAGAGCTTCATGTACGCTTGGGTGTTGGATGAGACTGGTGAAGAGAGGGTCAGAGGGATCACAATGGATGTGGGGAGAGCTCAATTTGAAACTAAGACAAAGAAAGTGATTATTTTAGATGCCCCAGGGCACGCTGACTTTATTCCAAATATGATAACCGGTGCAGGCCAGGCAGATGTTGCATTGTTGGTAGTTGATGCTACTAGAGGAGAGTTTGAGTCAGGATTTGACTTTGGTGGTCAAACTCGGGAGCATGCTCTCCTTGTCAGATCTCTAGGCGTTAACCAGTTAGCTGTCGCTGTAAATAAATTAGATACAAGTAATTGGTCGCAGGAGCGGTTTACTGAAATAACTAAGAAGTTGAAGGCATTCCTTAAGCAAGCTGGGTTTAAAGACTGTGATGTCACTTATATACCTTGTTCAGGACTCACTGGAGAGAACTTGGTGAAACCCCCGGTAGAAGCAGAGTTATTGACATGGTATAAGGGGCCCTGTTTATTGGATGTCATCGACAAATTTAATGTACCTGAGAGACCAGTTTCAAAACCCTTCCGTTTGTCTATCAATGATGTTTACAAGGGAACCGGGTCCGGCTTTTGCGTAGCTGGGCGGATAGAGAATGGCGTCATTAACAAAGGAGATAAGGTACTAGTTTGCCCTACGAAAGAAATGGCTGAGGTGCGAAATGTGAGTATCAATGACATGTCCAGTAATGTGGCATTTGCTGGCGATCAAGTCAGTGTGACGTTATCAGGAGTTGATATGCAGAACGTATCAATTGGTTACATATTAAGTGATCCCGTCCAACAAGTACCTGTTACTTCCCGGTTTGAAGCAAGGCTGGTGGTCTTCAATGTCAAAGTGCCGATTACAAAAGGATTTCCAGTTCTGTTACATCACCAATCATTAGTTGAATCTGCGAATATTGTAAAACTGAAGGCACAGTTAAATAAGAGTACTGGGGAGCTAGTTAAGAAGAAACCTAGATGTTTAGGCAATAATTCGGTAGCAGTAGTCGATATAGAAGTCTGTAGGCCCATTTGTGTGGAGCGCTACAAGGATGTAAAGGAACTCGGTCGTGTAATGCTCCGTGTTTCCGGAGTCACAATCGCAGCTGGTCTAGTGACAGATATTTATAATACCTGAGTGATCTGATAGATACTATTAATGTGTCTTAGTTTCTGCCAATTTGCTGTAAAATTATGTAATGCAGAGGTATAATGTAGGAAATTGTAGAAATTTGTTAGTGAGAGTTGTTATATTTATGTGAGGTACAAACCTCAATTGTTAATGCAAATATTAAACGATTCTTGTAGCCATTATAGCAATAACTTAATATCCCTTAGGATAATATAAGCCTAGTTTTATATTGTATCTTCTCTGCATTATATAGTTATATGTATGTACTAGTTTCTGTTGTTTAGACGCTAAGATATTTTAATATCACACCATGCTTGAATTGTACAATAATGTATCGTGCTATACATATTATAAAGATTATCATTCTTTAATAATGAAAATTATTTATATGCTAATAAATGTTATAGAAGTTGTTTTGTTTTTTATTATTTTTTTCTTATTAAATAAGAATTGTCTTTCGATGCTTAAAAATTATAAGTGTGCATTTATTATGCTAACCTTTTCACAATAAGTACTTGTATATATAAAAAGGTTTTATTTATTTATTTCGTTAAGTAGATTTAATTTTTCTGCAATCAACCCCAAATAGGATTAGATATACCTACCCGAAGTCAGCAACAGATGTGCTGTTACGCCTGACGACTAAGCTAGAACACCTCAGAAAAGTATATCTACGTTACCAGACCCTTCAAACCAGAACTCAGCGTTTAACACTGCTGTTATGAGGCAGAAATAGGAGTGGCGGTGGTGCCGCCGGAGTCGAACCACAAAGGAATTTACCACTTTCAAAACCTTCAAACACCTTCGAAAACATTTTGAAAATTCGAAGGCGTGTAGATTTCTTCGTGATATTTTCCTAATACTGTAAACAAAATAGATTGGTATCTGTTTTGAGTTCAGATGATTAAAATAGTATTTTACTTATCAAAGATTTTGAGCTACAAATATCGGAGCATAAAAACTAGGCTCTACATTTTATTTTATCATAGGTAACTCCTATATATTTGCAAAAGTCAATGAACTACGTCTTCTCGCCTGATCTTAGAAAAGCGTGTGTACTTTAGTAGACTATTGTGTTAGGCGTCAGAGAAAAGCTTTCAAGTGTCATATTATGTAGCTTTTTACAACTTTCGGATTGCACGTCTGCAAATTTTATTATTGTACAAGTGAAAAGATAACATTAGGTTTCGTTATTAAAACATTATTGAGGGTTGGGAACATAACAACGTAGCAGTGTATCTTTTTTTACTATTATAATGTGCATAAATGCCCTTTATTTTTAACCGACTTCAAAGAGGAGATGGTTATCAATTCGGCCGGTATCTTTTTTTTTTTACTTTTTGGTAAAAACATAATACAAAACATTCTAAAAAGTACATAGAAGGTAACGGTAACTTAACGGACGCAAGCTTTAAAAGCTAATTATATACCAACAACTTGGGCTAATAAAACGAAATATTAGTTGTGGCGAGGAAACATTTTCCGGCAACAGGACCAAGATTCAATTTAGATAAGTAGTTTGTCGACGACAGCTTGTTACGCGCTTTGCAATCAACTTGGTGCTAATACTATAAGAAGTTATCTAGTCACTTTAGTGTTACATGGCTATTAGATAAACAATCATTATTAATTTTAGTATCTGCTGTATAATCTAGGTATACAAAGGAAACAACAATAAAGTTTATACTATAAGTAATGTATTTGGAAAATCAAATAAAAATGTTGATATGTTTCAGAGTAGAGCGCACTTTCGAATTTCGTCTTGTTTTTACTTCGGAGACATCACTGATACCTGTTTCTGCCTGTGTTTTGATTCCAAGGGTCTACTAAGGGAGGGAGGTCTGACTTAATGACCTGAAGTAGCACCTTCTCACTGATTGACCTTCAGGGGCTTCGTGTAATCGAGGCATGTTTGTTTATTACTTCATAATACAGCTTTATGTCAGTGTTATCATTGACATAATAAAAAATATTTGCAAAAGTCAACACTAAAATAATTATACAATTATTTTAGTGTTGACAATTTCTTGAACTGGCTTATGTACTAGTTCATAAAAATAGCATTATAATTTTAATTTCATCATTGTTGTAATACTCGTAGGTAATCATTTAATTATCGTCAATTTCTCGAAATAGCTTACTCCGCGACGAAAATGAACGCGGCAAGTGTCGTAGCTTGTGAAATTTAATTTCCTACTCATTTCCCAGTAGCTGCGATGCTCTTTGTTTGTCGAATTACTTCGGCCTTCGCCATTCGATGTTCCTTGCCTCGCGCTTATTGATTTTCATTACACCCAAGAGCTTCCTAATGGATTTTTTTGTATCATTAGAAAGATCATTACCCTGTACTCTAATGTTATTGCGTAATTTCTATTAAACTGTACAATGTACATGCCTACTGTGTTTGTAAATAAATAATATGTAGAGTAGGTAGGTATGCACTTAGCATATTATATTATATTATATTCGGTCGTCAAATGTTATAAATTCGAATCTTCGATAATTAGAAGAAGGAATAGGAGTTGGAATTGCAGTTACGCCAAGGATTTTTCGAACCTCGGACCTCTGGATGGAGAGGCTGAATTTCCAATTTGGATATCATACAGTAGTAGGTATATACAATAAGTCCGTAGGAGTAAAACGCCGTTCAATATGTTTTGGGCAATCATTTATATTTGCTGAAAAGAGCAAAAATAGTTTAAAATTTTTACTATTGACCTGCCTATATACTTATTAGTTTCATACAGTATCGTTCCTATGTAACAATATTATGTATTTATAAAGCATTAAGCATGTAGTATATACCTACCTAAACTTTCATAGATCCAATAGGTACAAACTTCTATCTTCAAACTATACCCTGGAGAGGTAAGTTCGTAAGACGGCAATTACGAGCCCACGTGTACCGAGATAGCACTTTAACCACTTTGGAACATTAACATCTCGTAACGAACTGTTTGGAACTTGGGTTTCAGCTGCAGCCTTATTGATTCACTAGTTACCAACTCGTTAGACGTCGTCGGGATTCGGAATTCAATAGAGCGTCTGTTTTGCACAAAATGTGGTTACTTTCTAGAAAATATAAGTACGTACGGCTATATTTTGTAAATTCGTATGATATGTTATTGTAATACAATAGAATATAGTATGTTCGAAGCGTATGTTTGTCTCTGTTCAATTATATCCATCGGAACAACTTTTTTCACAAAGATGACTGCAAGGTTGTACAAAAAGTTTAAGTTACGTGTTTTTGTATAAAACAGGGGTCTACGTGCAGTCAACAAGAGATGCCACTCCTGAGGGCTAAGATTATCGTATCATACGTAGATAAGATCACCTGGATCTGCATTCTGTATCCTTCTATCGAAACAAAAGAACTGCTTTACGCTGGAAATAGGTGTTGTGGTGGTGCCACCCCGGTCGAACCATACGGGTTGTAACACCTTTCGATTCAGCTTGCTCCTATTCTGTAGCAGCGTGAACTTGCTGTCATGAATCACAAATAATTTTAAGTTCTCCACATTCGTAGAGCGATAAGGCAAAACTACACTTGACAATAGGTATTCACGATCTTAGCAAATAACCACGTCCTACAATTACAATGGACGCGTGACACATATTCCACCTCGAGTGAAATCTCCAACGGTTGTTTGTAGTTCTTAACTGCAATGAAACTATTACCGAGCTATGACTGCAGATTAAAGTTGGGACTTTGAAGTACCTAGTTGTAGTGGAGTACAAGTTAAAGTTTGCCGGTCGTTGTATTTGTGTTCAAATTAGTGGAAGGCGTCTGCCGTCTAATCAGATAACGCGGTCAAGCAGATCACGTCGACTAAAGGGATTTGTCACACTGTTGAAGAGTAAGAGTTTTTTGAGAGTTGGTAGAACAATATAGCCTGAATCAGGAAGTACCATCGTTACACCCATTTCTAGCGGGAAGCAATTCTGTGCTTCGTTGAGAAACTCTGAATTCCGACTAAGTCACATATAAGGCGACCATCTTAGCCCTTAGGAGTAGCAACACATCTATGATCGACTTTAGGTAGAATAACAGTCCTGAACGGAAATGGTTATAGATGTTTATGAGCGGCAATTACTGTTTACCATAAGGTGGATCAACTAATCTACCATTTCAATCTCATAGGGCTTTTTTACTGATTAATGTATACATTTTATGCAGTATAAGTAATAGTAACGGAGTGAGTGAGTACGAATAGCATGAATCCTTACTCCAGGTAATTCAAACGACATCTATTGTTAACTTAACTGCTTTTTCCGGCGTCACCGCTTCCTTGCCGGCGGTAGGACGAGAAGGCGAGACCCGACTACTTAAGTACCCTTTAGTTAATTAGTACTTGTCCGCTTTGTTGCTTTAATTAATCAGTGCTGCGCCGGAGGGATAGGCCAGTGACAAATAGTGCTCGAGATCATAGCCTAGGGAAACTCTGAACACTTGTTACTCTAATTAAATAACATACATTGGCCACTAGTTTTCTATTTATTTAACGAACGTATTTCTCACTTAATATATTTTTTTATTATTTTCTTCTTTGGCAAAGGGAGATCTCCCGCCGGGCTAGGTGATCATGCCCGGGGAGCGAATGTGCTCCAACTGTCTCAGTTCGGAGCTTGTATATATGCCAGATATTTAGAAAACTTCGATAGCGTGATTCAGGATACTCGTAGCGCCATCTTTTGACGAGTAGAGGGAAGTCGCCACACTTCTATAATAAAAGAGAAGAAGTAGCAAGTGACCTGCAGTCCATCAAATGGTATATGGCTATTGGCAGTCGTGGATATCAGACATGTACCTACTCGTATAAGCCCTAGATAAGAATAGAGTCCTACCTTCTATCTGAGATCAGCCACAGATACGTTCTTACCTTTGAGTATTAAATTGGATAAATATGACTTTAAGGGTTTCATATTCACATGATATGTTACTATGTGTATTTATTATGTATGAAAGGCTCTATAGAATTTATAGGGTCTGCTCAAATATGAATAGGTTTTTTTTTTTGTAAATTGAATGTCGGGGAAACGTTAATAATAAAGTTGTCTGCAAGTAAAGTAGAATAATTAAGAAAGTAGATTAATTAATTAATTATATGTAAAAATGGTGGCATTGAAAAAAGAGAATAATTATTATTAAAAAAAAAAGACAAACCCGCTGAGTTTCTTACCGGATCTTCTCAGTAGAGGTCGCGTTCCGATCCGGTAGTAGTTTAAGAAAAATATTGTACCTGACAATTTGTAAGTGCCGTCGTTGGCCTATACAAAATAAATATATTTCATTTCATTTCACACTACTTTCCCTGCTAAGAATTCGTTATATTTCGGATGATTATGTAGAAAATAGATGTCAAGATATTAAAGGGTCAATGAGATTTAAAATTAGGTAACGGTAGATAAGGTTATTATTATAATTTGTAAGCTTAAATATGCTTCCTATCAAATCAAACAACTTTTGAAAAACCGGCTTTAAAAACTGAGCTTAAACTTAATAATGAGTACTGAGAACTTCAATAATGTATTTTTCAACCATTCCAAAGTTCTTTTACTGAACAATAGAGAACAAACCCGTGACAAACAGCTCGAAGCAATCTACGGAACACTTTGAATACTTGTTAGTGTAATTAAACTTCACAAATTGGTCTCTAAACAGCGCCATTTTGGAGGATTCGTAGGAATAGCTAAGGATGTTTGGAAGTTTAAAGTGTAATTAACTAGCCAATACATTAAAATAGCTTTTTATAAGGATTCTGTCTTATTTATATACTTATTACATATACTGTCTCATTTATTATTAACTAGTTTTATATCCGTGCAGTTTGATTATTTATTTTGTCTATTTGCAATTGTACTGCGTGTTCCTGAATAAAGTATTTCTTTCTTTCTGATAAGTTTTCAGAGGTATGTGGATTTATTTTTAATATTATTATTTTTTTAGTATAGTTGTACCACCTTCAATTTTTCTGCACATCCCTAAGCTTGACTGGGAGAAAATGCTATTTAGCATTAAGTCCGCCTTTTGCACCACACTGTTTTTAACATGGTCAATAATCATGACAGGAGACCCGCCACTAGTGGGACAGTAATGAGTTAAAAATCGCCCACGATGTTTTAAGACGAAAAAGTGCGTTTCTATTAAAATTATGTAAAAATGTCTACGTAACTAGTTTTAATTTTTTTCAGCCAGGCTTCACTTTATCTCAGTCTAGTATTAATCATTAATTGTTAGGAAATTCAATAAAAGCTTTTCTCCTGTTCTTGTGGGAGCTTTGCGATAAAAGTATAAAAGAAGCTCATGATAATAGTGATAATAGAATCACTCTTATATTAAAATATAACATTGTGTAAAAAATCATTTTATCTTTAACTGTTTTTTGAGTTTTGCAGGCAAAAATATACGTAAGATGATTTTTTATGTATTCAGATTGCAATGGAAATTAAGACAAAATATACTACATCCAATCCTCCTCACCTGAAACTTAAAGAACGGACCTAAAATATAAAAATTGCGGATAAAACCTTACGTAATGTTTTTATACCATAGCCGGGGCCTGACAAATGTTTTTACAACATTCCTAAAGAAACTTCGCTAGTCCGCCATCAAACTTTGTTCATTACCATTGAATTGTCACTCCTGTCTTCTTTACTACTCTCATAAATAACGCCCACCCGCAGTTTACTTCGCGACTGGAACAAATTACCCGAGTTGGTAAATATTTTGCCCATTTTTTACCTTGTAGTAGCAGATTCATTTTTTTACTTGTATCTATACTAATATTATAAAGAGGAAAACTTTGTTTGTTTGTTTGATTGTAATGAATAAGCTCAAAAACTACAGGACCGATTTTAAAAATTCTTTCACCATTCGAAAGCTACATTATCCACGAGTAACATAGGCTATATTTTAAATGAAATATATTTTGAGGCGGTACAAAGTTTGCCGGGTCAGCTAGTTACTTATAAATTAATTAAGAATAAGTGGATGTCACCTGGAAATGTTTCAAAATAAATTGCATCCAGACAAATAAATAAAAAGTTAATGTTACAAAGTTTATGACTAAACTTAATCACAGCGCATAACTGTTGGTTTGCATGCATCGTAAAACTATAGGTCATATGTTTGATGTCGTAAGGCAATTATCAAGTATTACTAATATTATACTTAATATATTAATAAAATATACCTAACTTAATAATATTTTTGAACGTGGTACAACTCTTTGTGACCCGTCTTCGTAGGTACCGCTGCCACTGTCCCTGTAGTACCGGGACCAGAATAGGGCTACGGTAACCCTTGCCTGTCGTAAGAGGCGACTAAAAGGGGCTTCCGGGGTTGCGGGCGGCAAGAGTGGGAGCTCAAACCGTTCAGCAAGCGACCCCGGGAAGGACAGCGGTTTGTGTGGTCGCTGTAATCGCTGTAATCACCAGGGATGTGAGAGGAGCGTAAATTGCTCCCCCCAGGGCAGAGCCCGATAAAAGGGCATCGCGTTAGGAGGACTCCGGTTGTGTTCCGTTGGAGATCCCGGAGTTCTCCACCAAACGCTGAGGACGGCCACCGGGGGGGTTTTAGTGTGGTAAAAATCCCACATATCCCGGCGTCACTCCCATGGCGTCGGGTACCTTTTGAAGGTTTCCCCCTCGTCAACAAAAAAAAAAAAAAAAAAAGGTACCGCTGCCACACCTAGGAATATCTGGTTTTTTAAAAGCAGTATTAAGCGCTGTTCTGGTGTAAAGGGTGTGCTAGGGGAGATATATTTTTTGAGGCGTTCGAACTTAGTCCTCAGGGGCAGCAACGCATCTATAGCCGAGCTCAGATAGCATTTTAGTCCTATTTGATGCCTTTTCTACTACGCCTAAGAACCCTTGTAAAACTACGGGATACAAAACAAGTTTTACATAATATATGCGTTGTGGTACTGACGATGTATATATTCGTCTAACACGGGCGCTTCACACAGTTACGCCAGTTGGTTTTAGGCATATAAGGCAGTCTATAATCGGTAGTCTGGTCAACGGTCCACACAGCCTGCGTGTGACGGATGTTACACAAGATTACTAGGTTGTTAGGCGTATGGTACGACTGGCTCTATCTGCTACATTGTAGCTATACTAAGCTTTATAATTACGTACTAAATTTATATGAATAACTATATAAAGGTGCTACAGTTATACTGCTTGTTGATTTTTAATATTTTAGAATCTTTAATGTTAGTGTCTAAGACAATAAGGGTTTAGTTATTTACCATTTATATGCCTTAGCACAACACAACACATACTACAATACAGGTCTGTGATATACACTTATATGAAACATTTAAACTTACCTACGCCCGTAATTTATAATCAATCTATTTTTTCCTACCAAAGATCGAAAGACAATTTCTAGTATTATTTTTTATTTTCATACAATATCTCACATAACTATTCATATAACAAATGTATTTTGATTACAAATGAATATAACGTTATTTGTTGGTATGTAGAGTACGTTTATGCAGGGCAAACGTTGCAAGTTAATTTGAAGCAATTAACGCCGTCCGATGGAGATGTAATTTGCACATGTATTAAATATCGATATCTGTACTATAATAACAGCAACTGATACTGCAGGCTTAGGATGCAGAAGGCAATTATATTTCATCGTTTTCAAATGTAAAAGTACAAAAGGAACCTACAGCTTCATCATCATCATCAACCCATTACTGTCCCACTGCTGGGCACGGGTCTCCTCTCAGAATGAGAAGGAGGATTAGGCCATAGTCCACCGCGCTGACCAAGTGCGTATTGGTAGACTTCACATACCTCTGAGATTTATTTATTTTTTTATAAATCTCTCAGGTATGCAAGTTTCCTTACGATGTTTTCCTTCACCGTTTAGCAAGTGATAATTAATTTCTAATACGCACATAACGTGCCTGGGATTTGAACCTCGGACCCCTCGATCGAGAGGCCGAGATTCTTAACCACTAAGTTATCACTGCCTTACCTACCTACAACTTATCTGATGATAATTGGCCACTGCAGCGCATCGACGTCGACCCATTACTATCCCACCCCGCTCAGAATGAGAAGGATTAGGCCGTAACACCGCACTGACCACTGCGTGTTGGTAGACTTCACATACCTTGACTTTTTATACGATCTTTCAAGAATACAGGTTTCCTCAGGATGCATTCTTTTACCGTTAAAGCAAGACAATGGATGGTAATTCACCCCAGTTACGTTTGCAAGATATATTATTTTGACTGAAAATTCACTGTGTTTTACTTACATTTCTTCTCTGAATGGAATCAGAAGTAATACGACACAATGTGTTGTTATGTAGGAACTCCGTAACGAGTCCTTCAGACGGTTACGTAAAGAGGGAGTTTAGAATTGTTATATATACAGGAATTATTAAAAAAAAATACATCCTTTATTATAGCGACATGGGATAATATCGCTTATAAGGACCAAATACTGGGCAAAGCTCATTTTAGAGATTTTTATAAATTGTCATATAAAGCTCTCCCTATGCGTATTCACCCTGTACACGTATTCCAAAGAATATACCCTAACGTTGATGTGGCAACAGTCTAACAAAGGAGGCAATATTTTATTATCAAGTTTTGCCCGTAAACTAGCGGGTGGCATGTGATCATATCTGCTAAAACGTTATATAATTAGATATAATATAGAGCTGCTATACCTACTCTAAGATTGCCACTGTCGTAGAAAAACCTGGAGAACAGTGTCAAATTGAGTTTATTTAGGACATCTTCAGTTCGTATGTGTGCTCTGTAGAGGCTAGAATGTGTTTTAATCTATGTGACGAGGAAAACGTGGCTTCCTCAGGGACTTTTATGGGCCTTGGTATGCCTTCAAAGTATGCTACTTTGAAGGGATACTCGTACCAATGCAAGGAAATTAGAACGGATAGCAGAATTAATAACCATTAAAATATGTATTTTGCTCTAAACTATTTAAATGATATAATCCAAAAAACATGATACGATTATACCTAATGTTTGCTTAAAATAAGAAGTTGTTATGTTTTATATTTTTTGATATTTGTAGTTTGATAAATTCGACAATAATCCAAGATTAACAACATTCTCATATAAAGTTTGAGCTTATCATTAGATCGGTCGTAGCGTCGTAGAAACTTAAAGGTTTTCTGAAATTTATTTAGTTTGTTTTCAAAGACTTCTAAGCACCGAGAATTTTCCACTCATTACGTAAACAAACGAAGTGGAAAATGGTCCCGAAGTGGAAAACGGGAATTTCTGTTCGGCAGGACAAGATCCATTTACTCGAAAATAGGCTAAAATTTCAAGTAATTGATGGTGTCGTAAGCAAAAGCTAAATATATTTTGTGAAATTACGAGTAAATGTATTTTACAATGCTGTCTCTAAGTGGAATTTACAGATAAAGATCTAATATTAAATTAATAATAAATCAGCTCTGGTTAGATGAAATGAAATATTAGTAGGGATTGTTTTATTTACAGTTAAGTTTTGAAGGTGGTAGAACCTTTTGTACCACACCATACCTATTTCTGCCTCATAACAACAGTGTTCAGCGCTGCTGTGTTCTGATTTAAAGGGTGTGGTAAGGGAGACATACTTTTCCGAGGTGTTCCAGGTTAGTCTTCAGGGAAAGTGGCGCATCTGTGGCCGACCTCAGGTAGGAATATCTAATCCTATCTGTGGTTGATTACGGATGTCCATGGGCGGCAGTAGCCATTTACCATGCTCGTCTACTACTCCTATATAATAAAAAAAAACCTTATACGTCTTGGTTTAGATTACTTACAATGATAGTTATGTTTGCCATTCAACATCCTGACCAACAAACATTTTCCTTTAACGTTTAAGCAAGTGATCATTAATGTCTTATAATACGTAATTATCATAGATTGTGATATGCAAAAGGTACGTCATTATTACGTAAAAGACACATATTTGTTTTTATACATTGTTGACACCTCACTAGTTTAACCAGTAGGTACATAAGGATACTGGATCAGCTTAACTTGTCCACATTAGTTGGACACATAATTACACGGCCATAAAGCGAAGTTAACGCGTTGATGATAACCATTACTTCCTAATGTGGACAGAGGACGCACCACATAATCGAGAATGTACTTGTAGCGATCATTCCCACCTATCTTGTTAACGAGGGTACTTATGGTCGTGTCGCGGAAATGATGCGTTGACTAGTTTAGGTATGTAGCACATCTGATGTCTTATATCTGTAACTCGTAAGATTCCTGCCTAAATTTGTAGATATGACTCGAAGTCGATAAGTCGAAGTTGAAAAGCTTTATGTATCTGTGTTTATTACATCCTTAGATACTACAGTTTTTCACATTAACTTGTTTATACTTAGAGTAAGATATAATCTAATAGAATAGAGTAAGAATATAATTAAAAGGTGGTAGAATTCGTCGTCGTTAGAATATATAAGGAAACCACTCGTGCTTAAGCGCTGCTGTGTTCTCGTCTGAAAGAATTTGTAATAAGAGAGATAATCTTACGTATATGTACACTATATCAAGTGGTTCCATTTGCATCAAGGGTAGCAATGCATCTATGGGCGAGATTACATATAAACTTCGGATAGATACATATAAGTACGACATATCTACGTAACTTTATATTGTTAAGTTCTATTAAAGTTTACAATAAAGAATATTCTTTCTACTCTATCTATACCTAGATCCTATTTGAAGTTGATGGCAGATGTCCATGGTTGACAGTGGCCATCAGATGGATACTCGTATGCTACTTTACAATACAAAAAACCTGTTTAGCTAAATACTACTTCGAATTACATGCAGCAATTTTGAACCGGTTTTAAGTTACCTTCATCAATTTGTACGTGGAAATGATTTGATTTGATTTGAACAATTTCCGTGTTCTGGTTGCTATGTAATTTTCCTTTAGTACGCTAAATGTACAGATATAAGTATATTACTTACACGTAACGTAATCACTTCTGTAAATTGGTTCAGGTAATCCTCACATCAGGTGCTGTATGAAAATGATATCGCCAGTGTACATGAAGATGAATGTTAAGTACACATCTGACTAAAACAATAGACATACTCAACGTGAATTATCTTCAATTTAATTTGATCTTGTTTATATTCTTGGCAAGTTTTATTTTTATTTTACCTCAATGTTTAATTTTTTGAAAAAAGTTCTTAATGGTATGTGAAATCTACAAATGCCTAGCGTGGTGGACCGTGGCTTAAATCCTTCTCATTTTAAGACGAGACACATGCCTAGCCGTGGGAGGGAAACGCACAATTAAAAATGCATATCTATATTAATTATTATAACACAAAGAGGACAAACAACAACTACACTAATCAGGCAGAGCGGAGTAAATAGGTACCTACGCCAAGTACGCCCTGATTAAAGGACAAAGCGTTTCTAGTAGGGGTGAATTACTGTGGGAATGTAGCGGGTATCCTAGCTTGTCAGATACGTACAATCGTCATTACCGGGAATTATGGAGAGGTGCATAAGCCCCGAATGAAAGGAGAGGCTTGATTGAACTGGCGACTGGTGTAGAGTCGTATCGTTCGTGGACAGAAATCTATGCAATGCTATTTGTGCTTTCAGATGCAATTTGTGTCAAGTTGTTAACTAGCTAGTAATGATGTTTAACTCTAATATCAGCAATATGTTAAACTATTAAAACGGGCAAAACATATAGGCGCTTCTGCTGAAACGCCCGCGGTGTAGGTACCTTTAGTATCTAAACAGTAAAAATTTTTAATGTGGTAATTTAGTTTTTTTTTAGTTAAAATACCTTGTTTATATAAAAATATTGTCTTATTAAAATACTTACGCCCGTCAATAATTATAATCAATCTTTACCAATATATCAAAGGCTGCAGGCGACAAGAAGTGTATAAACATATAAATAAGAGTAAAATCCTATGAAATGAATATAGACAACTCTCAAAGAAACCGCCGTGATTAAAAGGCAACAGCTTAACATGACACAAAGGTATGATTCCCATACATCCCGGGTGGTGGCACAATATTGTCCTTACCAGGATTTAAGCTATAGTGGTTGATCCCTGATTAAGGGCGAAGCGTGATTAAAATGGGTGAATCATGCAATAAAAAGTTTGCGTTCTATATTATGCATTCGTAGATATTTCTCAGACATAAGAAGAAAAAAATACACAGTTATTTTTCTGATATAGATACCTACAGGTGGTAGAGCCCTTTGTGGTTCGCCTCCGGTGGAACCACACTTGTTTCTGCCTCATAAATAGCGACGCACCTGTGGCCGCCCTCAGGTAAGAATCCAATCTTACCTGATCACAGATGTCCATGTGTGGCAGTAGCCACTTACCATCAGGTGGAGTGCATGCTCGTCTGCCACTTTTATATTTAAAAAAAAACTTAACATTATTAAGGTATATGTATTGGAAAAGATAAAGTAATACAGGTTACAGAGTAGATATTTTAAAAGGGTACTTACGATATATCGTACACTTAGGTAATGCAGGTAACATTGTATAGCACGGAGTTGGAACGACCCGCATCGCATGACCACAATTGTAATTCGGGTCCAGCGTTTAAATTAAGAGCAATCTGGTTAACTAAGTACACTGTACAGTGGCGCGGTAAACGCTCAGTGCCGGATTGAGACGTATATTAACTAAGGTTTAGTCACTAAACAACTTTAACATATATTAACTAAAGTGTAGGCACTAAATAACTCCATACATATATTAACTAAAGTTTCAATAGATATATACATAAAACCCAAACTTTGTTAAATACTCAAAAGAAATTCCTTAAAACTGTGCCAACCACAAAGAAGAGGTTGCACTTACTACAAGAGCTTAATACATGTACAATTGAATTAGAAAACAATAGATTAAAATATGAAGCTGAAACACAGACACTAAATTCCGAAATAACAAATTTAGAATCCTCACTGCAGATGATGACCTGCATGTATGAGAAAGCTCAGGCTTTGGTCGAGAGGCACTCTCAGGCTCTGACCGACCTCTTAGAATTAAATAAGTTTAATGCTGCCCGTTTGCAACTGTTGGAAAGTGATTTTTTGTCATGTGGTTGCAAATGTGCCAGCGAGTCACAGCCGGGGTGTGGGCTTTCACCTCCATCTTCTACAAAAATAAAACCTCAGTCATCACTGTGTGTCAGCTCGAGTTCATTAAATGTAAACAACAGTTCCCTCAAATACAGTAATGATAATGTAATAATATACTGCGATGAAATTGGTAAGGACATGGGAAGTTTACTAAGTTCTCTCTCGGGACGATCAGTATTAAATAATTGTATGCCTAATGCATCTTTCCATGAGATTATGCATAATGTATGTAATACTGAATTAAAGAATAATACAAGCTTAGTTATCTTTATAGGAAATAGGGGAAATGTGAACAAAAAGCATTTATTACATTACTTGGATACTTTGTTAAAACTTAATTTAAAGGAAATTGTAATGTTTACATTCCCCTATAGTAAAAGTTTGCCAGTCGAAGAGAATGATATTAGATATAAGTTAAATATGACTTTGCACACTGTAATGTGCAATAATAATAAATTTCATTTGATTGATACTAACTCATTTAGTATGAATTTTTATTTGACAGGGGATAATTACTATCTCCCTAGATTTTATAAAAGACGGATAGCTGTTGTGCTAGAATTTTATTTTGACATTTCTGCCAAAAACTTGGCAACCAAACCTGCTTCTATTGAGCAGAATAATAATTTAAAATTATTGACATCCAATAATTTAAATTTGACATTGGAAAATTTAAATTAAATGATAGGACAACAGAGTGCACCTCTGGCAAATTACTTAATTTACAACCATTGTCAAATAGTAATTCATTTAATAACATTGACATATCAATAAATAATTATGTAAGTAATTCATATGAATATAATAATAATAAGCAAATTAAGAGACATATTTCAAATAAATGTCTTCATATGGGTAAATTTAGTAATAATAAAACTAGCAATAAAAAGTTTTCATCTCTAAAAATATTGCACCAGAATATCCAGGGTTTTTCAAGTAAGGAACTGGAACTGGAGTTATTTTTAGAGAGTAACAATTATGATATAATTTGTTTAACAGAGCACTGGTTAAAACAAGGTGAAACACAAATAAACTATATAAATCACTTTATTGCTAGTTCGTTCAGCCGTGAGTCAGCTATCCATGGTGGCTCATTAATAATAACTCGTAAAGGTTTAAAATCAAGAGAACGCTTGGATATAGTGGGGCTCTCGGTTGAACGTGTTATTGAATTATCATGTGTCGAGCTGGATAGCCTTGTTGTGGTTAGCGTGTATAGGCCCCCTAACATAGAAACATTTTCTAGATTTGAAGGTGTAATGGAAAATGTTTTGGATATTATTTGCAAATGTAAGAAATATGTTGTTGTTTGTGGTGATTTTAATGTGAATATTTTAGAAAACACCACATTGAAAGTAAAATTACTTTCCTTATTTAGATCATATAACTTAGAATATAGTTTTTTTGAGCCAACCAGGGTGACTTCATCCTCTGCTACTTGCATCGATAACATTTTCTGTAACTGCTCTGTAGTTGAAAAATCTATAATAAATCAGATTAAATCTGATCACAAGGGGCAGTCTGTCCATATCCAATATAACATATCCAAGGAAGGGAACATAAAGTTTCTTCATAGACCAATTACAAGTCACCGTTTATTAAAATATAATAAAGTGCTACTAAATAAGTTGTCAGTTCTGAACCATAGCACTTGTGTTAATAATTTATATTCTGCATTTTTCTCCACAGTGCACACAGAGTTTAAAAAAATATTTTCTGAAGTTAGGTATGAAAAGAGTACTAGACTTAGTTTTTGTGAATGGGCTACTAAAGGTATTCGTCTAAGTAGAAGTAAACTTTTCGAGCTTTATAGTGAAAGAGAGAATAACTGTAGCCCTCACTTCAATGAATATGTTCGTAAATATTCTAAAATATTTAAATCAGTTTGTATGACAGCTAAATCTAAGTTCATACATAATAAAATAAAAAATGCTGATAATAAAATTAAAACAATCTGGAAAATAATTAATGCCGAAACACGAACTTGCAGATTAAGTATCAGTAAAGTATCTCTTACTACTGAACGTGGTCAGATTACCTCAGATAAAGAAATTGCACAAGAATTTGAAACTTTTTTCTCGAATATACCATTTAATACTACTAAATTTTTAAAATCATCCCCAATTAAAGCAGTGACCATCCTTAAAGAGAATTTAAGTCAGTGTCACATTAAATTTAAATTTAGACATATTTTAATTAATGACATATTAAAAGCTTTTAAAGAATTAACTGTTAAAAATACAGAGGACATTTGGGGAATGTCAGTAAAAGTTTGTATATCAATCATTAAAACTTTAGCTCCCTACTTAGTCACTATTTTTAATATGTGTGTTGATCAGGGCTGTTTCCCTGATTTAATGAAACATAGCAAAATAATTCCATTGTTTAAGGCAGGTGATACTAAAGATCCCAACAATTATAGACCCATCTCAGTACTGCCTGTTCTAAGTAAAATTTTTGAAAAGATCCTCTTACAGCAAATGTTGCTTCATTTTAAACTAAATAATCTTTTACATCAAAAGCAATTTGGCTTTACTAAAGGCCGTTCTACCACAGATGCTGGTGTTCAATTGCTGCGACATATTTTTGATTGTTGGGAACAAGCACATGATGCTATAGGTATTTTTTGTGACTTGTCTAAAGCTTTTGATTGTGTTGATCATAAAACCTTATTGTTAAAATTACAATATTATGGTATTCAGGGAAATTCTCTAAAGTTGATAAATTCTTATTTAAACAATAGAGTCCAACGAGTGCAAGTAAATGGAGCATTATCAGCAGGTTCTAATATTAAAATAGGTGTACCTCAGGGCTCCATCCTAGGTCCGTTTCTATTTTTAGTTTATATAAATGATTTGCCAAATGTAGTAAAGGATTTATCTGAGGTTGTTTTGTTTGCTGATGACACTTCCTTGGTGTTTAGAGTAAAACGACAATCACAGGATACGAACGATATTAATGAAACTCTTTGCTTGATTCAGAACTGGTTTGATGCAAACAACCTACTCTTAAATTCTAATAAAACTAAATGTATTAAATTTATGCTACCAAATGTAAGGAGTACGGGGATGAATGTCGCTCTAAATGGTGAGACTTTGCAATTCGTCAATGAAACTGTTTTCTTGGGGATTACCATTGATTCTAAACTCCAGTGGGGTCCCCACATCTCTGCTTTGTCCAGCAGACTTAGTACTGCAGCTTTTGCAGTCAGAAGAATTAGACAGTTAACAGACATACCCACTGCCAGACTTGTCTATTTCAGTTACTTTCACAGCATTATGTCTTATGGCATTCTACTGTGGGGCAGTGCTGCTGACATAGACTCTATATTTACTATTCAAAAAAGAGCAATAAGGTCAATATATAGTCTGCGGCGTGGTGAGTCCCTAAGAGAACTGTTTCCCACTATTAATATATTGACGGTGCATAGTCAATACATTTATGAAAATATTATGTATGTAAGAAAACACACTGATATGTTTGAAAAAAATAGTAACCACCATAACTTTAATACCAGAAATAGAAATAAATTAGCAATTCCTAAACATAGATTATGTAAGGTGGCTAGATCTTTCGTGGGCAACTGTATTCGCTACTACAATAAAATACCCGACCACATTTTGAATCTCACAGAAAAAAAGTTTAAACATGTCGTTAAACTAACGCTATGTAAAAAAGCGTACTATAAAGTAAGTGATTATTTGACTGACAAAACGGTGTGGTCTGAATTAGCTCCAGCTCCACATGTACCATTACGTTAAGGTAACATTGTCAAAAACATTTTTTTTAAAAGATGTGTGTTATGGAGTTTCTTTCGCCGCTTCTTCTCCATAACGAAACACCTTGTGAAGTGGTGGTAGTTGCTTTGACATTCAAAAAGTGATCTGTAAAGAACCTATTTTGAATAAAAAATTTTGATTTGATTTGATTTGATTTAGTCACTGAACAACTCTTTATTACGGATTAAAAAGCTAAGCTGTGCTAGTACGATTTGAAAATAGAACGATCGATGAATAATAAGTTCAATTTTTAAATACTTATTAAGGCATTGTTAAACTTATTTATTCTTATGATTTTATGGAGAGTCTGTATAAAACTGTCGTTGATATGTGTTCATGTTAGTTAGTGGATTTATGTGAAATATCGCTAAGCGAAACTGTGTGCCCACATTTCTCTAGTAGTAGCTAGTAGCACATATTTGGAGCTATCAAGGAATATCTATTACTAACGTTGATCAAACACATATTTATTATAGTTATCGTGTGAATAATAGTAAATAATTTGATTCAGCTTTCAATACCTCCCGTAAATTACAGGTTTATGTAAAAGTTGTCATTTAACAGTATTTAATTCTATATTATTTTTCAGTCCGGCACTGTAAAGTAAAGTACCCCGGACACCGGCCACCATCTTGTTCTCACGTAACTTGCAATATCGATTGAAATCAGAGCGATTATTCCATTAGGAAGACATTAAGAGAGTCAAATTCCCATGGTTAGGGCTGAAAAGATCCCGCATACATAATCGGTTGACAGGAAGCATCTTTGTTTAAGCAAGGTGCTATTATTAAATTAGCCAATATATTGTAGATAGGGACCCAAATGTAACATTTCAATGGACATTGACGTAGATGGCAGAGAACCTACAAACTACATTTTTATAAGGCTATAAGTACAAGTAGAATACGCTATGAAATGTGCAATATTTATTTTTATAAAACGCAGCCTTAAGTTCAATGATGTGGTTGAAAAAGCTCCTTATATAATACTAGCTGACCCGGCAAACAAAGTGTTGCCATGTAAATATTAAGGGTGAACAAATCACTTATGGTATGAAAAATAGAAAGTAGCCGATTCTCAGACCTACTATATATACATATAAAATTTGGTGAAAATCGGTAAAGCCGTTACGGAGGATTACGGTAACTAACATTGTGACACGAGAATTTTATATATAAGAATTGTAAGCAATCAATGTCCCTGAGTTGTCAAATCGGTTATTCAACATAGAACATGGATGATCTGAAGCATAAATTATTATTTTTGACCATGCAACCGCGAATTTCTGGTGTTTTGCATGCACCTACGCATCGTCTTCGTGCATGTGTAAATCGTGCATGCATTGTTACATAATCATTGCTCATTGAAGACATGATAACAAACACGTATTACAAATTATCATTCGCTAACGACCTCCCAAGTTTGTCCGTTGTGTTGGGTGTAATATAAGTTAGTAAATGAATTTCGTATTCTCATAGGAGTTTCGTGACTTCGTTCATACTTAGTTGTCTCAGGGGTGACAACGAATCTAAGACTTGATTCTGATCTATCTGTTCAATATTAAGTTGGATACAGATAGGTATTGATGGCTGCAGATTTGCGGGCGGCAGTAGCCGCTTATCAGGTGGACTGCATGCTCTTCAAACGAGTAATAATAATCATCATCAAGTTTTATTGACCCACTTCTGGGCACGGATCTCCTCTCAGAGTGAGAAGGATTAGACCATAGTCCACCGCACTGGCCAAGTGCGTATTGGTAGACTTCACATACCTTTGAGATATTTTTAATAAATCTCTTAGATATGCAGGTTTTCTCACGATGTTCGCCTTCACAGTTTAAGCAAGTGATAATTAATTTCTAATACGCACATAAGTTTGAAAAATCATAGAAGCCACTAGGCTATCACTGCTTTTTAATAATTGTTAATAATATGAATGCTTAATTGATTTACTTGCCATTTAGTAACCTATTCGCTAATTGCCGAGCTCACTCGACCAGATAAAATGGAACAAACGTTTGCATAAAAATTTATTGCTTTTATGTTATCGACGATCCATATAACTTTTTGTGTAATCAATTGCAACTAAATTTCTTCATGGCTCCCAAACCTCTAGTGTTATGTGATTGTAATTGAGTGCATCGTTGTTAACTCACTCACTGCTGAATTCGGGTTTTCTTTTAGGCTTAGGCCAATGGTACAGCGGAGAAAGTACCGTGCTCCCGATAAAGGGTGTTCAGAGGAACGCCGTGGGATTTTAGCCGGTAGGAGTCGGCATATCCTCTCCGTTGCCCCCGCAGCTGAGTTTCCCCAGCAAAAAAGGCCATAGTCTATCGTGCTTGCCAAGTGAACTCGTACACTCCACACATTTTATTAGATATATTTTTTTTATTGTAGTCTCAAAATAGTATCTAATAATGGTTGCTTGGTTGGTTGGTTTTCGCCAGTCAAAAATCGGTTTAAAATAGATAAAATCAAATTAAATCAAACATCTTTATTTGCCAAATAAGGTACAAAACTCTGGTGAAATCTGTCCTAAGATTTGATTTCATTGCTAATTACATTAATAATAAAAGAAAAGCCTGAAAGCCAGCGGAATAAAGTAAAAATAAATGCGCAATTAATCATTACTCGAATCCTCAATAAAATAATTATCAAGCCAGTGTGAATCTCAATTCAGTATATTAAAGGTAAGAGGCAATTTCGCCGGATCGTAAAAACGTTTTCACGGCTTTGACTTCATACTCTGCCATGGGCGGTCGGTTATTGAGGATTTTTATGACACTTTTATATTTAACTCCCCCGCATTCGAATTTCAATAGCTTTCACGGTATTTAAGCCTTTATGTCATTAGTTCGTATATGACTGTATTATACCGCTTTTGTAGAAGATTGGGATCGAACGAGCGTGCAGTCCACCGATGGTAAATGCTGCTGTCCCTGGATATATGATATGCAGTGTTAAGCGCTGCTTGGTTTAACGAGCGTGGTAAGAGAGACATACTTTTACAAGGTGTTGCAACTTAGTCCGCAGGGTAGCGGCGCATCCGTGACCGACCTCAAGTAGGAATATTTAATCCTATCTGAGGTTGATTACAGATGTCCATGGGCGGCAATAGCCATTTACCGTTAGGAGGGCTGCATGCTCGTCTGCTACTCCTATAATATAGAAAAAAATCAACTCCATATGGAACAGGAGTTCATGTGGAGTTGATCACAGATGCTTTACTGTTCCTGAGGTGTAACATGGTTGTTTTTAAGTAAGTGAGTCAGTCAATTTATATCCGTGTTCACGAATAGTCATATTTTGTAATCTTATAAAATTGATATCACCACCGAAAAAAGTGGAACTATTTACTGCGATGCTTCTCTGGCGTTATGTGATATTGTAATTTAGTACATCGTCGATCTATAGTTACATTGATAAAGTTTGAATTTAATAAAATGATAATAAATGTAATTGTTCAAAAATCATTACATCTAATTCTATTTCGTCCCATTTCATTTAATTCCAGTGCATTTCGTTCTATTTCATTCCATTCATTTCATTACACGCTCCGGCTGGACTTTGGATCAAAACAATTAAATTAATACAACATTGTTAAGATCAAGAGTCATTACAAATCCGCGGTTACACGCGAATCTACCGAGACAAAATAAAGTGCTCGTTATTTGCTCAAAGTGGCCCAGCCGTCTAATTCACTGGCTTAGCGCCGATAAAGTAGGCGAATCAACTTTTAGATGCAATCAAGATATCTTTTTAAGGCAATAAGATTTATAGGGCCACTTAAAAAACTCGGTGTATGCAACTGTCGATAGCTTCTTAGTACTTACGTGTCTATCTTAAAAACGAGGACTTAAGTACTGGAAAATAACGTGTGGTATGACGTAACTACAGGTTCACATTAACATTAGTTGATATACCTAATGGTGAAAAAATAAACGCCATTATTAAATCTGTATGCTAGTTGTCGTTCCCAAAAGGGATCGTACTTAGTCTACGTGGAATAAATGCGAACTTTTAAATTAAATTAAATTTTTGAACTAAGTATGTGCTTCCGTAATTTCTGTATTTTAATTATAGAAATTTATGTACATAAAATATATTTAAGTTGTTATTGTTTAAGTTGTACGTGTTTAAGTTGTAATGGTAAAGTTTGAAAGTAAAATAAAGCTTCAAAATCCAGCATTTTGAAGACTTTTTCGCATGGGAACATGAATGGCGGGTTTTCAAAAACTCCTCGGATCTCGTGCTTACGTTCTACTTTATAAAATAGGACTCAGGAACTGAATTTAACGTAACGTTTCGTCACAGTCGGAGTGGAGAGCACTCGGGTTGTATGGCAAGTATTCAGCATAATGCAACAATAACGAGGGCTGAATGGCGTCCGGCTGCGGGCTGCGACTGCGCTTCGGTGTGTCAATGTTCTGTTTCGCAAATACTCGCAAAAATTCGAGGAGGAGATTATTTTCCATAGTATTACTAACCTGGTTAATTATTAAAAATATATAATTTACTGAATGGTATCGAAATGAGCGAAAGATACGTAAAATGTTGTTTAAGACTGGGAAAATATATACTTATTATAACATATTTTGAACATTTATCTGCCTACCTATGTAAAAATTACTGCAACTCCTTATTTATTACCATTACTGCATGAATAAGAATGATAATTATTATTACTAGACGCACTTCCTTCTTCATGGAGAAGTCGGTTAAAACCGGGAGTGTTTACATTATGCCCATACTCGTACAAGCTAGGAGCATTGTAGGAATAAAAACAGAAATATGACGTCAAGCCGCATTCGTCACAGTGCATTCAGGGCATATGCAAGCATTCAACATAATGCAATAATAACTGTACAAAGTTCTCTCCGGGAAAGAACAATGCCCGTTCAGTACCTGTTCCTCACTGTACCGCAGTTTTGTAAAAACTAGGTTGAATTTTCGTGGAAAGTTGAAATCCTTTTATATGCTACTGTTTGGTACGGGTATGTTCACAATGGGAGAGGCCTGAACAAACTCTACCAGGTTCGTCTAATGCAGACGAGAGATAAAGTTAGTATCTATTTGTGTGCTGTATTCAGGCTATCTAGACAAAGAAGTACTTTAATGCTGTACTTAATTTTTTTTTTGTAGAATTCGAGTTTAGAAAGTAGAGCCGTCTTTAATCCGCCGTGTTTAAAAATAAGTCGTCGTCATGGTCAAGTATTGAAAATCAATTAAAGAAATCGAAATAGAGAACTATATCATGCTTGTCTATGACACTAAGTCATAGACAAGAATTTAGGGTACTGCAATATTTATTATAAAGTTTTTTTTAAAGAAAAATGTGGTTAGCATAAAATAAATCCAGGTAGATTCTCGTTGGAAGTTGTATGCTAAATATTTTCCAATATCGGAGTTTCAGGTGTCGGTATAATTTTCCCGGGGTAATATCAAGCTGTCATAAACTACTGCTGCAGTTCATGACAGGCGTTGGCATAGACTCAAAAGGAATTTTATAAAATCATATTTGTTTTTAAAATGTTCATTTCACTTTTTCTAATGTTATCGTATTTTGTACAAAAATGAAATGTTTTATGTCATGTATAGACTAATGCCAGTTAGTAATAATTTAATCAAATTAAAATTATTTTTGCCTACTAAAGTTAAAATTTTATGAATTATGGAATATCGTTAGATGTGTAGAAATTAAATGAAATGAAATATCTTTATTTGTTGCAATGTGGTTACAATTTGATATTGGTTACAGACATATAAGAATCTCACATTTTTTTTTTTTTTTTTTTTATAATATAAGAGTAGCAGACGAGCATGCAGTCCACCTGATGGTAAGTGGCTACTGCCGCTCATGGACATCTGTAATCAACCCCAGATAGGATTAGTTATTCCTACCTGAGGTCAGCCACAGATGCGCCGCTACCCCTGAGGACTAAGCTGGAACGCCTCGGAAAAGTCTGTCTCCCTTACCACACCCTCCAAACCGGAACACAGCAGCGCTTAACACTGCTGTTATTAGGTAGAAATAGGTGTGGCGGTGGTGCCGCCGGAGTCGAACCACAAAGGGTTCTACCACCTTCAAAACATTTGCCATATGGTGGCGTACAAATTGAGTCAATTAGAATTAAAATTAAATAATAACTTACATTAAGATATACATTAGAAAATTGATACATTAAATTATTAAATTATTATTTATATTAGACAATTTATCATAAATATAAGAGATTGTTTATTGGATAGAGCAATTGTTTACTTAAATGTTTCTTTAATTCATATATTGACTTTTCCATTAACGCTATTCGTCTGGAGTACCTACCATGGTTTGTCTAATTTCTTAATCGTATCCATCTACATAACAACCAAACCTCCAAGCAAACGCAATTGAATGGACGCTTGGCAAGCACTTGCGTCAAATTCCCAAGCAAGTTCACATTTTTTATTTTTTTTTGTCATTACCAGATTAGATTTTGATTTAGATCAAGAGTTGGATAAGCAATACAATTTATTTCTAATGATAAGACGTCGCTAGATATGGTAACGATCTATGTATGGAAAACTCATTTAGGATTAGATTAAATAGACTCGTTTTGAACAAATCTTTAAAAAGGCTCTAGCGGGTTCAGTAAACTTAACCGAACGCAACTTTGATAGGTAAGACAATATCTACAAGTACCTACATATATTTGAGACAAAAGTCTATTAAAAAAAAGTCGACTTGCCTGTTTCCCTGCCTGCTTGAGTGCCTGGCTTTTTTTCTTAACGAGGGGGGAAACCTTCAAAAGGTACCCGGTGCCGTGAGAGCGACAAGGGATTATGTAGGATTCTTAGCACTAAAATCCCCGAGTGAACGTCCTCGACGCTGCGTTGAGGACTTCGGGATCTCCAAAGGAACAGAACCGGAGTCTATTAAGCATCTTGCTTCGTTGGGCTCTACCCTGGTAGTGGTGAGCATGAAACTCGCCAAACCAATTAGTGTGTACGACGGTATGTGGCCGCCGCCTTTCCCGGGGTCTCTTACCGGGCGGTTCGAGCTCCCACTCTTATCACCCGCGGCCCCGAAAGCTCCTTTTTAGTTGCCTCTGACGACAGGCAGGGGATACCGTAGTCCTATTCTGATCCCGGAACTACAGGGACAGCACGCGTGCCTGACTACGTCTGTCTTTGCCTGCGCCGGTTAAATCTAAACAAAATTATAATACAGACAAATACGACGGGTACCTAATGAGAATTGATGCGTATAGATTTATATTGGACGTCCAAACAAGTTTCAAATGGCGCGCGTGGGCAGCGGAAGCTCGGGTTTGTATGAAATTGAAAAATGACAAAACACCTCGTCCCCGTTTAATAGCACTTTTGTCGTGGACTTTGACACGGCACAAGTCACCTAAGGCAGTATTTACACTATATGATTTATTGTTAAATAAAATTATTTATTGTAATAGTAATGCGTTTGGTGTATCGAAGATATTGGAACGTTTGTCTAAGCCACATCTCAAATGCAGTTATAATAATTATAAATATGAAATTAAAAAAT
Organism: Epargyreus clarus; assembly: GCF_041222505.1. Taxonomy (NCBI): domain Eukaryota; kingdom Metazoa; phylum Arthropoda; class Insecta; order Lepidoptera; family Hesperiidae; genus Epargyreus; species Epargyreus clarus. The sequence continues at coordinate 5,089,623 of NW_027332222.1, read as the reverse complement.
ATGACTCTAGACTCCAAGATTTAGTTTGTATTCCAAGTACCTACTTACCTGATTTTAAGAAGTTACTATTACCTATGTGCCTATTATGAATTAATTAACACTTGCTGTAAAGTTCTAGAACTGAAAGGAAACTAATAAACAAAATGTACGTGTCTGAGAGTTTACCATTATCTTCTCGAAGACTTAGGACTCATAGCTTAGAATAAATTCTTAGGAATAGCACCAATTGGACTCCGGTTGTGTTCCGTCGGAGATCCCGGAGTTCTCCAACAAGCGCTGAGGACGGCCACCGGGAGGGTTTTATTGTGGTAAAAATCCCACATAACCCAGCGTCGCTCCCACGTCGATGGGTACCTTTTGAAGGTTTTCCCATCGAAAAGAAAAAAAAAGGAATAGCACTAATAAAATAAAAGACTATGGACGATTTACAATGACTTACAAACACTATCTGGTATTGCATTATGTCCTACGTAAGAACCGTTAGACTTGAAATATCCTTAGAATATGACAGTCCCGGAGGGTATGACATCCCAGTTGAACGAGAGAGAATTGGTTACAGTTCTCCTCTATGTAAATTTGTGCAACCAAATCAAAAAGTGTAAAATAGCCTTAAGCGTTATGTTTATCCTAATATATAGCAGCCATTCATTTTTGTATCCCCTCAATGTTGAAATATGATGGCTTACCTACTCGTTTCTTCTTGTTTATTTAGCAAAAACTTTGTAGAGATATATGGCACCCTTAAATTTTAATTGGAACTTAAATCAATGCCAGTGTTGGTCGTCTGCTTTGTGGATCTTTGCATACAGGTAAAGTTATAAAGGAGGTTTTTGCATTGGTCTGTATATGAATTCATTTAGACAACTAACTAAAGAGAATTGTTCTGTACCCTTACCAGGAGTTTTTACGTTTCGACAAATATGACTGTTTTGGTATTTGTTTACGTATTGACCCATACGTTTTCCTAGTTCTGACACAATCCGCTAGGGGCGTTGATTGGAATTTGTATGGGAAAATACATAAATAAATACCAAAACAGTCATATTTGTCGAAACGTAAAAACTCCTGGTAAGGGTAATGAATGAAGGAAATTAACTATGAAGATTTTTTATTGTAGGTTGGTAGTTGGTAGGTTGTAATAGGTTAGACTGTTTCGTGAAAAGTTGTTTTCTGGTGTGGTAAGTTAAAGATTTTTAATAACCCTGATGGCAGGCAGGTGGCAGTGATAGCCTAGTGGTTAAGAAACGCGGCCTCTCGATCGAGGGGTCCGAGGTTCAAATCCCAGGCACGCACCTCTGATTTTTAAATTTATGTGCGTATTATAAATTAATTTTCACTTGCTTAAACGGTGAAGGAAAACATCGTGAGGAAACCTGCATACCTGAGAGATAAAAATCTTAAAGGTATGTGAAGTCTACCAATACGCACTTGGCCAGCGCGGTGGACTATGGCCTAATCCTTCTCATTCTGAGAGGAGACCCGTGCCCAGCAGTGGGACAGTAATGGGTTGATGATGAATAACCCTGATGAGGTACATAAGCTATATAACGAAAAGTCAAAGTCAAGTTTGAGAATTTACAACACGAGAGGAGCCGAAATTGGGTCGCCAACCTCGAAGAAGTTCTTTTGCAAAGATACTAATATGAAACGTTATAACTTAGATCCCTGGGCTGAAGGACAGCAACGCATTATGCGATCAACCTTCCTTCCAACCAACCAACCATATATAAATCATTGTTATCAAAACTATGTTATTTTTTATTTTTCGATACAAAAACGTAGTTTCTTAGGTGAATAGCATCTTTTGTATGTACAAGTAAGCTGTCTTCCTAGACGTTTTTGAAGCTGGTAGAACCCTTTGTGGTTCGAGTCCGGCGGCACCACCGCCACACCTATTTCTGCCTCATAGCGTTTAACAGCGTTAAACGCTGCTGTGTTCTGGTTTAAAGGGTGTGGTAATGGAGATCGAACGTCCTCAGGGTTAGCAGCGCATCTGTTGCCGACCTCAAGTAGGAATATCTAATCCTATCTGGGGTTGATTACAGATGTCCATGGGTGGTAGTGCCACTTACGATTAGGGGGACTGCATGCTGCTACTACTATGAATCAGCTATACAGTAAACGCTTGTTAAAACGAATTCAATGAGGCATTCGAAAGCGACGTTTTGTATGCGCAGAGCAGTTCACGTTACTACAATATTATCAAAATGGTTATTGATGCCTCGGACGTGGTCTCCGGGCCTTATGGCTATTGGGTTCTAGTTAACCCACTTAAGACATTGCATTGAATTCATGTCTGATATTGGTTTTGAAGAACATCTGGTCGTGTTTGATTGTAAGATAGTTGTGTGTATTGTTTTGTGGTCAATTATTTACTAGGTACTTATTACTGTTATTAAGAGCTATTCGATTGACTGAGATTGATTGATTGATTGATATAATGTCCATAAAAAGGTAGTGATCACTTACAATCAAGTGACAGCAAGTTTTTTTGCTTCTTTTATATCTTATCTTATAAAAAATCTTAATCGTATAAATTAATTATAATTAATACTAATATTTAATTTAATTTAAAATTTTACCAAAATGAATTATTTAGTAAGAACATTAATCAAGTGATATGTATCTTTACTTATTGAATAGTCAATAGAAAATGCGTTCACACGTCTATAATTCATTTATTACCAACTTATGAACATTATAAATATGTGAAACGGTCGTTCCTACACTTTTAGATTTTCTTATAAGATTGAAGTAGCAAACGTACCTGCTGGTGTGGTTTAAAGTTTAATTTTCCTAATCGAGAACGTAAAAATCTTAGGAAGGTAACGTTTGAGCGATGGTAAGCTAATATACCTACAGGCGACTGCGCTGACGACCGTCACTGACGGTCGCTGAATGTTGTTAGCAGTCGTTAACTACAGGCGGTGGTAGTTGGTGACAGTCGGTAGCTGTCGTTGTGAACAGTTGGTGACAGTCCCGTCGTTGTCGTAGCCGGTGACAGTTTGTGGCCGTTAGAGCCCTTAGACTTGGCCTAAACGCGAACATGACCGCTAGTTTTACTTCAAATCTCTGGCTACTTAACCAAAACTAACAATAACTTTCAAAAGTTGCAGTTGCTCTAAAAATCTCAACGGATTACTCAAAATCTCGTACAGTCGCTTAACTTACAAGATGTCATTGACACGACCCATTTTAATAATGGATTAAATTCGCGGGGGATGGCAAAAAAGAACTCGTGAGAATGTCTCTGACATGCAAAGTGCTGACTTAATTAACAAATTGAAGTTGAGTGGATACGTTAATATAATTAAATGTTTTGTAGAAATTTTCGTGGTTTTATGGTATCACCACCATATTCTTGCCGAGAAGGTTAAGTCTGAGCTTCATGTAATTTTCTGATTATTATTGTAAATTTGTCGGTGTCGGTATAATTTTCCCGGGGTAATATCAAGCTGTCATAAACTACTGCTGCAGTTCATGACAGGCGTTGGCATAGACTCAAAAGGAATTTTATAAAATCATATTTGTTTTTAAAATGTTCATTTCACTTTTTCTAATGTTATCGTATTTTGTACAAAAATGAAATGTTTTATGTCATGTATAGACTAATGCCAGTTAGTAATAATTTAATCAAATTAAAATTATTTTTGCCTACTAAAGTTAAAATTTTATGAATTATGGAATATCGTTAGATGTGTAGAAATTAAATGAAATGAAATATCTTTATTTGTTGCAATGTGGTTACAATTTGATATTGGTTACAGACATATAAGAATCTCACATTTTTTTTTTTTTTTTTTTTATAATATAAGAGTAGCAGACGAGCATGCAGTCCACCTGATGGTAAGTGGCTACTGCCGCTCATGGACATCTGTAATCAACCCCAGATAGGATTAGATATTCCTACTTGAGGTCGCCCACAGATGCGCCGCTACCCCTGAGGACTAAGCTGAAACGCTTCGGAAAAGTCTGTCTCCCTTACCACACCCTTCAAACCGGAACACAGCAGCGCCTAAAACTGCTGTTATTAGGTGGAAATAGGTGTGGCGGTGGTGCCGCCGGAGTCGAACCTCAAAGGTTCTACCACCTTCATAACCTTCATAACATCTGTAATTAACCCCAGGATACAATATACCATAGTATTACATATTCCCTCCCGAGGTCGGCTACAGATGCGCCATGCAAATTATACATGTTATGATTATATTAATTACATTTAACTTAATATGGCACAATTAATTGTATCTTTTTCGAAAATTCAGTAAAAAGTTCTATTATTCCTTTCTGTAAATAAATCCCATTCAACGAATTGAATTTACCGACGCCCGTGGATTTTCATTGGCTGCTAATGCGAGTGATTTACCGCCGATCCCTAAGCTCGCTAATCCGAATTTCGTTTAAAATATAATTCAAAAAGTTTTTTGTAAATCTAATGTTTATTTTCAAAACAATTGCTCAACGTGTCAGTGTCGTGGGTGGGTTTGCCTTTCATTATTTAAAACCCCGTTTTTTTAAATCTTCATTGCCTTTATTGCCTTCATTAACATCAAATTTACTCACACACAAACTCTTTACTACCTGTCATGTACTTATTAGATTATTTTTTGCGCTATTAAGTTTGCAATGAAACCTAGATTTCATTTCATTTCATTTATTTCATAGCAAAGGTTCGTACAACTTTGCCTAGCATGTCTATCGATTGAGAAGTCGAATTCTACAGATGACCAATGAGGGTTAAGAGTTATTATATAACTTAAAGACTAAAAGTATATAATGTTTACATTACTATACAATTGGAAACGTCGATTTTATGCTGTTTTAAACGTACGAGCATAATTACTTATGGCTAGACTTGGCGGAGGCACTGCCGTGCCTCCAGATATAGAGATTCTACTGTAAATTTTTGTATTACCGACTAAAAGTATTCATATAAAAATCAGTAGGCAACAATGATGTTCAATATCATTGAACTACGCAATTACATTTACATTTAGAGTTGTTACGTCAATACAGTTGAAGGGACATCCATAAAGGGGACGGAAATGAACTTTCAGTGACTGACAGCGCGGCACGCACTGAATTAACGCGGGAAATGGGCAATCACGATTTCAGGACGCTATTTCTAGCGTATTTGAATAAGCTGCTTTTAGTTTTTACTGGAAGTTTTTCACACATAGCTGTTATTTTAATATTCACATATTTATTAAAGGTGCTACACAAAGAAATGCTCTAGTGAAATTTAGTATGAAATTTACATTTAGAGTTGCTACGTAATGTAACAGTTCTACAGTTGAGGGGACATGGATAAAGGGGATGGAAATGGACTTTCAGCGACTGACAGCGCATCACGCACTGAATTCACGCGGGAAATGGGTAATCACGGTTTCGAGAGTAACGCCGTTTCTAGCGCATTTCAATATGCCGTTTTTATTGAAAGTATTTCGCACCCAACTGCTATTTTAATATTCACATATTACATACACAAATAAATGGTTCAGTGACATTCAGTTTGAAATTTCCATTTAGAGCTGCTACGTAATATAACAGTTCTACAGTTGAGGGGACATGGATAAAGGGGACGGAAATGGACTTTCAGTGACTGGCAGCGCGACACGCAGTGAATTAACGCGGTAAATGGGTAATCACGGTTTCGGGAGTGACGCTATTTCTAGCACATTTCAATATGCCGTTTTTATTGAAAGTATTTTGCATATAGTTACTATTTTAATATTCATATATTATTAAAGGTAAAAAGGTAAACTATACACAAAGAAATGGTTCAGTGACATTCTGTTTGAAATTAACATTTAGAGCTGCTACGTAATGTAACAGTTGTACAGTTGAGGGGACATGGATAAAAGGGACAGAAATGGACTTTCAGTGACTGGCAGTGCGACACGCACTGAATTAACGCGGGAAATGGGTAATCACGGTTTGGGAAGTGACGCTATTTCTAGCGTATTTGAATAAGCTGTTTTTAGTTTTTACTAAAAGTTTTTCACACATAGCTGTTATTTTAATATTCACATATTTATTAAAGGTGCTACACAAAGAAATGCTCTAGTGACATTTAGTATGAAATTTCCATTTAGAACTGCTACGTAATGTAACAGTTGTACAGTTGAGGGGATATGGATAAAGGAGACGGAAATGGATGTTAAGTGACTGGCAGCGCGACACGCAATGAATTAACACGGGAAATGAGTAATCACGGTCTCGAAAGTGACGCTATTCCTAACACATTTCAATATGCCGTTTTTATTGAAAGTATTTTTCACCCAGCTGCTATTTTATAATTCATATATTATTAAAGGTCTATACACAAAGAAATTCTTCAGTGACATTCAGTTTCAAATTTACATTTAGGGCTGCTCCGTAATGTAACAGCTGTAGGTACAGTTGAGGGGATATGGATAAAGGGGACGGAAATGGACTTTCAGCGACTGGCAGCGCGGCACGCACTGAATTAACGCGAGAAATGGGTAATCACGGTTTCGGGAGTGACGCTATTTCTAGCGTTTTTGAATATATTTTTTTTACTGGGTTATAGGCAAACAAATTAAGTAAGTATTTATCGCTATACATAAGTAGAGACGTTTTAGTAGTATACATTTCCGCTTTAAATGCCTTAAAAAAGGATTCAGGTTCGATCCTTGGTGAAATTGATACATAAAGTACGCCTTTTAGGCCTGGGTATTTTTATAATAATTATATAACGTAAATTTATTTCAAATGTATAAATGAATGAGATAGATGGGATAGATGTAATGAGAAAATATTGAGAATAAGCATTCCGTAAAACTTACACGCCTGAGAGTACTCTATAAAGATCTTAATGTGTGTGGAAATTAATATTTGGCCCTAATCTCACTTTTTATATATGCTATAAATACGATAGGTATTTGCTTCTATTGAAACTGTACCCATACCTGCAATCCCATGATTCACAGCTCGTAATATGGCTTTCATATATTCATGTACGACGCATTGCCACGATTTTATAAAGGCGGAAATGGGCCTTTGGGATCTAGCACAAAATACAGGCTATATTCCGCGTGGCTACCGCATGAATTTTGGAAATACGTAGTTGAGTCGCATTTACCAAGATACTACTATTTCGAATTGGAATTTCAAACAACTGGACATAGCTAGAAATTTCTAGTCTCCGATAAATTTTAGTTAATATTTAGATGTTACTTATGATTTAATATGGTACGATTTATTAGTTAGTTTACATTTTAAAGCGTGTTAATAGTTTGCCACAGTAATTGAAATATGACAACTGTAAAATGATTTAAAATGGACGAGTGGGTTAAGGAACATTTAAATGAAACTGTTGTTAATATGAATATTTTTGTATTTGTTACGTGATCTATTTATCTACCCCGGGGCATGGGGTAGATATTCGACCCCTAAGAGTTTCAGAAATACTGGTGTGGATTGATATTAGCTACTTAAAATCGATAGCATTGTTAGCGCAGTTATAATGGTTGATGCTACGCTACGTTATGTTACAATATTTTTATATTGTATTCGTAATTAATTTATGCTGTTATCACGCGAAGCTTAGTTATAGTCCGCGCCAAAGTACTAGTCCGCTCTGAAGTTGTTGCCAGCAGATGTAGTCATACAATTTGCTATGGCGACGCGATTCATTTCTGTACTCAGAGCGGACTAGCAGTTTTACGCGGACTATACCTACTGGAGTTAAAATTGACACTTTCAAGACCTTGAAAGGATTCAAAAATGTTGTTGTTTAAATTATATCGGTGCGAACTAAATTACGACACGCAATCCCTTTTGGCGTCGTCTGAGCTGATGCTGTGATAATGTTTGGTGTACCGCTTTGGAAGGAGTAAACTTTTTATCTTTTTAGGGTAATACGAGCCAATTTAAAGCTATCTCAGCCGCGATCTGGGATTGGCCGGAACCTGTTCAAAACATTCGCATAATTTAGTCTAATGAGGGACAAAGTGATATATCGATATTAGTTCATTTGGCGTCAGTTCTCTTAAAACTTTAATCTTCTATTTTGGTTGCATAAATCGTTTTTACAAAATTGGGATTTGCAAGCCTGCACCCAAATTGATATTTAGATGTGGGTTTGGAATTGACGGGGATAATGGCGTTTGGGTATTTTTTGGCGCGATACCAATTTCGATTCGAGTCAAGAGTCGTTATCTGTTGCGAAATCTTGATATCAATATTCAGGCTGATTTTTGCATTGTAAATGAATATTTATATTTAAATAATTTTGCATTATAAGTAAATAAAATGGTGCTATTACAAATGTTGCCATCACTTGGATAGCAAGACGTCTATCGTTGTTAGCCCATGACTCTCTCACTGCTGAACACGGGTCTTTGCTCAGATTGAGAAGGTTTTTAAACACTCTCAGGTTTTCCTCGCGATGTTTCCTTTCACCTTTAAAACAAGCCTGAATTAATTTCCAATGCCATAGAATTGCTTTTTACAGGCAGCTCTATTATATTTTAATATTAAGTAGATACTTTTATAATGTATAGGTTAGCTGTGAAATGCGATTTTACGCGCGTCATTTTTTTCAATAAAAAAAGCCTAAGTAGTTTGAAGGTGAAGTAATGTAATCATGAGTTAAAAAATCGTCATATTAATTTTAACAGTTTTAATATTAACAACAGGCAAACGAAAAAATGTTCAAATATGTTTTTTCATGATTTTATGTAATGCAAATCAAGCGCATAGAAATTTAGCGTATCATAGACAAACATTTCTACTTTATTTATTTGTGCAGAAACCATAAACGAAGCGGCAAAGGTAACTGACCGAGGTGTGTATGCGGGCGTCGTTTGTGGTATTCCTGTCAGTATAGATTTCGTTTTGTTAAAATATTACATGACCGCCCGTATGGCCAAGTTTCAATACTTAATTGAACGTACATGGTAATTTGTGTTTAATTTTATTGGTTCGTTAGTGTTCTGACAGTTTTTGATTGAACTGTTGTTAAGAATTGCTAAAGGCAGGAGTTTTCTAAATTAAATAACTATGCTTTTTATTTCGGTCCTTAGAAAGAGAGAGTCTAGGCACCGTACGGTATACATTTTAGTTGGATACATAAACGCATTTGTACCTCCATGCTTGCTTAGATTCATAATTATACGTTAACTATGGGCATCGCGAGCGAAGCTGCAGGCATCAACTAGTTGTATATATTTCTGTAAGTAAGAACGTAGGTGTGGTAAAGTAATGGCCCGTCGCCACAGCAGTCATGTTGGATTTGCCGCATCGTTGAAAAGGATAAGTCAGCTTACTGTCCAAATCACGGCTTGCACGAGCAAACACATTTTTATAAATCCACAATAATTAAATATTAATTTTGTTACGAAAGGCCCCAGCGTAATCATTCCCGTTTCAAAAATTATAGCACGAATATTTTTTCTGCCTCATGGCGCACCTAATGAAGTTTCACTTAAAATGATTTGTGCATAATGACGTATATTGATACTCATATGTAAAATATTTGCGAGTAAGGCTGCAGGCATTAACTAGTATATATTTCTGTAAGCTAATCTAGTGTAGTATATATTTCGGTAAGTAAGTAGGTACGTGGGTGTGGTAAAGTAATGGCCCGTCGCAACAGCAATCACGTTGGATTTGCCGCATCGTTGAAAAGGATAAGTCAGCTTACTGTCCACATCACGACTTGCACGAGCAAATCTTTTGCATGACATAATCTGTAGACGTAATATTGGATGCCATCCAACGTAATATTTAATTCTATACGAGTAAGTTTAATGATTGTTAGCAAATGTAGTATGTATTTAGTAGCAAGTGCAGTATTCATATTCCGGCTTGTCGGGTTAAGTTTAAGCACTGTTAAATATTTGACAATCTCCATGCCATTCTATTGAGTAGGTCAAAAATAAAAAAAATGTTGACGAATTAGTGTAAGACTAATGCCCATTATTTTTTTTTATAATATGGGAGTGGCAGACGAGTATGCAGTCCATCTGATAGTAAGTGGCTACTGCCGCCCATGGATATCTGTAATCAGCCCCAGATAGGATTGAATATTCCTACCTGAAGTCAGCCACCGATGCGCTGCTACCCCTGAGGACTAAGGTACGCCTCGGAAAAGTATGTGGCCTCACACCCTTCAAGCAGGAACACAGCAGTGCTTAACACTGCTGTTATGAGACAGAAATAGGTGTGGCGGTGAGCTTTGTAACGGTCGAACCACAAAGGGTTCTACCGTTATAAAGCTATTCTATTTTTGCCTGCATAAAATGTTGAATCTTATAAGCAACAAAATATCAAAGAGCGATATTTGACAATAATAGTAGGCAGAAATTGTAAAATTTCATTTGTAGGTAAAATATTGAATTTATCCATTATTAATAGTAATAACGGTCGTAAGTTAAACAGTAATTAACATCAAAACATAAAAGATTTTGAAATCGTGAAATACCAACTCATAAGCTACGATGCCGTCATAAATGTCTATTTTAATGCTTCTCAGACATGTTAGAGAATATTTTATGAGGCCATCTTTATAAATAAGAAATTTATTGAACGAAATATTAAGTTCTGACAGTATTAAAACACAATAAGTCATTATTACTACCCAGTAATATTATATTTAATTATTAATCTAAAATTACGATAGATCGCGTGGGCTCGATTTTACTGTTAAAAGATGAATTAAAACAATAGTTGGAACATCGTAGATAGCATCGGCCGTGGGAGTGTGCCTCTGACCGTGTTTGTGTAGGTGTGGATCTTATAACATTGCTGCATCGTAAAGACTGCACCCAGTGTGAGCCATAGATTAGTAAAGATACTTCGCCGCCTTGAAATTGAATGAAATCACAAACGGCTTATTATTAAGTTCTTTTTTTGAATTCTTGACAAATAAAAGCATTTTTAGAGAAAATTTACGAATAAATAACTAATACTGCGTAATTTACATACTAAATGAATAATTATTTCAAATATTTTAGGGACATTTTAGCACGGAGACGTGGCAAAACTGTTTTACGCAACTATTTCAATTCTCAAAACTGGGTACATTTTCTTGTTAGGAGTGAGTAATCTTTACTTATCTATGGTGTGAGCAGAGATAACTCGAATCTAATGTGAACTATGATTCACCAACACTATATAAGAAAAAGCCGATTTTGAAGCTATTACCTTATGTTTGTAGTTTGACTTCAAACGTGCGACATACATTTCTTTTTCTCCCATCGTCAACTATTTCTTAATGCTTCGCTTGGTAATTACTCTTTAAGTTATTATAAATAGAGTCGAGGTAATATAAATGATATAGGTACATATGTAGTTATTAGCTACATTGTTTAGTAATAATCAATTAATTACTAAATAATTAATTAATAATAAGTAATAAATAAATAAAATAGAGTAAATAGGACGTATCTAAGTACTAGAATTTATTTTATTTACATAGCTCATTTCATGGAATCTAGCGCTAGTAATGATGTTTGCTTGAAGAAAACTAATCTATGGAAGAAAAAGGAACAATAATAAATTTAACATATCTTACATTATCTAAAAAATATGTAATTTGTGATTTGAAATGTATATATCAAAGCATATTTCAGGTCGAAAATTAAATCTATAGCAAAACCTTAGCTTAGCTTTAGGTGGTAGCAACTCTTTCATTTGGATGTGAACTCTCGCGGCCCACTCGCGACTGCTCAAGAGTCATCGTGGAATTGCATTTTCTCCAAGAAAGCACTAACGTCATTGTATAATTGCTTGTTCACTGCGAATGGAAATAATTTAAGCACCGTTTCCTCACTTTGTACAGAGATTTTGGAGTGTGAAGACAGAATGCACAAGCATGTAAGTAGTTGAGCTTTAGGTAAATATGCATATAATTAGTCTGGTAATGTAGTGAAGTGGATTTATAGTAAGCATTGGTTGGTAGCGGCTAATGGAAAACGAATTGAAAATGTACGTAACGGTACTAGCAGTAGGTCGAACTATATTTTCTATTAGAATTAAAAAAAAAGTGTGTGTGTGTGTCAGCTACGACGCACGATTGGAGTTTACTCCTTACGAACGATAATTATGATATATATCGAATAGAAAATACGTTGCCGCCCAGCGACATGTATACATGTCCGAAACGAAATGTACCGTAACCGTCCACGGACATGTATACATGTCCGATTTTAGCACCTTCGTATTTGGCTTATTTTAAATTATCTATGTTTTATTTGTGGCTAAAAATACTTTTAATATGTAGTCTGTGAACCTATTTTACCGATACAACGCATTCCTTCACGTCACTAGTACAAAAAAATAAAATTATGACATTTCTATTCAGTGACTTCACTGGTGTTGCGCGTAAAGTGTGGATATATATGTTTGTCTCTTTCTACGTAACGCCTCAACTTTTCGTGTTACACTTGATTTTAATCCTCATAAAATTTCCGTACCGGGCCTTATAACTCAAATCGTTTCTTAAGGAGTAAACTCCAAAAAACAATCCTAATTTACCATTATTTTTAAAGTGAGTACGTACAAGCTTTTATATAATGTTAAATTCCAATTATGTTTCAATTAATATCATGTACTTAGTACGCGAAAGTTTAAAATTTACGCTACACATTTTATTAAATTTGTCCGCATAGACACAAACAAACAGTCATTTTTTTACAAATTAGTTTTTAGAAACACGGACAAGCACTAACATTTTAACTTTCATGGATATATATATTGCTAAAACCTCATTTACTGATAGGAAAGATAATAATCTTGTCCGCCGAGCAGTTATTCTTAAGCTGCCTGTTGTTCACTAGTAGTTAAAGTGCTATAAATTTCCCTACAGCTTCCAACAGGTAATAATTTCGCAGTAGACAGTTTACGGAGCGTTATTTCCTGAAAACGAGTTCTGTAGTCTTATTTATAGTAGTTCTTAGAGGACAAATAATAGAGCGCGACCATGTTTATGAATTACGGAACTTAAGAACTGAACTTTTATGTTATACTGAATTTATGGTAAATTATTTCCGCTATTATGCCAGCAGTGATAGCCTAGTGGTTAGCAGCTCAAGCTCTTAATCAAGGAAACCCCAGATAAGCTATACCTTTATAACTCTGATTATTCAAGTTAGGTGCGTATTATAATTTAATTCTCGTGATTATTAGATCATCGTTAGGAAACCTGGACGCTTGAGAATTTAAGGGTGTGTGAAGTCTACCAATTCGCCCTTGGCTAGTGCAGCGCAGCCTTATCCCTTCTCCCTCTAAGAAGAAACCTGTGCACAGTAGGACAGTAATGGGTTGACGATGAAAACGATTCCCGCTGTTTCTTTATGATAATACTAGGAAACTGTAGAATATAAAAGCTTACAGTCAAGTAGATGGAAAGTGAACGCACAAACCGAGGGCTATGTGCCCTGACTACTTAAAAATAGGCAAGGGAAACTCAGTTCAGTACCTTTTTATCCGTCTGCAGAGGTTAATGGTTTTCGGGTTTACGTATGTCCCTTTAAGATAAGAAATAGTCCCTACGTCCTAAACGGCTTCGTGAATTTTATCATATGAGGTGTTTAAATCGTATAAATTTTAAGCAAGCGAGTTTACTCTTATATTAATTGTCCCTTACAAAAACTAATAGCATTTGCTTTAGCTGCTGATTTTTCTTTTGCTAAATTATTTTAAAGCATGCATACTCTATACCGTCTTCACTCTAACGTTGTTTCCTTAATAATAAAGCGGATACGTTTACGCCCTCGCCGTTAGTCCTGGTTGAGTCAACCGGTACTCGTGTTTAATTTAGATAATTCGAAGTATGGGTGGCTTTAACGTTTTTTTACTGATCCTTTTCCTCTCGCTTAGTAATGATACTAATGATATTACGTTATTCACTATCATTATTAAGCAAAGATAGAGATATAAAACGGATAATGTCAAGATTATAATACGAAAACTTTTGTCCTGCTTCAAACTGATGACTTTTAACATAATATTCTGATGCATATTTAATTACGATAGTATGGGTATGAAACCCTTTGCCTATAAATAAACTATTGTAAAACATTAAACAGCAGATATATTATTACTATAGCGTACGTAGACGTAGAAAAAAGAAATAATTAATTTTAGAGAACTGGTCATTACTTTTTATAAGTTAGTTTATTTGCAGCACCTGTTTATCTGTGCGCGCAATTTAGTTTTTATTTTTTATCTGTATAACTTCCCTGTTCACTTTCCCGCCCGCATGATCGACTTTCCAACAGCCGCTTCCGATGCACATGACGCGAAAACATTGCCCGTTCTCTTTTTTAAAATATTTATTTAAAATATTTTATCACTCATTAATAGCCGTGCGTAGTCTGAATAATACTGTAATATATTAAGTGTTTTAAAAACATTTTAATTAATCTCGATCTCGATATTAATTAACGAGTTATCGTTAAGAGATAGAATAAGTGGATACGTTGTTTGCTGTGAATAATTTAACTAAATAACAAGTCATTTTTAAAGTTAATTTATTTGAGATGTAAAAAAAATCAGGTTTATCGATGTTAAAATAATATTACAATGCATTAGGTATTAACTTAGTGATGTCATTGCCCATTGTCATTGTCATTGCCGTAAGTAGGTAATAGTTACTTGTCTGTAGGCGTCTTTATTAGTAGTATATCGATGTCTGTAGGGTACCTTTTGAAGGTTTCCCTCGTAAACAAAAAAGGTATATATTTACTACTGATTCAATAGTTAGTAAGAGCAAATAGGGAATTTTCTAAAGTGCAAACTATTACTAGAAATCATAGATAAGTATAAATATCTCACCGCCTTGTAACTGAAGGAAGCCATTAAAAGGCTTAAACAGCTGACAATTGTCTGTCTGTTAAGTAGTGCAAAAACAAGAAATCGAAGAAAAAATGCGGAGATATATCGTTTCATTTGTAAATGATCTAAAAACTACATTTTTAAATATTTTTCAAACACGATAATATATGAGAGTGACAATTTCAATTGTCAAAACTGCTTGCATTTTCTTTCAGGAGTGAGTAGGTAATCTTTACTAATCCATGCTAGAAATGGAATTAATTTTAGATGATAGATAAATTGGCGTCTCCAGACCGTAATACAATTGATTCGCGTCATTACGTCATCGTTACTTTACACAAAGTTCAAGGTTCAATTTCGATATTCAATACAAATGACCTTGAATGACTTAGACGGGTGAATCATTCAGTGATTGCACGTGTATTCGGGCATCATATTATTATGCAAAAGAGCATCAGTTCATTCAAGCACAAATCTTTATAAGGCCTTGACTCAGGTCAAAGTCAGATCGTAAAATTCAATCATATTTTTGAATAAGGCCATCGTCCATGTAAGTGCGTGGACATCCTTAATTAAGGTGAGAATTTACATGTGCTTTAGTTCATCTGAATGAACTATTGTGTGTGAGGTACATCGTCATTGGTGAGGTACCTATTGTGTGCCTATAAGTAATATGGAGATGTAACATTCTGTATTCTGCAATACTGTTTTCCAAAGTGTCCTCGTTGATCTCAGCCTTGCCTAAAGATTGACGGGTAAAGATTGCTCATAACATTAACTGAGTCATTGCGAGCAGGTGTATTCATAGAATATGCTATGGCGACGCGACTCATTTCTATATTCAGAGCGGACTAGCAGTTTGGCGCGGTCTATACCTTTCTGTTGGTATCAAAAGAACAAATAAATAAATAGTATGTAATTTTGAAGGTGGTACAACTCCGCTACACCTATTTCTGCCTCGTAATAGTAGCGTTAAGCGCTGCTGTGTTCTGGTTTGAAGGGTTTCGTAAGGGAGACATACTTTTCCGAGGCGTTCCAGCTTAGTCCTCAGGGGTAGCGTCGCATCTGTGGCCGACCTCAAGTAGGAATATCTAATCCTATCTGGGGTTGATTACAGATGTACATGAGCGGCAGTAGCAACTTACAATCAGGTGGACAGCTCGTCTGCTACTCCTATATTATAAAAAAATGTTAATCTTTTTTCTGGAAGTACCAAACATGTATGCAATCCACCTGTTACTAGGAACTGCCTCCCGTGGACATTTTTATAAGTAACCTAAGATAAAAATAGAGTACATACTAACGGGCAGGCATAAATCCGTTGCTACCCTGAGGACAAAGTTTGAAAGCCACGTGTAAGTATTTCTCCTCATCACACCTATCAAACCAATATGCAGTTGCCTTTAAGACTGTTGTTACTTATAATACAGAAATTGGTGAGGCGGACGTGTCTCCCGACTTAACCTTAATGTCTATTTTATGATCTAAAATATTTCTAAAACACATGATTTGTTTTCAATTAATTTTATGACAGAGTTTTATTACGATTAAACGATAATTTGTTATTGCTGGGAAAACAAATTAAACGTCGCTTTCTTAATTTGTTATTTCCTATTACTAATTCACGTCTACATTTAACATTTCATGGCCATAACATGTATCACCTAGACATCTTCGATTTAGTTCTCTCTCAAGATAATATCTTGAAATTTTAATTTAATTCTTTAATATGCCACCTGTAGCTCAGACTAATGTAGAGACCGCTTTATGACTAACAACCGGTATCATGGCTTTTAATTTAATGGTTACTCGTAAGTTTTAGAACGAATAAAAACGTTGAGCAGACGATTTGCGGAAATTACTGTTTAATTGGGAATCGCCTACGCAGCCAGGACTGGTTCTCCTCACGCAATGCAACCCAGCACAACCACGATTCACGACTTAATGTATAAAACAACATACATCGATTATTTTGTAATGAAGCTAAGAAATATGTTACAGTAAACCAAGCAATGTATATCACCAGATTTTTGAGTGTTACTTGTTCAGAATACGATTATCTACGAAGGTATTATACGCGAATGTTTTGTTGAAATAATTGCATAGCCTGAGTAACTAATGTAATGCGATCTTGTAAGTACGCTGCAGTAACTTAGGATTGCTATCGGTAGATATCTATAGTTATAATTTATACAATATTATGTGATTTAATTTAAAGCGAAAAGGGTAGTAAAATACCTAAAATATTTACCTACCTACCATTAGACTTTGTGTAGGGTTTATTAAGTTAGTTTGACATGCTCCCTTTGCGAGCCTAGACCATTTTGGCATACCTGATGTTAAATGATGTATGTATAAATGTACTGGAACCTCTACCTATAACAGCATTTAAAGACTCATTTGAAATCGTATTGTAATGCCTAATAACAATAGCCTCATTTTTCAAATAATTCTAGAGTTAGTTCTACAAAAGTAAGTAAGTAAGTTCTATAAAAGCCGTGTATCATTTACTTTTTTGCATATGTATACAATTGCTACATATAAAAATGTAATGTAAATCTAGATGCACGATTGTGCGACGCACGACCAAATTTAGTTATATATTACCTTTAAGCACAAATTCGATAGAACATAAATTATAGTAGCACTATAAATCATAAATTGAGTACATTTCACAGGTATCGGGGTTTCGGTCTCCATATCGTCATACATTAGGTGGCTGGATTAATGACAACTACGTGATCCGACATACAAGTAGACTCTTTAAAATACAAACATTAAAATGTAAACTTAAAAATGTTAACCGTCTCCATACATTTGACTCGGCATTCCACAATTATCACTATCGAATATCACCGTAATTAATGACCAAGATTCAGGCACGTGCCAGAAAATGTAAATTTTAATGGGCACGTTCCTAGAATGCACTTATAGAACTCGTTACGAATGATTGGGTATTGGGTATTACTAAATTGTTTGGTTCGACACATGATGATGCGAAGGCGTCCAAAGTAGGGAACTTTGAATGGGTTGGATGCACTGTTATGTTATGATGCATAAAAATAATTATTATGTCTCTACTATGAAGTGTTTGTTAAGTGTAAGATACCTCTGAACTTTGCGTAAAAACCTCAATTTGGTAACACAACGTTTGCAAAGTCAGCTAGTAATAAATAAAATATAAATACTTCAAAATAAAGTTCACAGACGTTTATTTATATAGATTTATATAAATTAAGGTAACACAATTACATTAATTTTAATCCCTCTTTATGCTTTTCGTGCCTCCATATTCGAGATACCATATACACATATATGCATTACTGTTAATCGATTATTTATTTCTAGATATCTACTTCTAAATTTCGTCCATTAAATACCCATACCCATATAAAGTTGAGAACATATTGCGATATTGGACACGCGATCAGAAAGCTCCCGATTGGATGCAATAATGTAATTTGTAAACCGTTATGCTAATTTATTTATATTTTACCATCCATGGCGCTTCGGCGACAATGCCAATAGAACTGGACCCGATAAAGTTAATATATACGGAGATTATACGCGATATTGACCCATGGGTCACCGTTAGCTTTCTACTATCGATACTATTTTATGTTAATTGGTCAACGGCGATATACCTACGTGTGACCATTTTATTTTACTTTAAAACAGGACACCTTTGTTAGGTATGTATGTGTGTATGTATGTATATATGTATGTATGTATGTATGTATGTACTATGTATGTATGCGTTAGTAATTTTGGGTAAAAAATCGTTAATATAGAGTGGGTTCACGCCGCCATAAATGTAGTGAAGACTAATATAAATAAGTAATCTCTAAAATTCGTATCTCTGCAATTTGTAGCCAAAAATGTCTTCTTGACTCGTTGGTGTGCGTTGAGATATGGAATCTAGAAAAGACAAGCGAACTGGACGTAGAGTTAAGAGATTAATCTACGAGTGTCTCTAGTACTTTTCAACGGTTTCTCACCGCCGTCGCATTTTTCAACCATGATCCACGCAACTGGGTCGAAATATCGGCATTGAAAAATTTAAACAGCGTACCGTGAGTATAGTCCGCGTAAAACTGTTAATCCGCTCTGAATATAGAAATGAATCGCGTCGCCATAGCAAACTGTATGACTACACCTGCTCGCAACAACTTCAGAGCGGACTCTGTTAGTCCTCTCTGAAGTTGTTGGCGCAGACTATACCTTTAATGTATTAAAATGACTCAATGCCGTGATAATATTATTCTAAAATACTTCTAACTAAACGTCGCTACCTTTATTTTCCTAAAACGAGACATTTTCGCGTCCGACTTGTTCTTCAGGTCATTGGGACAATGAAGCCAAAAATGGGACAGTCCCGTTCAAAAGGGCACGTATTGTCACGTTAGGTATACGATACGACATCAACAAAAGGCGTTTATTCGTTTGTTCTGATCGAAGCGAAATAAATTATTTGAGGAACTAGAAAATTATGCAGGAATTCGACTGTTATCGTGGAGATTGGCGTAATTAAAATTCACGTTTTTAATTATGATTTAACTTTTATAGTAATTAATTTTACTGCTTCGTTATACGATACGTTTCTGTGTCTAAAATTTTAGTAGCTATATGTATGCCTATGAGTTAATAAATGAAACAGAGGATGATAATAGAAATAATCATTTTTATGCAATTTGTAGATGTACAGAAAATAACTGTACTTATGTACAATACGACATTCTATTAATTTAATTTAAAAAGTGCAATAAAATAAGCCTTTATAACCAAATCATTTATTACTTTTGCAAATAAAGCTCAGGTGCAAGATTTGCATTCCAATTAATTTAATTTTATTTATTTTTTATTCTTTATAGTTAATTTTACTAATTTGTTATGGTAATCAATAATTAGTTTTGAATAATTATTATGTCTTAACATAAAAATACTTATGGGTAATAAAATAGACTTCCCCATTTGAATTTTTATCTTAAGCTTTATTGTATTTTAAACTTTATCGAATATTGCTAATTTGGCAATAAGAATAGCATAATCATGCAATTCCGAAATATCTGGGTATTAACCTCGGTTTTTAGTGATAAATCAATTCGATTTGGTTTAACTATTATACTACATACAAAAGTTTCAACAACACAACAATAAGTGTACAATAAGTGTTTTTCAATTAATTTTTAAAGGTTATAGGGGTATCATAATAATGTTGAAGGCTGTTTATGATTACAAAATATTCGTCTTATGCAATATATAAGATTGTTTTAATGTATATGTTAGGTTTTGTCCCTGTAGTTCCGGGACCAGAATAGGGCTACCAAAAGGATATAGTAAGGGCAGAATAGGGATAATAAAAAAAAAAGGTATTCATATTATAAACGCAAAAGTTTGTATGGATGTTTCACATATTCTTTTACGCAGGAAATTTAGATAAAATTTGGCAAATCATAATTTTATGACCTGGATAAAAATAAAATTATAGTCTCTTTATCATGGTACCCGAAGCTTAATCGGGTAAAGCCAAGTTAGATTTTTTTCTTACGGCTGTGTCACAGACTGTGTAGCTTAATGTTTTTGAGGGTAGTATGTCTTATTCTTGCCCTACAGCCCAAATCGACGGATTTTAACAATTTAATGTTTTAATGTTGGAGTGACTTTGTGTTAATAGGAGTTACACACATCTTTTGGGTGGTCTGATTATTCTTATCAGACCACCCAAATATCGATTTCATTTACTTATGTCCATGAATTTTAGATATATAATGATTTGTAAATAAAAACATTGACTTGAAAATTTCTAATTTCAATTAAGTAAATGGTCATTTGTAAAAAATATTAATCAGTTTCTATAAAATGTATTCAATTAATTATCAACATTTTTATTTGCACTTTTGAGTACAAAACTCCTACAGATTGAAAGAACTTTGTAATATAGATCAATAAAGGCGTTTGTCTCGCATGAGCAACTTTGTTAAGTGACTTTGAACAGAGTTTGAAACCGAACTGCGTATTTTATTAGTTTTGTCTGCTTGTCAATTTTTTGCGCGTTCGCTTTGATGTGGCGTGATGCATTCTAACTTGATCGCGAATAAATAATAAAAATGACAGTACGTGTGAGAAATCTAGAACTTTTTACAATAGAAGTTACTTTTGAAAAAGGTTCACCGGAGTACGAACGTCTAGATTCGATAAGGGAATCCTGTATAAAAATATTTGGCTTCAGTGCAATTGACTATTTTTAATAATAAAGAAGTGGCCACCGAACTTGCATGGTAAGCGGCTCCTATCGCCCATGAACATCTGTAACCAACTCTATTCAGAACAGGGGTTCTGCCGGAACTTTGCCACTCCTGAATATAAGATGATCGCCTCATATGTATGTCATCAGATATGCATACCCATTTATTAAATCGCAAGAACAGCTCCACGCTAAAAAGTCGCTTTGTCGATGGTACCCAGTCATCCATTTTTTTTAATATATAAGAGTAGCAGACGAGCATGCAGTCCACCTGATGGTAAGTGGCTACTGACGCCCATGGATAACTGTAGTCAACCCTAGATAGGATTAGATATTCCTACCTGAGGTCGGCCACAGATGCGCCGCTACCCCTGAGGACTAAGCTGGAACGCCTCGGAAAAGTCTGTCTCCCTTACCACACCCTTCAAACCGGAACACAGCAGCGCTTAACACTCAAGTTATTAGGTAGAAATAGGTGTGGCGGTGGTGCCGCCGGAGTCGAACCACAAAGAGTTCTACCACCTTCAATACATGCTCTATCGCCTTTTATGTACACGTTTACTTCTCTCTTACATATGTAATATTACATTTACTATATATGGAGGTAATAGACTCCAGAATTCCTTCCGAAGTAATTGGTTAATAATTAACAAAGGTCCCTGAGATCGGTCTTGCAATTATCGTTACTGACAGCTCGGGACGAAGGTCTCTACCTGTTTATTGGGTTATCTGAGTGATGGCAAATTTCAAATTTGTCTATTATTTATGCTCGGTACTATGAGCATTCCGGTTTTAATTGTTTTGGGGTATCTTAACCTACTAAAAACCTTTTATAACAGTAACGGATGTGAGTATTTTATATAACGCTGCAAATCTTTTATTTGTACTTTATTTACAGCCTACATGTAAATACCATCATTATTAGCAACCCATAAATGTCCCACTGCTGGGCACGGGTCTCCTCTCTGAATGAGAAGGATTAGGCCTTAGTCCACCGCGCTAGCCCAGTGCGCATTGGTAGACTTCACATACCTTTGAGTTTTTTTTAATTTCTCAGGTATGCAGGTTTCCTTATGATGTTTTCCTTCGTAGTTTAAGCACGTGATAATTAATTTCTAATACGCACATAACTTTGAAAATCAGAGGTGCATGCCTGAGATTTGAACCTCGGACCGCTCGATCAAGAGGCCGAGTTTCTTAACCACTAGGCTATCACTGCTAAAGTAAGTATGTAGTCGTGAAAATATTTAATCTGTTAAGCGCTTTGGGGAATGTAAGTATAATTGAAACTATACAAGAACAAGCTTTTATTTAACTCATGTACGAAAACGAAATTGAAAGAAATTCATGAGACCTAAACACGATTTTACTACTAGCACTGCAAGTTAAGCCATAAATATGATAATCCATTATTACTTTATTTTTTTTTTTAATAAAAATGAGAAATAATGGTAGTAGACCTATATAACAACTCCTCAGACTACTGGCAAGGTATTTAAATGAGATTCAAATGCATTATCAGACAGGCACACTTTATCAATCCTTTATCTCTCTATATCTTCTGTTTTTATATGTATCCGTATCTTATTAAAAAGGAAAATCACACTTGATCGGTGTGATTTTTATTAATAAATAAATTATAAGTGGAAATTAGAATGATGGAATAACCCATCTCTGCATGTCATTAATCCACACAACGGTAAGTTCAAAAACACTGCTCATAGAAAAGATACCTCATTCATCATTGTAATATCTAGATTCAGATACATCATTTAGATTTCTGACTAGCCGCAAATCGAACTTAGGATCCTATGTATCAAACCGGTAATGCGGCCATTGTGCTATGAGTTTCGTCACAAAAAATTGGCCAAGTGCGAATCGAATTTGCGAACTGATAGTTCCGTACCCTCATTTTCCTTTTTATGTTTACTTTTTGTTGTTATAGCCGCTATAGCTCTGTATTTTGTAAAAAATCCAGTGTCTCTAACTACAGTTCAAGAGATAGAGCTCTGTACCAGTCGGACAGATAGCAGACACAGCAATCACTAATAATATTCTGTTTTTACGCTAGGAGTATGGATCCATAAAACTTAATATAGCCTTAAAGATATAAAACCTTAATTTGTATATGTTCTATTGGGTCAAAAAGGGCCACCTATTGTAATTTAAATATACCTTGTATACTTTGTTTAAACAGCTATCAACTCGATTGGTCGACGTCTCTGGGGACCCGAGAGCTGGCACGCATTTTGCTCAAAGAATTGGTATAGCAATTCAGAGAGGAAATGCTGCCAGCGTCTTGGGAACCTTGCCCAAAGACAGTGATGGTGACAATTTTTGTGGTAGTGTTTTTGTTTTTATATTTTGGTTTTTCATTTTTGTATATATGTTTATTTTGTAAATAAGTTGATAACTTGTTGTATATAATAAAGTAGATTTTTACCTACTATGCTAATATTTTTTTTTAACTTTGTAGATTGTCATGGTTGTAGAGTAAATGGTGTAGTAGTAGTTGTAAGGATAAACAGACAGACACATTGCTTTGTAAATATAGAATATAGATACATCTAAGTCTCGTCTACTGTTAGTCCGTTCATTGACCCAGGTTCGATTCCGCATTGTATGCCCGGTTCGTTTGACGTGCAGATAAGATCAGAAGCGGATGGTGTCACTCAAGCCACCATTGGTGCTGAAATTTTAAAACAATTAAACAAATTAACATACGTACAATCACATGTTAATATGGTAGAAGGAAGTTTTGTTTGAAGGCCCATTGATAGGGTGACGGGTTTTTATAATAGTGTCTTCTGTTTAAATAACGAAAACTTACTTAAAATATCAAATTTAGACTCCTATTTCTTCGACCCGCGTGGCGAAGCGATCACCATACCGGTCTGACGCGCAGAGGGTCTCCAGTTTGATCCCCGCCAGACAGATTTCCAAATAATGAATTTAGATTTCAGTCTCTCTCTGTGTCCTGTGTCTCTGTGTCATGTCCATGGGTCTGTGAGTGTGCGTTTTTTTTAAAATAGAAAAAAGAAATACCTCGGTCCCCGAAATATAGTCGTACTTTAACTGACTGTCCGCTGGCATTTATAGCTTGATAAATACTTGCTAAAGCTTTTATATCAACACTTAAGTTATTGAACAGTTGCTTAAGCCGTTGCCGCTCGGGCGTCCAATTTGTTACTTGAGCGACTGACGATCGGAACAAGGTTGATTTTTATTCGAAAAGTCTGTCAACAGTTGATTGCCTACGCCTGTATAGATACTAAAGCCATAGATTAGTAAAGATACTTCGCCGCTTTGAAATTGAATGAAGCCACAAACGGCTTATTTTAGTAAGTTCTTTTTTTGAATCCTTGACAAATAAAAACATTTTTAGAGAAAATTTACGAATAAACAACTAATTTATGTAATAATTACGTAATTTACGTAATAAATAAATAATTATATCAAATATTTTAGGAACATTTTAGCACGGATACGTGGCAAAACTTTTTTACGCAACTATTTAAATTCTCAAAACTGGGTACATTTTCTTGTTAGGAGCGAGTAATCTTTATTAATCTATGACTAAAGCTATAAAATATGCTATATTTTTAGCTGTCAGCGGCCAATGGGTTACTTGAACCATGTTGAACTTAGCTGCTATACTAGTCCAAAGTTTGCGTGGGGTGTCCCCATAATTTTGCCATTAAGGCTACCGTAAAACGAATATGTTTTTGATGTAATTATTAATATTTGAAAACACGAGCTAAGAACTCCATGGCATGGCTCGCTGCCCATTTGTTAAGTACATTTAGCTTACTTATCGTCTTAATTACAAACTCAGTTGCCTTTTAGGGTTACAAAGGGTATAAAATGAACCCCGCTTATACTACTACTATTACTATTACTAAGACTCCGCTATCTGTCCGTCTGTCCGTCTGTCACAGGATCTCTGGAACCGTAATAGATACACACTTGACTTTTTTTACAGAGAATGTATGACGCTGGCCGCTACAACAAAAAATACTAAAAATAAAAAAAGTTGAATATAAAATACCCCATTTTATACTCATACAATAAACTGGTGAACGGGTGTAGAACCGTTATAGGTAGACAGTTCAAATTTTCACAATGTATGTACTTCAATGGCAGCTATAACAACAAATACTAGAAATAAAAGATTAAAAAAAAAAATATGGTACGGAACCCTCCGGGTACGGGTTCGACTTCCACTTGGCCAATTTTTAACTGAATTTACTTATTTATTTAATTTAAACTTCGCACGAAAAGGTCGCACTCACCAAGTCGAAACATTGCTTGTTTTTGCTTGAAAGTTCACATGAGGAACGTATGCCGCACGGTACGGGCTTAAAATATATTTTCTAGAAAACCGTCGACTGTTTTAATTATTTTTTTCTTTTAATTAATTAGCTTTTAAGCAGTTGCCACACACGTATATTTTTATGTACACCATTTAATTAGGTGCCTCATTTCTGTTTCTACGTCTTAAGATTAATGTACATAATTTGGTAGAATCTTTGTGGTTCGACTCTGATTATTACTGCTACGCCTCCTGTCTTCTAACAATAGTAATGCTGCTGTGTTCTGGTATAATGGATGTCGCAAGGGAAAGTCTTACTACTTAAGGCGTTCCTACTTATTCGTCAGGGGTAGCAATGCATATGTAATCGACGTCAGGTAGGACTACAATCCTATGCAGAATCGATTACAAATGTCAATTGACAGCAGTGGCCACTAACAATCAGGTGAACTTATTAACTTTTACTACTATATTATCATACTACCTGTGCCCCGCGGTTTTACCCGCGTTAGAAACAAGGGCACAGCTAGTTCTAAAATATAAGTAGCCTATACTCCTTATTACTCCTTATTACATCAGCTATCTGTCCATAAAAGTCCCGTCAAAATCGGTCCAGCATTTCGGAGATTAGCCAGAACAAACAGACAGACAGACAAAAATTGTAAAAAATGTTATTGTGGTGTATGTAACGTATGTATATTCGTATGCATGTAGTAAAAAGCGGTTATTTCAATATTAAAAACAGACACTCCAAGTTTATTTATATGCATAGATGTATAGATATAAACTAGCTCATCTAGATAGACGTGTAAATAACAAAACCCTATTTAATGAATGAATGTAGCCACATATGTCCTGAAGCCAACAAGATCCCTGGAATCCAGCGTCGTTAAAGAGATATCCAGTCAGTGTTAAAGTACTGCTTTCAATAAGTATAATGAATATAAACAATGCAGAATTCTCCACATAGCTTGTAATAACCGTAATCGCGCCGCTAATTAGCCCTTTGAAGTTCCTAAACACCGCTGCTTTATTTTTAAACAGCAATGCCAAGGGCTGAATTAACTTTATGCTTTACTATTTTCTTCGCTAGGCAAGTCTTGTCGTTCGTCGGAGAAAATAAGGGTTTTAAGTTAGTGAGGTTTATTTTGTTGGGCTATTTGTTGATGATGTTGGATGTGTACTACTTAGGTGTGAATTATTTATTGTAATGTAAGTTATGGGTTGCGCTTGCAATTTTGACAGGAGCACTGGATTAAACTGTGCACTTAAACAGGTTGAAACGCGCGGCTCGTATGTTCAAAATTTTTAGTGTGGTCTATAAACATTTTGAGATAAGAAGGGAGAATAATATCGACTTCAGGCATTCTACTGGACGTAGTTGAAATTGACTATTCAACTTTTGGTCTAATGGATCTTACTTAGTTCATGATAATACTACTTTTCATGATAATTCAAAAACATTAGAAGAGGTGTTTCAAAATAAAAAGTTGCCTATTATGTACCTACATATACGTGAAATGATGTAAGTTCATGAACAACACCACACCCCTTTATATGAAGATGGATGGATGGTATTAATTCATAGTATGGAGAAACCTATAAATAAACATAACGAAGTACGATGATTTGTTAGCACATTCCACATCTACTTTATTCCTTTGTAATAGAATTTCTTTGTTCCGTCGCTAGCAAAGATGTTTGCTCTCAGAATTGTTTGACAAAGCAATTCCCGATCTACGTTGACAAGAAAAGTCAAGGTCAGTTGAGAGAACTGTCCGAGGGTCAAGGCTGGCGATTGTTTGCCGAGAACAGCATTAATTACTGTTCGTGATCACTCTACGAGCATTGTTTTACTGTTTTTGTTTATTGAAAATGGAGTTCAATTCGCTGTTTCGTTCTTCATGTTTTTACGTTGGAACTTGTACAGTACCCTTACTATGAGTTTTCAAAACCCACAATTTTACGTTACATTTACTCAATCCATTATTCTGTTCCGTTCGCTTCTGTAGACTGAGTAAACGTACGAGTAACAATAAGTAAGTGCTCAAGTCTTTTTGTCTGCCTCACATGTTCGCAAAAAAGAGAGACAAAACATAAAGCGCCATTTTGTCAATTTAGCCATTTAATATTACGTTACTGACACTATAGTTCTGATACAATCCGCTAGGGTCGCTGATTGTAATTTGTATGGGCAAATACGTAAACAAATATCAAAACAGTCAAATTTGTCAAAACGTAAAAACTCATGGTAAGGGTATACTTTGTGTGTAAAGAAAATAGTCTATTGATTGAATGGTAGAACAATTTGTGCTACGTTTGCGATGGCAACCGCCACTCTTATTTCCGCCTAATAACAACAACGCTATTGTGTTTCGGTTTGAAGTATGTGGTAAATGAAACTTACTTATCCGAGGCGTTCCAATCTAGTTCTCAGGGGTAGCAATTCTGTCCCTGTAGTTCCGGGACCAGAATAGGGTTACGGTATTCCCTGTCGTAACAAGCGACTAAAAGGGGGTTGCCAGTGTTGCGGACGGTAAGAGTGGGAGTATCGGAGCGCTCTGCCAGCGACTCCGGGAAGGACGGCGGTACGTCCGCAGCGCCGGGACGGGCCTGGGGTCAGCCACCGCACTGTGGCTGACCCCAGGTAGGACTCTAATCATTATTTACAATAATATCCCTTTTTTCTCGAGGATGAAACCTTCAAAAGGTACCCGGTGCCGTGGGAGCGACACGGGGCTATATGGGACTTTATCACACTAAAACCGCCCCGGTGGCCGTCCTCGGCGCTGCGTAGAGGACTCCGGGATCTCCAATGGAACGCGACCGGAATTTTCTTAGCGCACTGCCCCGTCGGGCTCCGCCCAGGTGAGATTGTATCACTACACCGTCTGGTGTATACGACGGAATGCGACCATATATACCGCCGTCCTTCCCGGGGTCGCTAGCCGGGTGATTCGAGCTCCCACTCTTGCCGCCCGCAACCCCGAAAGCTTCTTTTAGTCGCCTGTTACGACAGGTAGGGGATACCGTAGCCCTATTCTGGTCCCGGAACTACAGGGTCTTCGATAATATCCCAGTAAATGTTCATCTATGATTGATAATATGATGGTAATTTGTAATATAAGGTACTTGTAAAATGATTTCTTTTTGATTCTTAAGAGCTTAGGAAACGTATTATTTATTAAAACTATAAACAATATGACTGTTAGTCAGTATTTATCTTTAGTTTTAGTGTATAGTGTAATATGAGTACCCACTAATTGTTTTCATGGGAGACCGACATTTGTAAGGCTTTTTCAGATGGAGAGCGGGTTGTTATAATATACTATACACTGCAAGCTTAAATAATATTATGCCTGTATTTTCTTTTCCTGTATATTCGTTTCTTGTTTATTTAACAGACATTTAATAATAATTTTAAATTTAAAAAAAATTTTTTTTAAATAATACAAAATGAATATAGAGTATTGGTAGAAAGAAAACTACATAATATATTTAAAAATGTTACGAAAATCAAAGTCCTTTGCGGTGTTTTCTTTTAAAAAATCAGGTAATAATGAGGTTTCCCATGTATAAAATATACTTTTATAATCATCTTCTATAATATTATAAGAATGTAATAATCAATATTCTACATGCAACATACATGACAGTAGCAGTGTTTTAACGCTGCTACTGTCATGTATGTTGCACTGTCATGTATGGTGCACGCATAAAGTGTGCGGGTACCTTATTGTAATAGATATCACATTACACACACTCTCTTCCCCATTCCCATTGATGACAATTAGTTTAGAATTTCAGCGACGACGAGCTTCATTACTGTAGAGTCAATAAACTTAAACGAAACGACTATTAAGTAGAATGACATCTAAACACTCGTGGAGAGCTTTTGTATGACCATATTGTCTATAAAGCTGGACAAGATACGATCAGAAATTTATATGACTTTATGCATCTTTAAGTTTTTAAATGTTTTTTAAATTTACATGTTAAGGCGTAGATTTATTTATTTTATTTATTGTCTTGGTAATTTTCAAAATTATTTAGTAGTGTTGATAATGGATACTACATAAGTTTATCAAAAATATGCAAAAATAGTTAAAAAAACAATGGGTTTATTACATCACACAGAAGGAACGTCGGGCGCGGACGAAGTACGATTTGTATCGGCTAGACAGTGACGCTTGTTTCAGCTATTTTTATATTAAAACGTCACAATGAAGACACGATGAACGGTTCGCTTCCCAGTAGTGTTCTCATTCCACGTCTCTTCTATTTTCTGTATGAATTGAGAATAATAAAACTAATCAAGTGATGGTGTTTGATTGGTGTTGATGAGTATCTACTTGAGTACGTGATGCATTAAGTCGTATTAATTTAGTTAAAGTATAGGTAGGTTCTTAATGGCTGTAACAAAAGTTAATTTAAGTTGTTTTACCTAAGTAATTCTATTTTTTTTATAATATAGGAGTAGCAGACGAGCATGCAGTCCACCTGATGGTAAGTGGCCATGCTGCCGCCCATGGACATCTGTAATCAACCAAAGATAAGATTAGATATTCCTACCTGAGGTCGGCCACAGATACGCCGCTACCCCAGAGGACTAAGCTGGAACGCCTCGAAAAAGTATGTCTCCCTTACCACACCCTTCAAAACGGGACACAGCAGCGCCTAACACTGCTGTTATTAGGCAGAAATAGGTGTGGCGGTGGTGCCGCCGGACTCGAACCACAAAGGGTTCTACCACCTTCAAGTAATTCTAGTTTAATGCTTTATGCATATATGCAAAGCTTTTACGTATTTTGCGGTCTATTTTACATGTTAAATTCTACACATCTAGTTCACCTATTTTCAGACTCGTATTACTTAAGAAACTCCAAATTGCCAATTGCCAAATTCAGTTGAAACTTGCGTAACAATCGAGAAATTCGCGCACTTCGAGTAATTTGCATACGAAAGTTACACATGTGCGACGATGCCATTTATCAAATTATCACATAGAGCCAGAAATAATTCATGTAGGATCACGTCCGTCGAGGTGCGTTACGTGATCCGACTGACAGAGGGCGCCACAAAACTCCAATATGTCTGTAACGCTGGTACAGTGAACAACAAAGGTAATGCCTACACTTTTTTACAGAAATATTAAACGTTAACCTGATGGCAAGTGGCTAGTGGTTATTTGTAATTAACCGTAGATAGGAAAGATTCTGCCCGATATCGGCCATACATGTATTCCTATCTCTGAAGACTACATGCATTTCTCTTGTCACACGGCATTATCTTGCTGCAATAATAATATTGGGGCTCATGTGCGTGTGACACGCTTGACGGAATAATCTGAAAAAATATATAAAATAGTAGAATGCAAGGGATAGATAAGCCTGCGGGCCAGATCCGCACGCGGGCACAAACGCGCGTGACAAGAAAAGGCCCTAACTGGCATGCTACGGATAATCGAATTCCCCTTAACAGTAGGGTTTAACACTATTTTTAACACACTTTTATTAGCTTTGGTTGTATGTATGTATGTAACTATGTAACGGAATCTTTGAACCCAATTTCTACCCACTATGACCGTGCAGTTTATGCAAAATTTTGAAGAATTATGAAAAATCGATGACAATACACGATTTTAATAATTTTTAGTTTCAATAACTGTTAAAGCGTGTTTTTTTAGTTTTTTAACTATATTTTTATAATGTATAAATAACTATGACAGTGAATCGAACTTCGAAAGAATCTACTAACCATAGTTAAATATATTAAATATAGTAGGTCAAAAATGCATACATATTTGTATAGGTACGTGTACGCACTCGCAAGTTATTCGCAATTTCGTTAAACAGTTATTTATTACTACCGTATTTTATTACGTTGAGCTCGGAATGACATCTGCCCTATAATCTTGTTAGATTATAGACCACTGTCGCCTCAAAACCAAAAGTTTATATCAAAGTGTAAATAAATGCCATATATTGGTATCCTACTTTAGTTTCTTATAAAAATATCTCATAAGCTGTAGCAAAGAAATCTCCTTATTCTGGAACTGATACTGGAACTGCAGTTTCTATAAATATTTCATATTTTTATATATATTCCATTATTTGTTAGAGTTGTTACAGATTCTATTATTGTTCGCTAGAGACTAGTTTCACCCTTTTTTGTTCATTATTTGTGAACACTCTGGTTTTTAGTTTTTATAATAATTTGGTTAATTACGCAAATCTAATCATTGTCCGAACCCGACCTCTCTTTGATATTAAGTTAAATAATGTAGTATTAAAAAATCTGAACTGAAAGGAAATACGTTTTGTCGAGAACTGTATGACATGAGTTCATTCTCGTATACTACTCATGTGAGTCATAGGAGTTGTTAAATTAATATTTGTGTAGCGTATCAGAATACGAGGACCTAACTTGTATGTTCTCGCAAATCCCTCGGATCATCAGTACCAATGTAAACGTGATACTGTGAAATACGTGTAGCGAAATTTATTACCGTGTCCATAAGTCACGATTAACTTTACTTGGAAGTGATAGAAATGGTATTATTTATTTGGATTTAAATATAAAAAGTGTTTAGTGAATTTAAATTTGAACTAAGCTAATGTAGTAATACTTGTAGACACTAGGATTATAATTTTTATGCAACATTTAAATACACGCGAACAATTCGCCGAGGTACTTGTCGAACAACGACGAATATCTAAACGCCGCTTATGATTGTAGACACGTAATCCTGTGTTTTGACCAGAAAAAAGTGACGGACGAGCATCGTTGCGAGTACCAACTAAACTTTAACAGCTACGATAATTGATATCTTTGTAAGGCAAAAGTCAAAATAACATACAGCCAATACAAGCTAATCTATTCAAAAGTTTTATCAAAATACTCATAGAATAAAACTTCACAAATCAAATACTGTTAATGATAATGAGGTGTATTTATTTTTATCTTTTAATAAAACGTATTTTAAACAGGGATCAAGCGTACCTCATATCATGTTTACCGCTCCATTGCATGATTAGTAAATTGTTTTTGGATTTTTAAAAACGACGGAATTTGGGAGATCTCTATCAGTTTGTCAGCCGATAAAATCTCTTTTATTACCAAGTGGGTGTTCGGTTGTTTTGATGCGGTTTAAAAGGTAGTGGTTACATGTGCGTGCATACATTTATATGGCGTGCGTAGGCGCTTTTATCAATATTCAAAGCTTTTTGTGCCATTTGTTAAGTTTCTTACCAGTATTGTATAAACTAGACACAGTGATGACTAGTTGTTTATAGTCGTGAAGAAAGCTACACACTTGAGAGTTATAACAAAAGTTTTTAACGGTATTTTAGTTTTGTTTGTGATACTTACTAATCTGCACTTTCCCAACGTGACGGGATATGATCTAAACCTCATTCTGAGAGGAGACCCAGCAGTGGAACAAAAACAGGTTTAGGACCACGATCATACAAAATAGCAAATACAAATTTCAATACAGATTAGCAATGAAGTAAGTATTTCTGTCTGGAAGCAAATACGCGAGTTATTGATGAGTTACGTATTAAATAAAATCATCATGATCAGAATCCCATTACCGTCTCAAAATTTGACGCGTGCTATACTCATACTTCACGTTAGTTAATTGCATATTAGTAGTAGAATTAAAAAAAAACGAGATGTAAATGATTTTTGGGAATTTTCTCGCAATCGATTAATAATTAATAACAAAGATAACATCGAAAAATCAGAGATGTCACGCTTGTAATTTGAACCTCGAATCCAAAATTAATACTACGCGACTATCAGTGTTTTGTTAAACAAAATGATGCCGTCAAATTCGAAAAATGCTTATAAAAGTTTTATTGATACCCATTAATAGATAGCATCTTATCGCTACCGACATCAACGGATGATAAGTTGATGACGGTACGCACGTGGGTTGGATTGCATCTGCATGAATAAAATTAAGATCCAAGAGTCTGTCTTCAAATTCTTCATTTTTCTAAATTTTAAAGTCAGTACAGGCTAATTTGGAAACTACCGATTTGACTGGGACTTAGATCTTTATAGTGATAATGTGGAATTATCCGGCATACAACAAAAAGTAGTAGAATGAAGAAATGCTGTGTTCCGCTTTGAAGAGTGTGGTAAGGGATACACACTTGTTCCAATTTAGCCGTCAGGGATTTATCTGTGTCGAACCTCAGATAGGAATCTTATCTTATTATTCTCTTAATCTTGTCTTTGGGTTGATTACAGATGTCCATGGGCGGCAGTAGCAAGTTACCTAGTGATGGTACCTAACGAGGATCGTTTGCAACTTCAACCAAAAAAACACGGGTAGGTTAGGTTAGGTTAGCGAGGTTACCGAGCGGTATCTTAGAACATCTAAAGAAATAATGCTATTCAATAGCATAAAGGTGATAAATACATGTCAATGCATGCGTTAATTGACATTCGAAGTTTTACAGCATTGCTCGCCTGATGCCGAAGTCGTAAACATGCCTCGTGCCGCCCACAACCTACAATTTGTTTCACGTTAATCTTGCGTGAAAGCAACTGATTAATGCTTTTGTTAAGCTAATGAGGCTCTGATGTCAGTTCGAAAAGTTTGTTTTTGAGAGTATTGAGACGTTGTATGGATGTGTCAATTTTTGTGTAAACTTATTTTTTTTATAATATAGGAGTAGCAGACGAGCATGCAGTTCATCTGATGGTAAGTGGCTACTGCCGCCCATGGACATCTGTAATCAACCCCAGATAGGATTAGATACTTCTACTTAAGCTCGGCCACAGATGCGCCGCTACCCCTGAGGACTAAGCTGGAACGCCTCTGAAAAGTGTCTCCCTTACCACACCCTTCAAAACGGAACACAGCAGCGCCTAACACTGCTGTTATTAGGCAGAAATAGATGTGGCGGTGGTGCCGCCGGAGTCGAACCACAAAGGGTTCTACCACTTTCAGAGTGTGAGAAAGAGTTTAGAGATTAACCATCGACCACCGCACAGATCAATAGTTTAGTAGATTTCATACGCTTTTAAGAGTTTTTTTTTAAACTCTCAGGCATGTAGATTTTGAGGTTTTCTTCACTGTAATAGCAAATAATGTATAAATTTCCAATAAGCTCATAATTTTGAAAAAGTCAGAGGCCACAGATTTGAACGTAAACTAAAATTAATAGTAGGCGAGATGAATTGATCATACAAGTACATGTCATTAGACTCATTAGTGACTCATACTATTAGTTTTGAAAGTCCTGATCTAAAATATACCAAATTTAATATTTCTAGTGACATTAACAGTGTTATATTTTCCTCAAACGCGATATGTCATTAACTTGCGAACGAAGTGCCGTAGAAATTGCACGTCTGTTGCAAGATTTCAATTTGCTACAACAAGAAGAAAGTTTGTTCAGAGTTCAGACTTGCTAGCAAAACATGCTAGCTAGTTGATATGCAAAACATGTGTATAACGGTTTTGCTAAGCAAATACTCGGCCTTACGCTTCCTTTGGTACAAAAAATTGAAAATAATACAAGAACTAGTAAGTACTATTAAAGGAAAGAACTGCTGCGTAAAAATAACTAAAATAGGGAAGTAATGTATGTCATGCCCACAATTTAGACAAATCCAACGACATCTCATATGTTAAAATCCGTCAAGCCGTTTGGGCTGTAGAACATGCCAAAGAATAAGACATACATACATACTTAGTTTCGATAAACATTACCCTCTGCAGATGGTTAAAAACGAGAAACATATAGAAAACACTGTAAAGTAATCATATGAAGACGTATACTTCATTGATTAATGTTCTGCGTTGCAAATTAAAATTTCGTAACCATATTCAATTTCCTTCCTTTGCTGAGTAACGCAAAGTTATTAACGTCAAAGACATCCACTTTCAAAATATTTGCAATTTTCCTTGAAATTTTCCCCTCCGAGCCCTCAGTGCAACAAAGGCACGCAGACGTTTGAGATCTTCCGAAAAATCAAGGAAGGGAGTCGTAAGAGCATTTTAATATTCCGTTTACTGCGCGTTCCGTTGTACGTGACGCCGCTTTAATCTTTCTTCCTGCTTTCATGTTATCTGTGCACATAAAACTGTCTTTAGCTGCTTTGCCGCTGCGTTCCGTTTACACAATGAACATTTCACGAAGTAGTTATGTCCAGTAACTGAGATATGTCTTTCCTTGGTGGAGGAATGTTTTATATATTATTTATCTTTTTTTATAAGAATGAATTAGCAAAAGTACAGGGGGCCTACCACCATCTTTTAAAAACCATCATAGTTCAGGAAACTTTTATTTATTATATTTTTAAGGAGGTAAAACAGTAAAATATTCTGTCATACACAGTTGAACAAACTTAAACCCTTATTAATTTTTCGCTTATCCATTGTATAAAACCAACTGAAATTGTCATATTTTGCTTAAAAAGTTAAATTTCCTGCCAAAAAAGTAAAAGTATGATTATAATAATATTGTGTTAAGAGATGGTAGTAACCCCCCCAGAAAGCTTAATAGTAAGATGGTGATTGCCATCCATGAACATTTTTATACACATCAGGTGTTCTACGTGAAGCCGATCACAAATGCCTTGCCAATACTGAGGACTAACATGGTTGCCACATATATAAATCTGCCAGTACATACAATACAGGGTGTATTTCAACGAAGTATAGGGGAAATTAGTTAATAATCGAAGGTCATTTGTTTAATTCCAAGTCTAAACTTAAATTAAAATGCAGATTTAAAACCTCAATTATGTAATCATTACATTACATAATTGAGCTTAATATACACATAGTAATATACACTCGTCGAATATAATACATGCAAAATTATGTATTATAAAAACACACGTCTGTGTATTCGTAATAATAGTTTATACAAAGGATACCGAAGTGTTGTCCCAAGACACTTATTGGAAAGTTTTGCAGTGTTTGCGTATCGGTTTTCCTACTCGGTTTCCTAATTTGACAACCACACGACGTACGTTTACCATATTGATTTCTTAAATTGTTATTTAACTGGTTTTTATGTGTATATGACCCGTTTTATTAGTTATGTTTTCTGTTAGTGTTTCTTTCGATCTTAACGCTTGTTTAAATAGAAAAGATTTTCTGGTAGAGTTGTTTGTAGACATCATTGTCTTAATATAGCAATAAAGCAGTGTTCATCATCATCATCAACCCATTATTGTCCCACTGCTGGGCACGGGTCTCCTCACAAAGTGAGAAGGATTAGGCCATAGTCGACCTTGCTGGCCAAGTGCGTATTGGTAGCCTTCACATACTTTTGAGGTTTTTTTTAATAAATCTCTCAGGTGTGCAGGTTTCCTCACGATGTTGTCCTTCACCGTTTAGCAAGTGTTTTTTTTAAATCAGAGGTGCGTGTCTGGGATTTAAACCTCGGGCCCCTCGATCGAGAGGCCGAGTTTTTTAACCACTAGGCTATACACTTTACATTGGAAACAGCAAAATATTGTCCAAACACCAACAGCTTTAAACCAAAGTTCATTTAACATTTACTTAAGAAAAATGCATATTATGTTGAAATACGAGTAGATGGCGCTGTACACATTTAAAGTGACGATTTAATAGCGTACAGATAAAGAATACGATAATTTATGACATATCGCTTAATAGCGGACCCCAGTCGCGCCCACGCGTGCCGATGCGCTAACTACGATGTTTATAAATCTCTGTCTGTCTATCTGTTACAACTATTGCGTTTAAATTATCTTTATCTTGTACACTTTTGACAGTTTTAAAGACATTCAGACGGCGTTATAGTACAGGATCCCTAGTATAGTTTTCATCATTTATTAATAACAAGCTGATTTTTCGTGAGTAGCTTCGTTTCGACAAGACGCCCAACATTTTTCCTTACAGCAATGTTGGTAAATGGTAGCTTGATGGGGCAGCAAGGATTAAATATGTTGACCGGACGAATTCTAAAAATTTATTAGTAACCAAATTTTTCCTTGTTAATTATCAAGATAATTATTTAAATAACGTGAAAAAATATTTGTCCTACAAAATATAAGGTTTTTATTAAGGCGTCCCCCCTCTCCAACATGTATCATAAACAAGGTCATGAAAAATAATTACTAACCAGCTGATTTTTTTTTTATTGGCTGTCTACCATTTACATAGTCTACCATGCACATTGTCCTACAAATTACATGGTATGTCATCTCGGACCTACACTTAAAAGTTGTAGTACTAATACTTAATGTAAAAATAATTAGTATCAAGCTGAGTGTTCCAGAATAGCTTCGTTTCAATGAGACGCCCAACAAATTCTCGTACGAAAGTTCTCGATTGTGGTTTATAACTAAAATAATAGGGATGAAATATGTTGATTTGACGAATCAAAAAAAAATATTACTAACCGATTTTTTTTTTATTAATTATCGAGACAATTATCTAAATAACGTGAAAAAATATTTGTCCTACAAAATATAAGGTTTTTTTTAAGGCGTCCCCCGTCTCCAACATGTATCATAAACAAGGTCATGAAAAATAATTACTAACCAGCTGATTTTTTTTTTATTAGCTGTCTAACATTTACACGGCTTACTACCCACATTGTCCTACAAATTGCGAAGTACGTTATTCCAGTCCGCCAGTTTTATAGTTTATTTATATTATATTATAGTTAAATTACAAATCTTGTAGGATTAATAAAAGTTACCCTTTTTTTTGTAGGACATTGTTTTATTTAGATAAAAATTATATTATCCTATCACGTGATACCTTTGTCCTACAGTTACTAATAAAAAAAATAATCCTGCGGAATTAACATCTTTTCAGCGTAGGTCCGAGATGACATACCATGCAATTTGTAGGACAATGTGCATGGTAGACTATGTAAATGGTAGACAGCCAATAAAAAAAAAATCAGCTGGTTAGTAATTATTTTTCATGACCTTGTTTATGATACATGTTGGAGAGGGGGGACGCCTTAATAAAAACCTTATATTTTGTAGGACAATAATTTTTTCACGTTATTTAAATAATTATCTTGATAATTAACAAAGAAAAATTTGGTTAGTAATAAATTTTTAGAATTCGTCCGGTTAACATATTTTATCCTTGCTGCCCCATCAAGCTACCATTTACCAACATTGCTGTAAGGAAAAATGTTGGGCGTCTTGTCGAAACGAAGCTACTCACGAAAAATCAGCTTGTTAGTAATAAATGATGAAAACTATACTAGGGATCCTGTACCATTATTGCTTGCGTCTGGTGTGGAATTTGCGGATACGATTTTACTTTTATTGTTATAGGAAATGGTGTTTTAAAATTGTGATTTACGTAAGCGAAATTTTTGTTATATTATCGTAGATAAATTAGTCCTCTTGTTAGTTGACGTACGTTAATAATGAATCTATCTATTTATTGTCGGCCAAAGATCGAAATATGACAATTGCTAGTAGGAATAAAATCTTAAATGTGGTTCTTTAGTCCGTAAAACATTGGATAGATTAAGTATTAAGAACGGATTATGCCTTACAGAGCTAACCATTGGAGTTATCTGTGTGATAATATTCGTCTTTGTAATATGAAATGCAGACAGCAAAACTACGAAATACGAAAAAAACAGTTCCATGGAAGTTTTAGTAACAATGGCAATTACAAATGTAGCGTTCATCCAGTGGCCAATTAGAAAAATCTCATATGACTCGCAGTGCAACTGCTCACATTTATTTATTCAGATTTCAAATAAGAGACAGGCTAGGTCGGCGCCTACTGTAGGCGAACCATATTAATGTTACACCTAAAACATTTTTGGAGGAACTGAAACTGTTATTATTAGGTTTAGAGTTCTGCTACCAATAATTTATATATTTAGTCCATATTTTTTAAATCTGAACAAGTTTTTTATGTTGTTTGATTTGTTTAATATACCTATTCTCGCAGACATATGCAATTTTATTAAAACACAAGAAGAAATAATTTCTTATAACAGCGCAGTTTGTTTAAGTCACAAATAGTAACTGTGGGAAAATACAGTTTTTTTCAAAAACACAGTCGGATGTTTTTTTTTGTGTGTGTAAGCCGCTATCCACAGGAATTAGAACTGATGGTGATCCTAGTGGACCGTGGGTTGCATATACCAATGTTTAGTGGCTTTGTAGATATTAGTGTAACAGTAGGAAACGCTATGCAATTCACTACCGTTGTTCTTTCATCCTGTTTTAAGTTTGTCACATCTGTTTCTCCTGAATAATATTTTTTTCTTGTCCCACTTGTGGGCACTGGACTGCTTATTCCACAAACAAATTAACAAAAAAGTACAAACGACTTCTATGTCCATACAAAGTAAAAAAATATTGAAATCAATGTTGGTTTAGTACATATTTCTAAAGTCGGCGCTCATATTGGATACGCTGTTTACGCCGTTATCCAACGAAATATATTGAGCACCCACGATAAAAAAATCCTAGTTTTGGGCTGTGAGTGTACAAAGCGTTTTTTTATTAAAACAACTGATAGTAAAAAAAATATTGTTGGAAGGTTGGTTCGAAGGTGGTAGAACCCTTTGTGGTTCGACTCCGGCAGGACCACCGCCACACCTATTTCTACCTAATAACAGCAGTGTTAGGCACTGCTGTATTCCGGTTTGAAGGTTGTGGTAAGGGAGACAGACTTTTCCGAGGCGTTCCAGCGTAGTCCTCAGGGGTAGCGGCGCATCTGTGGCCGACCTCAGGTAGGAATATCTAATCCTATCTGGGTTCATTACAGATGTCCATGGGCGGCAGTAGCCACTTACCATCAGGTGGACTGCATGCTCGTCTGCTACTCTTATATTATAAAAAAAAAAAAAGTTATTATGTGACTCGTAAAGCCTAGGAGTTAGAACTAACTTCTCAGATGTACTCGTAGCAACATTATCGATCTCAGCTCAGATACGACTTTAACCAATTAAATCTAACCTCTTGGGGGACAAAGTAAAACATCTGTTTTCCATTTCAAATAGCACTTTTATCCTATCTCGGATTGATTATACTCGTATTATTCATGCGCGGCAATTGCCACCTATAATCAGATTTGTTTGCTTGTGTTTGCTAATTTTATAATATAAAATATGATTGAATACAGTTGGATATTAAGTGACGTGTACGGATATTTGTTATATCGGTATGATTGAATCTACAGTGCAAAAAAACGTTGATAGAATTTTTCATAAGTGTTCGATAAATTCAAGCCTTTCGTCAATAATGTGAAATGCGTTTAAACTCTCAAAAACAGGAAAAGCTTTCCAGTTACTGGAAAATGAAAAATGTTTTCTAACTTTACCTTTGAATGCGAATTGGCTTTTGAATTCCGATTTGTACATACTCGTACGTTATGACATATTCCGATATTCAATAGGTGATAGGTATGCCGTATGCAAAGCTTTATTAGTCCACAGTGTTGGTGTATTTCAATATTATTTTAGATTTCGTATTTTTAAATACCCTTCTATTCAGTATCAGTTCTGATACAGACCGCTGGGGGCGCTGATTGAAAATGTATGGGAAAATACGTAAACAAATATATAATCAGTATTTTTTTGTAAAAACGTAAAAACTCATACTAAGGGTACTGATAGTAAATAGCGACTACCAAATATTGACATCTGTAATCAATCTTAGATAGTATTGGAGTCCTATCTGAGATTGGTTATAGAGGCGTTAGGAGGAGGAGGAAGGTGGATACGGATTCGAACCGCGAAGGGTTTAGTTCATTTTTGATAGAGTGTGCGGTAATTCTAACTGTTAAATTTTTTTGAAAAAAAAAAACATTGTTTTAACGAATTATTACTAAACTGGAATATGCAGTACTGCTAGTCATAGGAAGCAATCCGTTATTTAAAATATTCTAATTTTTTTTTGATTAAGAGGTACTTTGACCTAACGCTTTAAAAGTATTATAATTAGGCTCCATATCGTATTCTACGAAACGATAATCTAATGAGATTATCACTTCAAAAATGTATTCAAAAGAGTATGCGGCAAGTGCTTTCAAATTTGATTGCTCCCTAAGCAATAAAAACGTTAAATGACCGTAAGTCACGTTTCAAAATTACTCGAGTTCATAGCGTAGGTGTAAGTTGGACGTGAAGTTTGTATCTTAGACATAATAAATAATGGGGAGATAAGCGCAAGACAATAGATCGCATCGCCAGTGGGTGGCGGCCACGACCAGATATGGTTGGTCTTTTGGCAACACGGGAAATTGAAGTCATGTTACATAGACGCATGTTTTTTTTATAATATAAGAGTAGCAGACGAACATGCAGTCCACCTGATGGTAAGTGGCTACTGCCGCCCATGGACATCTGTAATCAACCCCAGATAGGATTAGATATTCCTGCCTGAGGTCGGCCACAGATGCCGCTACCCCTGAGGAATAAGCTGGAACGCCTCGGAAAAGTCTGTCTCCCTTACCACACCCTTCAAACCGGAACACAGCAGCGCTTATCACTGCTGTTATTGGGTAGAAATAGGTGTGGCGGTGGTGCCGCCGGAGTCGAACCACAAAGGGTTCTACCACCTTCAAACACGCATGGTGGCGATCTTTCTGCAGCATGCAGTCCATCTAATGGTATGTGGAACCGTCGCCTATAGATATGTTGCCAACTTCATTTAGAACACAGGTGAAACTTAAGCTGATCACAAATGCGTTGGCACTCTTAAGAAGTTTTAAGAACTTAAAAAAAACGTGACTCATGGGTGCAGGTTTTCTCACTACGTTTTCCCTCGCCGTGTAAACGAGTTATGAGGAATTGTTCTTTCTAATACGCATATAGAATAATCATAACAGATTGAATCATAGGTGGCCTGGGATTCGTACCACGATTAAGAGGTCATTTTCTAACCACTATACTACCACTGTTTTTTAAATATGACGAGACCTATGGCATTATCAACCAGTGCCATTATAATCACGATATCTCTCCGCAAGTCTTGCGTATGATGTAGATTCGAAGTTCTATGTAATTAATAATAGTCACTGTGATTTATAACTTGGCGTTCAACTTGTTAATATGTAAATGACAATGTAAAGTTCAGGTAGAGTATGGTAATTGCTAATATAAGGTTGTTATCATTACTCGATCATCAGCGTCTGTTTTAAGGTTGTTTGTTATGCGTTCTGAAGAATAACATAAGTTTGATAAGTGTATGAAACGTACGAATGACTCACCGATTTCCTTAACGGTCGAATTAGTCAAACGTACAAGTGTCGATAATCGGTAAATATTTTTGTCTTTCTGACGTTTTCTTGTCACGCGGTTATATGTCACAAACATATGTGCTTGTCTTTGTGCTGTTTTACTGTCACCGGGTTTATGTTCGCGTACGAATCGTAACCGCACGCATATCACTCGCTTCTATAATTTATAATTACTAGAGAGTATGTGAGTTATTTCACGCGTGCTTGTGATACACGCATGCGAGCATAAACCCGCGTGATAGGAAAGCTTAGGATAGCAACATGCGTTTACACATACGATCATAGATATTGTACAAAATTTCTATTGATATTGTCTATAATTAACATAATTAGGATAATTTTCTTTCTCATATTTCTTTACTTTTCGAACATTCCACAATTATTTTCTATGATAATTTGTATTTTGTATTATTGTATAAAAGTATAGCAAGTTTCGAAAGGTACAGTTCTTACAAAACTGGTGTGTTAGTGCAATTCGTGGGTGCCCATCAAAGTCGAAATGTAATAGAA
This sequence comes from Epargyreus clarus, assembly GCF_041222505.1. Taxonomy (NCBI): domain Eukaryota; kingdom Metazoa; phylum Arthropoda; class Insecta; order Lepidoptera; family Hesperiidae; genus Epargyreus; species Epargyreus clarus. The sequence continues at coordinate 5,046,522 of NW_027332222.1, read as the reverse complement.
AAATGCTTGACATGGTTTGTAAACAATGTTGATAGCACTACAAATAAACGTTTTAAGTTGTTTGTTAAGTTTCTCTCGATAATAATTATCGTTTTCGGTAATGAACACTGAAGCTGCTATTTTAACGGCTGTTTTACAACGTTAATAATATGAGAGGTTCTTTCTAAAACCGTTAAGCTGTTAATATGGTGACGTGGGCGACGTTTTGTTCTGAACAATTGTTATAATGATTCTACTGCTCCGGTAGACACGCTACTTTTAAAATATCATGCATCTAGTAGTAACGGCAATTGGCGTTTTGGCGATTACATCGATACTGAAACGCAATTTGGCGATTTGGTGGTGGTGGCGATTTCAGTGCGCTCGATTACTGTATTAATGCTGTTTTGCGTTTTTGCGTTAAATTGCTGCATGCAGCGTTAAAGAAATCGCGACCGAACGTGTGCGATGTAGCGGTTGTTCGTGGCTGTAGCTTCCGAAAAGCAGTTAAATGGTAGATCGCCGAAGCTGAAAGTAGCTAGACTGCCCGGGCCCTTAAATAATAATAAATAAATAATACATATTAACATAGCGTCGGATTTATTTTCAACTAATAGGTGGGTCGATAACTCGATAAAACCAAGCAAAGAGGGTTGTCATTCTATGTTTTACAAATAGATTTTAGGCTAGGCACAAACTTTGCATATCATAGTTAATCTATGCAAATAAATACCTAAAATTAAAACGAGTTTGAAGGTGGTAGACCTTTCGTGGTTCGACTCCAGCGGCACCACCGCCACACCTACTTTACCTAATAATAGCGGTGTAAGGCGCTGCTGTGTTCCGTTTTGAAGGGTGTGGTAAGGGAGAAATACTTTTCCGAGGCGTTCCAGCTTAGTCCTCAGAGGTAGTGGCGCATCTGTGGCCGACCTCAGGTAGGAATATCTAATCCTATGTAGGGTTGATTACAGATGTCCATGGGCGGCAGTAGCCACTTACCATCAGGTGGACTGCATGCTCGTCTGCTACTCTTATATTTTATAAAAAAAGAGTATACATACTTAATTGAAAATATCTGCCATTTTCAAATTACTTTATTTGAATGAGCAAAACATGAAAATTATTTTAGAATTTCTCTTATTAGGTAAGTATTTAAGTATTTTAGGAGTTGAATACTATTTTTGAGTAGTATTTTTTTACGGTTTGTATACGGGGTCATTTGTCCATAAAACACCTCTTTTTGGCAGATAAACTATCACTGACGTAGATACTTCAAGGAGCTATGTATTTCGTTTTTATGTGGCTATAAAATTTAATTTTGCATCTTGGAAATTAATATTCATGTTGCTGCAATAAAATTAATAAAATAGCCTTTATATATAGCTGTTGTAGCTATTAAAATTTATAGTCCTTAGGGTGACCGCTCATTAGCTACTGCGTGGTGATAGTGCGGGAACCATTTTGTCGCTTAAACGACTGAGCAATCAAAACCCGCTGCCGCTCGAGCAACCAATTTGTTGTGTGAGCGACTAACAAGCGGCAAATGTTTAATTTTATTCCAAAAATCTGTTAATGTGATTCAGTTTTAGCGTTAGCGTTGCGTTCGGCGTTAAAATTTAGGTGGTGCAACATCTCATGGTGGCGGTCCCTAGGTCCTGGCAACGTTTTTTTTATTATGTTGCAGCCAAGTAGCTTAAGTGGCCGTTTAATTGACAGCCTCTTTACTAAACGGTGACGCTTGGGTGTATTCGGCGTCCCTCGTATGCGCCCGATGTGGTCGCACCGCTCGTACCGCCTTAGGGCTGCCTCTGATATGATTGCTTGCGCCTCCGTTTGTAAGCTCAATCTACTAAATGGTCGTCGAGATTTGACAGTCGCGTCAACCACAATTTAATCGCTACCAGTACTAACAATAGTTACTGTTGGTAATGGGTGGTGAGCCTAACACATAAATCACGAATTACTACTAATAGTCTGAAGAATGTGAGCAATAACGCATGTTTATCGCTCAGCAAATCACTTGTCGCCATACATATTGATTTTAATCACACACGTCATTCAATGTGTAATGAATTCGCCCTCGATTAGGGTTGCCATGCGTCGGAATTTAGTAGGACACTTAGATCAAAAGTGCTAAAATGTGAAGTATAAATGTCTTAATATTATTTTAATGAAAATAAAGATTTATTTTTAATTATTGAATAGTATTTAGAGCTATGTAAGTCTGGTCTGATGAGTCCGGCTGTTATACTTAGGAGTTTGGCAACCCTGCTTTTAAAAGATTAGAAGGTACGGATACTCTAGCTGGGTAAATTGAGTCCAGTTTTTCTATTTAGAACCTTTCTTTAAATAGTCTCAGGAACGGCTAAGAGTCTGGAAGGTAAAATGAGTCCGATTTTAATATTTATGCGCCTGGTAACCCTACTTTCTACAGTCAGTGACAGTATGTGTGATCAAACGAGCAGTGTACGTTTAATTAGTTTCTCGCTGTTCTGTTGTTCTATGCTCATATTGTTTGTGATATGCAAATTTTATTTCAATTTTGTTTCCATTAACGTCTCATGTTCAGCATTTTGTTGACATTCGAAATCTATCATAACAAAAATTGTTAAATTGTTGGGAATCGCCGTTTATAAGGGTTGGAAACTTATTAATAACCGTTATACAAAATGTGATTGGATGAACTTAATATTTAATTTTTTTTCGCGCGTATCTTGTTTATAATATTCTTTACTATCCGATTATAAGGAAGGGCCTTGTTGTTTTTTATAAGATTTAGATAAATGACAATGACGTATTTCCCAGGACGGACTATACGTGTATACGTACCGTTTCTACCTTTAAATTATTTTAATTTTCACTACGATAGTACGAAACAGTGTAATTTATATTAACACGATTCTTGGAAATTAAAAACTAAAATAAAATACTATACAAAAAATATTGATTAAGTCCGTCTCTAACTTACCAGTCGAGCAATATAATCAATCAAATTGAACAAGTTTATACAATCAAAAGAAAAACGTACAAGTATTGATAAACCTGTCCAAATTTGGCGAGTAAGTCATTACGAAGAACTTATGCTCTAACATTTTTGTATTAAGTTTAGGGATGGCCATTTCAGATCGATAAATCGAAGAATCGATTTTATTGGGTCAAAACCATTACTTATATGAATATTAACAAATCAATCACAGATACCAGAATTATCGATATCAGATTATTATGTTGCAATTACAGTTTTAAAATGACAAACATATAAAAGCTATTTATTTTCTATACTAATCTTTTTTCGCCGATTAATTTAGTTGGAACGAAGGTTTGTCTTTTGGCCAATATATACTCGGAACAGATATAAAATAAATAAACCCACTGATACCTAAACAATCGATTCACAAAATATCGATTTTCTTATTAAAAAAAAATATGTGTCGACTTTTTTTAATATTAGATTTTTAAAAAAATTCGAATCAGTTACAAAACTGACGTTTTTCGAATAAAATCACCATCCCTAAGTCGTTTCGTGTATTAGCATAAAACCACAATTAATTAACTACGTACATGTCTTTATTGAAGCCGCCATGACTACCGTCTTCACTTGACTGCGAGAGTAATGTTATGGAGCTCATAAATTACTTTTACGTCCAAACATGCTATTAACTTATGTTAATTGGGTTTAATTGCTGATTAATAAGCCTATGAATAAGTTCATATTTCTTCGTCCGATATGTTTACGGTATAGTCCAGTGTTAATTATTATAATACGGATTTTCAGAAGATAATACGGATGTACTAGTGTTATCCCACGCGCATACGCAGAACTGTATACCTACAGTAATTCAAAATATATTTCTGTCCAGATTACTTTCAGTAGCTTTTTTTGGGTTCCGTATGTCAAAACGAAAAAACGGAACTCTTTATATTTGCGTGAAAGTCTAGTTAAAGTTCGTTTCATTAATATATGTTTTGTATTAAGAGCGACACTTAAATAAGATAACTTAGGCTATGTTTTTCTGACTAAACTTCAAACCTAAAAGTTAATACACACCTATCCAAATACAAAATGCGTTGAAAGTAGGAATACTTCCACCGAAAAGCAAGCACTGCTTCATCTCAGCTGCACTTTTAACATCAGGATTGTAGCCTGTTAGCTACTTATAAAATGGAAAATAATTTTCCACCGCCACCGCTACTTTATTACCGGCCGTGAGCCTAAATAAATAAAATTAATTTATTTGTTAATAGCCTGGCGTGGGTGCGCGGCGAAATGGTTACGTATTGCCTATTAAAATTCTGTCATAAAAATGTTATTTTGTGTTTATTGCAGCGAGATGGTGGTAATATAGTGTTTTCTAAACTACAGCTTAAGTGTTTTCCGTTAATTAATTAACATAACTGTTTTAATTATTGATGGCGCCATGTTAACAAACGTGTCTATATGATTATGGAAATGGTCAAATAAAAGAAAGTTTCGGATAACCCGTAAGTGGTAAACGTTAACCTAAGTTAATAAGATACTGGATAACTAAGATATTCAGTATGTCGTGGATGCGATGGACACATAAATATGACCACATAAATACTTCGAATCAGAATAGGTCTGCATATCTCCACGGCCGAGGATTGAGCCCAAAACTCTTTGCGTGTCAAACTGGTATGTGGATATTTCCGCCACGGAGATCAGCTGACGTGGTTGTAGCTCTGTTTAATTCAAATATGATTGTGTAAAGAACCGTGTCTTAATAAAAACAATTTGTTTTTTATTTTATTCATTAAATAAGCTTACAGTTAAGAAAATTAAGGATTTTGTTTCGTTTCTACGTATTCGTACACATTTTCCTTTTAACATACCTACATATTTATGTATCGCATTTATTTAAATATATGTATATCGCATGTATAATACATGTATTGTATTGTGTATGTATTTATGAATCGCATGATGTTCTTTTCCCATATTTTGTATTGCGTTGTTAGGATTTTGTGAATATAAAAGACATTATATATTGCCAGCGTCTTGGGAACCTTGCCCAAAGACAGTGATGGCGACAATTTTTTATGGTAGTTTTTTTGTTTTTATATTTTTGTTTTTCATTTTTGTATATATGTAAATTTTGTAAATAAGTTGTTTTATATTTATAGTTTAATTTATTATTTTTAATTTTCTGTAAATTTAATTATAATTGTAAATATTGTTCAGTTAATAAAAGTATATAACTTAAAAAAAAAAAAAAAAGACATTAAAATGTATGCAGATCTACTTTCCTAACTTCATTAAGCGAGAAAGATAAAACTTAGCACAAACTTGAGCGAAAGGTCGTTGGAAGTCAAATATTGATTTTGAACTCAATTATGCAAATAAGGTCTACTCCGCAATTTTGTGTACAAAGTCCGGGGATTTAAAGTCTGTTAAGATGACAAGCGACGGGATTCCCTTTGAATAATAAGATCTTTGTGTTTTTCTTTTTTCACGGAAAATTAAGGCTGATAGGTTGGCGAAATGTACAATAAAATGGCTATGTAGTTAAGTGAGGATAAATCTTTATATATATATTTCTTATGTGCGTGTGTATGTCACTGAACTTCTCCTAAACGACTGGACTGATTTTGATGAAATTTGTTGTGTGTGTTCAAGGGGACTTGAGAATGGTTTAGATTCACAATTTAGTCCATGGGAAAAGGTTTTATTTTATTAATTTTTAATTCGTAAGTAGTTATAAAATCGGAAACTATGCATTTGATCAAGTGATGATCTTTAGCAAAGTTGTTGTCCAAGAGCCCACGAGGGTTTGGGAGTTGGTAAAACAATTTTCGACAGATGGCACCACTGTCATTCCAATGCAGGTACAAATTTTCCGTTTTATGTATGTCACATTATTTCTTTAAAATGCGGGCGAAGCCGCGGGCACCACTAGTTTTGTTATATATTTTAATTTGTTTATATTATCTGTACGCAATAATACTTATCTGTGTTTTATTGTATTCTATACATTTAAGAATGTAAGCTTCGTGTGTTCTCAAATGGATAACTGAGAATAAGTAATAATAGCAACTTCAATCATTTAGAATTTTTCTGACTGTCCGTTTCACTGTGTTTAAAATCGCATAAAACGAAAACTATTGAATTTAATTTATTGAACTTACAATATATTCGTACTCCGTATCTTAATTTAATATGACGTCTTAATTTAATTCAAATCGAAGAGCTTTATCAAAATATATTACACTTAAAGTGGCAGACTATCGGTGTACCGGTGTGATCTGTGAACTCTTTTTTTATAATATAGGAATAGCAGACGAGCATGCAGTCCACTTGTTGGTAAGTGGCTACTGTCGTCCATAGACATCCGTAATCAACCCCGGATAGGATTAGATATTCCTACCTGAGGTCGGCCACAGATGCACCGCTACCCCTGAGGACTAAGCTGGAACGCCTCGGAAAAGTCTGTCTCCCTTACCACACCCTTCAAAACGGAACACAGTAGCACCTAACACTGCTGTTATTAGGTAGAAATAGGTGTGGCGGTTGTGCCGCCGGAGTCGAACCACGAAGGGTTCTACGACTTTCTATATATTTAGAATGCACGGGAACGAAGCGGGCACAGGTCGTATTTATAATAAAATAATTGTACGTGCATACTTTGTTTGTCAATAAAGATACTAAAATACAAAAAAAAAAACAGATAAAAAACATCCAGAGATAATTAATTATTAATTATTAATTGCTCTCCGTCGCGCAGCGGAAACCAATTAATTAATTAATATGTAATCTATGATATTAGCCCCATTAAACCTTAAGTTAAATCCTTTTTAACGATATTTTTGTTTTGTAGATAATTATTGTTGATAGCTATTTTATTGTTGTAATATCGAATATTGGTCAATATGTATAACTATTAAATTATGTAGATGACATCATCTATTCATCTGAATTTATTTCATCTTCAGACATCTGTAGAGTATGTCACAAGAAATACATATCTAAATGAAAAGTTGTAAATAATCTCAGTCCATGAATGAGAATTCTAGCAAGTGGTATTATCATAGGACTGTATTTTTTTTAAATACCAGGTTGTTTTGTAAAGATTCTCAAATATATGAATATGACGTCAGAATGGCGTTAAAATAATTTCGGTACCTATTTATTGGCTCGTTCAAATGATTAAACTTAGTTACTTTTAATATATTGTGATGGTAAGCAGGAAAGGAAAATAATAATACACCATTTTCAAAGTACATTTTCAATTTATTTTTTCATGTAAGTTTTGAAAGGGTCAGTAGCAAATAGCCCTTTAGTCTGGTTATCTTTTGTGGTATTTGTAGACCGGAACATGTGTACTGCAAGAGGACTTTAGAAAAGCCCTGCGAGGCAAACTCGGACCCTTTTTGTGTGCACTTGAAATGACTTTTGGTCCGGGAAAATAACGAGGGCTAGGAATATAGAACTATGCAGATGGGGCCTGGACATAATTTTAATTAAAATTCTTAATTAATTTTTTCCATCCTTTTAAACGACTCAATTATCAAATAATGTATGAAAGACTATTAATAGGTCTGCTCTCAGACTTAAGTAATGTCAAGTACAGATTGGAGACTTCGTACTGCGATGACAACACCAGATGTGGGAGTAGCGTTAATCGCTCTTTCTAGGGCAGTAGGCCTGATAGGGGGCATCGCGCTTGAAAGACTCCGGTTGTGTTCCGTCGGAGATCCTGGAGTTCTCCAAGCGCTGACGGCGACCACCAGTGGTGGCTTTAGTGCGGTGAAAATCCCACATAACCCGACATCGGGCATCGACATCTCCCTACGGCATTGGGTACCTTTTTAACGATCTACCCTTCGAGAACAAAAAAAGGGAGTATCATACTTACATATGTTACGCAATACATGTAATAATATCTTTCTATAAACAAAACTTAAGTCACAGTGAGGTTTTCATTGCAAACAATACAATAGGCTCTCCGCCAACTCGAGAAAGCAACGTGGCAAGCCACTTAAGAAAGGTTTCTAAAGATTTCTACTTCAATAGTAGAAGTGTTCAAAGGATTGCTGGGTCGTTTAGTCTAAGGGTGTTAACACACGAGCGGCAGACTATGTCGACGTCGGTCGCTGACTACTGTTGACGATAGACGGTGAAGTTAGCGATGGTTGACCACAGGCAGCAACAATCGGCACATCACAGACAGGCGTCTAAGGTCACGTGTGGACTGAGGATGTCGTCGATAGTCGTCAGTGAATGTTGTCCGACTATCGTCTATGGTCGCCAATTGTGGACTAAGGATGTCATTGACTGTCGCCGCCTGTTATGAGCGACTGTCACGCATCACTGACTGTCAAGACGTCACTAATCAACATCCAACAGCGGTCGCTAGCAACACATGGCACTAGTTGACGATCGTCGCTGATTGTCGTCGTCTGTTATCAGCATCTGTGGCTGACTGTAGTCATCTTCTTACACGGAACCTCAGCGACAGACAACATGAATGGGCATGATGACAGTATTGAAAAATCCAAGAAGAAATGATTTACTTAAAACATTCTCAAAAATAGCCCAGTTTTAATAAAAACTTTAGGATTCATTATATTTTCAATAAAAAAGTATAAAATACTGCAGTCGGCCATCTTGTCTAAAACGCTAATCGGGGCGAAATGACGTCATTTTCTTGGCGTGTCACCGTATTGCTTGAACTTTTCTATGGGATATCGAAGCGTGACGTCACTCGTGGACGCCATGACACCCGTGAGCGTTTTCGCGCTTAATTCAAAATTTGTTTTAAAAATGCTAAGTAATATTTCCGTTAATACTGAATTTATAGCCGAAATAATACAATTTTTGGAATCAGTAAACATGTACCTAAATTATAGAAGGGGAGTTCAAAATTTGCCATCATGCCCATTGTCCCTTGAGGTCAGCTCATTGTCGCACGTGTGTTATCACCCTAAGAGTGAAACTTTAAGCTCGGGTGCTTCATTTTGTAAATAAAATGGTTTCAGTCTAGCGAGTTGGAAATAAATAAAAAAGTTTTTAAAATGTATTGAAGGAAGGATCTAGTGTTTTTTGTAGTTTACTTTAGTAGTTAAAGGGTGTAGTTTACCTGATGATTACCTAAGCAAAATGGAAGCCCTATATGTAGTTGTACTGCAGACCAAGTTAGAATACCTTATCAAATCAAATCATATCATTTATTTGCAAGAACATAGTATTTTTCAAGGATCTTAAATTTATAACAATTATCTTATTTTCTACCACATTGGGCGTGCAAATTTTATGTATCTTGTTCATTATGACATGGCAAATGGCTTATATATTTGTATCTACGTTATTACATCTTTTAAATAAAAAAACAGACATAACTGCAATTAAGTTAAGCTTTCGGTCCTGGTTGTTACACTTCAATAGCAATCATTAAACCTCATTGGAGGCATAATACCTCAAAGGCGATTTGAAACTCTACTCTGTTAATCCAAACTTTGTTGAAGGCTTATACGGTTTAAAAGACCAGATACTAGTTGGCCACTAAATGTCCTTTCCTCCATCAATCATTATTAAATAATACGTAAGAAAACCCCGTGCCGTAGTGTTATAACAGTGGGACATTAAAAATTGGATTGCAAAAGGATTGCAGCTAAGTAGTGTTATGTTTGGTAATGTTGAAAGATGACGGGATGCAATAGTTCTACCTCCATCCCGAAAAAAGGCGTCGATGCAGGCAAACGCCATTGGGACTGGGACGAGTACTCTTAGCATACCTATGGCCCCGACGAAGGGCGCTTAGTGAATACCTTGGGATTTTAGCCGGTAAGAGGTAAAATTAACCTCACCGCTGCCTCTATAGCTGGGAGAAACAGCACTGTTTCCTCACGTAAAAAAGTTTAAGGCTGACAAAGTCTTTTCATAGAGATCGTTGAATATACAGTTGTTAAAAAGGTCAATAAGTCTAGAAGTGGAATCTCGCCATAAAACAGCAGACCATCGGAATCTCCATATAATTTTATGTAGCGTTCGCATTTTACTACATGCTTCGTGTTATTTTATTAAGTTTTTACGAGGTTTATCGCGTCTGCTATTGTCTGTGGTTTAATAAAATGCTAATGATTCAAGGCATCTCGTTTAATCAATTTGTGTTTATGTGGTGAAGGGTTTTAAATTGTTTCGCTGTTGATTTTATGGATACTGAATGATCGATTCATGCTTATGAGTTTATGGACAATCTGAGCAACTTTCCACTTTACTATTATCTCTATAATACAATGAGAATTTAAACGCAAAGGTTGTAAAACAACTTAGCGCACAATTTAACACGTAAAAGCATTTGTTATGATGATACGACAGATTAAAGAGATTAAATACATGTATAGTGGTAATTGTTAATACATTTGTACAGAAAACAACTGGTTTTACACGGAAACCATCTCGGATTGATTGGCGTTTGAGATATACCCCCCGGAACAACTTATTTTCAATTGGTATTAAACCGTGGATGACATTTTTCTTACCTATGCCGTAGCCTCTTAGCATCAGATGGACTGCATGCTCGTATGCTATTGAAGGTGGTAGAACCCTTTGTGGTTCGACTCCGGCGGCACCACCGTCACACCTATTTCTGCCTAATAACAGCAGTGTTATGCGCTGCTGTGTTCCGTTTTTAAGGATATGGTAAGGGAGACATACTTTTCCGAGGCGTTCCATCTTAGTCCTCAGGGGTAGCGGCGTATCTGTGGCCGATCTCAGGTAGGAATATCTAATCCCATCTGGGGTTGATTACAGATGTCCATGGACGGCAGTAGCCACTTACCATCAGGTGGACTGCATGCTCGTCGGCTACTCCTATGTTATAAAGAAAATGATTCATCCACATTAAAATAACCCTTCCTTGACAGTTGGTTACAAATATCTTTCAGGAAGGTCACTTATGACGTTTTTCGCGATCGTGTCCGCAATGACCTAATGGTAAAGGGAGGTCGGGGAGTCGAGGGCGTTGGACCCGTTCTACATCAATGTCAAGACGTAATCTAATGGTATGAAATTATTCGTGGCTAGGTCTGGTATTCAGAACCGAGGCGTTGTTATCGTAAAGTGAATAACTGAACCATAGATTAGTAAAGATTACTCACTCCTAACAAGGAAATGTAACCAGTTTTGAGAACTGAAATAGGTGCGTAAAAAAGTTTTGCCACGTTTCCGTGCTAAAATGTCCCTAAAATATTTGAAATAATTATTTATTTATTATGTAAATTACGCAGTATTAGTTATTTATTCGTAAATTTTCTCTAAAAATGTTTTTATTTGTCAAGAATTCAAAAAAAGAACTTACTAACAAGCTGTTTGTGGTTTATTGAATTTCAAGGCGGCGAAGTATCTTTACTAATCTGTGAACTGAACTAAATAGTGAAGTGGAAAATGAAAAATAAAAGGTGAAAACGCGGTGTAAACATAAAAGTGAAAAATTATTTGTATTAAATATCTTCACGTTAATTTTATCTTTTTTTCTTTTCTTTTAAATATGGAAGACGCAAAGGTGCAGGCAGGCCACCTGATGTTAAGTTGCTATTACAGTCCACGAACATTTGCAGTCAGCTTCTGATGAGATTAGATTCCTACCCGAAGTTGACAATACGTACCCAAGTTACAACCCTAACTTCGACCACTTCGATGAGTATGTCTCAACTAACACACCTTTCAAACGAGAACACAGCAGCGTTTAACACTGTTATTAATAGGTAGGCGTTCATTAAATTATGTATAACGTTATTTACTTAACGTTATTCATCATTTAATGAACATTTCTTTAATCCCCTCGTGTACCATAAAGTTCATCGTATTAGAGGTCAAACCATTTGCAAGTCGCCGAGGATATCCGTCAGTCATACGAGACGTTTTTTCAAATCACCCTGAATGTATTGATAATTGGATAACCATTTCTCGGAATATCTGTTTCTGCTAATGCTATTGCTCTTGATTGAATAATGCAGTCCCTGCGTCAACTGAGCACGGAAACATCTCATCAAATAGTATAATTAGGGTTATTGTAGACGAGTAGTGTGCTATACTATTAAACCACGCATATTAATAAGACAGAATTATATGCTAGAGGGCTTATTAAGAAACTACGAGTGCATATAATCTTTGCTAGATTAGACTTTTGTTGCCAAAACGCCCTTAGAGCAAACTAACAAACCTGAGGGACTTATGGAGCCGATGGGAAAGGAAAAAATTGCAAAGTTAGTTAATAGTATGGAAAAATAGTCTTCATTTATGTGGTATGTAGGCGGCATTTTAACTTATTTTTCAAAGCATGCAACTGAACCTCAGGGAGTCAACCTCGGGTAGGACCTCCAATCCTAATCTGGGGTTGATCACAGATGCCCAGAGGCGATAGTAGCCAATTACCATCAGGTAGACTCCATACTCGTTTGCTTCAAAATAAACATAGTAATAAACGCGTGTACTACACAATTATTGCATGTGACATCAGCTAATGACATAATGATATCATACCGTTAAACGACATCATCAGTGACAGGTTGATGTTCAGTTGAGTGCAAATGGGTGGTATTCGTAGCATCATTATGTGGTGTGTTGCGGTATTCGATGTAAGCGAAGTGAGAGAAATTAATTTTGGTTGGTTTACGGTGAAGGAAACTTGGTGAGGAAAGCTACTAAATAGTAGCTAATGTCTGCCTTTTTTAAGTAATTCTGGTCACTGTTGGGTGTGAGGTGAGTTTGTGAACTACAAGGGAAGAATTTCACTTAGTGTGGCTCGCTTGCTGGATGATTTGCCGCCTTTAAGACCTTATTTATGTTAAACAGCTCTCGCTGTCGCCATTTCTGTATCACTTGTCGTTGACTCGAGTATGAGGCCTTAGATCTCCGACAAGATTGAACAAATTTTATCCATTGATTGGGACCGACATTTCAACGTGTCGTTCGAAGCATAGAAGGGTGTATGTAATTCAGCCACTAGTCAATTTCCAATAGAATAAATCATCATCAACCCATTACTGTCCCACTGCTCGGCACGGGTTTCCTCTCAGACTGAGAAGGATTAGGCCATAGTCCACCGCGCTGGCCAAGTGCGTATTGGTAGACTTCACATACCTTTGAGATTTTTTTTATATATCTCTCAGGTATGCAGGTTTCCTCACGATGTTTTCCTTCACCGTTTAAGCAAGTGATAATTAATTTCTAATTTAATATGCACATAATTTTGAAAATCAGAGGTGCGTGCCTGGGATTTCCTCGGACCCCTCAATCGAGAGGCCGCGTTTCTTAACCACTAGGAGGCTATCACTGCTGTTGTTCCAATAGAGTACGACATTGCTTAATTTGTAGGAAGGTAGATTATTTTTATAATATAAGAGTAGCAGACGAACATGCCGTCCACATGATGGTAAGTGGCTTAGATATTCGTACCTGAGGTCGGCCACAGATCGCCGCTACCCCTGAGGACTGAGCTGGAGCGCCTCGGAAAAGTATGTCTCCCTTACCGCACCCTTCAAATCAGAACACAGTAGCGCTTAACACTGTTTTTAATAGGCAGAAATAGGTGTGGCTGTGGTACCACTGGAGTCGACCCACAAAGGGTTCTACCACCTTCAGACTTTCTTTTGAAATAACTCAGATCGGTTTTATTTTTAAATCATAGGTACATTGTACAGTAGCATTTGCTGGAGGGTATGTTATTCTACACTTAACCACAAGTTAACAAACGTCAGTTAAAGGTGTTTGCTCAGTCGAGGATGCAATGAGCGCATGAACATCACTTGTGGTTTAAGCGTTACAGACTAGAGCTTTCCTACATTCTCGTACTTCACCACATGGTAATTGAGAATTAAGTAGATCAAGTACATTTAAGTAGGCGAAGAAAACAGTTGGTGTAATGTACGACCAGTAATTCATATGGTAAGTATTGTAATGGAATGGTAAGATGAAATAAGCTTAACGTCATCTCTAATCGCACTGAAAAAATAAAAATCGTGACAAAAAACTTGATTCAAAGTTAACCCTGCATAATTTTAAGACGAGTTATTACACCACAAATAAATTATATTTAATATTTTACAGATACTTACTTAGATTTTGAAAACTAGATTCTTACATAACGAATAGCTGTTTTCAAACGGTTTTTGGTTTACAAAAGACTATTATTGTCCTTTATTAATAAACTATCCATCCAGGATAGATTATTATTAAGAACAAGTGTAAAAAGACTTACTGATTGAAGATCAGATTGATCTTTGTTTTATTTATAAAATCCACGAATTATATGGTAGGTCCAAATACGTCGTTGCGATGTAATTATTATTCCGGAATTTGGTAAGGCACTCAGTGTTCTTTCATATCGTATGTAGATGTAGGTAGAAACTAGTCTATCCTTACCACAATAGCAGACGTATCAAGTGGTTCAATGCTTGTTCAGTGAATGGCAAACGGGCGCGTAATATCATCGATTGTGGCGAGCGCACTTCTCCAGTTTGCTGTTGGCATACGATGTCCCAGTGTTGTCTTTCACGGCATGTTACTTGCGGGTCGCTTGAGCCTTCTTGTTAGTAAGGCTCGAATAACAATTTAAACTGCATAATTATTCTATTATGCAAAAATGAACGTCTCAAAATGAATGAAATGTGATTATGTTATGATAATGTAGGGTAACTATTTTTTTTAGTATTTTAATAATGGAGTACCTATGATTATTTTATACAAATAGAGAAGGATTTTTTTTACATCAATTTTATTTTATTTGTAGTTTAGTTTTGTCAAAAAACGTCTACCGTTCTAATTATAATACGAAAAAAGTATATTTCAAGTCTGTTAAAAGTTTTTTATGTTTTCAAGAAAGTTAATTACACTTTAGCTTAAATACATTTTTTTACTAATTTTGCTAAAAAGACTAAGTACTATTACAAGAACTGTGAAAATAATTTTCCCGATATTTGGGTTAAACTGTAAATTTCCTCGGCGCAAGGTGTAAATTTTGCCATCTGCAGCTAACTGTAGCTTACGGAGTTGGCAATTTACTGAATTGCCTAACTATTACAGCAAATTTACACCGGGGTAACCTACGGGTAGGGGTCAATTATGTGTAGACGAGCCATACGGTATACTTTCTACCGGACAGTACTATCGTGACGATTACCAATATTACCTACTGTATCACCTTTATTCAATCAATGATCTGCCAACCTCCTAAGTATGTGATTTTTATTACCCGACCGTGGTTCCTAACCTAAGCTTTAATTCAACTTGATTTGTTATAGTATTGTTGTTTTTGAAGGTGGTAGAACCCTTTGTGGTTCGACTCCAGTGGGCCACCGCCACACCTATTTCTAGCTAATAACAGCAGTGTTAAGCGCTGCTGTGTTCCGGTTTGAAGGGTGTGGTAAGGGAGACAGATATTTCCGAGGCGTTCCAGCTTAGTCCTCAGGGGTAGCGGCGCATCTGTGGCCGACCTCAGGTAGGAAAATCTGATCCTATCTGGGGTTGATTACAGATGTCCATGGGCGGCAGTAGCCACTTACCATCAGGTGGACTGCATGATCCTATATTGCTACTCCTATATTATAAAAAAAAATAAAAAAAATACTTCGTATTTATTCTTATCGTGGATCTCGACATCGTTGTTTAACAGGATTGCTAATTTTATTGTCTTAGTACCTGTACCTCAGGTAGACGCCGTGGCGTCAGTTTTGTTTAAAAGGTGCGCCATGTGGACAGAGTCGTATTCGAGAGTGAGGGCTATGCGCTGCGGCAGTTTACTGTGAGACACGAACCCAGTCACATCTCCAATGCGAAACTGTCGGTTTACCTAATTAACGCATATGATCGCTATTTGTTTCAATAGGCCTCGCTATGGTTATTTTGCTATATACTTGACCGACTGACTATGATAACTTATTTTATTATTACTGAATTACTGGATGCCGTGTCCGTGCCGTGCCCTTTGACGTCCTAATCGTGTTTTTTCCGACATACTTATATGGATAAAATGTTTCAATTTGCAACTGAATTAGAAATAGTTAAACCCAACCGATTAATCTAAAAATTGCATACACTTATGATTTGGACAATAATGAATGATCTTAGCGACGTCACACTCCAATATGGCGGAGGCCATTATGGACCAATTATTTATATGATATGTGGAAAAAAAACCAGTGATAGCCTAGTGGTTAAGAAACTCGGCCTCTCGATCGCGGGGTCCGTGGTTCAAATCCCAGGCACGTACTTCTGATTTTTTAAAGTTATGTGCGTATTAGAAATTAATTATCACTTGCTAAACGGTGAAGGAAAACATCGTGAGGAAACCTGCATACCTGAGATTTATAAAAAAAAATCTCAAAGGTATGTAAGTCTACCAATACGCAATTGGATTGCGCGGTGGACTGTGGCCTAATCCTTCTAATTCTGAGACGAGACCCGTGCCCAGCAGTGGGACAATAATGGGTTGTTGATGATGATTGATGATGTGGAAAAAAGCTTTAACAGAGTAATGTCCCGATGTTGCCGAGTTATGGTGAACCTAGGAGTGTAGCAATGTCACGGCGTGCGTGTTAGAACAGAGCAAGTTAGTTGTAAAATACTTATGCATATTTTTGCTTCGTGTTCTTGCAATCCCGGGAAATGGTTGTCATTGCTGTTAGGCGGTAATTTATACAGTTTGAGTTAAGTTAGCAATTAGACTGGAGCCATGTATTTTAATGTTTATTTTAATCGATCCATTAGTATCCTTTTGCTGTTTATCTATCCTTCCTCATTTATTTAAATATAAGAATATCGTTAACTTAACTTAGCTTCAATGTAAAAGTCTTAGCATTATTGCTATACGTATGCTATAGTAAATTTATAACGTAATTGTCCTATTCTTAAATAATCGCAACGTTAAATAAATATTTGAAAGAATCTATTATATACCTAATGGGTTCTAATATGAAAACTTGATTGGTTATACGTATCTAACTAGTGAATATTTTGTGTTTTTAAAAGATTTAAGTAGAAAATGTACATACATGGAAACATTTGATGGTGAGTGGTTACTGCCACACATTAGCTTGTAACTCCATGGAGGACAAGGGTTTTACCTGACGCCGATCAAAGATGCGTTGCCTCTTCTGAAGGTTAAGAAGGTGCCCTAAACAAGTCAGCCGGCATTCACTTTTTTCTGAAACCCAAGAATAGCTTTACGCTAGAAATAGTGGCGGTGGTATACTCCACGTAAAACTGCTAGTCCGCTCTGAATATAGAAATGAATCGCGTCGCCATAGCAAATTATATGACTACACCTGCTCGCAACAACTTTTGAGCGGACTAGCAGTTTGGCGCGGACGATACCTGGTCGAACCGAGCTTGTTTATCTACTGGACTTTTTTATTTATTCATTGAATTAATTTTTTTATCTACCCTAATATTATAAAGAGGAAAACTTTGTTTGTTTGTTTGGTTGTAATGAATAGGCTCAAAAACTACTGGACCAATTTTAAAAATTCTTTCACCATTCGAAAGCTACATTATCCACGAGTTACATAGGCTATATTTTATATGAAATATATTTGATAAATAGATTTTGAGGCTTTACAAAGTTTGCCGGGTCAGCTAGTAGGGTATAAAACTTGTCAAATGCATTTGTCATCACTGCATTACGTAACGTCCTTACATCCTGTAGTTCGGAAAGTGGGTCTATTAATTGCGGTTAATCTATTTTGTACCGTTAACCCTAATTGGCGGTTATTAACTGTCATGGGCCGATACTCAGTCCTTCGGAAGTACAGACAAAGTTTTATAAATTAATCGGTTCTGAGCCTGTATTACAGGTAAATTAGTGCTAATATATTTTCTACCAATATACAGTTTTAGTTTGAAATAATGTATGTTTTTTAATAATATTGGACCTGGTGTTAGGTGATTATTGGCATACGACTGGGGAGGCGACACATTCGAACCATTTTCCATCCTGAAGCAGTTCTGCGTTTTGGTGGCAGGGTGTGAATGTCAGCTGACTTACATATGAGGTGATTATTTTAGTCTCAGGAGTGCGATTTCATCTGCGATTGGCTAGAAGTAGGATCCCTGTCTACGTAGAGAAGGTGGTGGAACCTATTATGGTTCGACTCCGGAGGTATCACCGGCATACCTAATTCTGCTTATTAACAGCAGTGTTAACCGCTGCTGTGTTCCAGCTTGGAGGGTATGGAAAGGGAGATATACTTCTAGAGGCGTTAAAACTTACTTCTCAGGGGCTTCTGTGATCTACCTTACGTAGATTAGGTTACTTTAGGTAGGTTAGGTACCTCTAATCTTATCTGGGGTAAATTATTATAGTTGTCTATAGGCGGCAATGGCTACTAAGAAACAGAATGACGGCATGCTTGTTTGCTACTTCTATATACAAAAAATCGAAGTAAAATCAGTTTGTTACTTTGTCGTGTCATTCATATTATATGTCAATGTGGAATTTATTGGTTTTTGAATCAACGTTCCCTATACGCAACACCGCATGTCATAGACACAGTAACCGAATAGGCTCCTAATGCACGACATATTTTTCGATATTACGTTATGTAATCAGCACGCAGTTCTTGTTTGTAACTTTTTAATACTTTCATTTTTGTATTGTAGTAGGTATTTGTTGATCAAAGAGACAAAATATGGGCTATAGGATAGGCATTGTAGGTATAAGGATATCTCTGTAGTTCCGGGACTAGAATAGGGCTACGGTATCCCCTGCCTGTCGTAAGAGGCCACTAAAAGGGGGCTTCCGGAGTTGCGGGCGGCAAGAGTGGGAAGCTCGAACCGTCCAGCCAGCGACCCCGGGAAGGACGGCGGTATGTGTGGTCGCATACCGTCGTAAACACTACATGGTGTAGGAGGAGCGAAAACTGCTCCCCTAGGGTAGAGCCCGTTGGGCATCGCGCTTGGAGGGCACAACCGGAGTGTTCCGTCGGAGATCCCGGAGTTCTCCAACAAGCGTTGAGGACGGCCACCGGGGGGTTTTAGTGCGGTAAAAATCCCACATAACCCGGCGTCGCTCCCACGTCGTCGGGTACCTTTTGAAGGTTTCCCCCTCGAGAAAAAAAAAAGGTATAAGGATATGCCCCTTTTACCTGTCATACGGATGTATCCCGTCATAGAGCCTGTGAGGTATTGCATGTAAATTATTTGCGATTTGGCAGATGGATCTGTATTATGCCTAGAATTCTATTTTATTATTTACTCATTATCCTTGAACATCCTTTTCCACACTTGTTCTCCGAGGAATAGTTACAGATATATCCATACAAACATACCCATTGGGCCTCTATTCCATTACTACCTCCCTACCAGTCACGAAGGTGACACGACTCACCTCCGCGCGACCCGCCGACATCACTACTGAATCCTAATTCATAGATCCGTACGTGGTTCCTATGGAAATGTGGAATATTGAGTTACGATTTGCATGTACCGCCATTGACATACGGAGGATGAATTGCTCACGTTGGTCGGGATTGTCATGTCGTATATCATTGTAGAATTACCGCTCGGTGTCATGTGAATGTTGAATATGAGGGTTTTTTTATTTATAGAATATTTATGTATATAAAAGCGAAAGGATACTCATTCGCTAACCAACTGACTAATCATCGCGGATTCCGACCATGGAACCATGGAATTTCGTCAACGGGTTCATTGTATGACTTGGGTACCTACTAAGACAGGATTTTGTGATATGCCACCCCTAAGGGGATCAAAGTTTGTTGAAAATCCGTCAGTTTTAACGAAGATTATCTTATATTGAAATAATGGATGGAGTAAATGCCTTAAATGTAATATCCATTTTATTAATCTGTATTTACGGCTCTAGCAGACTAGCTACTTTTAAATATTGGTGATTCGCGTTTTAACGATTGCATCTGTTTCGGCAATTTGCTGCGTTCGGTCGCGGTATCGAAAATGTGAATTTTAGCGACTATATTTTGCGTTTTCGCATTCAGTTGCTTCATTCATCTTCCAAAAGTTGCTGCGACTGGCACTCAGACGTGTTCGGGTACAGCGGCGATCGATGCTAAAAGTAGCTCGTCTGTTAAAGCCCTTATTTTAAATGTACATTTAATTTCAGCAGTAACGCAACACCCTACGATGGAAATAAATTTGAAAACCCGTAGCTAATGTAATCCACGGGTCCCTTTATAATCTCTGTTTTACATATAGAGGAAAATACATTTTTATTTTCACCAAGTACGTGTTTCATTTCTTTCTGCTTCATGAAAACCTACTGAAAATTGTGTCAGCTAACATTAGACTTGCGTTGTGTACAATGAATGAATTTTGTAAAAAGGATTCTGAATAAAATTTTAGTGGAAGAAAAAGTGGGTTCACCTTTTTTGTACACTGGGTCGTGTCAAGTACTTCAGTTAAAAAGGCTGAAATTGTAAACTTGGAACACTTCTATATCAGTAATGCTGTTTTAAAATATTAAATGTACATAATTTAAATCTAGATACGTTACGAAACAACTGGAAGTACGTACAAAGGTTACAAAGGTACAAAGTACGTAAAAATATACGTGAATTCATATTTTTAAAACAATGAATCTCTATATTGTCTTAAGGCATTCTTTAGGAACTTCTTTCCTATCACGCGTTCTTACGCATGCGTGGAGTGCTGGTCCGCATGCATGTAACATTCACACGGGACGCTGAGAGACTGTGTGAGACACGTACTCGGACACAAACTCGCGTGACACGAAAAGGACTTGCATCATGCTGTGTACATATACGTAAAGAAACAATTCCTGACACACGCATCTTCTTTCCGGATTAAAAAGTGTTGTAATGGCACAGCACAAAGAATAAGAATTTGATATCTACGGATAACCACTTGGGCCCCAATGCTATGCATAGTAAACACTAATACTCGTAATAAAAAGATTTTTCTTGTCACGCGGAAATATGTCTGCGTGAGTGTTTCATATGCGTGCATTAATTAGAGCGCAGTGGTCCGCTTACATAACAAAAAAGTATCTATTCCCGCGTGATAACTGATAACAAAAGTTTGATGATACAAATTATAAATTAGTACAACAAAATGAAGCTGATATTAATGACACTATTGTTGAAAAATCAGATAAATGGTGAAAGAAAGTTTAATCACGCTATCACTATTTTGTGAACTGTAATGAAACCGTCTACGAAGTAAAGTTAATTCTAAGTTTGTCTTCAACTATCATTTGTTTCCATCAACGTGTATGTGGGCGCGCCGGTAGGTAGATCTACAATGGTATTTCGATTCAACTAATTTAACCAATATTTATAAAAATATAGTTAAAATAATTAAATGAATAAGCGTTAATGCCACCATAGTAACAATAACACCCAACCAAAACACCAAACAGTTCAGAGCACCACCGTGCCGTGCCCACTATTGGACAACTTCTGATCTGTTGACAGTTGCGCGCCCCTTTTTTATACCATGATACAGGTAGCCAATTGTTAATACGGAGCGGTAGTTCGAAATTAATATCATGTGATTTTAAAAACGGAATATTTATATATGAAATGAAGCATTCTCCCACATGTATTTAGTTGCTGGCTTGGTAACGTAAATATATTGTATAATTTTTATAAAGCTTTCACGGTGGCTTAAAGGATAGGATGTCTATTTGAAATATTCTAGTTTGGAATTAAAGGCATCCATAGGTTACTAAAGATAACTCACTCCTAACAAGAAAATGTAAGCAGTTTTGAGAATTGAAATAGTTGCGTAATAATATTTGCCACGTCTCCGTGGTAAAATGTCCCTAAAATATTTGAAATACTTATTTATTTATTACGTAAATTACGCAGTATTAGTTATTTATTCGTAATTTTTTTGTAATTTTTTTTAATTGTCAAGAATTCAAAAAAGTAACTGAGCAATCAGCCTTTTGCGGCTTCTTTCAATTTCAAGGCGGTGAAGTATCTTTACTAATCTATGAAGGCACAGTAGATTCTTAGTATTTAAATTTTGTAATGTCTATAAATGTAATTAAAATAAGTCACCACCCCTGATAGCAAGAATTAAGAAAGCTATATTTATGTATTATACCTATACTAGTAGTGGCCGTGGCTTCGCCCGCGTTTTAAAAAAATAACATGACATACATATACGAGTAACTGAAAATTTGTACCTTCATTGAAATGACAGCGACGCCACCTGACCTGAAATTGGTCGTACCAACCCAGAAACCTTTGTGAGTTCATGCACAACAAGTTTGCTAAAGATCATCACATAATCAAATGCATAGTTTACGATTTTATTTATAAAATCGTAAACTCGGATTTATTTTTTGTAATTTATTACATTTTTTTTTTATAATATAAGACACACAAACATATATTTCTATATACTGTTTTTATACATCGCATATTTTTAATTTTAAGAACACTCTTTTTTCCGTCCTTTGCTTAAAATATTTTTAAAAAAGCCTTTAAGTTAACATAACATAACAAGACATTATACTAAGGCTTCGACCTAATCAACTCTACATAATCCCTTTCTTAGTAATTTCTGTCTAATGGGTAACTATTACTTTATTGATAACGTCGTCGTTTCGTTCCTAATACTCTTGTAGCCTAACAAATCACTACGAAGTTAGGCTTAGGTTAAGTACCGTATTCTGTATCATGTGACCACAGAA
Organism: Epargyreus clarus; assembly: GCF_041222505.1. NCBI lineage: Eukaryota > Metazoa > Arthropoda > Insecta > Lepidoptera > Hesperiidae > Epargyreus > Epargyreus clarus. Next base: position 5,023,891 of record NW_027332222.1, on the reverse strand, counting down.
TATTACTAAAATAGAAATGCCGTTATATGAATTCAAGATTTTTAAGTATATGTAATAATAAACATAATCAATTGACGAATTTATTAACCTGTGCTCGTAAAAAATACTTTCAGTTGCTTATAAATCTTACTTTTAATATTATTTAATGTGTTTAGTCTTTTTCATAATCTTATCTTTAGAATTAAGTAAATGGTGTTTTTAAATAATCTAATTATATGGTGACCGATTCATCAAATACTGTGTGAAAATTACTGCAGGATGCTGAAAGCTTTAAATTTTGATCAAGTTGTGTAACTTTGTAAGGCTTATGTAGTAACTTTCTCAATTTGTAACGAGAACTTATGTTACGTTTGTAGCGCCATATCTGTTTTATTGCAATAGAAGGAGGCACCGTATATAATCTCTATATATCTATACATTCGTTAAATCTACGCGTTCACTAGAGGATTACACTTTTAAGATAATGTTCGATTTTCATACTAATTAGGGTATGAATATATAATTTAAAACGATTAACCAACCTAGATTATGTTTGATGTAAATACATAAACTTCTATATAGTTCGAGTTAATTGATATATGATTTTCAATTCCGTTTTAACGGACAAGTTGCTGGTTTAGCGCAGGCTAGGCAAAACACAAATTAATCTCAGGCCCGAATCATTAGTGCCTAAAACATTTCTAATTGATATCTGTTTCTGCATAAGCCATTGTAGGAATTGAATGGCGTTATTCGACCTCGCGCAACAAATGGCGCGTGAAATGGCGATACGGAGTCTCGGATTTATTTTATTCGGTATTTGATTCGAGACCCGACTTCCCGATCGTAAGACAAATAGATGAGTAATGAATATACCGATGTCTTTAATTTAACTCAATTTGTTTGGAAACAAGAGTAATGAAGTAGAATTTTTTATGGTTTCACTAAGCAATGTTGCCCATCAACACAGTTCACAGGTGAACTCTAATGCTTAATTTCTACTTTTTAATGTATATTTTATACATTTTTTTTCTTTATAACATAGAAGTAGTAGACGAGCATACAGTGATGGTAAGTGGCTACCGCCCATGGACATCTGTAATCAAAGCTTGTTAATCATCAAAGCTTGTTAATTTAACGGGCCAGTTAATGCATTAAACATTTTATTACAGATGTGAACAGAGAAGTACTTAGCCTTATCCTTAGATTAAAAGAAACTATTGGAACTTGTTCCATTTGCTAAAATAATTGTAATATCAATATCAGTAAACACACTCGTAAAATGTGGTTAAGGGCTTATTGGACTCGAAATATGTCCATTTAGTCCAATCATATAAACTATTTTTACTGTATCTTTACGACTAGTAGTAAAAATTGTAAGCTTGAACAATATCTACTAAATGTAAGCTTGAATAAATACCTACATTTATTTAAGTGTACTTTGAATGCACAGGTCAATATAAGTCCACACTGATCTGTACAAAGTGGCACATTTGTGTAAGTAACTTTGAATGTAACAGACGTCAAAATAAGTCCGCGCTCATGAACCGTTCGGAATACATACTTTAATTTATCTGTACCGTCATGACGTACAGTCAGCTCCAAAAGTATATGAACTTCATAGATTTCAAAAATACCTATACACCCAAGCGATCATAAATAGTTGAATACACCTAGCATGAGATTAGATGAACACTACGTTGCTGGCGTGGCTGACGTCACGAATATGATATTATTATGTCATTGTTGAGCTACTTTGGCTATGTAGTGTTCATCTAATCTAATGATAGGGGTGTTGAACTATTTATGAAAGTGTGAGTGCATAGGTATTTGAAACCTAAATCTGTGCATCTACTTTTGGGGCTGACTGTACACGTTTCGATCTACTGAATTATTTACACTGTCCTTGTGACGAATATTTGATTCTTACGCAATTTGAGTCAAATGTATACGCATAAATGCGTTTTGCGTACTGAATTCTGATATACTTCATGCTGGGGTGACTTGTGGATATTTATCGTCGAATTTACGTCATCCTTGTGGCTAATATTTTATTCAGATGCATTTGAGTATCCGGTCATTTGTATAGTTGGGTATAAATAATTTCGTGTCTTACTCAATAAGTAAGTAATTTTAATATGAGAATGAGTGAAGGTTTGTTAACAATTTTGGTTTAAATATTAGATTGATAGAGTAATAAAGTAATTCTCATATGCTTACTTGAAGTTTTTTAAACTTTCATTTTTGAACTGAAATTCGATTATTTTTGGAAGCAATCTTACCTAATAAGCATATCACATATAATTTAATATGTATACTCATAAATTAATATTTGATTTTTAATATAATAGAAGTAGCCCACTAACAAAATCTTCAAGATCTTTTTTGAACGTTGCGGAACTGTATTTATAACTTCCTTCTCTTTGTGTGGTCTGTGGTATATATCAATTTTTTCTTGTATTACTAAATTCTATAAATATTTTAATAAAACATTGTTTTAGATAGTTATTTATAATAAATATCTCTATAAACTTTTCGGACTTAGGAATCCAATGATCCTCGACGGGACCAGTGAACCGTGTAATTCCACTGCAGTCCTTCATACGGTTCACAGCTTTATTTAAAGTGAATACAGTTTAAACTAAACAAGCAGTCCGTCTGTACAGATTTAGTCCGTTAGTTCTATAAAAGGCTTAGATCGTCTCGGAATGCCGCTAGGCATTTCGTGGGGAACAACTTTTAGTCCACCAATATTTTATTGAATTTGCATTTATTTTTATATACCTACCTGTGTTTTGTTTTTGTTTTTATGCACAGTTTTTGCTACTTCAGCTTTACAGCTTTTTGCTTGATAATAAGATGGAAATCTATGGACAATGTGATATGTATCTACCTTTGTATTTGAATTGGCTTTGTATGCATAACTTTATAAAATTCTTATGTAATAAATGTAACATGTTCCAGTAATGAATTAATGTAAGTAGCTTGAGCTACAATTGTTGTTATATACTCGTACTATTGTATACTATATTAAAAACTAAAACTGTTTAGATTTTTTTAACAAATGTTGAACTTGTTCAAATTCTATTTCAAATTAAACTATTCCTTAGGCAGTGCAGTGCAACTCATTTACATATGATCGGCCTTAAATGGAATTCCCGTCCTATTTTTCCTATTTCACTTTATAAGCTGTCTGCGACAATGACCATTTGACATCAGATGGGGTACTATTATCACACTACAAAACCAGTCTTGCCGGAACGTATATTCAATATAAAAGCTTATGAATTTAAAGCAGAAATGAACAGCTAAAACACTTGTAAATAAATATAGGAGGCACGCATTACGGCGTTTACCTGCTGTTCAGACAATGAGCCACATGAATAAAATATTGAGCAAGGTTACACGATATCACGTAATTTGTATGTGTCGGTAAAATCTTTTCAGTGAATACAGGAAATATGGAAGAAATGTTTGCTTTTTCTATCTACACTTAAAGCTACTGGGAATTTCTGTGTGGTAGGGTCTCGCCTTGACTTTGTACTGTGCCTTGACGCGTAATTGTATGTATTTATGTATGTATGTGCGTATGTGCGCTATATGAGTGTGTGTGCGCTTGCGTACGAGTAAGTATGTGTATATTTATATATTTGTGTGTGTGCGCTTGCGTGCGTGTTTGTAATTGTACATGTTGCAAAAAGTCTAAAAATATGCGTATAAATAGTTTTAATTTTAATAGAGGAGAATATCGAAATAACAACTTTGTTAAAAGCAATTTGGAGACTCAGTAAAACAAATATTCTATTGTACAGTTTATTTTCATAATATAAACACACTATTTGTCCAGTACTATTTACAACAAGATCCGGAAAATCCAGGTGACCAACCAACCAATAGTGTCATATACAAGAAATATTGACAATAATATTGATAATATTAGTTTTATGGGATATTGTCATTTTATAAATAAATAATTTATAATTCAATTGGTCTAATATTTAACGTTACAATATATGATTTTTATTATTGTCAATAGTTTTGGTGTACACATTTGATATAGTTATAGTAAGAATTCTGAGTATTCGGTTATTTGCGAAAAACATCACTGGTTTTGATAATAATTTAGTGGAATGTAAGTCCAAATGCTGATTTTGTAAATATAGATTTATTTATATTGATAGTATTTTTCGTTAATTTTGAAATAATTTATTGGTATCAATAAAATATATACTGCATAAGCTCCATTTTACAGTTTATATTATTATTATTAAGAGTAGATTTTATTATTAAGTGAATCTTCTTAATAACATTATTATAATATTATTACCTATAATAAATGACATAAAATCAAGATAATTATATTTCAGTGTGTATAATTAAATGACTGGCAGACAATTATTTATAATATAATAATTAATAGGGGTTTGAATGTATATTCACAAAAATACGTCAAATACTCAGATATTCTTAAGCAATATAGATTGGTAGATCAATTAATACAAGCAATATATTTTGGAACATTTTTTATGTTTTAAGTAGGAATCGATAATAATTTTATACTTATTATCCGTAAGCCTGTCTCTAAATTATTTATTTTGATATTTTTAACTGACTTTTGTAATTCACCATCATTGGCTCATATTCAAAAGCTCAGAGCTATAAGTCACATATATTTTTCACGTATATATCATCATAAAACATCACAGAAACAGACTTGTCACATCGCAAACGTGTAAGATACAAGCGAGATAAAGAAACATGAATACAAACGAACAAACAATTATGGTTGTGTAAGCTACACATTCGGGAATAAAGAAATTAAAACCGGGTGTTGTACCTACTTATTCGGTACATATTAAAATAAGACACATTCATTTGGTGATTCTTTTTAACTTATTACCTATTTTTATATAAACTAACGTATATTTTTACCAGACAGATATTATGTATTTTGCATATTGAATTAATTGTCTTTTATTTTTAATTCAATTATATTTCATACATAATAACATAATTTTATGATTATTTTATCTAAATCGCTTCACCCTACACGTTGGCGGTGGTACAAGTCTTTTAAACGCTGTGATTTTAAGATCAGACGAAATCAGATCTACAAATATGTCTATTAGACGTTAACAATAATATCATGATACACCTTGGATACAATACAATTAAAATGACTAAACATTTTCGAGTTTGGTCGGCTACAATTGTAATCGGAATGGATTTTTATAATCCATATTATGATTGTGACAATCAACTTTGTATTACTGATTTCCACAGATAATTCAGTTATTTAATAATAATAATAATAATAATGCCAATTATATGACTGGTTATTCGAATTTTTGTGTAAATTATTAAGTAATCGTAAAAACGAATATTTTGAAATTGGAATGATAATTCGCTTTCCGATTACGATTGGTTTTGCCTCACCATTTCTATGTACATTTTTACATTAGTGTATTTGTTCATTTTTTATTTGAAGTTATACTTCTTTTGGCGTATACCAAATCAGTTGAGAATTAATTTTACCGATTGAAAAGTTGCGCGCGTTGTAACACAGAATGAAGTTAGCTGTGAGCTTTTCGCATTTCATAACACTTAGGTAATACTTTTACCGGATGAAGATAGTTACGAGTTACCTAATATGTTTACAGAAAATCGACATTGTTACATTTTATCATATGTTATTGTTGATGGATGAACTTGTAAATAAATTTAATGTACTTATATTTAGATTTAAATTAAAAGCAATTTTACTTTAAGCCTGTCCCTCTTTATCAACTACGCAAAAGAAGTATAACTTCCCACGTGTGTACAATAAGTACGCACACGTTATATAATCGCTAAGAATCTTTATTGCAAGATTGTCTTTGTAAGGTGTGTGCTCTGGTCCTTACATCCTCCAAATTATATTTTATCTAATTCATTTACATCCATCCCTAGCGCGTCATTACATGACGACCCACCATACATTTTAAAGCACAATCATTTTTATATAATTTTATATTTTTTTCGTTTTTATTTATTCATATATTTCGCTATTTATGACTAATTTATTCGTACGTATTTCTCAGCTGCATTACACTTTGATAATGTCTTATATTGCTATAATAGCATTTAAATGTGGTATTTAATTATTCATATTTTGTAGCTAAATTAAAATAATTTAATAAGAGAACATAAATAAATATAAAAATTCATAATTACGACAGAAATAATACAAAAACGCGTATAAAAAGAAAAACACAATTTAATACGTCATTGATCGGAAAAAACGTATTTTGTTTGTGTAATATAGGCCTGAATTACAAATATTATATTATATTATATTTTATTTTTATTGCTATTTTATTGCCATTTAACTGGTTGATTTAAAAACATATTTAAGAAAATAATATACATAATGCAATACATAACAGGAGTGTAGTTAATTTTCAGTGTAGATGTCGCCTCCACTGAATATCCTAGTCTATCTTATGAGTTTCAATTGGTCGTACGACCATGGTGCTATAATGCTCTCACTCTGAATTATTGGAATGAGATAGGAAAGTAGACCTACATATTATGTGCCCATAGTTATTTTAGTCGCTTTTTAAATACACTTAATATAGTCAATAAATTTTATAATATGATTACTTTGACATTTTGTGATCTTTAATCTTCTATGGAATTCTATAGTTTATGATCTCCATGGAATGAAACAATGGAGGCGCCTCTAGCGGTGAAAATTATACCAGTTCTCCCCTTTGCGTTAACTTAAAGTACTAAATCTGTATCACATAACATTATTAGATTAAATTATGACTTAATTAATATTATAAATAATAATATTCGTAACATTAATATGGCAACAAAACATGTTTACTAGCTAAGCACCTAGACCAGTAGGATTTAAGGTATTTACACATCTGTACAGTCGATCCTTAGGTCCTGTCTACAGACATGGACCGTATCAGACACGGGACGCGGCAGACAAAATCATATTTTTATACAAATTTTTGAGAGACACTTCGTGTGTTTTGTTACGGTTGATATAAATATATCAATACGTATTGTGCAGAAGAATACATTTTGTCTGCCACGGTACGCGTCTGACACGCTCAATGTCTGTAGATCTAAAAGAACCCTTAATGTTGTCCATTTTTATCACTCATCTAATCGTTATACTTTCATAATAAAAATTATTGCCAATCCACTACAACAACGATAAATTATCAAACATTTATTCAATTATTATGACAATAATTTCACTTCACCACAAGAATTTAAATGCAGAAGTATTGTAAAGCTCCCATAAATGTATAAACTATTCACCGACCCCAAAAATATTTACAAAAAGAGAAAATTGATATGCTCCGTACAATTGCAGACTTTAAAATGATATTTTAAATGCGTCCTGCTGTACGTCGTTACAAAAATCTACATTGGAAGCTTGCATTAAAACTAGTTTGGGACTAGCTACACAGGACATTTGAACTCCTACATCGATTTCCATAATACCTTTAAAATTCAACATAATATCGTGTCTTTTATTGCTAGTAGAGTCCGCGCCAAACTACTAACCCGCTCCGAATATAGAAACGAGTCGCGTCGCAATAGCAAATTGTAGATATTAGCGGGACGAAGACAGCGCGGGTTCCCCTCAGCACCCTCCGCTGCCCGCTCTCGCCTACGGGTACATAACTGCGTTAGTGTGCCCTTACGTTACGGAGTATATGCTAAATAAACCTGCGCGCAACAACTTCAGAGCGGACTAGAAGTTTGGAGTGGACTATACGCGTAGTACTTATGTCTATGTGTACAAGTCTGTACTTTAGAGAGTCTCACACTTCACGTTACACGGGTGTAGCCACATCGTAAAACACTTGTATCCGATTCACACATCACTTCACACAAATGATATGGGGATTCTTACGTGGTTACTGTCATTGGCTCGGAAAGCCGTCTTGGGTCACAGCGCTGGTGTGGAGCAGCTTAAGTGAGCGCATAGCTCAAGTAGGAAAGCACCGTGATGCCCAGAATGATGGAGGCCAGAGGCCTGGGCACGGAGGCCCCGGCGGTCTTCGGAGGAGCCGAGTACGTGGTCTCTTCGCCGGCGAACGATTTGCCTGCTGTTTAAATAACAAAATAAGGTTATTAACAGTTCTGAGTTCAATGAAATAGGTAAACACAAAAGCAATAGGTAATATTTTTATGTCGCGAAAGGAAATGGTTCCATTTGTGTATAACAATTAGGATTTTGTAAGTGAAAATAAAATATTTTATGTAAGCTCAAAATTACATCATGCCAACAAATAATTATTTTTTGAATAAAAATTCATGTTTGGGTTTGTTTACAACGATATAAAAATGATTTTTTTTCAATTTCCAATTTAATGTTTAAAATATGCTTGTGCGTATAAATTAATTCATAATGCAAAAATAAATGTTCATGTAAAATAATGGTAGTGATAAAATTATTATTAATTATTATAACAACTGCTTTAGTATGCATTGATTTTCATTTCTGCTGAGGCAATCTACCTAATTCTGAGGTTGTCAGATTAAATAAGTATTTCGGTATCTCTCCATGCAATATTTGCACACAAGATATCAGTAATTAAATCAACTAGTTAATTACACGTTTCCTATTATTTGTAAAACGTGAACCGGTGTAGTAACTAATTTATGTAAACATGATAAGTTGCAGACACCCAGTTGTAAGTAATTTACGTCTACGTAAAATGACAGATACTTATAAATTCAAAGATAAATATTAAGATAAACTGGAAAAAACTGGATTAAACCGGTAGTATGGAAAATAAATTGTGGGATTAAAATAAATATATGAAATTAAAAATAGCTTTTCATAAAATATTTATATGAATTATTTGTAGACCTATCAACTTATTGGCTATTTTAGAAAATCAAGTATTTTTTTAATATTTTCAAAGCAACCACATATTAATCTCAGTTAAAGCTATTGCGGGTGAATAATAGTTGATAATAATCCATATTATATTGTGATATTTGAAATTCAAATTTCAAATTCAAATTCAATTCATTTATTGCAGGATAAGGTGGTATACATGCGTGAAATACATAAGTTTTGTGCTCCTATCCTAACCCAAAGGGTATGCAAATATGTCATAAGTATATAAATTACATAAATTCTAATTAAAATTAACCTAAATTATTTAAATTATTATAAAAGCAAATCTGATTCAATAATCCCACTGGTATCTATCGTTATATCTTCGTCACGTATAAAATTCTTAGTACATTTATATTCTACACGATAAGTCGATTGCTTTCAATGAAAATCCCGTCAATTAATTTAATTATGCTTTACTTGTTTTCTTGTGTTATTTTTGTCATAACAAGGTTTATAACTATCTGATTATATATTTTTTCTTAGTTAAAACTATCACATTAGTTAAGTCACTTTACTTTTGAAGTAAATTGTATGCTTGTTTGAAGTGTAGTAAGGCAGAGACTAGTCGATTTAACCACAGTATTTGTGGTTGAAACGACTCGTCCTGTATTTGTTTTGATACAGGTCTATGGTTTCAGCTTTATTTTCAATTGCTTCTATGGCGGATTTCGGGTAGACTCCGCTCAAATTCACCAAAGCCCGACATTCGATAAGACCAATTTGGGAGCAATATGACATCTTGATGTCAAAAACATGCCCTTCATGTAGTCTGCATGCATACGTTAGTGTTATACAAAATATAAGCCACTTACCACCATCTTGAACTCCAGAGCCCTCTTCGCCAGAGCCTTCTGCATCATAAGCTGCGTCATCATCGGTGTAGCTTCTCCCGGAACCCGAACCTTCGTCCTCTGCCTCGTCGCCCTGCATGAAGGCCTCCGCCGCCGGCGCACCTCCACCCCACGAGTGGGATACTAGCAACTGAATAATATTTATATTATTAATAATGATGTGTGTTAAGTAGTATGAACGTATGTCTTAAAAGGTGATAGAACGAATACAGATCAACGGGTAAGGTATTAAACCACACCAAACCACATCCATCCTGATCCTGATCATTGCGTGTAGCTGTTCTTGCATTTCAATAAAAGGGTGCGTATGCTGGCTGACTTACATATGACACCATCATCTTAGATCTTCAAAGAGGTAACGCATCTGTGATCGGCTTCATGTTAATGGGCGGTAGTGTTCACTGACCATCATTTGGTGGACTGCATTTTAGTTTGCTACTTAAATCTTCTAAAAATATATCCTAAATTAATAATCTTCCTGCAACTATATCCACGTTTACATAACTGACAACATTCTTCTGAATATGCTGCTTTTAATGACTACCAAATACATTAGGCACCGAAAAAATTGATCCTTCTCCTCAAAAACTCTGACAAAGTTAGTTCAGCCATTTGCAAAATTAGCCTGCTCTTTTTATCTTCGAAAGACAAAACTCTAAAAGGTCGTTTCGAAGTAACAAGTTTTCATCCCTCTTTGGCGCTCATAGGAGTTGAATTTTCAAAAATACTTTTTGTACTCATGTACGAGTACGTTGCATATGCTAATGCTAAAAGTAGAAAGTCTGCTAGTGTTAAAAAAGTCTTGCTTCTGTTTATAACACTTCGTTCAAAGCTCTAAGTTGCTAGTCACTTAGTCAGTATTAAGACTACAATCTTAATTTCACGTTCTTACTAACATAAAACTAATTTTATGCAATATTATCTATGTACTTGCATACTAAGTAAATGTGGTAGAACCCTTTGTGGTTCGACTCCGGCGGCCGACCTCAGGTAGGAATATCTATCCTATCTAGGGTTGATTACAAATGTCCATGTGCGGCAGTAGCCACTTACCATCAGGTGGACTGCATGCTCGTCTGCTATTCCTATATTATATAAAAAAAAAAAACACTTTTATTACATATAGAAATCATAAATACCTATTTACAACTGTACAACTTTACATTCAACATTTTTTGTAATGTTAGTTGAGATTACAAGAAAACATAATGTCTAATGTCCACATTGAAGTAACAGGATACGTAATCAATTTCACGATAGTGTCTCTCATAGCAATTTCCTTATTTTTTGCCCATTACGGCTCCTACTGATACTGTTTTGCAATAATAAGCTTAATCGAATGCATGACTAAAAACTGTTAGCCTGCAGAAAAAACTTAACAAGGTTTTTTACTGTAATGTGTATTCAATTATGATGGTAATAGAATGACGCTAAATAGATACTATACAAAGTTACGTCAGTGGTGCTCAATCTTTATTCATTACGACCCCCTCAGTATGTAAATATGTTTCGCGATCCCCTGCCTCGGTGTTTATAACTTTTATTATTAAGTTACAAATATCGAGTCCGTATATTTTTTTATTATTTTCATCAGAAGACACTGGGAAAGTAAATTATTTGCATATAAATTATACATGTTTATTGTAAATCGTTAATCAATTAAGCCATTAACAAATTTAAGGCTTGATTGATTAACAATTGTTAAAAAATTCCTAATAATAACAAAAATCTTTTTTCGAGCTTTCAATTGTTTTTATTTCTTTTTAAACTGACACTTCGCAATCCTCCGTGATCCCCTTATAGAAACTTGCCGACCCCCTAGCGCGTCACGACGCAAACTTTGAAAACCACTGCCACTGACTACTCACATTAATGGATACGAAATCTATAGAGCTTATAACGAGGGTTACAAGTAACTGGTGATAGCGTAGACAAAAAATCGATAAGAAGGGGATAATATTACAGTGGACTCATCAATCACCAACTAACTACCGCCGTCATTATGCTACTTATATAATAAGCAAGAAATATAGTACTGTTTACTGTTAGGTAAGGTAGGATTTGTTTTTGTATGCCCCGTCCTACTTCCTACCTATATTTTATGTAAATGTAATTTTAATTGCAATCTTTTAATGTATGTTAAGTGTTTAAGACTACATGACATATTCTTAAAAACCAGTAAAATTGATAGTGGTTTGAAATTCAGTTGGGGGTTCCGAATTATCCAAAGAAATATGCCTAAGCCTCCTAAAAGTGTGTGAAAACTACCAGTGCACACCTGAGAGATTTATAAAAAAAATCTCAAAGGTATGTGAAGTCTACCAATCCGCACTTGGCCAGCGTAGAGGACTATGACCCATCTCACTCTGAGAAGACACTCATGCCCAGCAATGGGACAAAAAGGGGTTGATTATGATGACTTTTATCAGCCTTTCTCGCATATTGTTATGAAGAGCCTCTTTAGTAAGATTTTATTAATACGAAGCGATAGCAATACTACCATACTATGAATTAGAATTAGCATATTAATAGCATCGTGCAAAACAAGAGACGATCTTACGTGCAGCAAGAATATACCTAAAGCTATATTCGTGCAGTATTATGCTGCACGTTTTTCTGCAGGACAAATCTTATCGAATTAGCAGTAACGTTTGTAGTGCAAAAAACGTATATCGCTAAGTACGTTGATCGATATTCAACGGATCAAACCAAATTCGTCAAAGTTTACGCCCATTAGCAATAATTAATCGCCCCAATTTTAGTTACTAAACATTTGCCTTAATTTGTCTACCTAGATTGTTGAATTACCAACTGCAAGTACGCAAAAATCGGTTAAAATTGATCATATACTAAACCTATATGCTAACCTGCGTAATTACAACTAGAAGTATTCTTTTCGCAGTAGCTATCGTTCAGTATTTCAGTCTCGTTTATACCTTGCGATAGGTACCACACGTTTTTTAATCGAATCGGCTTCAATACCATTTATTTGTAATGAAAATTTGCAGTGTATGCTACGTTTTAAATACGACAAAACCCAGCCTAACATCTATCCCACAGCTATGTGTGGGCCTATCACACTTTATTTTACATGAAACGTTATCAGCGGTGCATTTGCGAAAATCTATGTGACAACACGCGTGGGTGTATGTTGTAAAATGTTTTTCAACGGTGATTGTACCCATATGCACGTACATAATAATCGAAACCGTAAAGGATCAGAGGAATTTTTACAATATCTCTCCACGTCAACGTATTTTTTTTATAATATTGAAGTAGGGGTCGAGCATTCACCTGATGGTAAGTGGTCACTGCCGCCCATAGACGTCTAAACCAACTCCATAGGTTCCACATATTTATGTGGTTCTACCTAAAGTCGACCACGGATACACAACAAGACGAGGACTTACATTGAAAACGCTAGAACTTAGCATTGCTAGTAATAGGTGTAGCGATGGTACTTTCGCGGCCGAAGACTAGTTATACCACCTTATATACATTTCGTATGACTTAAAGATCAATCATTTCTAAAAGCTTACTCTATACTGGTGTTTAAAATTTACCTTCTAAAGTAAACGTTTAGCAACCTAATCTTACAAAACTATCAAACAGTTTAATTGGTGCTATGAATAAATAAATAACAAAATCTATCTAAAGCCCGTTCTATCCTGCCCGCTCACCTGTCTAGCTTGTCGCAACCTGTCGCCCAGCGCCGCCACTCTCGAGTCCTGGGCCGTCCCAGTGGTCACCTCAGGGTTGTACTTCTGGTCACTGATGGACGCCGAAGCGACGAGGGCTTTCGTGTACCTGTGGTGGAATAGTGAGGGTTAGAAATGCCTATGTGTAATAATTAAGACATTTAACAGACTATTTTTGTATGTATGTCTCATTTTTTTGCATGTCCTTGTTGCCCAACTTTTTTTTTATTTGAGCCCAATGATAAAGCAGACGTGCTACCTAATGGAAAGTAGTCAACGTCGGCTATGAATATTTGCAACACCAGAGGAGTCGCCAATGCATCGCCGGTTTTGAAGGAGAGCTCTTTTTGTACCTATAATGAAGAGGCCCATCTCTAGCGCTCCGCGAATACCCAAATTCCTTGACGGATTTTAACCCATGACGTGTCATTTAATTCATGTAAATAGTGGAAGTGGCATAGGCTATTTTAGGGGTTTTGTTATTACAGAACTAGATAATAATAATTCTTTAATTTCCCTAAGTTAGTTTCCTCATAAGTAAATCAATCGAAATCGCAGAAACGTCTAAGAACCGTTTTAAAATCCACAATCGATCTTTCAAATCAAAGGAAAAAGGGAGTAGAGCTTTTTTAGGTCGAAACTAAAAGGCGCAATGTATATAAAGTTACAAATTCCCTTAATACAGATAGACAAAGTACATACATAATACAGATAGTATATAGAATGTCTGCAAAGTTGAATTTAGACGTCGTAAGGCCACGCTATTTAAAGCTACATGTTGTGTCGCTCGTCGAGACCTCTAATTAAGTAAGAACTAACTTAGGCATTGCGACAGCTATGTGGAAGTTTTAAATAATTAATTTGAGATACTAAACTTGGATTGTAACCCGGTTTTAAGTGTATAAATATCGTGTGACTAACCAGATCATAATATATGTATAAGAAGTAATTTCATGATTTTTTTTTTGACTCAATTCGAATAAAAATATAGATTGTTTAGAATGTGTCCCGTTTTGAATGTGTCGCATTTTGGAAGCTTGTTTCGACTTTAACCTTTCTTCGTTATATACAATGTAGACAGTATCGACTTGACTAATCTTATAACATTTATTTACATATCTATTTAGCCATTTAGTCAGATCAACAATTAAATTGGTGCTAGCGCAGCTTGTTACTTTTCTTGCATAATATATCTTATACTAACGAAATAACTCTAATTTCTACCTAACTAATAACAGCAGTGTTCTAGTTTGAAAATAGATATTATGATCCACAGGATTACACAGGCTTCCAATTCTATCTAGAGTTGATTACAAATATCCTTCAAGTAGTAGATATTGTTATTTCATAAAAATACTTACTCTCCAATACTCTGTCCATTCCAACAGTGTTCGTTCCCTTCGCTGGCAAAATCTGGTTCATCACAGATCCTGTCAGCTAAGGTGCCGAACAGCTTTTTACTGGTGGCGAGGGTGGCAGCAAACTGCAGCAGTTCTGTATCAGGTGGAGGAGCGCGGAGGGCATCTCGTCGCGTGGAGCCAGGAGTCGGGGACGGTGAGGTCATGCTCGGGTTGTCTAGGGTGATGGGAGGGCCGCACTCTTGTCGGACCTGTGGACAAAATAATAAATCAGCATTGAAGTGATAGACTAATAGGAAACAATTTGTGTGGTACTGTGGGTCGATTTTTAGATATTTTCTTCGAAGCTATATGAGTATTAGAAATTCAGATTCGCTTACTTTGGAAAACATCGTGAGGAAACCCAAATTGTTTCTTATGCTGAAAGGAGAGCCTTGTCCAGCAGTGAGGCATTATCAATAAAAGAGTTTATGATAAAAATGAATACAGTTTTGTAAAGTAAGAGTACTTAGAACAGCTCAAAATAGATACTTTGGATATTCTTTGTGATAAAATAAACGATCATTATATCAGCGACTTAAAGTGTTCCTTTTAGTAGCAATTACTCAAATACTTTATACAACGTTTTTGAGAATAGCAAAGCCATTATTTTATAAGCAACATCGAATCGAATTACCATTCTGCTTGGACTTGCTAATGACCAAGGTTGGAGCTACGAATATTTTAACTAATGGGGAAAGGCTAGATGTCTATCGAAACCATTAGCGAGGTATTCGTAACCACGTCTACAATTTAAAACAACTTAATGTAAATAAAAGTGAACGAGCTACGTTATCTGAATTGGGTATTTTGCTTTGCTTGCAACCGAATTCCATAACATGAACAAGAAAAATACATAACTATTGTACTATTACGCTATCTGATAGTAATACTTATAAGGATCAAATTCAGCGAAGTAATTATATAAGACGAATTAAGGGAAAAGGCATTTTAAAGAAAATACTTCTTTTCATATATTCTGATATTAAGAAATTTTAAACTCTTTTTGCCATCCCTATATATTTTTAAAATACTTTTTTGATATTTAAATACATTTTTCGCTGATTTGCTGCCGCCGCCGGCCGCTTGTGGACCTCTTCTTAACAAAGCTATAGCTACTCATATACATGACAACATATGGTCCGCCTAAAACTGCTAGTCCGCTCTGAATATAGAAATGAATCGCTTCGCCATAGTAAATTTTATGACTACACCTGCTCGGAACAACTTCAGAGCGGACTAGCAGTTTGGCGATAACTATAACGAGCTGTCATTTCCTGTAATCCTTGCTAACGATACATGGTAGCCGAGACAAAAAGCTGCCATAATAAATCAATGTATCGTTGATGGTAATCAATGACGTCCCATTAAAGTTGTAACGAAATGTAAAAATTTCGATGATATCGATATTTATATCGATACAGAAACGAATGCCGATACGATATCATTGAAATATCGACATTGAATTTTTATACAACAGGGTTGGTAAAAACATAACAAAAATCATTATATTTTGTTTGTTGACCAAACGAAATAAAAGCCTTCTTACTTAATTCTCAACACATCAGTAGCACAAATATGTCAATAATATCGCGTCATATTTTCAATACCTACTACTAATCGATATTTTAGACATACGATACAAAAATCGATATTAACATCTATAATTTCATCATCTCCATCCCTATCCCTTCCAATACGATGAAGATACACTCGCTATCGATACTCGTATCATTTGTCAGCGAATATCACCAGCGGGGGACATCGGCATTCGCGCGGAAATAGCCCGCGCGGGCGCAGTCCGTGTGAACGCCCTTAGCGACGCGCGACACACGCAAATAAACCACGACGGGTCGGCACTGCGACTGCAAATAGGCACATAGTTTAGTGTACCGTGTAATGCAATTTCTGCTCATAGTTGAGGCGTCGGCGCATGAAAGCGAAGACTCAAAGTGTTTGTATGTGGTCAATGTTCAAGATCTGCACTTTAGGAAGCCTCGGTGTTTTTTTTTAAGATTTTAATCGCTAATGAGCATACTTTTACGTGATGGTAAGTGGTTATAGTTGCACGCAGACATCTGTAACCATCTTCATCTTATTATTGTACAGGAATTCTACCTCAAGAAGATCACAGATGCCTTGCCACTAAAATTATAACATAGCCGGCAGCTCGGCATCCACATCCGTACTCATATGTTATTTAAGTAGTAAACAAGTAGGTACCCAGCATTATATACGTTACTGGATATTTTCGTTCTAAATAAAACCGAAGGATCTAAGGATCCATTGCTATTCCTGTCATCTAAAACAGAGGTTAGCAAAATGTGTCCCGCGAGCTGCATGTAACCTCCGACACCCGTCCGTCATTTTATCGTCGTCATAATTTTACTAACGATTTTTAGAGATAGAACCTGAGAACCTAGAACTTGACAGCGAAGCTTTTAGTAAAGAACATGTTCAGCATGATGAGCAGCAGAGGTAAATCACGCTAACAATCCAAGATGCTTATATCCACAATGTTTTACTCTAAAAACACCGACATGAGCAATTACTCTAAAAACACCGCCATGAGCCTTAACTGATTCTGCGTACCGCGGTGCGTTTGTTACGTTAATCGTAATTGTAATAGGTCCCTTGTTGCGAATCCGAGCCATTCCCACTCCCGCACAGAAACTAGAATAAATAGAGGTGAAGTTGAGCAAGATCTGAATTCGTAGGAACTTTTATTGCGACAGACAGCTGTCGTGGCGTGTAACAAAAAATACGAGTGTGCTTTAGACTACACGACTGAAGTAAAACTTCTTTAGCTCCATCTATATATAAGTATTATATAAACAAAATACTCTTATATGTATAAGTGATATATAAGTTTAAACCTATAGATATAATAATTTTCTACAAAGATTAATACAAAGGTTAATTGTATCAGGCGTTACTTTGCGGAAATCCATGCTATTAAGTTAAGATTAAAACTACTTCGCAACAATCCGCTACAAATTTTAATACTCGTATGTATGATGGTACATATTTTATACTGCATACTGCATGGTTTAAAATATATACCATCATACATATTAAAATTTGTAGCGGATTGTTGCGAAGTATTTTTAATCTTAACTTAATTTTCTACAAATATTTAAATACACGGAACGCAACTCTCTCTTTCTATCTTCTTTAACTGATATCTTTCTCTCAACTTCCGTTCGCCTCACTTGAACGGAAGTTCTGTAACGCTCCTGTCACGCATGCACCAGCTTACTCTAACAAACTTGCGTAAAGAAGTTGTACTTCTATAATAGAGGGGATTGTTGAGCAAGATCTAGATTCGTAGGAACTTTTATTGCGACAGACAGCTGTCGTGGCGTTACAAAAAAAGTTGCATTCATTTTCCCACCGACGCTGTCATGTCGCGGTGTAATACGCATTTTATTAAAAGGCATGCCTATAAAAACAGCCGTAATGTAATATAGTATCTGACACTATAATAAACTTTGTATGCAGACTTTTAATTATTACGGTTTAATAATTAGTACTTTGGTTAAACTGCTTATTAATCACTTAAAGGTACGCTAGCAGGGCAGAGCCCGACCGGGGCATCGCGCTCGGAGGACTCCGGTTGTGTTCCATCGGAGATCCCGGAGTTCTCCGCCAAGCGCTGATAACGGCCACCGGGGGGGTTTTTAGTGCGGTAAAAATCCCACATAACCCGGCGTCGCTCCCACGTCGTCGGGTACCTTTTGAAGGTTTCCCCCTCGAAAGCAAAAAAAAAAGGCTAGTATGTCTAATTGATTTAAAAATAATTCAACTGTAGGTACAAACTTCAAACATCATAGCATGTTGATGATACGAACCCGTACATTTCCCCCTTAGAGAAATCGGTCGCAAGGTTTTGCTTCAAAAATCTTATTTCGCCTGCCACGGCCCGTGTCTGGCACGTTCAATGTCTGTAGACCTTTCATGTGAATTCCATGTACAGTGAAAAACGAAGACTCTTATCACCTATATTTTCATACTATTGTAGTTAATAAATAATATAGGTATGATTTATTTCTGAAAAATGTAGATAAACAACTAAGCCAGACGGTGGCACGTTTTCTATTTAGTTTTAGCTTCTAGTTCAGCGATCATATTACGATTAGTTTTAACGAGATACTAGGTATCCTATTATTGGTTTTTGTTCGAAATCGCCGAATCATTGCTTTAGTGTTTCGTGCGCAAAACAAGAACTAATCAATTGTTACCCTTTCGAAATTAATACTCTAATCGTGCTACTGTTTCGCAGTAATTCTATACTATGATAAAATATAATGTGCAGTAGTGACGTCATAGGCAGCATGGATTCTGGATGTCTGGATTTCAATCCAAGGAAATATGTGTAAGTTATGAGCGTATTACAAGTGCGCAATAAATATTTTTTTCAGCCAGGGCTGATTAAAGCCTGTAAAAATATACTATGGTTAGAGTTCTACCAATCTGAGGAGACCTATGCCTATCAGTGGTCATCAAAACGCTGATGGATAAATAGGTATATATCGATATAAGTAGTAGATAACTATAATTAAGTTTAGGAATTTGAAAATTTTACAAATACTATAGAAAGTCTGGATTTTTTAGGAACGTGGCCTATAGAAAATATATACTTATTTAATTAAACGGTTCTCATTACCTACATACTACAAGAAATTCATAAATATCTAACGCAAGCTTTATTTATTTATTTATTTATTTATTTATGCACACATAGATAATTCATACAAAAGACTTATAAATAAAATGTCGTGCAAAGGTACTGCTTATTCCTAACGAAATATCTTCCAGCAGACCTGTAAAAGGAGATGGGTTAACAAATGGTGGATATGCGCGCACGAGACTTTTTTTTTTTTTTTTTTTTATAATATAAGAATAGCAGACGAGCATGCAGTCCACCTGATGTGGCTACTGCCGCCCATGGACATCTGTAATCAACCCCAGATAGGATTAGATATTCCTACCTGAGGTCGGCCACAGATGCGCCGCTACCCCTGAGGACTAAGCTGGAACGCCTCGGAAAAGCCTGTCTCCCTTACCACACCCTTCAAACCGGAACACAGCAGCGCCTAACACTGCTGTTATTAGGTAGAAATAGGTGTGGCGGTGGTGCCGCCGGAGTCGAACCACAAAGGGTTCTACCACCTTTAACTGTATAAAGATATGTTATTATATTTTTTAATCATACATTACATACATATAATATTGAATAACGCATGGAATGATATTTAACCTATAAATGAACGCTTAATAAGCTTTCTAATTATACTGCTGTTACTACGTAAAATATTATTCGAGCACGAAAAAGTTCCTTCCATCTTCACTGCCTACCCTTCCAGGAAGTATCTCGCGATTTATTTACCGACTTTTATCTTTACACTAGATTTACCCTTTTAACTAAAGTGTAATGTTACCTTCAAGTTCCTTTCAATGGTTATTGGTAATTTATACGTACGTATTTATACGTACTTTTAAGGATCTGAGTACTTTAGTAACTCCAGTCTTTCTTTGCTTACGTGTTCAAAATCTTTGAAAACCGTTATAAAATCTTAATAGTTAGCACAATTTGAATATCAATTTAAGTAAATTCTAAATTTAAAATCTAAATTGCTTCGGTCTCATTTGAAATTTCGGTCCACTATTGGACATGGGTCTCGTCTTAGTATTAGAGGTGTTTAGTCATAGTCCACACTCCACCATACTGGCCAAATGTAGATTGGTAGAGTCCACACATTCTTGAGAACTTTTTTTATTTTCCCGCGATGTATTAATTTCTACCAAGATCTCAATCGAGGCAAATAACCATTCACCACTAAAATCGTACTGCAGATTTACTTCACATTTCGTAAGTAAAACATTTTTATCAGATCTCAATCCTTAGCTCTAACATTTCATTACTAGACCCGTATTGGCTCCATTCCCGGTAAGTAATTCCTGAGGTGGAACATTCTAAAGCATCTGAATCCTTAAGTAACCTTTCCGGATGAATCCGGTCATACAATGATCCAAGGCAATAGGAATTTGAATACGGCGTGACGACATTTTGCGGATTATCAAACAGGGATTCGCTTTCACCTTTTACGCTCTTGAATAAGTAATGACACGAAGGAAATTCGTGTAGTGGCGTCTTTTGGAACATTTTGATGGCAACACGCCAGAGATGGTGTTTCGATTCAATGAGCACGACGCCTAAGGGCTGTAATATACGAGCGACGGGCTGAGCTAGCGACCACGACAGCTGACGATTGTCATCGACCGTCGACGACGTTAACAGGTTGACTCAACCTATCATTGTCGACCATCGGAAACCTAAGCGCAGCCTGTCGCTTTTATATTAGCTTACTGTCGCTCGTATGCTATCGTCCTTAGTGAGGTAATATAAGAGCGATAGAAAGATCATAACTGATGATAGCTGATGATAGGCTGCGACATTTTACGATAGTCGGCGATATAAACTTTCGCTTGTATGTTACCTCTCTTAGAGAAATGCATCAATAAAAACAGTATGAGGCAGAGTCACGCAGGGAAGCTCGTTCCGAACAATTTTAAAGTCTAGACGGCATATAACTCAGCATTTATATGGACAGAAATGTTATTTTCTTTATTTTATTACTTCCGAACGTAATCCGGTAGCCGAATTAGATTACAGAATCTAGATTGTTTCATCCTTGCTCTTTTATGAAGATTGTAAAAATTAAGCCCTATAAAACTGCTTAGATTCATTAGTTTGAGATGACGATTGATGATGATGAGAATTATATATCATATGTTGAAACCAAAACTTTTAAGTACTGTAGGAATGAGATTAACTGTTGCATTTTATGACGAACAAAATCATTCATCCATCAGCCTTATAATGGTTCCGCTGAACATAGACCTGCCTAATGGCCACTCAATCCGGTCCTGTGTTTTCTGAATCCAACGGTATCCCTCTCTATTCTTCAGGTTATCACTCCACCTGTGTTCCTTTTGTCTAAGTAGTGGCGGCTCGAGATTTTATTCTAAAAAAATATTAGTTGCTATTATGTAGGCAAATTGGAATAGTAATAAGACAAAACAATTATAACGATTTGTATAATGACTTGACAAACGAGGCAGATCTTTTAAACGTTTGCTCCAAGCTTTTAAGTTTCACTGACAGAAAACAGCATTGCGACTAAAGTTGGCTCGTTCAAGTGAAAGCTAATTTGTTGCTCATTGCCTTTTTCTTGAAAATGAAGTTACAGAACTTGTTTCCAATCAGACTGTGGTAAGGAAAGCCACTTTGCAAACGAACAGGCAGTTTAACTGTGAATTGGATCTACAAAGCAGGCTGCTTTAAATAGAAAATTACAGCTGGCATATATTGAATTATAGATTTAGTTTAGGATTTAGGAAAACAGTTCGAAGTAGCTACATTTATCTAAATCAAACTAAATCTATAATTCAATATCTATATGTACATAGATAAACGTACATTGATCATTACTCTCTTTTTGCTCACCTGTGTTTATTTATATACCATTTTTGAATTAATATTCTTATCTTTTTTTTTAGTTTATACAGTTTACAAATTCATGAGATGGGCTGGATTCTGTGACATAGGTTCAAGGATTACATTCCAATACTCCTGTTTATCATGTCAGCAACTTTATCGTTCTAATGTTGGACTTATGCTTCCCTCAAGGTGTCTCGCTATGTCCTCTGATGTTCTCTTGTCATGTCAAGTCATGTCATTAATCCTAATTACTCTTAATAATTCACTACAGCGCATACATAAGTATAATATATTACTTGTAAATCACTTCAAAAGAAGCCTTTATTTAAGATGTAGTGTGCGTAAGACTCACACTTAAGTAAGGTTAAATTCCATATTAGAGACAGTCATAATAAAGACATCATCGAAATACGCCTTTTAATGACATAAGAGCCTGCAACATTACATGGCGACCCTACGAAGAAAAATACTACTTCCAATTATTTACAAAGAAGCGTAAATGTTATTCAAGACGGTGTCTCTCTTAAGACAAGTGATGTCAAAGACATGCGTGGGCGTTGAATAGTTATAATTAATATGTGTATTATAGATTTCACATCCGGAGTTGCACAAGGCAGCCGATCAGATGTTCGGCTAATGAATGAAACTGTGTCACAGTTTGAAACCAATGATATTAAGTGATACAGCCTTGTGAGTGATACAAGTCAGGGTGAAGCAGGATGTATTGAATGATATACGAATGACGTGAGACATGAACAAGATGGAGTTTTGAAAAGTTGTGAAGCAGGGTGAAGCAGGGTGAAGCAGGATGTATTGAATGATATACGAATGACGTGAGACATGAACAAGATGGAGTTTTGACATTTTTATGGAAAGTGGAGTTGATTGATAATAATAAGAATAGTGTCAGGGTTAGAACGATCGTCTCATATTACTGGACTTTTATATAACCTCCGGGTTATTTTTCTAAAGATATAATTTTGTACTTTTCCAAAAATCTCATACTTAACTAAACTTATGATCTTGTTTAATAATAAAGATATAAGATATTGATAATGATAATGATAATTATATCTACATATATGCAAACGATGATACACACATAGATACAATTTCTGCTTACTAAAATAATGATTTGCGTCACAATCGGCTTACAAAAAGAGGCACAGCGTGTCCAATCATTAATGATACAGGGGATTTACATTTTACATAGAAACGAGACTAACAAAGCCGGGTCAATGATTGTTTTGGGAACAATAATTTAGCACTACAGCCATAAAACGTCCGGTTTTCTATGAGGAAATATAATTTACATATAAGCTTTGTCATTTTACATTCCATCTCGAATAGCTTATGTTTTAACAAAAATATATGCAGAATGTATTATACTTTGACATTTTTGATTCTTCTTCACAAAGTAGATTTGTTCAGAAACTGATAAGTATGATATGTGCGTGCCTTTTATTTATCTATTTTAATTTATACTCTTATTATTTTGTGGTTTAAAGGTGCCATCTTGTTACGTGGTAAATGTGGTCTGTTTTTGTTGTATTATTACATGTCAAACTATCGTTTCATATTCAAATTAAAAAGAAAACTAAACATGTCACAGAAACTATAATAAAAGACGCATTGTATTTTGTTTCGTTATTGCAGTAGACACTTATGAAGTGCTTATATTAAGAGAACACATTGTTTATAAGCGTTTACGTATAACTCGTTAAAAAAATAAGCTATTTTCTTAAATCAGTGTTCAGTTGGTTGCGCGCGAATAGAACCTCAATTTCTTTGAGATCGCTTGCAGGTACATCGCTGGTAAATTTGACTTAAATGGAACACGTTCTACGACATAAGTCGTCCGGGACACTTTATATAGAAAAGCAAATAATCAAATGGTTTTTCCAACTTTCTGCGTAGGACTTGTTTGGGAGATGTTTTGTAAGAAATATCGCTTAGTAGGTTTTCCAATAACTGAAACATATTAATTTTCGACTTAATCCGTTACATATAAGAATCCCGGCCAGCCAGATATCTAGAATGTTTATATTTATACTAGCTTTTGCCCGCCGTTTCGCTCGCGTTCGGAGGTTTTTGTCTATACCTCAGGAAAGGTACTTTTTTCGGGATCAAACTGTATGTCCTTTTCTGAAAATATGTATATAAATTTAAATGACTATCTATTATGTAGTTAACTTATAGTGTAGTAAAAGTGTATTAAACGAATAAAAAAAATCTCGTATATAATATTAGTTGGGATTTCAGTATTCGGTCTGGGTTTATTTCTTCATCTTTCTGTGTCAATAGCACCCACAACGCAGGCGCAGGCGATTCTAGTGTGTGGCCAAATGTAGAAAGCGTCAAGAATCAGAATCAGAATTTAAATTCATACCAGCACACGCCATTACAAATTCAAATAAACCAACTATAAAACACATCAATAAAAGCTCCATAACATTGTTATAATCTTCATTCTTGGAAAGATATCGACAGAATTAATTGCTTAATCATTTATAGCCGTAAATTAATTGACAGGCGGTCATTAATGCTTTTATGTTCTTTTATGTCACTTGTGAGGCTGATGTGACCTCACGCCGCGCTAACGTGGGCTTCTGGGTCAAAGGGTTACGTAGGATTCCTTTTTGGTACCATTTCAAAACTCATATCTGTGTCAATTTATGTACCCTTTTTATTTACGACTATAGATATTGATTATATTATTTCCGTGCCTTTTTAACTTTTAAGGTCACAGGTAACCTAAGCTTAGTATTTATGTTGGAAATATTTAAAGTACAACGAGAAAATCTATCAAAATTTGTTTGTTTGTTTGTAGTAAAACACAAAAAAGATAAAAAATATAAAAGATATAATCATCCTTACACATATTAATACGCAGTAATAATTTGGTTTATAAATGAAGTCATTAAAACTAAGAAAGTACTATAATAAACGGTTACTGTTAATAAAATATTCGTGCTTACTTATTAAAGTCGTATAAGTTATAAAATAATACGTTTGCGACGGCTATTTTAATACCGAATATAGGTTGTACAAATAACAAGTAACAAACTTTTTCGAAAAATGGAAACCTGACTTGGTAAATAAATCAAATGCCGCCGAAAGAAGTAAGTTAAAGATGCTATTTTTTTTAATTTTTACAGCACAAATACCTGCATAAACACACAAATATTCTATCAAAATTCTGTAAAAAGTAAAAAGTTATCGCTAAGAAGCAGTAGTAGCACACATTTATCAAGCCCATAAAATCAGTATTCGAACTATTCGAATGCAGCCATCAAGTGCGCCCACGTGACCCGCCACGAGCGCCACGTACCCTTTGGCGATTAAGCTGTTTATTACTTAATATGGGTATGTGACCCTTGACACTGTGGCCATATATTGAAATGTTATTTATTATGAAAAAGGCTCCGGGTTCGATTCCGACACGCTTGACATATTCATAAAGGCTTCATAAAAAAAAAATATAATGTACGAGCTTTTGCCCGCGGCTTCGCTCGCATTAAGAAGTAATATTTTCATCCCCTATTTTATCCCCTTGGGGGTAAAATTGATCAAAATTCTTCCTTAGCGGATGCCTACGTCATAACATGCCAAATTTCAGCCCGATCCGTCTAGTGGTTTGGGCTGTGCGTTGATAGATCTCTATGTCAGTCAGTCACCTTTGAGTTATATATATTTAGATAAGATTTGTTATTCTTGCAATCATATTTCGTAGAACCTATTGTTTCTCGAGGGCAAATCTTTTGACATAGAAGGCGGTTGTATATTCTATTACGGTTTTATATAAACAAAATTTTAGGAAGCAACCTTTCACGCAAGGTTATTTTATATTTTCCCTGTTTTCGTGTTTGATTTTCTTAATTAGGCGCTGCCCGACCGTGGGTTGAACTCACCAGGTCCACGGTTGTCATTATGTAATAGATAGTACATATAATGGTATATCTACACTATCAAACATTCCACTTGCTAGTCTCCGTAAGTGAAAGCGAGTGTGGGCGGGCGCCACTCGTATCGGCTACTATGAGTTTGGCTAAGTTTTAAACTCACTAAATTGCCCAGTCAATGACCTCCCATGTTTATATTTTTATTTAATTCTAGCGCCAGGAGAAGGTAGATTTTATTGCTTATTTTTTTATTGGGATTGTCATTGTAACTCCACTGGCGTGGATTCGGGCAATTTTTTCATAGAAGTCTCAGATATTCTCAGGATTCAAGATAGCATGTGATTGTTTCGGTAAAGTCAGTTGTCATTGCAAGAATCTTGTTAAAAGAGATTAAAGTAAGGATTAAGAAAAGGTTAGAGTTAAGGAAATTTGATGTTTTCAACATTGACTTGAAAAATATATAAAAGTCATAAAAATAAAAACAAGTTTAATGTCTAACCAGTCGATGAATAAAACATGATATGAAATTAGAAAAGAACCGTTGGATTTACGTGAATTATTAATTTCACGTCGGGATTTTTTTTTCAAAGAAACCCTAAGATGAGTCTTTGAAAGTCGATGAACTACTACAATTTACTTGATTGTTTTTGAACGAACTTAGTTAGCAATATACTAAGGTCTTCTAGTGTCAATAGTGTAATTACCGATTTCAATGAACCCAATTAACCCTTAAAACCTTTCACTGCAAGGACGTAACGCAAATAGGATACTCATCTCAAAATGCAGCTCAGAATCCTGGCACGAGGTACTAAAAAGCCGAAACTCTAATGAACGATTCATACGGGCGTAGGTGCACAATGGCTGAGATGAATGGGGGCAAATTGGAGTCGCGAGAACCATCTGCTTCGCTCATTACACGATCTTGACATAGTTAGACGGAGGCGGTATCGAGACATGCAAGGCGCATGCACACATTTGTGAATGAATTTTAAAGGAAAATATGCACTTTTTGTATTAGAAAATGAAGAAGAGAATATTTTATAAACACACACACACGCAAAGTTAGTTACAACGTAGCACACATATAGGTACATAGACAAATAAATTAATGTATTTTTAAATGCTTGCATTGAATTATGCCATGCATGCCAGGGTGGCCCTGGTACATTGTCTAAGATTATTTTTAAATAGAAAATTATTATGACGTAATTTTAATAAACGAAGTGGCAACCCATACTCCTTTAGTGGTAAATTTTAAATAAAAATAATAATAATGTAGGTACTTTTTAATTGAATTTTAATGTAAACAGGATATTCAGAAAATAGTTTTTCGCCATCTCAGGAGTCAAATTTGAAAACACACCAAATAAGCTCATGAAAATGTATGTAGTAGTCTTGAAAGAGTCACAAACGGACAGAGTAACCTATTCACTTATAATATTAGTATTAGACTACATTAGAGGAGTTTCGTTATCTATAATATGCATATAATTATTTCAGAGTATGAAAGCTAATGAGGCGTACGCTCATTAGAATGACTTGAGATGCCATATCTCCGAGCATTCCATTATGCAATGAAAAAATTCTATGAACACCCTCGAATTGAAAAGGAGATGAATATAATTAAGTAATGCGTATAATATGTAAGATGCATCAAGCAAAACTTTTTACTAATATCAATGTTGTTATTATATTAAGTCGGTACGAAATTAATCTATATTTAGGTTTTATTTTGCAAATAAATTTCGATGTTCATTAAATCTGTTTATTTGTAATTATGTAATTTGTAATTAAATTTATTGCTAACGATTTTAACCATAGATATATTATACTAATGGATTGGCAATCCGAAAGAGTCAGGGCATAGTATATGTGTGTGTTAGAGCGAGATAGACAGGCGAGACCATTCACGTATAGGCTGTCAGCCTGTATCAGCCTGACGTTTATTACCGTAAAAATAAACTCGCTTATTTTTAAAGATTTCTAATCAAAAATAGTTAAAACAGTGCTTAGTAAGAATGTTTGGCCATAGTTACGTGTGCTGTACCTGGATGTAAGACATCCAAGAAAGAAAACCTACAAAAATACTCATTTCACATGTAAATACTACATTAATTGTTTAGCTGTTTAAATGCAATATTTTACACTTATTACGAAAGTGTTATATACCAAAAGATAGGAAAAATCTTCGAATTTTATCACATAAACACTAGAAATGCACAGAAATACAAAAAAAAATAATCAATACGTGAATAGTTGCTATTTCTTATCAAATTTTTGGTGTTGCGTATTGACAATATCGATAAAAAATTATCGATATTTCTAATTCAATAATATTCCTAAGTATATAGTTTAAATAGGTTGCGTGCAACTTATATAAAATCTTATACTACCTTACCTAAGTTTGTAATTTATTTTGTTTGTTAGGGCTAATTTTCGGAAATACTGAACCGATCATGAAAATTCTTTCACAGTCAGAAAGTTACACTATTCAGAAGTGCTATAGGCTATATTTTATTATGATTGAACAAAAAGTTCAAAAATATTATGAGTAACGTTCATAGTTTTTTTAACCCCCTTACACCTGCCAAAAGGTATGAAAACTCCATAAACTGCATCAATTTATTATACAGGTAGCAAGTAACTACTGTAATTTGTTTCATAGCTACATATATGCGCACATTGATGTTTTTATTTATTTTATTTATTGGCGGTCTTCACCAGTATAATTAATCTTTAGCGATTGTATCCTCTTTAAGTCACTGACTGAACAAACTAATAAACAAATTTGTTATTGATATCTTTATTTAATCGATATCGATACATTATTAGCAGTAACACTAGCGATGCACACTTTGGCATTTCACACACACATAAACAATCAGTTTTTAGTCTCGCTTGAAACGTCAAGCGAGGCTAAAAACTACCATATTGCCAATCTACCCTACGTCAGTAGGATAATATATCTATGATTTTAACATAGCTAATGACTTCAAATTTTGACATATTAAATTTACTTTATACGCCATATAAATTTTGACTTTTCATAAGACTTTTGCACATCGTTTTATCATCATCAGGATTTCTGTCGAATAGACCTGATGGCCGTAAATTGGAATAGGTATCATGCAAAAATTATGTTAAAAAGAAAAACGGTATAGGTACATTTGAAGTGACATTTAACTGGTTAATATTGTATATCTTCGAGGGAGATGAGGTACATATTTTATTTGCCAAGCCTTACTTAAAGTAGTAATACAGGGCAGGTCATTGCTCCCAAACGAACTATACAACATTAATATAAGTTAACAAATAAAAATGAAATCAAGGTCCAAAGCCCGCGGGACCGCGAGCGCCAATGCTATTACTATGAAAATTGAAAGTCGACATTTTGCTTCGACTCCGACATTTCGTAATAAAAGCTTTGCGAACTAAAAGTGCAACTGCAGTTGAATTGAAGGAAGGGTAATATTCTTTCGTATTCTCTATTTATTCTGCATTTTAAGAGCTACTGCTATTGTATTTACATTTTGCTTACGTAATAAGAGTAGCAAATGGATTTAAAATACACTTTATGGTAAATAGTGGCTGGAGTCAAGAACAATAATTAGACTCTACTACTGTTGACGAGATATTTGGGGTAGACAGGACTTGGAGCGGAAAAGCATCATTCACACTTATGACCAATGTAATAAGTAGTTATGACATATATGTCCAATGTTAGACAAACCGAGATGTTGTCAATATGAAGCGAAAGTGTTTGTATAAAAATCTTGAAAATGTTGTAGTTCGTTGGTGGAGAAAAACTATCATCATTGCTCTACATTTCTAATTTAACCTTCAGGCAGTTTTAAAATAAATATTGAGTTGATAATCATTCATAAATTAATTAAGATACAAAGTTGATAAGAAATAAGGGCAGCAAAAACAAAATTTTTGCTCTGAAATCATTTGTATATATTTTAGAGTATCACTCAATGTAATTGATTCTCTACGCCAGGACACCGTCCGTTCCAATTCACAGAGATTCTTAACAATTCTAATCACTTCGGAAGGAAGAGTTAATTGGAAGCATATTAGACTAACAAAACATATGGCGCTACAGCGGATGCGGCGTCCTTGGACTGCCCGTATGATATAATCGTACCGTGACATTACTTAAGGCCAAGCTCGTACCACTCGGCCACGGACACGCGACAAGCGATAACTGCGCTGCGCCTGCTTTAATCAATCGCCTGCTTTTACAGATGCCTGATGTTGACATATTTCATGACAACCTTACAAGATTTATGAATGTATGTAAAGTATTCTTGAGCACATGTAATGTTTTAGGTTAAGCCTGTAAATTACATGTTATGTTATGTTATAAATAAATAATAAAAAAAAAAACTAAGAGCGAGGCGGTAAGCGACAAGACCTCAATATATGAAGCTTAGCTGAGAAACCCTGCCTATCATTTGGAGGATCTAAGATTTAAATCCCAGACACGCACCTCTGATATTCTTCGGAATTAAAATTATGTGCGTATCATATATAAATTATCACAAATATCGCGTGGAAACGCACGACTGAGTTAGAAACCAAAAATCGGAAGAGTATGGGAAATTTACCAATTCGACCATAGCCAACGCAGTTGACAATGGCCTG
The DNA here is from genome assembly GCF_041222505.1 of Epargyreus clarus. Taxonomy (NCBI): domain Eukaryota; kingdom Metazoa; phylum Arthropoda; class Insecta; order Lepidoptera; family Hesperiidae; genus Epargyreus; species Epargyreus clarus. Next base: position 4,992,993 of record NW_027332222.1, on the reverse strand, counting down.
AAGCCTCTCATTCTCAGAGCAGATGCAATGCCTAATAGGAATGCTAAGCAGGGTTGCTGAAAATTCTAACTTCGCAGATTAAAAATATGTATTTCCCTTGCTTACGACTTTAGTTAATTTGATTCTTTACCAAACAGTACCAAATTTGTTATATCAGTAGGAAAAATACTTACACTGTGCCCCAGTGTGTAAAATTGATCAATTTTTTTACAAAATATAATACTTAATAAATTTGTAACTGTTGACTGAAAGCTTAAACAATAGGTGGAGAAGTATGACTTTTCTGCGCAATATTTTGTTATAATATATTACGTTGGTACAGTAGATAAACATAAGAAAACATTTATATATTTGATAATTTATTCCTCTATTTGGCTAAGAAGGTAAGAAAGATTATCAAAAGTAAAGTTCGTATGTTATTCAAATTCAAATTAGATTTTACAGAAGCCTGCGCAAGTCTGTCCTTAAAGTCCCTTAAAACAGGTGACCGTACAAGTGTGAACATGACCTTAAGTAACGTGACTCAACGGATGTATGTCTGTGCTTTGTCTGCTTTATTGCTAATATGTCCCTATTGTCTTCATAATTCGTCCGTACTTTTGGGCTGTAATACAAGAGGTTAAAACACTTGTAAAGTGACTCACGGGCGTCCGGTCGGTTGTTTGTCACGGTCAGTTTTCGTTAGCATTGCTTGATTTATTGTTGTTTAACTGAATTAATATTGCGTTTGTGTGAGTTACTATAGGTTTTAGGGTATAGAAGTAATCGGAATAGGAGTCCAAAATGATGTCCTTGTAAATTTTTACTCATCACCTACCTCATCATCATCATAACACAAATTAATTGTCTTATTGCGCTATAAGATGTAATGATGGTTTCACTTGTGTCAAGAAAAAAATATTGCATTAATTTAACAAGTAGTCTATATATGGTAATCCATATACTTAGCCCCATTATTACAATTCCAATTTTTCCTATCAAAGATCTAAAAATGACAATGTGTAATATAAAGAATTAGTCAAATGTCAACTTACGTAAAGAAAAAAATGGATAGATTGTCTATTAATAATGGACAATAGACCAAGTTCTAAAGTTTTATAATTGTGAAAATTTTGGGTTGGTCTTTAGAAATTATTACCTGCATAAAGACATAAAACCTTTATATAAATAAAACGCCTTAATTATCTTATAGGCATTACTATAGCTTTACTAACCATCTACTAATGTACCTATTTCTTGACATTTACGAATCCATTAAATTATGACGTCACAGAGAATACGAGACGAAAAACATATTTATTCTCCTCATAAATAACGTAATATCAATGATGGTCGACCATTGCCAATTAAATATTTATGAGACACGAAATTTTAATGTAACCATTTGTCACGAGATAAAAGTTAATAAAATAAGTCTAGTATTTCGCGGAATCGTGGAAGCCATTTATCACGGATATTGGGTTAGTCGCGGTCTTCGGTGAGAAGTTGGCAATTATTTATCGACTCAAGTATTTATAGATGTCGACAGCGGACTTTATATTAACTAGCTCTGTTTTTGATTTGTTCGAAATCTGAAGCTATTAGAGTTAAAGGTATTTCTGAAATTAGTAGATTATTGGACAACTGGCAAATGACAAACAAAATATAATATCACTTAACATAGTCCACAGAAGTGCTAAGGTTGTCATGGATTAGTGAAATCGTATCTTATTTCATGGTTATAGATAATGGAAAAATTAACTGTAGTGGTCTGTGGGTTGATAACGAGTTCGTTTTCTTCATGGGTACATAGAAGTTCAAAGTTACCGACTATGATTTTCAAATATTTGTTTAAAGGAGAAAGAAGAGTTTTTGAAAGTAGTATAACCTTTCTGCATCGGTCTGATACGACTAATTGGATTTAGCTTGAATTTTGACTAGTTCCTCGCCCAAAGACTTTCTTTACTCGGAGTGAATGTGCTATCATAAACTATGATAGTACCCACTACTATATTACTCGTGTTAAAATTGGAAATCTGCAGACTTCGAATATACTTTTATCGTGCGTACCTATAATCGCATTTACAATTATTATACGTTAACCGTATTCTCAATTATGTACTAATAATATATGAGTCATAACAGAATTATAGGTACGTTTAGTAATTTTCTCCGCATATACCAACGTCGGTGGGCACGGGCGCGCTAACCCGCGCCCACGTGTGACCCGCGCCGCCCACGCTCAGCCCATCTTTATGGTCGTACGTAAACTTAATCTAGGAAAACATTCTTAAACTTTATCACTGTATACGCTAGACTGTAGCATTGATTGGATTCCTGTACCAGTTGTTTTATTACAGGAATACATCGGCCCTCGTTTAAATTATATACAGGATGAAGCTAAATTTAATACAGTTCCAGAAGCTATGACATATAATGCTAAAATATACAATCAAGATTTTTTTTTAAATCTCTTAATAAAGTTTACTATTTACTTAGTTAATTACGTACTTACTAAGTTAATAGATGGTTAAAAAGTTACTAGTGAACTTGGATAGACGTGTAATAACGTCATCTATCGGATTTAAAAGTATTCAACCTCTCAGTTCGGACCCGACCGTATACACTCACCAAATTTCATTAAAATCGGGCCAAAGGTTAAATTACCGTGTACAAGCACAGCGACACGTTCAGATAAACTTAAAATGATTCAAACTAAACTGGAGACTAGAGGAACACGTGGCTTAAGGCGGTTCTGGCGACAGAATGTAATATAATAATTGAAATGTTGGACTAAACGGCGAAGCAAAGTGGCGCGCTGCCAAGAATGGGGATGGTGCGAAATGTTTGATAACTTTATTGCAGATATTGCGGTGCTCGACGGAAGTACATTTTTCGACTGTGATTGCAATATATCGTGAGCAGAACCACAAATCATAGCTCAGTGACGAAAGTACCACCAATTTCTGCCTCATAACAGCAGTGTCAAACGCTACTGTGTTCTGGTTTGAAGGGTATAGTAAGGGAGACATACTTTTCCGAGGCGTTCCAGCTTAGTCCTCAGGAGTAGGGGCGCATATATGACCGACCTGAGGTAGGAATATCTAATTCTATTTAGGGTCGATTATAGATGTCCATGGGCGGCAGTAACCGCTTACCATCAGGTGGACTGCATGCTCGACTACTACTCTTATATTATAAAAAAAATCTAAACAGTTGAGCAAAGTGGCGCGTTGCCAAGAATAGGGATGGTGCGAAATGCTTATTATTATTGCAGATATTGCGGTGCTGGACGGAAGTACATTTTTCGACTGTGATTGCAATATATCGTGAGCTGTACCACAATTCATAGCTCAGTGACTGTAGCAGCAATTTCATGCTAAAATGGCGTGCAAAATGTGGAACTTGTATTAGTTGCTGTGTAGCGGTAAATCAAACGAAATTATAGCGAGTCGTGAATTCAGAGCCATATTTTATCATGCAGAAAATTATCTCATTTATGAACAAATTCTTCGTACAGGCCAGACCTCTTAAACACGAACCAAGTTAGTTTTAATGAACCTAATTTACATGAAATCCGAGAATTCGCAACATTGAAGAACAAATTTGAAAGAACTTTTCTTGGCTTGTTGACTTGTATCTTGTGGAACTGCAATCCTCGTTTCTGCTATAGTGTAACATACAAGCGACAATAATAATACACGAGCATCGGTCCGAACTGACAACTGCAGCCGACTGTACTCGTAGCTGGCAGTCGCTATCGGTAGGCGGCGAGAGTCAGCGGCAGTCAGTCGCAGTTGCTCACGACCTACATTGTTCGTCGACTGTCGTCGGCATTCAGTCATAATTGCTCGCGACCGGTTGTCTGTTGTCGGTCCGACAACCAACTATTGTCGTCGACTGTGGTCGCATCTCGTAAGGAATCGCCGTCAGCTGCAGTAGATTTTTGTTAACGACTGCTGCCGACAGTCTGCAAAACTTGCCGGCGAGGGCTGTCACTCGTATTTTAGAGCCTTTAAACCTAATACCAGTGTTAAAGCTCCTGTGTTCTGATTTAAAGGTATAGTAAGACTAATAAATGAGGCATTCTAACTTAATCCGCAATAGTAATAAAGTATCTGTTATTGCTTTAAGGTCCCTTTTAAGTTGGTCACAGACATTCATGAGCTATACAACTTAATATAAGATGGAAATATTATCTATTTACCGTTATATATTGTTTTCTATTTCTATTCGAGGCTGTGATAGCTTAGTGGTTGAAAGTCGGCCTTTAAATCGGGGGTCCATGGTTCGGGAAAATATCTACTTATGGCAATTTGGAGGTATTGCTGGCAGCTTGTAATTACATTAGCTCATTTTTACAAAAAGTGGTAATGGTAAGTCGTACTTATCTCTTATACCAACAACGTGATTAAGGACTTGAATGGTTAAGATTGCAACATCTTTTGCTAATTCAATTAAAATTCAAAAAGGGAAAATTTAAAAAAGAAAAAATATTTTGAAATGATCTTTGGGTCATTGCAGTACCATAGACGTTAATTTATAATTTTAATGACTACATAGTATATGACTTAGTAACGCACAAGAAAAACGTTATTGTTCTCTAAGATAAACCCCACACTATCAACTAAGGAAAGTCGGTCACGTAGCCGCCACGCAACTTCAGCACGTTTTCTCATATGTGTTACACGGCCTTCCATCTCCCTACGCTACAAGATAAACAATTTTCTTTGAGCCACATTGATGGACTGCTTGCTTTACATTAGTTTCCCTCGTCACTTAATACGTGCGTGCTTATATACATTTTTGTATTCGAAATACGGTCTAGTGTTATAATATTTTTTTATTTCACAGATGACTTCGACTGAAGTAGCAACTATTAAAGCACAGAATTTTGACAAATATTAAATATTCTGTTAAAATTCCGAGTATTATTTTACGCCATTTAGGGAAAATTGTAACAATGTATTTAGAAACACCGCATTACTTTTTTACACGAAAAATTGTCTTGTTTTTCATATCTAATTCGATTTAAGAAATAGTCTTTAGAGGTAGTATTACTTATCGACTTTGCATAATGGCACAGAATTGGTTAGATATAACTTTGAACATTGGCTAAACTGTTTTCCTCTTCCATTATTTTAAAAATACATAATATGTATATTCAAATTCTTATTTATGGGTAGGCATAGATCTGTAAATATCATCTCATACGTTTGTTGTACAATTCAGAATTACACATATCCTTTTAACATACGGCGGACTGTACACTTTCTATAACCTATATAAAAACGCGTGACACTAATATATAACACTAACCTTTTTCTCCAATATGACGTGATTCTCAAGCGCGTGCATAATCGCTTCCGAGACCCTTGCGTCTAGGGCCCTCAGCGCCGCGTCCGCTTCCACCCGGGCCAGACGCTCCACGCCCTCCACGTAGCCCGCCCACGGCGCGTCCAGCTCCGCCACCAGGGAGCCGACGCATCTAAGGAAATTAACAATTAATTTACACTGGATAAAAGAATCCTTTGTACCTTATTTCTATAACTTCTGTATTGTATGATTTATTTTGTGTACAAAAACTTATTAAAATATATAAATAAAAAATATTGTGCGATGACATGGGCAGATCGTAATAAATATAAGCGAACATTGGACGACCTTTGAAGCCTTTGCCCAGCGTTGGGAGATAAAAGTGTGTGCTACATTTTTATCCCATTGTGGAGGGTAAACTTTTTCGATCAGAATATGTCTCATACTTTGGTACGCATATAAAATGTCGTTGGATTCACCTATCACTCTAAATTGTGGGAGTGACATATGCTATATTTTAAAAAATATTACTAGTTTTCGTTCCACTAAAAGCTACAAATTTGCAAAATTTTTAGCTAATGATTTACGCGGGACAAAAATGGTTTATTGAACTATTCACTCGGAAAATTATCAGAAAAACCAAGGAAATAGAGTTTGAAATGTCTGAAGGATAACCCATAATTTTTAATAACTGTTGTCCAAACAAAATGACTACGACAATTACTTAACGCGCCCTCCAAAATACGGAAACACTCATAAAAATATATGTCATTAGCGGTCAAGCTTCCGAGAAATGTCCAATTTTACGATGGATGAAAATGTTACATATTATACGATGATTTCGACAACCCGCGTGGTGAAGCGATCACCGCACCGGTCTTACATGCTTGGTTTTGGTTTCGATTCCCGACCAAACATGTTTTTTTTTTTTTTTTTTTTTTTTTTTTTATAATATAAGAGTAGCAGACGAGCATGCAGTCCACCTGATGGTAAGTGGCTACTACCGCCCATGGACATCTGTAATCAACCCCAGATAGGATTAGATATTCCTACCTGAGGTCGGCCACAGATGCGCCGCTACCCCTGAGGACTAAGCTGGAACGCCTCGGAAAAGTCTGTCTCCCTTACCACACCCTTCAAACCGGAACACAGCAGCGCTTAACACTGCTGTTATTAGGTTGAAATAGGTGTGGCGGTGGTGCCGCCGGAGTCGAACCACAAAGGGTTCTACCACCTTCCATATATAAATAGTGAATTTTGATTTCTATTCTAGGTCTGTGTCTTGCTATTCATTATTGTGTGTCCATGGGAATTAAGACACAGTAAAAATACTTAGTGCTATTTATTGATTAATTTTCTATGGTAAGTATTCGTTAGAACTGTTTTTGTGAAATATTTTCAATAAAGTAAATGAACCAAACAAAACAAACTGAACCAAAAAAGTATTATTTGTAAAACATAATTCGTATAAAGGAATAAATAGTTCATGAATAAAATATGAACTCTACTGCTTTTGTAAATAAAAGGAAAAGCTATTCGCCAAATACAACTAAAAAACCTCCAACATCTGTTTATCGTCAAACGAATCCATTCTGAAGTTGGAACACTGTTAGTCTTGAAAACTTCCACTTTTGGCTTCTAACTACAAACTTAATTAGCACTAAAAAGCTACTTGACTTAAAGTTTCCTACTGAAGTCATTTCGTTAAACAAACGTATTTTGTAATACAAACTTCGTTTCGAGTTTCGTATTAGTTTAATGATAGCAATTTCCGTGAACAATACACTGGTTAAGTGGTTAAATGTACTTTATTATACGAGCTTACCCCACTTGACCTTATGATGATTTTTTAATTTTGCAACATATTATAAAAAGACAAGCTTTTACCCGCGGCTTCGCACGTGTTAGTGATGAATCGATGAAAATACAATGGTTTAATAACTTTGTAGAGTTTGCGCTAAACTTCTAGTCCGCTCTGTATATAGAAACGAGTCGCGTCGTAGCAGCAAATTGTAGATATTAGCGGGACGAAGACAGCGCGGCACTAGTCCGCTGCCCGCTCTCGCCCACGGGTACATAACTACATAGCTGCGTTAATGTGCCCTCACTGTTGCTATGGAGAGTATGCTTGTAGTTGTGTTCGTTCTCTCTACCTCTCTGACTACACCTGCGCGCAACAACTTCAGAGCGGACTAGAAGTTTGGCGTAGAATATACTATATTAGTGCTAAGTAATAGTTGTACAACGCCATCTAGGACAGTACTCGTATGTGTATTGCACCATTTATAGTAGGAAGCGCTGAACAAATCATTTTAATACAAAAGTTATCTTATCCCTCGGGAACAATACTTTTTGCGGGATGAAAAGTATTCTATGTTCTTTTCTGGACTCCTGACAATGTGTGTGAAAAAAATCATAATCATCGGTTGCCTAGTTAAGACGTGAAAACGTAACAAAACACAAAACAAACTAACTCACTTTCGTGTTTAAAATATAAGTTAGGATATACTGGCAAATATATTTCCAAGATTATTCCGTATAAATAGGTAGTAGACAAATCGTGTTGTTTAGTACCGAACTAGTTTGTAGGAACATTATAGAGTACAGTTATCCGGTAATCTTAACAACCCGGAAACCGGGTCCAGCGGGTTAACATTAGACCAATTGATATCTACTAGTAAACAATGGGGCCGGTCTAGTCATTGGACATTAATGGAAAATATAATACAACATGCAAGGGAGACATACTTTTCTGAGGCGTTTCAGCTTAGTCCTCAGGGATAGCGGCGCATCTGTGGCAGACCTCACTTAGGAATATCTAATCCTATCTAATCCTATATGATTACAGATGTCCATGGGCGGTAGCAGCTACTTACCATCAGGTTGACTGTACGCTCGTCTGCTACTCCTACATTACATAATACATGTGATAAGTGTCGTCCATAGACAACTGTACCAAACTCCATAGGCCAGGAGTTCTACAAGGAGCTGATTACTAATGCCTTGCCTCTCCTAAGATAAGATGGTCATTTCATATGTAAGTCAGCCATCCAATAAGGTCGAATTACGTTGTCCATATAAGTTGATTTAACATTAAAAGAATACTTTTGAAACTAAGAAACTACCAAAGCTTTAATGCGAATAAATGTAAGAAGCCACAGATTTCTTACATTTATTCCCATTTAAGGGCTTCACTACAGCTTGTTGTTATTGTCCCCTTTATCATCGTTAAACAATAATTTTCAATAGTAATATTTGTGTAAGTGCCAATTCTCTGACAATCCCATTAATGATAAAGCCGTTTGCATAAAATGTGTTTGCGAATTGCCGCCGATTACAGCAATAACTCAACGTTTGAATGCGATTGCAAATTACGTTAAATATTTCGTGATCTCGACGTTAAAACCACTTAGAATGTTAAAATAATTCGGACGATATGTAAAACTATCAATTTAATTGCAATATTGTTGAAAGTAGTAAGTATAAGTACTGTAATTAATTTAGAACGTACATAATTAAATAAAACGATCCCTTCCGTAGATACGAAATTCGTAGCAAGATTAATAATTTCATTAAATTTAGGTATAAAATAAAATAACAGCACAGTATTTTTTTAACGCGGAGAAATCCTCATGGCTCCCAGTTTTCGCCTGGGGTAAATGTATGTACGGGTTTACCGGCTATAACTCCGCGGCGTTTCTCTGAACGCTCGTTGCCGGGTCGCAAGAAGCGTTAGCATTACATTCGTGGCCCGGCAACGTCAACCGGCGGCGATTTTACCGCCAGCCACGGAATTCCTTTTCAAGGTAGCATTAATTTTATAGAGATGATATTATAAAGACATTATCCTTTGTCTCACGACAGCGGACTACGTTCGTCTAGAATTCTCAAAGTCAATATTCCATCGTATAATAGTGGTTTTTTCCAGTATTCCTTCACAGTACAGGCGATACTACTTTGGAACGCCCTGCCCGAAAACATCAGAAAAGCCACTTGTAGGAACACCTTCAAGAGAATGGTTCGGGAGCATTACCTACGCATGTCCTCCAATACTTGAGTCTTCCAATTTTTCTTAACTCACTGTGTTGTATATATTTATTTGTATATATTATATTTGTATTATATATTTATATTTATTATTATTATATTATATTGTATGTTTTTTCTCTTACAGTTGTATTTCTTGTTTATGCCTACCACATGTTATCGCCATCACCCAGGGTCGACTGGCAGATAATGCCATTAGGCATTAAGTTTACCCTTTGTAACTCTTAGTTTAAGGTGTACAAAAATAAATAAATAAATAAATACCCTTACCCTCTCGCCACGTTTAAGCAGTAGCTCCTACAGGGACTTGACTCGAACCCCTGGCAGCGAGGACAGCCGCCTGCTTTCAGCAACTTGACGGTACAATCCTCATTAATACTGGACAGCACTTGCTCGCTGGCTGCCAGCGCGCCCGCCCCAACTGCTAACACTTGGAGCAACGCTCGGGCTGCTTCTAGAGACTTTGAGAGAGATTGCGCCAACTGTTGGAAAAGAAATACCATATTTAGTTATTTTTACCAAATAAAATAAATATTATAATAAGTGATTGCTATGACATACAGCACACACACACACACATTCACATTAAAAAAAAATTCCATACTTAAATGTATTTTTAAGAAGACATTATGTACACTTGTATTCCTTATTAAGAATGCGATTCGCTTGATAATTAAGTGGTAGGTCTCTTTTTTAATTCTGTTCAAATAGAAATAAAAAGTAGTATGTAAGTATAACTAGCACTTAGTATTAGTTCTAGTGTACTAAACCATGAGCCTATGAGCTAATCCCTTCTTATTCTTCGCAATTAACCCGGTTCAATCGAACAATGATGGATCAAGGATTGAAAAGGAAGATTATTAATCTAAATTACTATGCCTATAAAGTAATATTGACTCTTATCTCGTCTAGATTATTTTTCTGAGGCAATTTGTTATTTTAAGCAGACATAAACGTAGATCATTCTATCTATAAAAAAATGTGAGCCGTGACGGGACGCCTGGCAGATGTGAAACATCGACATTATTTTGTAAAAGTAATATGCAGAAAAGAACATATTGTGATAGGAACTAAATATGTCATAATGATAAAATAAAATATTACGATTTTTTTCCAGATAACGATGACTATTTATTGAATTCGATTACGCATGGCGACGCGTCGCCACACCGTACACACTACTGCATATAGACTGTATATATACAGGGTGAATTTTTAAAACGGGCCTTCAGGGCCAAATCCGAAACTATAAGGATTAGCGAAAAATGCTTAAAGGAGTTACGAGGCCGATTTTGATAAAAACTAAAACTGCATCATTACTTTTTTAAAATAACTTTTACCCTAGCCGAGAATCGAACGAGTTCATTTTGAAAAAAAATGCACCCTCTATATTATTCCACTATATGATAGTGTTGCTTATAAGGATCAAAATCTGGAAAGTAATGAGAAATGACAAACTAAAGGAAAAGCCTCAATTTTAAGAAAATACATATTTTTTCATATTAATTTGGCAGTTAAGTTCCCGCCATTCATCAATTTAAACATTTCGTGTATTAACATTTTTTTGGCTCAATGTTTCTAATCATTCGAAATGGATGTTTTGTTTCCCAATAATTTATATTTTTATGTTCGACTTAGCTAAGGTTATTTTTAGGACCATTAAAATAGATTTACTTGCTATGGGCGGAGTTTCGTTTAATACAGATGTAAAGTTGACAATTTGCGAGAATTACTTTTTAGAGTCAAATCCGAGTGATTACTAAAAAAAGAGATATAGAAAATCATATTTAACGTTGAAACGAAGTTGTAAACAACAAACAATAAGAATTTACTATTTAATCAGTTATCTATTTTCATTATAAAATAAATCCTAAAAACGGCGGTAACTTATTTGCCAAACTATTACTTTCTCATACTAAGCCGTATGTCATAGTCATAACATCGAATAATTAGTTGATTAACCAACAAATTCTTCAATGGTATGACTAATGTCTGTTTCTAAAGAATTATACATAAATCATTTGTTATGTATAATCCTTAAGGATTAGTATGCCAATGTATGGAAAAATACGTATTTTCTTCAAAATTTTCCTTTTCCTTTAATTTGTCACATAACATTACTTCCCAGAATTTCATCCTTATAAGCGACACTATCAGATAGTGGAATAATATAGAGGTGTCATTTTTTTCAAAATGAACTCGTTCGATTCCCGGCTAAGGAAAAAAATATTTTAAAAAACTAATGATGCAGTTTTAGTTTTTATCAAAATCGGCCTCGTAACTCCTTTCAGCATTTTTCGCTAAGCCTCATAGTTTCGGATTTGGCTCTGAAGGCCCGTTTTAAAAATTCACCCTGTATACCATCGTATAGCGTGGCATGCGTGCCACGGCATGCGTCGCCACGCCAGAAATCGGTTTTACGTGCGGCTATAGATGTTTCACATCAAAAACAGTTTACCTGTTGTGGAACTTCTCCAAACGGCTGGACAGCGTCATACGCGTCTTTCAAGCAAGCCTCGTATTCTGGGGTAAACTGCTTCGAATCCAGCCTCAGCACATTTTGGTACGCCACTGGGAATACTTCCCGGAAGAACTTCTTCGTGCTGGCTGCGAGGTCTTTTGGCGAAGGCAGGCCAAGTTCCTCAGCGCTGGTGACGTCATGCTCGGCGTTCGATCGTAGTAATGTTCGGATGTCGTTGTAGAGGGAAGCGAGCGGCGCGTGCGCACGTGTCGCGTGGCTTCTGTAGACTTGGGAGAAGAGTACTGCTGTTTTGTTCTGGGATTGGTGCGACAGCGCTGTTAGGTGCTCTGTGGAAGAAGAGGATTGTTTTAACATACTAACTGTAGTATGGGAGATGTAAAGGTCGTAGAGTTCTATGTGATTTCACTACGGTGGTACCACTGCCAGATTTATATCTCCTTTATGCTTATGTGGTATGCTTATATTGTTGTGTTCGACCTTGATTGGTTTGGTAAGACACAGATAATAGTATATGGGTGTATGTTTTTATTTAAAAGTTAACTGCCGTGCCCTGCCGTGCCCCCAGATAGCTTAGTTTAAAAAGTTTTGATTACTTTAATTGCAAGAATTCACTTTGAAATTATTTCACACGTATATACAACGCTCATGTAAGTGTAATTACTCAAAATATTAACTGGTTTATGTGAGTCTTATTTTAATTCAAATTCCAAATAATATTATACGAACAGCAACGATAGCCTAGAATCCTTAAACATTTTACTAAGCATTACTTATACAACTATTTTCATTAGCAGTCTATTAGATTACACCATCCATGTCTGTTTTATAGTTATCAAAGTGGAATGCGAGACGGGATCAACACCTCACCACATCCTACGTCAAGGATTCAGGATCCTTATCAAGGCACCGGATAGATACGAACCCGTCTAATTAACTGCCTACGTCTCTTCTGATTATTAAATTCCATTAGATCCTCGTTGACACGGCAACTAAGTCATGTTTGTATTTGTAGGGCTGTCGTATGTGAATTTGAATTATTGATTTAAAAAAAGTTTTTATATTATTTTTTATTTTGGTAAAAGACATGCAAATTTGACATGCTATTTTTTCAAATTTAACTTACTTATTTGGTTTCCAGTTAGGAAAATGATGACAATTATAATTTAAGTTTTAATGAAAATCGGTACCATAACTCCTTACAGTAGTTTTCTCTACTCTCTATACAACGTATGGGAAACAAATTGGATAAACAAAGCTTTAGTTTATTTTTGACTTCTAATGAAATTTCTATTTTATTGGTAACAGACGTCTTGGACATAGGCTTGCAAGACGTCTGTTTCTGACGACATATCGATAAAGTATAACTAAAACTTGTACAAAAAAGTGCAACTAAACATTCATATTACAATCTGCACATAATGTTAAGTAAATTAATTCTACATGGTAGCGGCGTGAGAATCGCAGCAGGGGTGAAACAGCTTTGATGTGCGACTTTTGTAAAGAGCCTTTGAGAGCGATGATCAATACAGAATGGCACAAGTGCAGTTTATGAAAGATCAAACTTGTACTATAAGGGCGACAGCAGTTAAGCTACATTTAGCGTCAATGATCGACCATTTAGCTGTTTTCGAAAGCTAGGTGGAGCTACCCTACCACGTTGTTACGCCACACAGGTATATTGCCTTTGGACTCGATTCAGCAACTGAAGCCGATGTAGGGTGGTATTTGAGGTGGTAGAACCCTTTGTGGTTCGACTCCGGCGGCACCACCACCACACCTATTTCTAACTAATAATAGCACTGTTAAGCGCTGCTGTGTTCTAGTGTAAAGAGTGTTGTAAGGGAGACAAACTTTTCCGAGGCGTTTCAGCTTTGTCCTCGGGGTAGCGGCGCATCTGTGGCTGACCTCAGATAGGAATATAATCCTATCTGATTACAGATGTACACAAGCGGCAGAAGCGACTTAAATTCAAGAGGACTGCATGCTCGTTTGCTAGCTCTTTGTTATAAGAAAAGAATAAACAAAATTCGAGTCGCTGCTGATTAAAGAAGAATGTCTGCTAGGGTCGTAACTTGTTGTGCGTACGTTACGAACTTTTACTCGTATATAGCGCTTTCATAACATGTCGCCCTGGTACTTGTAACAATCACGTTCACTGAAGATATGAAAATTTCGCAACACACGGACGAAGTTTTCTTATGTTATTTGTGCTTTTACGTAACGAGGAATATGACGTAATATAAAACTTAACAACTTGCAATAAGTTTATTGTTTTATTATATGGCAATTATTGGCAATCATTGTCGGGTAATAGACAAGTATAACTCTGGGGCGCATTCATAAAAAAATATAAACGGACTGATGGTTCGCTGGATATATCGAATTAACGTTTTCATATTAAATAAAAATTATTACGTATAATTATTATAGCTCGGTTTGTGTTCTGTTTCTTTACTTTAAACTCTTTAACAACATGTCGTCCTAGTACCCATATATCACAATTCATTGCGAATATAACGTGTGAAATTTTAACTTTCCATTTTCATTTCTCGTCAAAACTTTCGTCAAATTTTACTTCAATGAAAGTTACTTTTATATGTTTCACCGCGCCAAAAATATACATTTTCTCTTTAATAAAATATAAAGCATTCCTTTACTTACGTACCACCCGAGTTGACATAATAACATTACTGTTATCTAACGTAATGTTAGCATAACAGATTGTTACGTTCTATTCTTGTTAGCGTAACAAAATAAACGTTAAAAGAATTATTCAGGTGCTTTCTACTTTGTGTACAGTAAATCAATCTCCCATTTCTTACGTTTTAATACAACGCAAGATTAATGACAGAGGCTCGCATTTTTATCCACGCGCTTCGACTATGTATTTCGAACATAAGGGTAGTTTCAACTGGCTATTAGATATTTATTTTTAGCAGTCGATAAATCGTAAACACTTATTTTCTATTAGACATATTTTAAACCAGAATACAGCAAAATATATACTAGTTGGGGAGTAATCAGTAATTCTTTCATTATAGCACTAACCATAGCTCCTACGGAGGTTAAAGTGGTAGAAACCTTCGTGGTTAAACTCCGGGGGCACCAGCGCCACACTTATTTGTATTTTTATAACAGAGCCAATTACTGCTGCTGCTGATGCACTGTCGTGTTCTAATTTAAAAGGTTTGATAATGCTAATATACTTATACGATACGTTCCATCTTAGTCCTGAAGAGTAACAACGCCTCTGTAACCGTCCTCATGTAAGGCTCCAATCCTCATCATCATCATCATCAACAACCCATTATTGTCCCACTGCTGGGCACGGGTCTCCTGTCATAATGAAAAGGATTAGGCCATAGTCCACCGCGCTAGCCAAGTGCGTATTGGTAGACGTCACATACCTTTGAGATATTTTTTTTATAAATCTCTCAGGTATGCAGGTTTCCTCACGATGTTTTCCTTCACCGTTTAGCAAGTGACAATTAATTTCTAAGGCTCCAATCCTATTTAGGTTTAAATGTATGTGCCCGCGGATTGCAGTGGCAATGAAGTGGACTCCATGCATACGAGCATGGACTTCTGAAGCTACTTCTGCTGTCTATGAACTATGGAAAGAGTAACATAATCTTAGTTGCCACCTAGCACACATGTAAAACACGCAGTGGAGCTATATTACACCAATTCCTTCCAACAATTTTATTTTCAGATCAAAAATAAACTAAAGCTCACTCCAACAAAGGTAATCGAAAATAAATTTCGTTCACAAGCGACCCCAAATTCACTCCAATTCGCAAATAAATGTAGTGACGTTTATCATTGCCCTAAATTCTAAACGTTTATTCATTGGACGGTTCGTACGCTATACGATGTTGATGGTTCGATATAGGGATGACGACTTGGGACCGAATAATCGATTTTTTAATTAAAAATATCGATACTAAGACATGTCTGGATATCAAAAAAACCCACGGATTTTTTTTTGCAAGCACAAAAACTTGCTACCTTTTTGTATTTACTGTTTTTATATAATTGTGTGTGAATTATTTTTGTATATTTATTTTCGTACTTACTCTGTCAGTATGAATCACTGCCAGAACTGCGAATCGATTTTTGGGAACTCGATATTCAAGTGTCGATATTCTTGTGGAATGATTTTTGGACTTTGATACAAATTGATTAAAGAATCGATCCTTTTCGACAAAAATACCATCCCTAGCTCGATAAATAACAAGAGTCATTCGTCTTTTCAGTCGCGGCAAGACAAGACCTCTAGACGCCCTTCGGCCGACTTTGTTTTACGAAGCTCTCCTCGCGACCCTCCGCTTGCACCCTTACGCATATATTGTCTATTAAAAACTATTTTCCGAGTATAAAATACACACACTTAGTGCATTTTCTGATGTTGAAAATACCCGTAGGGTTAGTCATGATCAATCATAATATTGGCCAAGTGCGAAAACTTCACGCACCCTTGAGATCTTTTAAATCTCCCAACCAGTTCAAAAATATCTGAGTATATGTTACCAATTTCGAAACGAGTAACAGACACGTATTTTACTTTTTAAATAGATACATCAACCCACGTACAATCCTACGTACTCGAATATACATTAAGCTCTACCTGAAGAACTCTTGATGACACTCTGAGCGAAACTCATTAGGTAAAGGTAAGTACCTACGTAATGTTCGTGATTAGGTGTCTCGTGAGCGAGGTCAATAAAAAGTATGATGTTGAACATCTTTCTGTACCTACCTTATTATATGCAGTTATATGTAGTCCTATCAGTTCGTAGTTTAGGGAATGTACTAAAAATTAAATGAAAAATACTTTGACGAGTATACTAATTATTATCTATAATACGCTATGCGAGTGATGAAGGGTTAATCATTGAGCCTTTGAATATTTCTGTGCTCTTAAGCAGCCTTTGTTTCAACGAAAATTTGCAGATTTATTCCTCGAAATTGAATAAAATTCTAGTGAAGTTCAAATACGGTTCAAGAGGTCTGGCTCTATCTAATCTAGCGATTAATTTGCCTCTAAGCCATAGGCCACTCTCCATCAGGTGGCCTGTTTGCCTCATCGCTTTAATTAAATAAAAAAGCGTTTGTCTACCTAAATAATGTATACTTCTTTAGCATTATTGATGAAATATTTTCATGCATTCAAGCCGATTTAACTAAGCAAACGACCCATATACGAAATTAAGAGCAAAAAGTAAATTATGTGTTACATCAGCGCACGCAACTCCGACCCACGCTCAAAATATACTTTGACCAATCTCAAACGCGCCAAACGAAATCCAAATTCAAAAGCACACTTATCAATCATCTCCTTAGTTACATTATTGTCTTTACACAGTTATGAGCCATCAAATAGTTCATCTTTAGTTCCAGGGTCTAACGAAACTATTCACGCTATTTCATAACACCCATATAAACAACTAGAGTAGAGCGTGTTTACGCTGACACTTGCCGCTTACTTGTTTCGCTGTTAATATCAAGTTTGTTCAACTTTAATCCATATTTCACCGTTTGCATGAAGTTTTGAACTTTAATGTGTGAGTATATTAACGCTAAGAAGTTTGGAGTCTCGTGTTTATGTTTATCACGTTAACTAACTATTATTATTTTACTTAATGGTATCTATAACATCTTGGGAAGTAATATAATACTTGATATCTGTAAATCTGTAATTTAAAAAGATTATTACTATTGTTATTCAACAAATAAGCAAACAGTAAAAATGTCTTAAATGCAAACAATAAATTTCATTCCGTACGAATTTTCATAACTTTGAGCATTATCATCATCAACCCATTAACGTCCCACTGCTGGGCAGGGGTCTCCTCTCATAATGAGAAGGATTAGGCCGTAGCCCAACGCGCTGGCCAAGTGCGTATTGGTAGACTTCACATAACTTTGAGATTTTTTTTTTATAAATCTCTTAGGTATGCAGGTTACCTTACAATGTTTTCCTTCACCTTTTAGCAAGTAATAATTAATTTATAATACGCACATAACTTTAAAAATCAGACGTGGGTACCTAGGATTTGAACCTCAGTCCCCTCGATCGAGAAAGCCGAGTTTCTTAACCACTAGGCTATTTTTTGCTTAACTTTGAGCGTAGACACGAAAATATTAAGATTCGTTATTTGTATACAAATTCCACTTTAAGATACACTAAGTCTGCCTCTGTTCATTAGTAGTCATTCAGGCGAAGAATAATAAAATAAGCAACACATAAAACTGGCATTTCGGACGAGTGGCGCCGAGTGCTGCAATTAGTTATGTAAATTGACTACCGTGGTTGTTCTGACTAATGAGGACTGAAGTATTTCGTTTCGTTATTTAGCTGACATTACTGTATTTATTTGGTTTTAATGCGGGGAAATGTTGTAAATAATTCAACGGGTTCATGCGATCGGATGTTCAAATGGTTGATTGTAAAACAAATGGTGCTGAAGCGCCAAATTTTGGTCATTAAATTGTAATATAGTATTACTATTTAATTTTTATGTAGTCGCTTTTAATTTATTAATGTCTATCAATATATATAATGTTGCAGGTTAAAATATATATCGATACATTAATTCGCAAACCAGCCAATTCCACTTTTTTCAATTTTTTTTTTATATATATTGACGTTGAACGAAATCTAAATAAATAAAAAAACATTTTAATAAAGGTAAGTGTGAGGTAAGGTAAGTAGGTACTGCTCTTCTACTGCTACTTCTCTAGGACACATACAATCTACATAATTTGCGTGCACTTTTCACAACTACAAATATTTGTACTAAAAGGCCAATATGGCAAGTATTTCTTTTAACTAAAAATCCATACAAATTTTCGAATCAAAATTCTAAAAGTCCTTGCTCCGTATATTAAACAACCAGCCATTTGCATCTTTGCATTTGTAATGTAAACTTGGTTGCGAATTGTTATACATAAAACACTCATGCCTCACAAAACAACGTGCCTACAACAGCTCCTCAGTTAAGACGCTCGAAACATTCTAACAATTAATTCTAATAATCATTGAATCGCCTCCATTAGCATATATACGAGTCACGCGGCGCGGAAGTAACAAAGGCGAAATTATTTTATTATCCTAATGAGGGCGCAGGGGTGGCCGAGTTCCTATCTTTGAATCCAGCGCATCACAAATATGCTCCGCTTGAGATGCTTTGCGCTCACAGTTTTATATTTAAGGGAATAAGTTTTTTAAACAATACATATAAATAAATTGGAGTGCCTGTATCTAATATTGAAATAACCTATTTTTACTACATGCATATGAATATACATCCGGTACATACACCAAAATAATTATTTTTACATTTTTTGTCTGTCTGTCTGTCTGTTTGTTCTGGCTAATATCTGAAATGGCTGGACCGATTTTGACGGAACCTTTATTGGCAAGTAGCTGATGTAATTAAGGAGGAACTTAGGCTACTTATATTTTAGAAGTAGCTGTACCCTGTTTCTATTTAACGCGGGTGAAACCGCGGGGCACAGCTAGTTATATCTAAGTAGCTAACGAGTCTGCAATCCATCTGATGATTTTGGCAGTAATCAACCCCAGATAAGATAACATTTTTACCTAAAGTTCGTCACAGATACGTTACTACCCTCTAAGACTAAGTTGAAACGCCCCGGTTAGGTATGTCTTCCTTGTGACACCGATCATTTGAACCCAGCAGTTCTTAATTAGGTAGGATGAAGACAGCTTGGTATTTATCATTATTTATAAACCTTATCGACGACTTCTACAGCCAAATAAACAGAAATGTATAGGTCTGATTAAAATAGAGTTACTACGATATATGCGACTCTATAACCGAACACAAAAGTTCAGAATAATACCTGACTCTTAACAGAAACAAACGTCGAAAGCCAAACTGCATAGGGAAACGTCCAAAATTCATAAAGTCTGCCTAAATAATGAAGGAATTTTGCCAAAATTCGCAGCCACAGTTTTGCTAAGAGGGCAGGTCGTTCCAGCGTCCCAGTTTTGACTTCCAGCAGTGGGATTTCCTTTTAGTAACTGAGGGTGAGGATGTATTGTTCCATGGCCGCTCATTATTTGCAGAGGTCGTTGCGCTCAAATTATATAGCACTAGTTTCCTCACGCGGCGTCGTGTGCACCCCATTCTAACTTTTTCTCCAAAATTCTAGATTTTTTCGGGGTAAAAAACTGTTTTTATTACTTCTGTTAAATATTTTAATTACAATAATTAGGTAGATAGTTCCAATATTTAGTATTTTGACACACACACCAACACATAAATACGCTTTGACATCGTGCAAAGAATATTTTGAAAATACTATACAGTATTTTAAATTAATAATTACGTAGTTAGCGAGTGTGATGGACCCTCATCTTGAATTAAGAGTGAATTAAGGATGAATTTGGGATTGGGATGAAAGGATGATGTATCGTGGAAAAAATAGAAAATGTCATTTATTTTAAAATGACAAATACCACTTCGGTATTATTTGTTTTATATTATTATATGTTAATACCCTTCGCAGCGACGAATCCCGAATGGCTTATTGAAGTGCAGGAAAATAATAGACGCGTTTGAATAGAAAATTATATGCATTGCAGTGTATGTCATATTCTGACATCAATGTGAATAGGTTGAATAGACTGTGTTGTTATGAAAAGACGGAAAATACTTTGTTTATAGGTAATTAATTTATGAATAAGTAATTGGGAAACATAAAAAGAGAATTTAGGTCTATAAATTGTCAGCTCTGACCGCAACCCCTTCTGCGTAAAGATTTTCTATTTTGACACAGTACCCTAAAATTTTTGGATAAAGTTGATGGAAAACCATTTAAAACTATGAGAAACATGTAATATCATATCTGCAATTTTAATGAAACGCAAAAAAAGATTATAATTTAAATAACCTTTTTTGGATTTTTTAGCCAAAAATCTTAACACGTAATCTTAATCGCTTTCGAAATAAAAACTTCTAATTACATTTAAAAAATCTTGGCGATATTCAATCAAAGCAAAGCAAAATTAAAAATGACTGCGTTTTACAAATCGTTTGCAACAAAGTTATTACAACCGTATCTCATTCCTGCGATGCACCGGTTGTATGATAACCCACCGGTAAAGTTTGTAACATTTTCCATTTATGTCGGAAAGCCGCAAGTTAGTCGTGGATATAACTTTCAACGCGTATACAAGTAACGCCTCGAGCAATTTAAACAACACTACAACTGCTCGTGGTAACATTTTGGTCGTAAACTTTAAGTCATAATATTTTTATCACAGTTTTCCAGTCAAATTAAAGTGAATGGATAATCAAATTAAGCCTACAACACTTCAAATGCTCGCGGTAACATTTTAGTCGTATACTTAAAATTGTAAGATATTTTTTGCTCAGTTTTTGTGTCAAATCAAAGTGAATCGATAATCAAATTAAGCCATTACATTTTCTTCAAATTCTTTAGGAAATTATCACAGCTTTTAAGTCAAAATTAAGTGATGATAAAGTTAAGCGAATATATTTTAATGGGTTTTTACTGAATTATTTTATACCGCCAATACGTAGATATTTGCATAAATTAACAGAATAAATAGGGCATTGTAAATACCTATTAGATATTTCAATATAATTTAAAGGATTTGTTCAAATAAATTATATATGAAACATCACATGTTTCTTTCAATCACATCTTGTTCCATTCGCAATATTATTTCTGATTTTGCTTTCCATGCACAAACCTGGCGTGTTTTGCTCATTGCCAAATCGGCAGCCACAGGGTTGAAAGTAAGTTTCATCGCATCTGTATGCAAATGCCTGGAGCCACCAACACTTGACACTCGCAGCAACATTTTAGTCGCACGTGAAAGTGAACACCTTCCGCGCAGTTCGCGAGTTAATTTATAGAGTGCATGTATGTTTTAGTCCAAAACCGAGTTTTCTTTCTTAGTTACTATAAGATTTTTTTCTAAACAGCAGCTTCTCTATGATCCAGTTTAATTACCTGAATGCCTATTTGACAACCATTTTGTTATTTTTCATATTAGTTCGATCAGAAAATTCAAGTATTCGTTCGTTAAGAGAAACCTGAAAGCATGCTAACTGAATCGATTGTTATTCTGTTAAAAATATAAGATATACCTATAATTCCTTCATTTGCTAATATTTCAAACGTAGCATGTACAGGGTTGAAAGTAAGTTTCATCGCATATGCAAATGCCTGGAGCCACCAACACTTGACACTCGCAGCAACATTTTAGTCGCACGTTCATGAACGTAACACCTTCCGTGCACTTCGCGAGTTAATTTATAGAGAGCGTAATGTTTTAGTTTAAATGTTTGTTTTTATTACTAGTTATTTTGATACTGCATTTTGATATATTCAATGAGGAATAGTTTTTTGTTTTGATTGTTCTTACTACACCCATAACATACCCATGAAGGTGGTAGAAGGTTTTTTTTTTTTTTTTTTATAATATAGGAGTAGCAGACGAGCATGCAGTCCACCTGATGGTAAGTGGCTACTGCCGCCCATGGACATCTGTAATCAATCCCAGACAGGATTAGATATTCCTGTCTGAGGTCGGCCACAGATGCGCCGCTACACCTGAGGACTAAGCTGGAACGCCTCGGAAAAGTATGTCTCCCTTACCACACCCTTCAAACCGGAACACAGCAGCGCCTAACACTGCTGTTATTAGGTAGAAATAGGTGTGGCGGTGGTGCCGCCGGAGTCGAACCACAATGGGTTCTACCACCTTCAAAGGTAGAACACTTTGTGGTTCGACTCCGGCGGCACCACCGCCACACCTATTTCTGCCTCATAACAACAGTGTTATGTGCTGCTGTGTACTGGTTTGACGGCTGTGGTAAGGGAGAGATACTTTTCCGAGGCGTTCCAGCTTAGTCCTCAGGTAGCGGCACATCTGTGGCCAACTTCAGGTAGGAATATCTAATCCTAACTCGGGTTGATTACAAATGTCGATGGGCGGCAGTAGCCACTTACCATCATGTGGACTGCATGCTCGTCTGCTACTCCTATATTATTAAAAAAGTCTTTAGAGAGAAAATACATCTGTAATCGACTTCACGTAGAACCTCTGTTTTATATACCCTTGCTTATATGTCCATAGGCAGCAGAGACCACTTACCCTTCGACTAACTGCATACACATGAGTATACTTCATAATTTTAATATTATATGGTATTTATTTATAAAGTTAAATGGAATTATAAACTAATGAGGCACACTAATGAGGTCCTTGAAATGAGGCTGAGTTATGTAACTGGGCATTGCTTCGTTAAAATTAACGCCTATCCCTGTTAATGTAACTAATGTAGCCATTACATTTTAACATGTTTGTAATTAAGTTAGTAATGTAAAGTATATGCTTTTGGCATAATATGTTATGTTAATAAAATTAAATTTGTAAGTCAGGGAAAAAACATAGAAAGGTTGTGTTGGAGGTTTTAAGTTGATAATAAAATTAGCTTTCATTCATAGCTGAAAACACAGAGTAAGATCCCCGGACGGAGGTTTCAAGTTAAGACCATAATTATTTTGCAAGACAAAATGTAATAAAAAGAATTGAAGTCTTGCACCTAGATAAACTGTGTACAAATGTAAATTTCTATTTGGTACCATAATTTCAATAAGAATAATTATATTTAATTATTTTCCAAAATACGCATTTTTTCTGTTAACAATAAATATTTTTCTTGTATACAAAAGACATCTATTGTCATGGTCCATTAAAATAACTAACAGTTTTCTAAATGAAAAATAGTGATAACTCTAACCTTTACTATTTTAAATCTAAAAACGAAACTTAATTTAGAGAAGGCGTCGCTCATTTCGCGTCTACACAGAACGAATTATTTTTAAAAATATTACGTACAGTCAGCTCCAAAAGTCAATGAATAGATTAAGGTTTCAAAAATACCTATACACCCACGCGTTCATAAGCAGCTAAACGTAACTACTGGGTGTTAAGCTACGTATGAAGGTATGAACGTTTGTAAAGGTACTTTTGGAATTTTGATCTGCTCACCTACTAATGAAGCTGACTGTACAATGTACATAGACGTAAAATTACAGTTTAATACTAGATAAGTTCCTTTGTGATTTGTGATAACTTGCCGACGTAACAACAGACTAATGGAACTAGCTGCAAACTAAAAGCTAACCTAGACGCAGACAAAGCTCGCTGGCTTCCCGCCAAAAATACGTTTGATCAAGCGACGAGTGTCCCGAAGAAATATTCGGGAACATACCTGCCCATTGTGGTCTGTGAAAATAGCGGGCTATAGAAGAATTTAATCTCCGCAATACAGACATATATGTAGATATTACACACTTATATGTAGCTACAAAATGCATATAGTAAAAAAAATCCATACAAAAACTTTTATCCCGCTCATAGATTAGTAAAGATTATTCACTCCTAACAAGAAAATGTACCCAGTTTTGAGAATTGAAATAGTTGCGTAAAAAAGTTTTGCCACGTCTCCGTGCTAAAATGTCCCTAAAATATTTGAAATAATTGTTTATTTATTATGTAAATTACGCAGTATTAGTTATTTATTCGTAAATTTTCTCTAAAAATGTTTTTATTTGTCAAAAATTCAAAAAAAGAACTTACTAATAAGCCTTTTGTGGCTTCATTCAATTTCAAGGCGGCGAAGTATCTTTACTAATATATGATCCTGCTTCATACTAACAATACTTCGATTGATAGATAACATGTATATATTTATTTTTATATTTTAGATTGACTTACTACCAATTGGTAAACTCATGGATGACATTTGTCCTCCCTTTTTACTGATTTCGAAAAATGCGGAGGTTATATGTTCGACTGTATATATTTTTGGTCTATTACACTTTGACCAAATAAACAATGAAGACTCTTTATAAAATAACGACACAGTATACAGAGTCGAAGTTAATAGGCACAGCCATAGATTAGTAAAGATACTTCGCCGCCTTGAAATTGAATGAAGCCACAAAAGGCTTATTAGTAATTTCTTTTTTTGAATTCTTGACAAATAAAAACATTTTTAGAGAAAATTTACGAATAAATAACTAATACAGCGTAATTTACATAATAAATAAATAATTATTTCAAATATTTTAGGGACATTTTAGCACGGAGACGTGGCAAAACTTTTTTACGCAACTATTTCAATTCTCAAAACTGGGTACATTTTCTTGTTAGGAGTGAGTAATCTTTACTAATCTATGGCCACAGCCCTTAAATTTTATGAAATGTATAGGTACTTGTACATATTAATACTGCTTGTTTTATGTTTCTAACGAGAATTATTATATATTTTAATTCATTTTTATTTTCGACGAACATTTATTTACTTCTTTTCCCTATTTTAATCTTTTAGCAATACCTATATTTAATGAAAACATTTAAGATTTATATTCGTATTTATAATCGATGTATTTTTTTGTATTTTAAAAATGTAATATTTATATTTTATTTGCAATATCCTGCAATTTGTAACTATAACCACATTACCATTTATTTTTAAACCGTCATCAATCGATATCGATATCGATAATAAACAAAATAACTTAAAGGGAAATATCTTAATTGCTGTATTTACAACAAACGGTAAATTCCATAGTTCAGTAACTCAAATGACATTAAGCGCTGCAGATATATCTAGCGATCGACGCGCTTGTTTAACAAGTGTCCACTGATGAATACAGCCCTCGGCGAGATATTTGTTGTTCTAGCGCTTGGGTATCCATAGGGCTGTTCTGTTTCATAGCGGAGATAAAAAAATTGGGAACTCCACAGATAAAAAAAATATCGGAGTTACAAAAACTAGAAGTAGCGTAAATAACAGAATTAAAGTAACCGGTGTTTCTGTAATTCACTAATTATTATTATTTTAATCGAATCTATTTTTAAGTGGAAAATATTTTGTAGTCTGTATGTGCCTATAATAAATGTCTTATTTTCATTGTACGATGCGTTGCCCAACCATGTACAGAACATGTTGCTGTAGTCCATTGTGCTTGCAATATAATCAGCATATTGTAGTTACAAAATGGTTACAAATTACAATTAAATTTTTGATATAGTTCATACTGCGTGTAAGTTGTAGCTTTTTAACACAGATTTAGCTCTGCCTAGTGACATATTTTATTTATATCTGCTATGGAAACATCACTATTATTATTTATTATTACACGACATGATATATCATGATCATAAGATTTAGATTAGCTAATTTTAAGTAAATTAATATACTCAAAATGTGAATTTCTTAATTATACCCAAATGTTGTTTTATTCTAATGCAACACAAAAAATGTATTCAAATTAATGAAATAACGAGATAATGCGATAATAAACGAATAACGATAATACGAGAAGTAAACATATTGTTCTCGTTATCAATAATTCGGTGACAACAGCAGCCCTACAACGCGAACCGTGTTGCGGTAGGCCGGTGCGGTCACGCCGCGTAACATTTGCTTCTGTTTACTGGCTATGGTAGAAAAATAAACCGACCATGTGGCACGCGCCTTATGATTTATTCTTATGTTTATTTAAGTCTTATTGGATGGATTAAGGATACGTTGCTCCTGATTACTGATGATACAGTAAAAAAGTGTCTCATCATTACACCGCCCCGCGCCTCTTTCTGCTATAAGACAGGCAGTCGTCTATTGTCCCTCTAGAGTCGTAATAAGACAATTTTAGGTAAGAATGTTTGTGTATTTAGGTATTTATTTTTTATAAACTTTTTATTTTTATTACCAGAGAATTTCTGTACATTACGAGACAGTAAATATATTGTTCTCGTTACCAATAACTCCGTGACAACAGCAGCCCTACAACGCGAACCGTGTTGCGGTAGGCCGGTGCGGTCACGCCGCGTAACATTTGCTTCTGTTTACTGGCTATGGTAGAAAAATAAACCGACCATGTGGCACGCGCCTTATGATTTATCGGCTTATAGATCGATAGCGTTAGATACGGCTTGTTTGGAATGTAAATGTTTTCATTTCATTACGCTTCTAGAGCAGCTTTCGTAAAACAATAAATGTTAGAACTTTGTTTATTTTTTGAAAGTACAATATCAAACGAAATATAAAGCATGTAGTCGCGCATGGAAGACAGTGACCCTCAGGTCACTGTCTTCCATGTGGGCATCTGCATATGCCCGAATAGGATTGGAGCTCTTTGTCTAAAGCGTATCATACTGGTGTGTTGCTACTGAATACTTAGATAATAGGTACAGTGGTGTCTTATTATAACAAAACTGCTACAAATCTTTCTGGCATAATGCAGACAGACGTCGGGAATCTTAGAGTCCAAATATGACGGATTCTACCATATACATAAGTAATTTTAGTTGCAACAGAAATAGATATAACTACATATGTCTGTATACTTATTAAGGTATATAAGTGTAAAACTTTCATGTTTTGATTACCAGAGAATTTCTGTACACTGTAACGCAAATAAAAACTAACAAACGCTAAAATTGGGTCAATGTCACTTTTCTCCTCTCAGTGACAAGAAAACAAAAAATCTTAGACCACCGTTTCTTTATATGTTTTGTATTCTTAGTTTCTATTATTATAGTACAAACCTTGCAAGGTCCTTCTCGTAGCTAACAGCAGTTCAGCGATGGGCCTGGTAGCGGCAGCGACGGATTCTTCCGCCTTGCCCCGGAGGGCGCTCTGCAGGCGGACCTCCCGCCCTCGCCCGCAGCAATGGCCGGCGCATACAGGACCTGAAGCAAAATATTTTTTATATCAATACAAATAAATCGATTGTCAGTAATTTGAAAATCACACTCAGTTACACAACACTAAATATAACAAAAAAAAATCTCTGTCTATTGTTTATGGGCTACTGGATCAATTTTAACGGGACTTTAACACAAAGTAAAATAAACGAATACACTTGTGATATTAACTATCCCTTAACATTCCTTGATTCCAAAAATGTAGTTCTACAGATAACAACTTTGCCATCCTATATGTATAGAAACGTATTCTTGTCTGTGTATCCTATCAATTATAATTGTTATTTTGAACCAACCAACAAATTTGTGTTTTTATGTTGAAATAAAGGAAATTTCTCTTGTATTTATTTTATATTTAACCTAGACACGTAAACGTGATAACAGAATTAATTATCCAAACAGTAGCACTCTTCCTTGAAGAATCATTTGCCAGGCATACCTAAACTTTACGTACTACGCTACTTAATTACATCTCAATTAATTTTACTGCTTTAATTAAAACATTTAAAACCAAATTCAAATATTCGTATTAAACTAAGTAACATAATTATAAAGGAAACGCCAGTTCTAATAACTCTAACAGGAATGTAATGAATATGTGAGATATTACGTAATTAAAATTTATAACCATCCAACAAGAAAGTTTCCTTATAATAATGACAGTGTTAATTAAAATTAATGATGATTAGGATGCATGCGAGAGGAGTAAATATTGTTTAAATTAATCGGTTAACAATACACATTATAAAACTTTTTATACAGAAATTATTTAACGAGTTATGTGAGAATATATTGACGCCGGCTATTAATAGATTGATTATTTATTTAAACAATCTATTTTATGTCTAGTACGAAAAAATGGTCATATTTCGATCTTTGGTAGACAGAAAATTAGAAGGATTGGGATCTAATATCGTGCGTAGACTGTCTAGTTGTAGTGATAACTTAAACGGTGTACCTATCAGAATATGAATTATATTGACCACATAAAAGTCACTGTCTTGGTTCTTAACTCAAATACAATACAATACAATACAATACAAAAACTCTTTATTGTACACCAAATTTATAGTAACAAATACAAAATATTTACAATAATTAAAGGTACAACTGGCGGCCTTATCACTAAATAGTGATTTCTTCCAGGCAACCATTTACTTATTGCAAGAAAGAGAGAATTATATAAAAGAGATCCAGGGTAGGGGTGTACATGAGAGTCAT
Organism: Epargyreus clarus; assembly: GCF_041222505.1. Lineage (NCBI taxonomy): Eukaryota > Metazoa > Arthropoda > Insecta > Lepidoptera > Hesperiidae > Epargyreus > Epargyreus clarus. Next base: position 4,964,161 of record NW_027332222.1, on the reverse strand, counting down.
ATTTTAAGTATATCAGCAGCTAGAGTACTTAAGAGTAGAAGAAAAAGGAGAAAAAGTAGAAATACATAAAGTAGGAAATAATAGAATAGTATAAAAATAACAGGGTAGCTAGGAAGCAGATTACAATGATAGATAAAATTCTTTTACTTGATTTTTAAAAGAATCCAGTGACTGCGCACGTCGGATAGCAACCGGTAAGGCATTCCATAGGCGCACAGCCACTGCAGTAAAAGATTTGCTAAAGAATGATGAAGAAGAAGAAGGAGTTAATAGGGAAAGGTTTTATTGGAGCGCAGTAAATGCGTATCGTGAGACAGATGCAATACAAATTATTTTTATAACAAAGTTTTATTTATGAGTAATTAAATTACTTAACATTAAAATAACATTTCTTCTATAAAGTTATAAGAGCAGTGTTAGGCGCTGCGGTAAGGTGTGGTAAGGGAGACAGACTTTTCCGAGGCGTTTCAGCTTAGTCCTCAGGGGTAGCGGCGCATCTGTGGCCGACCTCAGGTAGGAATACCTAATCCTATCTGGTGTTGATTACAGATGTCCATGGGCGGCAGTAGCCACTTACCATCAGGTGGACTCCATGCTCGTCTGCTACTCTTATATTATAAAAAAAAGTTAAATTGTAAAACTGTAAAAGAATCGCATTCTTAATCACTAACAGCGCAAACAGTACTTACTAACTATAAAATGTACGAAAAATAAAACTTTAAACATTACATTTCTAATGCGTAGGTCATAATTCAATTAGAATTGCTTTTAATCACGACTTAAATTCTCGTCAGAAAAGAAATGGATAGTATAGGTACAGTAATATCATCACATCAAGATTCCAAAAAAGGTGTTTTTGAAATTTTAATCTACTTATGAAGCTGACATACATAAGCGCCACATTTTCAAATGATCATTCGAAAAAATAAAAAATCCACTTATTCACCAGTACAGTCACCTGAAAAAGCAATAACACTTCTCACTTGGTCCAACACTTTAGATTAACCCTGCCGTAGTAAAGGCATTAACATAAAACTGTCTCTTAACTTAAAGAAGACTATAAAGGAAATAAAAGGGTAGAATGGCTTGAGGCCACTTGAGGCTACTAAGAGTAATAGGGGTAAAATCACTTGTAAATTAGGCTAAATAGAGGTCGCAGGCGTCAGTGACAGGTGTCAAATGCTCTGACGAAGGTTAACAACTTCGCCTAACCCATTTGATCACTAGATTGTTACTTCCTTACCATAACTTTGGAGTTATCTAGTTTGTTAGTCCACTTTGATCTCATTTTAGTTGTTAAGTAAGTAAAGTCTCATTTAGGTATTAGGGATAAGTTGACGAAAGTATACTGAAGCTGCAAGGATTGACAACTCTTGCAGCGCAACGGTCGTCCAGAGTTTTAGGCTCAATACTCGGTCAAGCAAAATATCTCTATGAAGAATTTAAGTGACCACTGCCCGCGAAACTCTTCTCAGAACATTCACAATAATAATATTCACATCCATAATATTGCCAATAATTCTTTCCGATTAAAAACGGAGAGGCCACAGGCCCTAAACTCCACATGGATTTTTATACCAATTATTTTTTTAATCTTTTTTAAAGACTTGACGGCAAAACTATTCAAATATATGGTCTTCAATTCAATTGATTCTTAAGTAAAACCCCTATAACTACTCAATGTGATACACTATCCATTTATTTGACTGTACTCTTCGACGTTAAAAGACCCAATATAGAGCAGATGACAAGTTGACAAGGGTTCAGGTGTCTGGCATCGCAACTTATCCTAGAATGAGCCTATAAAGAGTAAAGCCCTTACCATCATATAAGGTACAGTAGCACTACCATGAGTTGGCATAGAAACGCCACTATAGAAATTGTAAATAGAAAACTATTGTCATTTTGCTAGTGAATAACATAACTACTATCGTGACGGTATTTCTTGACAACGTCTGTCAAATTAATGACTCATGGGACCGAATTTGTATGGCAATAGATCATAATGACATTCGCTAGCGATTTGATTTCGATAGGTTTTTTACGTATCGAGTTACGCCACTACGGATTTTAGTTCTACGAGTAACCACCAGAGGCGCTGTACAATTTTTCATACATTTATTTTACGCAGTCGCTAGCGAGTAATACTTTTGTAAACTCATGGTAGTGCTACAGACCCATTTAATAAGCATCGTAAAATCTGGCAGGAAACTACACAGAATGGCACAATAAGGGTGTAAAATTTACTACCCTGATAAGGTTTACTCCTTTACCCTTTTATTATTCAACGAGCTTCCGCGGTTTCTGTCATGTACGCGTCATTCGATTTTTGCGTAGAAGGTTTTGATATTTTGGAGTAAAAGTGTATATGTAAGTCCGTGACAACCCATTGAGATCAGTTTAATAGTCTCCTAGATTTAAAAGCAAACACAAAAGGAGTTTTTAAACCTAATTAACCTAACAAAACTACGAGTAATTTAAAGGTAATTCTAAATAAAACTTTATTAATGATAAAATGATAATACCTATTAGGTAATTTGCAAAAAATAAATATTGAACTGAAAAGAGAAAGCTAAACTAAGGAAGGAATGGAATGCTTTTATTGAACCCCAGACGTCAAGTTGGCAATAATGAAATTTCAGAATTCCAGCTTTCAGAATAAAAATAGCTTTGGAATAGCAGGGTTTAATTATTATCGTTTATCTTTTAATTAATCTTCGGTTAATAAAAGGAGTATATAGCCTAGTGGTTATGTGTAAGTTATGTGCGTATTAGAAATTAATTATCACTTGCTCAAACGGTGAAGGAAACCTGCATACCTGAGAAATGTTAAAAAAAATTTCAAAGGTATGTAAGTCCAATTCGCTTTTGGCCAGCGCGGTGGACTATGGCCTAATCCTTCTCATTCCGAGAGGTTGATGATGATAATGAATATTCGTTTTATTTTTCTTTTATATTTATATAATTACTAAATAATACATCAGAAATTCAAGTTAGAATATTGCTTTGTTATTACCAATTCATTGTACGACGATAATTATAAGTCGTTTAAATTTAACTGTAGAAAGTTAAATTATCTTGAAAACAGTGTTGTTTTGTATTATATAAACCTAACTCTTGTGAAAGCTTCTCTGAGTTCTAACTTCAATATTATAACTGATTTTTTCTTTAAACATCTGTTTAAAAGAAAGTATAAAGTTAGTTTAAAAACTACGACCCGACTACGTAAAATAGCGCTTTACAAAGTATGAAACAAGAAAATTTTCTTGTTGACATTATTGTTCACAAACTATTCAATAACCGAATAAATAGACATATAATGTAATTTAATACATAGTTATAGTGATGTTCACAGGATTAAGTCAGTACCTACCTATTGAATTTTTGATATTACCTATAATAAATGAAAAAAATTAAGAAGTGAATAACGGTGAAATGAAAACATGACGCCTGTACCCTTAGTATAAGTTTTTACGTTTTTACAAAATTGACTGTTTTTGTATTTGTTGCCCATACATTTCCAATCAGCGCACCTAGCGGACTGCATCAGACCTGATTGGAAATGTCCCATACATTTCCAATACTTAAACAAATATAAAACAGTCATTTTTGTAAAAACGTAAAAACTCATACTATGGGTACTGAGAGATCTTTTAAAAAACGTCAAAGGTATGTGAAAGACTACCAATTCGCACTTTGACAGCGAAACCTCTATCAGTCTCAGAGAAGACCAGTACCCAACAACATTAATGGGTAGACGCCAACTAAAGTATACCGCAATAAAAACTTAATATTTCTCCACAACGAGATATGACCAAACGTTATTTATTTCAAACCTTGACATTGGAGCTCGGCCAAAGCTAACCAGCATATTGACATTTTTTTTTCAAAACGAATAGACATTGAGCATTGCCAAGGTCGGATTTAAAAGAGCCATGTGAAATATTATGAGTAAGGAATGTTTCAAAGGGAAACGGTAAACATGCGAACGTTATAAGTGGAAATATATTTTTTTATAATATGTAGAAGAAGCAACTGAGCACCTGATGTAAATGTCTACTGACAGATAAGTAAAGAGTCCTAAGCGAGATCGGTCACAGATCCATTGCAGGTTGCTACCCCTGAGGACTACGTTGGAACAAGACTGATACTCGTATGTTTGTAAGTCTTCCTTACCACACTTCTGTTACTAGGCAGAAAAAGAGCTTAGGTGCTTTCAAAGTAGAACCTCAAAGAGTTCTACCACCTTCATACTCCTAATTTATTTGTATAATCTATATCTCTACTGTGTTTAAGATCAATTTGCCTAACTGTATTCTTATAATACTCTGAAGTTTCGGATTCAGCATCTAACAGGCTTGCGATTATATTCTACATTCTTGCATAAAATGAATGTAGTAAAATACAAACGTAAACTAGGAAAAATGAATTGAAAGTTTTACAAAGCTTGCAACTAGAATTTCTAAACTAAAAATCTACTTTCGATAAAGTTTCATTCAAATCAGGAGTTCTATTCTGTAACATCGTTTTATAACCTCGAAAGCTGAATCCGTAGAATATCAAATTCGTTCTCTTAAAAGTCTAGATTGTTGGCGGCACCGCTCTATCGAGTATTATGTAGTGAGATGAAATGTTATGTGTAAGGGATTCAGATATTACCGACACAATTTATGCGGTATTTACTGTAAAGGGATAATCGACTCGAAAGTAGAGTTTCTACATCTCTAATCAACCCCAGATAGGATTAGATACTCGTACCTGAGGTCGGCCATAGATGCGCCGCTACTCCTGAGGACTAAGCTGGAACTTCAAACCAGAACACAGCAGCGCTGAACACTGCTGTTATGAGGCAGAAATGGGTGTAGCGGTGGTGCCGCCGGTGTCGAACCACAAAGGGTTCTACCACCTTTCACAGTAAATAGGCAACCGGCTTAACCTGAATATATAGATATCTTATGACGAGGACAATTATAGCTTTTCTTGTGAAAGTAGCAGCTGATCTATAATTACATGAGATCTTAGATCATTAGAAGATCTAACGGCATACATAGGCATACTTCGTTAAGTAGGTAAGTGGTATTTGTGTTAATACAAAAATAACTCCTATGATCAGTTATCTTAATCACCTTTACGTTGTTTATCTACAAGAATGTATTTAAAAATACATAAAAATAAATAAAAGCAATATGTATGTGGTACTCTAATTTACTTGTAGCTCATGTATGCTATACAAAATATATTTATATTTTGTTATATTTATATATATGCTATCCAAAATATATATTTATATATATATACATTTTGTTGCTTTGTAGCACCTGCTGAAAATTCTCTACATCCACCCAGGGATGACTGGTAGAGAATGCCGTCAGGCATTATGTTTGCCCTTTTGTGCATTTCTTTTTAGAGGTGATGCAATAAATTTTAAATAAATATAAAATACTTAGTAGTGGATAGTTAAGTTATTCTTCCCTTTCTTAAGAATTTTACCCGTCTAAAGAACTATTTTTGGAAACGCTCAAGATTTTGATACTTAAGATTTGCTTTAAAATCTTTCTCTTGTTTTCTATGACGTGAAAGGAAGATATTGTCTCTATCTTCCTTACATTTTTTTACCAACGTTAGTAAATTTTACGACAAAATTTCGAGTCCTTTTATGTTGTCAACATTTGCTGTAAAATGCATTCATTCAAAAATTCTTACGAATCTTAGCATTCTCTGAAAGTCTTTTAAGATTGCGCTCTTTTTATACCAAGACGTTTTCATTATGAATGTTTTAATCTGCATTTAAATTTCGCTTTTAAAATTGTAATTTAAGTAATTATGCAAAAAAGTTGGGTACAAACCAAAAAAACCGACACGACTGCTCGCATAAATATTGTAATATGCATACTTATTTATACATTTTACTTTATTATTAGATTATTAGTGATAAATTAATGTAATATATTTTACGAATACTCACGATGAGCTCTTTAATTTTATATCCATATTGCAATATTTGAAAAAAATATTTTCATCGACGACCTCACACAGCTGTCATGTTTAGATATTTTTTGACGTTACCTTAAAATATTTGGTTATTAAGACAAATCTATCGTCATTATATAAATCCGTTTCGTGGCTTGGAAAATATGACAAAACTAACTGACCCGGCAACCGTTGTGTTGCCATATAAGTAAAAAATGTTAAGGGTGAACAACCCTTACCACTTAGGGGTATGGAAAATAAATAGTGGCCGATTCTCAGACCTACTGAATATGCATATAAAATTTGGTGAAAATCAGTGTAGTGTATGAGAAGTAATATGAAGGTTCTGTCGTCTCACGTGTACACGCCGCGAACAACGGTATGGTGTGAGCGGGGCACGGCCCCCCCCTCATTCTACTGGAAGCTGTGGTGTAAGATGGATGTGCGTGCGGTGTGTACAGCAGTGAGCCGATACTTTAACATAAGGTGAAACACAAACAGTACATATTTTGGCGACGAGTCTGTGAGTACTGTTTAGATAATATAATCCATAGGATTGTTCGATCAGTATTAAGTTGTTTAATACAAGTTTAAAAGTTCCATAATAAGTAAGACGTAATAATTGATCTTAATACGAAACAAAGGAAATTAGTGTAATTTATACATGTAATATAAAAAGAAGATCTAAAAATAACAATTCTTGTCGATTTTGCCTTGAAATTAAAGCATTAAATATTCATAATTCAATAAAACAAAAAAAAATAATAATAATCGGTACGAAGAAATTGCGTCGCATTTTAATTGCGTCGTAGTTATAACCACAAACAAAAGATTTCGTTCGATGCACAAATTTAAATTTAGAATTTTTTCGTTAATCGTAAATATTAATGAAAAAAAGGAATAATAATATTTCTGATTTATGGTGTATTGCAATTATAGTGTGTTGAAGTTTATTTCGTTAATATGAAAAATATTTTTATTATTTGCTTTAATTACTTTGTATTTGACAATGATATGGCCTAGTAGAAATCGATTCGATTGATTACTATACACATTGGTACTCGTAATTCCATGAATATTATTTTTACATAATGAAATAAATAGTTCTGAGTTTATTATTATTTAATGAGCCACGTGACGAAGCGATCAGCGTATCGATCTGGCGCGCGGGGGGTCCGGGTTCGATCCCCGGCCGGACAGATATCTGATAGATGAATTTAGATGTCTGGTCTGGATGTTTGTATGAGACCATGGTACCCGCAATGCGGGGGGACTTGATGTGGGATGTGAGTGTAGAAAACGTTTGTTTAAAATTTATTAGGCGTTAATGCATATAATACGGAATCGTAAGGGAACTGATTAGGTCAGAGATTGGTGCATGGTCGAGGACGCTGAGCCTATAATCCTGAAATTTTGCGCATGGGTCCTCTGTATGGCGTGGGTGAACGCCTCGAAAGGGAATTTGCAAAAAAAAAAAAAAAAAAACCCTAAGGAGGTGAAGCGGTGGTTGAGGGTATGTGAAATTTATTGTTTGATTTTCTAAATTGAGATTGTGAGATATCTATTTTACCGTTAATGGAGAATCAGCCTAACAGACTAAAATGGAAGTTACTAGGATATGCTGATAACCTAGATGTGATAGGTAGAACTCTGCCTGCAATAGAGGGTGCATAACGTGAGCTAGCAGAAACATCTGCGGAGGCCAACTTCAAGTCAAATTAACAAAAACAAAATTTGTAAGATCGTGGTAAGAACTGCATATACTACCGTTTAATATAACGATCGGCAATCATACCTTTGAATGGGTCAACGAATTCGTGTGTCTTAGCTCATTAGTAACGGATCGAAACGATGTATCTTCTGACATAATCAGGACAATTATGGCGGCCAATAAGTGCTATTCGGCCTGCTAAGACACTTTCGCTCAAAAATACTTTCATGAAACGAAACCGATATTGATATACGGATCTGAATGTTGGATACTGAGCGAAAAGGACGAGGATTCATTACTTGTATTTTAACGAAAAATTCGAACACGTGTTTTCGGTGCAGTGCAAGAAAACGGGTTTGGCGAACTCGGTACAACCACGAGGTCAATCATGTGTATGACGAGTCTGACGTTATTAAGGTCATTAAGGTTGGACGCCTAATTGGGAACAGTTTGCAGTTTGCAACTGCCCTACGATGGGCAGAACATGTGGAAAGGATGTGTGAAACGAGAGTACCTAAAACGTCTACTAAATGGTAAACCAGATGAGCGAATAAATTGTGGAAGGCCAAAGATAAAGTGGCTAGACGGACTTAACAGGACCTGACAACTATGGGCGTGAAGAAATAGAGAGAAAAAGCCAAGAATAGACCAGACTGGAGGAATATTGTGGAGGCCAAGGCCCACGCGTGGCTGTAGCGCCTTAGATGATGATGATGATGATGACGTCGGGGAAATACTAGTAGAGTAAAATGATGATGAAGGATGCTTGAATATTGAAGCAAGTCATGGAACGGATGATGCCCGTTTTGTGATTAGATGTATTTCGGATGTTTGAATATTGAAGCAAGTCATGGAACGGATGATGCCCGTTTCGTGATTAAATGTATTTGGAATTCTTGATGATTGAAGTAAATTAAAAAACGGATGATGCCCGTTTTGTGATTAGATGTATTTGGGATTATTGATAATTGAAGTAAGTTATTAAACGGATGATGCCCGTTTTGTGTTTAGATGTATTTGGGATTCGCGATGATGGAAATAAGTCATCAAATGATGATGTTGGCTTCATGACTGAGCGTTTATGGTGATTTTCCGGATAATAATGGCAAATTTCACACTAAAAAAATTGATTCATATACAGTCATATATGCCATAAGAGATGCTGCAAAAGAACGTTGAATATTATTTTAGAAGCATCAGATGTTACTATACCAATACAGAAGTGACTAAAGCTTTTAGTGAGATGTAGTTGATCATAATTGTAAGAAGTATTTTATATCATTCCTGATGGAATGCAAGGAGGAACCGAGACTGCAGTGAGAAAGCCAGATATAAAAGCGCGAGCCAAGTTGATTTTGACGATTGACTCCTCATTATTTGTGCACATAAAAGGAATAAAGTCCACGAAGGAATTATGGATAACAATGCGAGCCATGTTGGATGATTCAGGATGTTTGCGGAGGATTAATTGGCTTCGTCATTTAATTTCTATAAGATTTCTATAAGAAATGTATGAGAGGATGACGGAACATGTGACTTCAATTGTGGAAACTTAATTTTTGTTAATGGCTGATTTACCAGAACGATTTATGCCTATGATCATGGCAATAGAAAATTCCGGAATTCATATTACTGTCGATTCTATCAAGACAAAATTTTTAGATATGGAATCAGTCGATGCAATGAAACGAAATGTTATTTAGCATTAGCATCTAGAATTTGGAAAAAATAGTAAAATATGGCAGCACCACCAAACACGGATGACAGAATTCGAATTAAATACGTCAAATATAAATTTGAAAAACACGAAATCAATAAAATGCTATTGTTGTAAAGAAGACAGTCACTATTGTAATAAATTTTGAACGAGATTCTGCGAAAAAGACACAGAGTGACGCTTGTTACTTTTTCTCAGCGGAGAGTTCAGTAAAAGTGAATAAGTCGATTCAGGTACGAGTATACACATGACTGCGAATGAAAGTTGGTTGAAAAATTCATGTATTATCGTATCGTAAAAAATGTCGTTGCCAATACGATAAAAGTTCCCGTGTTCTAGTGATGTGGAAGTAACAACAAGTCACAATTATAACATAACTTTGAATAATGTGTTATGTGTTCCAAGCCTCACGACTAACTTATTTTCAATCAATCAATTAATTAAGAATGGGAACAGTGTCGTATTTGAACGCAACAAGTGCTTAATAAGAAATAAATTAGGTGACTTGGTTGCTGCAGACCTTATTTGATGGAGTATATAAAGTTAAATCAGAAATACTGGATTGTTTATTGACAAAAAATATAGCCGATGGAAACATGGCACCGGATGCTCGGTCATATAAATAGCAATGATACGAGGAAAATGAAAGGTGTGGTTTATTGGACGGATTGCAATATAATAATACATTTAACACAAGCAAGTCGAGCTGTGAAATGTCTTGTGAAGGCAAACAGTCCAGGTTGCCATTTTCTACAAGTACATGTGCAATAGAAACACTAGAAATTGTCCATTCAGACATTTGTGGACCCATGGAAAGCAAGTCCATGGGTGAGGCTCGATATTTTCTGTTGTTCGTTGACGATTATAGCAGAATTACATTCATTTACTTTCTGAAGGCAAAAAGTTAAGAGATAATTTTCAGAATAAAAAGATGGGTATTAAAAGAAGGTTTGGGCAGAAGCTGTCAATACAGCTGCTTGTTTAAAAAAAACGAACAGTAAATTTAGATATTAAAAATATTCCATATGAAGCGTGGACCGGGAAGATATCGAACTTGCGTATATTTGGGAGTGCAGTGAGGGAACACATACCAAAGTAAAGAGCTAAATGGGATTTAAAATGAAAGAAACATTACTGTAATAATATCAAAGTCATAGAATGTATGATTCCGTTAGAAAATTTGTGACAAATAGTAGAGATGTCATCATACTAGAGAGGAAAAGAAAAGACAAGTCTGTTACTGTTTCTATAAGAGATGGAATGACGTATGCAGAAGTCCTAATAAGCAACAATGGTTGCAGGAAATGGCAGAGGATCTGAGGTAATTTTGGAGATGAATTAAATAAATAAATTTAAAGAAATATTAGAGATGAATTACTGATGATCGAAGACGTAGCTTGAGATAAAGACAGGACAGAAAGGAAAAGGAAGGCAATACGCAGACCTAAGACGAAAAGCATAAAGTAGCGATCTAGTAGCAGGAGTAAAAGTTCATGTTAATGTTATAAATAAGAATTGATTATGGATGTAGAATTAGGAAATGAAGTAGGAGAATGATTAAGGTAAAATATAATACAATTGAAAAAGGTAGAAGGGAAGTGGAAAGTTATAACGACATGAGATGGAAAGAAGAAATAGAGAAGGAAAGGACTAATGTAACTTGAAAAGAAAATGGAAATAAAAAATATATATGAACTTGAAAGGTAGAAAGAAAGTGGAAAGCTGTAAATGAAGACGAGATGAAAAGAAGGATAAGAGAAGGAGAGGACTAGAGGAACTAATAAAGAAAGTGAAAATAAAAATATGTAATGGTAGAACATAGATGAGGAATAAATGATTAAAGAAATGTGAAGGTAAACTAAAACTAATGTTTGGTTATTTATATTAGTGAAGGAAGCTAGACGAAATTCTATAATATGAAACATTGACTAGATAAAGCTAGTAAAGTTATAAAAGGTGAAAATAATCATTAGTAATAGTAGATGTATTTGAAGGAAGCTTGACGATACTTAATATGTAACAATAATAAATTTGAAATTAAAATAAAGTGAAATTAAATAGGACTCTTGCTGTGGACCAAGCGATGCTTAGGTTATAACCACGAAAAGATTATAGAAAGCAATATTTTAGGAATTTATTAGCGACTCCAAATATATCATGACAAGGCTCTTTGACAACTCAATATTATAAGAAAATAACAAACACAGATGAAATATAAGACAATACAGATAATATAAAAAGGACTCAATGGTCAAACAACTTCAATAACGCGTCGTTTACAACTCTATTATAAAAATTGAAATGTATTATTGGTCAATATATGAAGTTACTAATTTTGTTAATGCAGTGGTTAAAAAATTGAAGCTTATAATAACCGATGATATTATAACTCGGAAGATACGTTAGTTGATGTTGGTTGATGAGCTATTTTATTAAAATAAAGGAGGGATGTAGTGTATGAGAAGTAATATGAAGGTTCTGTCGTCTCACGTGTACACGCCGCGAACAACGGTATGGTGTGAGCGGGGCACGGCCCCCCCCTCATTCTACTGGAAGCTGTGGTGTAAGATGGATGTGCGTGCGGTGTGTACAGCAGTGAGCCGATACTTTAACATAAGGTGAAACACAAACAGTACAATCAGTAAAGCCGTTTCGGAGGAGTACGGTAACAAACATTGTGGCACGAGAATTCTATATATATGATAAATAATATTACAAACATACAAATTCAGAGAACATACCCTTCCTTGCAATCAGATAATAAAATGAATACCAATGCTAATAAAAAGAGCTTCAATAAATAATATCAACTGTCGGAGTTAAATTAAATTCTATGCCTGAATATAGCTTTAGCGGAACGACTAAAACATTCACATTTGTTAGTCTTGAAATATAATAAGTGATGGCACGCTGCATTGTCGTTGAGTGCGACGTCCTTTGACGAGTTCAAGGCTATGTAAACAGTAGGACTACCATGAGTTTACAAAAGTATTACTCGCTAGCGACTGCGTAAAATAAATGTATGAAAAATTGTACAGCGCCTCTGGTGGTTACTCGTAGAACTAAAATCCGTAGTGACGTAACTCGATACGTAAAAAACCTATCGAAATCAAATCGCTAGCGAATGTCATTATGATCTATTGCCATACAAATTCGGTCCCATGAGTCATTAATTTGACAGACGTTGTCAAGAAATACCGTAACGATAGTAGTTATGTTATTGACTAGCAAAATGACAATAGTTTTCTATTTACCATTTCTATAGTGGCGTTTCTATGCCAACTCATGGTAATGCTACAGGGTTCGCATACAAACTTTAATACTTTTATCTTGTTTAAGAGCATACAGTACCCTTATCAGGAGTTTTTACGATTCGACAAATATGACTGTTTTGGTATTTGTTTACGTATTTGCCCATACAAATTCCAATCAGCGCCCCTAGCGGATTGTGTCAGAACTAGGAAATTGCAGCTTTCAAGAGGTTTTTAGCGTTCCGTACCCAAAGGGTAAAAACCGAACTCTATTAGTAAACCTCTGCTGTCTGTCCGTCTGTCTGTCACAGGGATCTATCTCTTGAACCGTAATAGATAGACACTTGATAAACAACAAATACTTTAAATAAAAATACCTTAAAAATAAACGGGGGTCACCAATCTAGAAAGTGCTATTTGGTATTTACGCTTTTTCTATTGAACCGTCACAAACAGACACACACAGACAGACCGTCACAGACAGGTATTGAACAGTTAAAATTCTCACAATGTATTTACTTCTATGGGTCCTATGTATAATATCATTACTAAGACTAAAAATAAGGAAATTTGGTAGTGCGGAACCCTCCATGTGCGAGTTCGAGTCACACTTGGCAAATGTGGATACTGACGTTTGATATCGTAGCAGCTGGCGACGCAAGGCCGCGGGCGCAGACTGTGCGGTGCCGGTTTGAGAACCAATACGTGGCTTGATCTATTACGGGTATGCTTTTCCTATTGAACCGTAACAGTAAAAAAATCACAATACATTTCCTTCTACGACTCCTACGCCAAATACTAAAAATAAAAAAAATAAACAAATTTAGTAGTGCGGAACCCTCCATTTGGGAGTTCGACTCACACTTGGCGAATGCGGATAACACTGACATGTGCTATCGTAGCAGCTGGCGACGCAAGGCCGCGGGCGCAGACTATGCGGTGCCGGTTTGAGAACCAATACGTGGCTTGGTCTATTACGGGCCGTTCACATCACGACTGGAACTGGCGAATTACGTCTTCTACGTTTGTAGTTCTAGCATTATTCTTTGCAGCTAAGGACATGGACAGAGATGTTGCAGGCCTAACGGGAAACTAACTTTCTGGATATTTTTCTGCTAGACTAGAAACTGAACTCCTATCGAGTAATTGTTCAAAGGCAAGTAGACATAGCAAACTGCCTCAGTGCTACACATCAAGAATTAATTTGGACAGCAAGAATAATTGTTTTTTTTTTTTTTATATAATATAGGAGTAGAAGACGAGCATGCAGTCCCTTCAAACCGGAACACAGCAGCGCCTAACACTGTTGTTATTAGGTAATACGAGGAAAAAACTTTGAATGTGGTAGAACTCTCTGTGGGTCGGCTTCAGCGGCAGCACTACCACACTTATTCTGCCTAATAACAATAGTATTAAACGTAATATGTGTTCTAATTATAGGGTATGGTAAGGGGGACTTAGTTTCTCTGCGCATTTGTGGACAACCTCAGGTAGATATCCAATCTTATGTGGGGTTGATTACAGATGTCCATGGGCAGCAGTAGCCACTTCATCAAGTGGACTGCTGCTGAGTTACTGGTCGTGCTCGTGCCAAAGGAAAAACTCACTACCTTTTTTTTAATATAGGAGTAGCAAACGAGCATGCAGTCCACCTGATGGTAAGTGGCTACTGCTGCCATGGACATCTGTAATCAACCCCGGGGTAGAATTGGATATTCCTACCTGAGGTCGGCCACAGATGCGCCGCTACCCCTGAGGACTAAGCTGGAACGCCTCGGAAAAGTATGCCTCCCTTACCACACCCTTCAAAACGGAACACAGCAGCGCCTAACACTGCTGTTATTAGGCAGAAATATGTGTGGCGGTGGTGCCACCGGAGTCGAACCACAAAAGGTTCTACCACCTTCAAAACCACCTCAGTTAAAGAAACACTGATATCCATGAACATTACAGCTGTAGGCATAAATCAACCGATACTGCTTCGTTGCCGAATATCGCACACAATTCTTTATTCCAAATATTGCGCTGTTCATGATCGACAAACCGTGAAACTTCCAATTCACGGAACTACGGACACTCGAGCATGTTCCTGGATACAACGTGGAACGTATCTGGTTAACTTCAAGGAAACAGAGTAATATCGGGAATTATATGGTGAAATTGTATAGTAAAAGTATTGTTTAATAGAAAGTTCTTAAGACTTGATAAAGCATGTGAAAAATAACTTACTTTACAAGACTATATGATATGTGATACTTTATCATGATCTCCAGATTATTAATGATATGCATATTTTCATAGTAAGATACATTTCATGAAATTACTATGATATAACAGACAAGTTCTAACAAGGACAATAACGATAGGCCATAGAGGTAAACAATGATAGTATCCATACTCTCCATGTACGTTTTGAGAAAGAATAGAGCTTCTGCTACAGAACTACAGAAAGAGTAAATCATTCCTCTTTTTCAAAAGATCACAGAAACACATGAGCTAGCAGTTCACCTGATGGTATACCGGCTGACTCACATATGAGACGGTAGCCTGTGATTCAGGCGGCAACCACACCATTCCATAAAAACACAAAATTCAAATCATGGTAGAAATAAATACGACGGTGGTATCTCCCAGGTCTGACCATGCTGACTTCATCACCTTTAAAGTCACCACCCTCATATACTTTAAATACTGTCTAAATAGTTATTTAAGTACAAAATCTTATATATATAACTCAAAGGTAACTGACTGACATAGTGATCTATCAACGCACAGCCCAAACCACTGAACGGATCGGGCTGAAATTTGGCATGCAGGTACATGTTATGACGTAGGCACCCCCAAGGGGATAAAATAGGGGATGAAAATATTACTTCGTAACGCGAGCGAAGCTGCGGACGAAAGCTCGTTTAAGCACAAAACGAGCTCAAAGTTAAGAACAGCGTGAAAAAAAGACGTCAATTGTAAGGAGTGTGAAATAACCTGTCCTACTTTGAGACTAGTTTGAACGTGTGAACGTTAAATGTCGAGTACACAGTTGAGCTCCAAGCGACATGTAAACATCTCATGCTGATTGCGCAGCTCACTCATCATATGGCTTTCATCATGTATACAGTATTTTATAGCTAATTCTTTATAAAATAACTGGTAATCTTTTTTTTAAATATAGAACTAGCAGGCGAGCATGCAGTCCAGCTGTGGCTACTGCCGCCCATCAACGTTTGTAATCACCCCAGATAAGATTTAATTCCTATCTGAGGTCAGACACAGATACGCCCCTACCCCTGAGGACGAAGCTGGAACGCGTTGGAAAACATGTCTTTCTTACCACACCCTTCAAACCAGCGCGCTTAACATTGCTGTTATTAGTTAGAAATAGGTATGGCAGTGGTGCCGCCGGGTGTATCGATGTGTTATATATACCTACGTACCTGTAATTTATTATCTATAATTTAAAACCGATAAACACATACAATAAACACATAAATCGCAACACAAACGACTCTATTCAACTTTACGTTATTCCACACGCAAATTACATTTTGCATTAAAAATACCAGAAAATACATTACAGAGAATTACTTATACAATAAAGCGATATTGCGGCATTGTAATTCGGTTCTCGGTATCTTATTTACAAATAATAAGTACATAAACATGGACAATCCTGGCAATGTGCCGCGGAACGAAACCTGGCCATTGTTTGCCGTTATTACCTATATTTCACGTTTATGCTCGCTGGGAATACTACAAAAATAATACGTAAAATGACGCTTGTTAAGCTTTTTCGAATTTGTAATGTACTATTCTTGGGGCAGATGCTGTTAAAAACATTACTTATCAACAGCGCCACCTATCCGATCTTAATTCCCTATTTACACATATCCTTTTATACATATATTAATATTTATATAATTAGAATTATATTATCATGTATTTGTATTATATCACGTAGTCATTTAATATTTTACTAGTATACGTACTTCTCCTGTGTCTGAAGGTGGGCGTAAATAGCTACAACACAGTTTTATAAATATAGCAGTTGTTTACGAAAATTAATTTTGCTTGTATGTATATGGGTATATAAGATGATGAATAAATCTTTAATTTTACGAATATATCCCATGGCAAATTTCTGAGCTCACTTAAATAATATTTTCAAGCATTTCCTTGGACACATAACTTTAAATACAGCTGAAGCTCTGCTTTCGTGTAAAGATAACCAGGGACAGGGCGGGAGTATAATTTACGGTCACAAAAGAACACCTAAATCCCCGAAGTGCACGTCTGCGAGACAGACGGGTTTTGTTTTAAATAAATGCGCCTTTTTATATTTGGTTCGAATTTCAATTTGTAAAAAAATAAGTAGAAAATAATTTAAAACTATAAAAAACCCTTCTTGTTTATAGCTCGTATTGATAAGGACTAACTCCTTCACAGTTACTAGAAGTACGGAAATCCTTACAAAAACTTACCAGCAATTCTACTGCTTGTAATTATGGTCCTTTAAGTCATTTAAGCACAGCCCATACTCGTTATTACTCGTGCTTTTCTAAAATGATAACGATTGTACAATGAATGATCATTGTGCGATCGCACAGCCTCCGACGCTTGGAAATGAAAGAACAAAACAAAATTACAAGAGTCTGTTGTCTTTTCAAGTTTCTTAATACGAGTATGGTGAGATTATTACCTATCTTCATGTCGTTGTTAAAAACTAACTTCGATAGTGTCGATCTAGTTCGTAACTTTCGTAACAGGCATTTCCGTAACTTATGTAAAATTGATTAACAAGGCAAAAGTAAAACTTCAAGCAGGATATCATTCGTTTTCACCTTAGATGAGTAAAATGCACAGATTGATCACTCCAAGAAAGTGTAATCAGTTTTGAGAATTGAAATTGCGTAAATAAAGTTCTGCCACGTCTCCGTTCAAAAATGTCCCTAAAATATATGATATACTTATTTATTTATTACGTAAATTACGTATTCGTTATTTATACGTAACTATTCACTATTTTTTTTATTTGTCTAGAATTAAAAAAAAGATAATATCATCATTTTGTTGCATTCAATTTCAAGGCGGTGAAGTATCTTTTTTACTTATCAAAGGTTTTCACAAACAGCTCTTGAGTCGTTTGCTGAAGCCTTATTAAAATAAGCTGTTATCATTTCGCTCATTAAGTAAATAATGTCGGGCTCAAAGGCCCGTATTCCTGTGCGTTCGGAGACAACACAAATACAAGGGCCTGAACAAATATTTAGTTTAAGTGTACCAGCTCACCAAGTATATGTTTGTGTGCTTACCGAAAATTTAATACTTATATTACATTATACATTGGAGTCGAATCAATAAGGAGTTTAATTCAAAATGGCGAGGTTTGTATATGTTTCTCCCCCACTCATAGATTACAATTAAGAAACAAATAGAAATTTTGCTAATTTTGAGATACAATCTGTATTGATTCAATTATACGTACATGCCAATTTTTAATTCACACATTCATGAGCCAAATTAAAGTATTTGTCTGTAAAAATTAGCCAATTTCTAAGCTTATTTATATACATACTTTTACGAAACCTAAAGAGAATTAAAATAAAAAGAAAATGGGTCCGTTTGCCTGTCTGGCTATTACTTAGTGGAATAATATTAGAAACTGCTTTATCTAAAGACAGAACGTTCAACCCGAACTAGATAGCTATACTTCAAGAGCTTATATCGTTTAACTTTTACTACGAAAATATGCAGAATGTCTGAACAAAAATTGAAAAGCGCTTGACTGAACATGGGCGGCGCTTCGTAAATGTACATACAATAGAAATCGATTTGTGTAAAGGGTGTACAGTCAGCTCCAGGAGTAGATGAGCAGATAAAAATTCAGAAAATACGTATACACCGAAACGTTCATAAGTAGCTAAACACCCCTAACATCATAATTAGATGAACATAATTATGTTCATAATATATGCGTCAAAACTAGATGAACACTAATGTGACAAAAGAAGCCGAACACCCTATAGGCAAAATGGCTAACGTCACTAACATAATATATCACTGTTCAGCTACTTTTGAAACTATACGATGTTCATCTAATTATGGTGCTGATTGTATTTAGCTACTTATGAACGCTTGGGTATATAGGTATTTTTGAAACCTTAACCTGTTCATCTACTTTTGGAGCTGACTGTACATACAATAGAAATCAATTTGTGTAAAGGGTGTACAACACAAATCTATTTCACAGATTGGAAGCAGTATTCAACAGTTCAATCAAACCTCTCGTAAACCTCGGTAAGCATTACAACAAATTGAACGGTGGCTTTCGAATCAATTATCACTTTGGAGTCCACTGATTTGTATATAGAAATCAATTTACTTGCGTTACCGGTGAGGGAAAACGGGCGCTAGGAATCTTACATATCTAAGTATTCTCCATAATTATTTCTAGAGTTTGTGAAGAGTATAGATCTTTTCCTGTCACGGGCTTTGTTGTCAGTGTCCCCAACTGACGTGCATGCGTGCCACTTGCATCGTATCAGTTTATCAAGCTTTTTCCTTTCAAGCATGACATTTCTACGCAAGGAGAATGCAGCAACTAATCATTCACGCGTGGTAGTGAAACACGCGTGCGAGCTTAGACCCGCGTGATAAGAAAAGCATCTTAACTCCAATAAATTACGAGTAAAAGTCATCCACAATGAAATAAACATTTTCAGTCTAAGCAGAGAGAAACGATTAAAAATATAATTATTATCATAATGACAATGATTGTAATAATAACGTTTCATTTATAAAACAAAAACCTTATTAAAAAGAAATATGGCGAATAAAATTAAATTACTGAGTTCTGAAACGATTATATCTCGTAGCAAAAAACATGGCAATATAACTTCGGCCATTCCAACCTCATGAATATTTCACTGATAGTCTCCAAACTGCAATAAAATTTAATATAGATCAGCCACCATCACCCTGTATACTGTAAATAGTCTACAAGAAATATGTTTTGACTTTTAATATTACTGCATGATCACTGATCAACGATTATTTTTATTGGCAAGTTTATACGAGTAATATGTATCTATTATATTTTCGCAAAAGACAAGAGTATTATTTTACCTTGATTACTACAAGAATTATATTCAAATAAAATAATATTATAATTATTTAATTCATATTAATTAATTGTGGATGCATGAAACCAAATTTGTATGATGACACGAGATATAATTAAAAATAGATGATTTAATATTCCATTAAACATTTACCAATATATACGCGTGAATGCGCCAATCAGAATTAAATTGCGCTTTCATTTCATCATAAATTATGTATTTTAATATAATACTTTCAATTCTATAATTCCCAATTTTATATTTCAAAAACATTACCAAGTCATTGTAAATCAAATTTGATTAAAACTGTGACTCTTTTCTAGGTAGTTTATAAGGAAAATCGGAAAATAAATAATGGCTGTATCGTGGAGCTGACGCCCTATTACACTGGATCACGGCTCGATCGCTGGGAGAAATAAGCTGTCGTAGCCGTATTACTTCTCCGTACGGCGAATGAGACGTCACGTCGGTCTTAGTGTACTCGTAAACATATAAGATATTGGAGTTAGGAGCATGTAGAGATAATACACGGCTTGTAGATATACAATATATACTCATACTCAGTTATGATTAGGAAATAATCTGTAATAATGATTTCTTTACAATAGTAGAAGTCCGGAATAAAAACACATAAATTTCGAATCTTTACCACAATATTTACGCATGAATGCGCCAATCATTAGCAAACTGTGTTCTTATTACGCCATAAATTATATGAAATACAGTTTCAATTCATTAAATTCCCAATTTTATATTCCAAAAATATTAACATTTTAGCGTTTTTCAGATTCCTTCTAATTTGCGAGTTTTACCTACATTTTATAAAATATGAGGAAATTTGGAAAATAAATAATGCCTGTATCGTGAACCTGGCGCCCTATTACACTGGATCACGGCTCGATCGCTGGGAGAAATAAGCTGTCGTAGCCGTATTACTTCTCCGTACGGCGAATGAGACGTCACGTCGGTCTTAGTCTACTTGTAACATATAAGATATTTAAGGCACGAGTGTGTAGAGATAATATGCATCTTGTACAGCTACAGTATTTCGAGTAGGTATTGTGTAGAAAATATTTTTTATAATAATATTTACCTTGATAAAACTTGAAGTGCAGCGTGTAATGTTTACCTTTCAGACACAACACATAGTCCATGAGTACATAAATACGGACAGAAAAACACATACCAACAATATAAAATAAACACATTACTTCTGCAATACTCGCGATTTTATACAACACAATAAAAAAAAGAAATAAATTATTACCAACGAGTAAATCACGAATATTTACCAAAATTTACACATGAATGCAAAAATCAACAGTAAACTGCGTTCTCATTACGTCGTAAATTATGATTACAATAAAACAGTTTCAATTCATTAAATTCCGTAAATTCTCAAATTTATGTTCGGAAAATATTACTAGTTCATTGTAATTTATATTTGTTTTAATCTGTGGTTATTTTCAATATGTGATATTAAAAAAGAAAAACAATTTAATTTAAATTATCCTAATAACCTTCTATTACTCCTTACATATCTACTACTACTTAAATCTTGTTAAAGAATATTCCTTGCGTTTTTAGTACAGATTAACTAGTCTGTCTGTCCAGACCTAATTGGATGAATCAATTAAAACTAATTAGATTCTAAGAACTACACAGATCTAATCATTGCGGCGTTGTCTACAACTAAATTAGTTTCGAGAACTTCGCACTAATTATTTTATTAATATTCTGATAGATTGTCTTGAGGTTTGCTACATGATGTATAGTTTAACTAACTTTAGTTCTAAACAAGGTTTAATTTAATTAACTTTACATTGAAGTAGAGCTTTTCGAAAAACATTGTTTCACAATAACCTAAATATTCATTAACACGAAAATATATTAATATTTTTTGTTAATTTATAACCCCTATGCCCTATTCTCAATGAAATCCTTACGAAAGATACTTTTGCAAAATCTATTGATTTCAGATGTATATTCAATTGACAAATTCTCTTTTTTCTATCGTTAACCATTAACTGTCCTGTATAATATAATTAAAAATACTGCATATCTAATAATTTAGTTAAAAACCAAAATTTATAAGTGTCCTGATTACGACGGATTAAAAACGAAGTATTTTTAATTGGGCGCTCATATGAACTAAATTGCCACTTACTCTAACATTTTTTTTCCAAATCCTTGTTATGTAACGAAAAAGCTAAAGGATAAGTGTTGCTCGTTAAAATGAAAGAACAGTCCCTTTAGGCTCGAAATCAAAGGGAACTACGAATAAAGGGTTCGGATGTACGCATTTAAAATCGATCCAGTCAGTGTTGTCACCATGTTATTCTACTAAAGTAGGATATGTTTAAAATAGTTACGTAGTTACATTAAAAAAATAATAATAAAGGATATTTTGCCTGTATAATATGAAGAATGAAATGAATAAATTTGTATTTTATTTAGAATACCAGATTTTTTTTTTGGTTTATTGTCCAAACTAAAAAAAAATTTAATTTTTTATTGGATAAGGTTATATACGGTATAATATTCCAAACAATAAAACTTAATTCTGATATTAAATTAAATTAATATTGATTACAACAAAATACATATAATAGCATGAGATAGCATTAAAACTTTTCTTTGAAAAACACTTACTTGCTTCAAAAGAGTCAGTGAGAAAGTACCTAACATATTCTCAAAATCCTTCTTCATTTCGTTGAAATTCTTAAACGTTTTTATATATTACGATTAAAGTAGTCTTTGTAATTATAACAGTTTTACGAGTAAATTGTTAAAACTAACGTACTTAATACAGTTTGTATAAAGATTTGTATGAAGCTTTTAGCCAAAAGATCTTAACTAAAATAATTTTATCATGTTTAACTTAAACCCGTTGAATGAGTTGGTGACACTACACGTCACCTGAGTGTAGGGAGGAAAGAGTGCTAGATAAGAATTGAGGGGTTTATAAAACATAGGGTTTGTGAAATAGGGGTAGCTGTCATCAGAGGGCTTGTTGGAATACTCGTATTTATTTATTTATTTTACCACGCCAACAGCTTAACAAACAAAACTTAGAAACTATAATGTTATACGTATACAACTTTTCTATGTATGTAAGCCAATTATAGGCGTGTACAATTTACACATGTGACATGTTATTGCTTATTTTAACGGTTAAAAAATATCGAACACAATGCAATATACTAAGAAATATTATGAGGTAAATTAATATTTCACCGTTGTCGTATCGATTTGTATCTTACTACCATTAATTAGGTACGTTTCCATTATTAATCTGTTTAATATTCCTATATATGTAAATCAAAAAGCAAAAAATTATATAATACTCATAATTACTAATTTAGAAGATTTTTTATAAGAAGTTTTTTTACTTTGATAAAACAATCATACGAAATCTATGTTGAAGCCTATTAATTATTATATGGAAGGCTATAATATTTTACGATACTAAATACGATACTTAATTTAGCCTTTAAATAAATACATTAGCTTACCTTAGAAATAACATTGAGGTATATTTTTTTATTAAGTTAAGATTAAAACTACTTCGCAACAATCCAGTAGCAGTATATATTTTAAACCATGCAGTATGTATGCATGTATGTATACTGCATGGTTTAAAATATATACCAAAAATAAAAAAAAATATATACCATCATACATATTTGTAGCGGATTGTTGCGAAGTAGTTTTAATCTTAACTTAATAGCATGGATTTCCGCAAAGTAACGCCTGATACAATTAACTGTATATTTTTTTATTATTTTCGTAACAAGAACATTCTTGAAGCAATCTGCTAATGTTGTGATGGAGTTTAGCTAATTCAGTGTGTAACACCCAAAACAAGTGCTCTACATAAATATACGAAGACGCAATTTGTGTACCGCACCAAACAATAAATAAATTAACGCGTGCGCTTCCGCCAATGTAAGGCTACATTCACATTAATAGAATTTTTCATATGCTTATACAAATATTTGAGAAAAAGCCTTTGATTTAATGGTGATCACACTCCATTTCAACTAAGAAGATACCATCGTCATTTATTTTCATAAACAGACCGTAGCTGTTTCACAGATGAATATAAATATTATCCTAAAATAGGAATAGGTTTTTCATATATTTTTGGTATACCTAAATATTTCTCTATTATATTTTAGTCATGAAATAAATAGTTATTAGCCAACAAGAACATGATTTTGAGAAATCGGAAACTAATTATAAAATCCTTTTTAGACTTGGTTCTAGACTTGAAATAATGTCTCCGACATAGGATGATTAGCAAAAGTCCATCTGTTTGTAGCTCCAGTTTTACACCTAGACCATCCCTAAAAACTAGGACGTAATCACACAAAACACTTTTTTCTAATTTCCATAATTTACGTTCCTTTGCAAAAGATACAAGTCGAAATTCCGCTCAATTTTTTAATTCCGGAGCAATTTTGTTACTCTTAATCATAAAATACTAAGCGTCAGTGTGCATGCAACCTAAATGCACCGCTTTGCTGCAGTCGCCGTATAATAAATATTTACACCCAACACAGAGCTATTAAGATAAAGAAACGAGCTCTTAGTAAATTTATTTTTCACGTGCCCCAAGCACCTTTAATTAAATGCTTAACGTATAGTGCGCTTCTTAAAATACTATACTGTACTTAAGATAAAATTGTTCTTGTTTTGTGAAAACTATGTGGTTTATTGTATTACAATATTTACAGTAGAATGCAGTTGAACTGATATTCAGTTCATATTGCAGTTCGTAGACATCAGAAACTACTAAAAGAACTATAGTCCTACCTCAAATTAGTCGTAATATAAATATTTATATATACCGTCTATGAGAATTAAATTTAAACGCCTTATTACCCGACTGCCAAGGAAGGGTTATGTTTTTCGCGCGTATCTTGTATGTTTGTCTTTCTTTATTTGATCGGATCTAACAAACGGCTGGATGAATTTCGACCGTTAAGGTGTCATTATATACGTCTCAATGACCCGAGTGTCCTTAGATAGGTATCAGAAAAAAAATAATAAAATGGCGGATTTTTGGCGCGAAATAGTAACACATTTAAAAAAAAAAGCTTACCGAACCTATCGAATAGGGTATCAAATGAAAGAAAATTAAACGGAGATTATAAAAACACATTTATATATATATGAAACAGCAAGGTGACTGACTGACTGACAAACTAAATGACTTTTTCATTTTTTAGAAATCAATGTACAGCCAAAACCGCTCAACTTTGAGTTCTGAAATTTTGCATAAAGGTTTGCTACATAGCGTAAATAAGTACTAAGAAAGGCTTTTTGGAAATTCTACCCCTAAGAGGGTAAAATAGGGGAAAACAGTTTTTTTGAAATCCTTTAATTTTGAAGCAACTGCTACAAAATTTAGTATTTGGCTTTCTGGATAGGAACAAGGACACACCTATTTATCCCCATCCGAAAAATTAACCCCGTAGAGGGTAAAACAAGGGTTAAAAGTTCATTTAAACAATCGTCAATTTTGAAGACAAACACTATGAAATTTTGTATCTGGTTTGTTGGATAAAAATAATAAAATTCTACCCATTACGAGGTAAAATAATGACCGGAACATTGAATTACTAAAGTTATTATATATTTTATGGAGCGTAAATGGTGGATTGTTTTTGCGAAATAGTAACACGTTTTAAAAAAAGTTAACCAAACCTATCGAGTAGGATATCAAAATAAAGGAACTTAAAAGAGATTACACATACATTATATAATATATACATATATATAACTCATCGAGATGACTGTCGGTGACTAAATGAGTAGTGTTGCTGTGATCAAGATCAACGCAAAGGGAAACCGCTGAACTTTAGAATACTGGAATTTTACTCAAGAGGTTCTTTATATAGCGTAAATGAGCACTACGAGGATAAAATAGGATAATATTGTTTGAACATCTTTTGATTTTGAAGCAGATACCTACTATGAAACTTTGTATTTGGCTTTCTGGATAAAAATAATAAAACGCCTATTTCACCGTTTTTGGAAATTCTACTTCAGCTTTTATAGTGCAGTCGGGTTTTTTGATTTTTTAATTAATTACTTGTTTGACATATTTTATATTAAGGAATAGTAGACAAGCATCCTATGCATTTAATTGTTAGTGGCATGAACATTTATAGTCAACCCCAGATCGGTCACCCAATGCAATGCATGCATTGCTACCCTTGGACTAAATTGAAACGCCTCGTAAAGGTGTATCTCCTTTACCACACCCTTCCGACAGCGCTTAACAATGTTATTTTAAAACAGAATGAGGTGTGACGGTGACGTCTACGGAGTTGAACCACGTAACTCTACCACCTTTAACTAAGCCAATCTTACAATACCAAAGTAAATACTGTTCCTATATTATGATAGCACTCGACATTAACTTCTAAATACCAATCCGCAAGCAAATAAGACCTTTGCAATAATAGCAAACATTTGGCACGAAAATTTTAGTAATAAAATGCCTTGCAGTTGCAATGTATACCGATTTGTCACGAAAAGTTCACTTGCGAAATCTAGGCGGAAATGGAAGGTGAATACTGGAATTCACGAGGTTACGCTGATTGTAAAGTCTCCTTTTTATTCGATTGCAGAGGGTAATGTTTTTCGATTGTTTCATTCTTTGTCACGTTTGCAGCTAACGGCTAATATATTTTAACTTAGGTGTCGTTAGTTTTGTCTATATTGTGGGAGTGACATAGGCTATATTTAATAGTCGGGCTCTCTAGCACATTGTAGAAGCAGCAAACAAGTCCCCGTCATGGTACGTGGCCAAGTGTCAAGCTCAGATAAGGTTAGAATACTATCTGAGAACAGCCACAAATACATTGCTAACTCTGAGGGTTAAATAGAAAGGCCCCGTATGTCTCCCATACCAATCCCTCCAAACCAGAACACAGGTTAATTGAGTTATTAAGTCAAAAAAAGGGTGTTCCTATTTGAACCATGCAAAGTTCTAACACACATATCGAAACAAATCAAAATTTACAAGGTTACGTTCACTGTAAAGCCTCCTCGAAACACACCATTAGCTTCTGCAATAATCCTCGTTCGAATCTTGATTATCGATCAAACTACAGTAATTTGCAAGAGAAATAACCGGTGATTGGCACGTGACCATCGGTATATGAATAACAACGGTTTGCGCGCGGATTCACCTGTGATGTGTTTTGTACGGATTTTTTTTTTTAACTTCCTCCATTTCGGGTACAATTACTTTATTACTATGTTTAAAACATTTGTGAGTCTACTTTACTGTTTTATTTTTAAGATCTGTCAAAATAAATTGTACTATTTCGATGTGTCTGTACGTCTGTATTCTTTCCTATTTTTGTGTAAATAATTTAATGTTTCTAATTAATTATTAAAGACACATAGAAAGACAAAAGACAAATATTGTGAATTTTTTAAAACAAATCTTTATGTTTTGGATTTTGCAAATAAGCTTGTGATTACATCTAATCAGCACGTGAGCTGAGAACGTGGAAAATATAATAAAGACAGATATTGAAATTATCTTCTGTATAGATGTACAGATTAGTTCATTATCTAAACCACCACGGCTCCCTAATATAAGGCTTATCTACCAAATTAGGTATAGTATTACCGCACAAGTATAAATTGAAGAATATGACTAACTCCTCACTTGCAATCAGTTGACTCACCCAAACTAATGACTTCCAAGTTCCAAGAGGCATATAAAATTTTCATTAATACTTTGTGCCTTTATTTTTTCGTTCTATCAGATCTTTTTAAATAAAGATGAGCGGTATTTAGTGTTAACATTTCGTTAAAAATCCAGATTTGGACAAACCAGATCCCAGTAACACAATTACGTACTACTAATAACATCCGTTGCAAAAATGTTCTGATAAGTCATACCGAATGTATGTAAACGTTGTCTTTTAAAATACTAAATAAAATATTTTACAAGTACCTTACTAATTCAATATTTAATAGAATAGAAGAAAGTAAACGTAATCCTTTTATCACTACGAATAATTCATAAGACATCGTGTTAAATATAAAATATATACGAGTATACCTACGAACGTCATTTAGTTGTATGTTTCCTTACCTCCCTAAAATCAGTGTTAGGAAATGTCGTAAGGATCCAAAGGTTAGAAATTAAATGTTCAAAGGTCTTAAATAAGCAAGATTGTATCGCCACACCTACAACATCTACCTTACCACTTACCATTTATGCCGCCTGTTACAAAATTACGTATTCGCTTCGACATTTCGCTACGGAGTGACTTCGAAATTTAATTATCTCATATAAGGCTTACTCGCCTTACGGAACGTTTTAATGATGAGAAAACATGGTAAGGGATAGTGTTACACGTTCAGAGATACAGTGTGTGCTTAATTGAGTTCGTTATAAACAAAAAGTTACACGCCATTCTCTCATTAACTGCTCTTTGCTTCGTTATTCTATTTCTTAGGTGAAGTGGATTTCAATTTAGTTAAGAGTACTTGGTACCTATATACACAAAGATATTTTTGTTAAGGATATTTTTTCGCTTTATTCGCTTCACAATATTTTTGGAGGTTCAATGTCAATTGAGTTATGTGGTATATGGAATAGGTTTTTAATTTTACGTCTAAAATTACGTCTGATAGTTGGTAATATTTTAGTTGGTACCTTGTGGTAGATATGTTGTGCTTTATAGCTTGAATTTAATTTACATTATACATTAAGGATTGTTTTAAATTATCAGAAGAACATCATGAATAAAAGAATTTCTGCTTCCTCATCCAAATAATAGGTATATATCCTAAGTATACCTATATCTAAGAGTGAAAGATTCTGTTAAAGTCAAACCTAAACACAAAAAGATCCACAGACTACACGCGGACTCAGTCGTGACTATGCACCTGTCACTCGCCTCGGACCGCAACTCACTGCAGGTTTCCATAAACTGACTGCAGTCTACAAAGCCGCAGTGCACGTAATGTCTGCTGCCTAATCCTATTATATACCTATATCTAAGTGCGAAAGCTTCTGTTAAAGTCAAACCTAAACACAAAAAGATCCGCAGACTACACGCGGACTCAGTTGTGACAATGCACCTGTCACTCGCCTCGGACCGCAACTAACTGCAGGTTTCCATAAACTGACTACAGTCAACAAAAGCCGCAGTGCACGTTATTTATGCTGCCTAATCCTATTATATACCTATATTTATGTGAGAAA
The DNA here is from genome assembly GCF_041222505.1 of Epargyreus clarus. Taxonomy (NCBI): domain Eukaryota; kingdom Metazoa; phylum Arthropoda; class Insecta; order Lepidoptera; family Hesperiidae; genus Epargyreus; species Epargyreus clarus. The sequence continues at coordinate 4,935,153 of NW_027332222.1, read as the reverse complement.
GCTTCTGTTAAAATCCAACCTAAACACAAAAAGATCAACAGACTACACGCGGACTCTGCCAACGTGACAATGCACCTGTCACTCGCCTCGGACCGCAACTCACTGCAGGTTTCCATAAACTGACTGCAGTCAACAAAAGCCGCAATGCACGTAACTGTTGTTTACGTAATCTTTAATCTATATAATAAAGCTCAATACACGCGTTGTGAAGCCTGAATATCCGAAATATTTTTTAAATAATGATGACAAAATAATACTAAATACTTAAAATGATTAAACAAGTATTTATGTAGGTGGGTAAATTACATCATGAGTCCGACAGAGGATGTCATTTAAAATTTTAAATTCTTATTTTTACCTAAATTTTAAATCACAGAGTTACGTCATAGTTCCAACAGTGAAACTTACAATTTTATGTTCTCATTTTCACCAGGAACTTAAATCACATAAGTAATGGATAAATTTTATTTTCAAAATATTTGCATCGCTTTTAAAATAAAGCATTTTGCATTTCAACATGTAAATAAATATTACGTAACGAATGGAATTGAAACATTTTATTTTGCATAACATTATTTATTTTTAACTGATATGAGCGTGACATACGAGTAACGACGAATTTTATGAATATGCACATTGTAATGTGTCTGATATCTGTACATAAATATGAGCTCGAATGGCGAGAAAAGCAATATCGACGAATGATATTCAAATTTCTGGCATTTTTTCGACCCTGATAGTCAATATAAATAATCAGTATGTTCGACTCTATTATTGTTCTGGATAATTCTTCGATACTAGAGGGCTAAACGAAAGAATGCGCTTTCTCAGAAATGCAAGTGAAGCCGCAAGCATTAACTAGTGCTAACAAAATGCAGCCAAAACAAATTCCATTGTGGAGAAAATAGTAAATTATGTTGCAGAAGTATTTAAGCCACAACGACCCCGGCCGTTTAACAGAAGTCTGCTGACTTGGCATTGTTTAGGCGCTGCACACCTAAATAGCAACTACTTGTATGGTGGCTAATTTTGTAAAACACAATATTAGTGGTAGGCTTATATGAATACAATACGCATATGCTTTTTTTAAGGAAATTAAATAACTATATTAAATCAAATAAATATACTGTGTAATGCCTGTGTTTAACAATAACATTCCGGTTTCTTAGCATTGTTTAGGCGCTGCACACCTAAATAGCAACCACTTGTGTGGTGCATAATTTTGTAAAACACAATATTAGTGGTAGGCTTATATGCACACAATACGCATATGTTTTTTTAAAGGAAATTAAATAAATATACTGTGTAATGCCTGCGTTTAACCGTAACAGTCTGGTTAATTGGCATTGTTTAGGCGCTGCACACCTAAATAGCAACTACTTGTATGGCGCCTAATTCTGTAAAATACAATATTAGTGGTAGGCTTATATGAATACAATAACACATATTATGATTTTTAAAGGAAATTAAATAAATATACTGTGTAATGCCTGCGTTTAACAGTAACATTCTGGTTACTTGGCATTGCTTAGGCGTTGCACACCTAAATAGCAACTACTTGTGTGGTGCCTAATTTTGTAAAACACAATATTAGTGGTAGCCTGTATTAGTAACAAAGCGACACAATATTAGTGGTAGCTTTATATGTTTGCAACCCATTAATTCCTTTTTCAAACGGGATGTATTAAATATTTTATCGAAGCCGAGCGTTTAAAAGTAACAGTCTGGTTACTTGCCATTGTTTAGGCGTTGCGCACCGAAATAGCAACTAATTGTGCGCTGCCTAATTCTGTAAAACACAATATTCGTGGTACGCTTATATGGATGCAAGAATGTATTTTTAATTTAGTTTATTTGGCATACATGGAGTAAGAGCTTTCATTCAAGAAGGCATCCGTAAAAAATAAAATTAAAAAAATATTAACTACACAACATTCATCTACACTAATATTATAAAGAGGAAATCTTTGTTTGTTTGTTTGGTTGTAATGAATAGGCTCAAAAACTACTGGACCGATTTTAAAAATTCTTTCACCATTCGAAAGCTACATTATCTACGAGTAACATAGGCTATATTTTATATGAAATATATTTGATAAAAAGATTTTGAGGCGGTACAAAGTTTGTCGGGTCCGCTAGTAGATTATAATTATCAAAGGCTATGTGACAATATTTAACTAACATTATTAGTTAAGTTAACCATAATCTGCCTTTCATATCAGTACTAAGGCTTGCCGCCTACTACAAGATGTCATTATTTTATACGGCCCCTTCAAATACGAACTAACAACCCTATTTCACTGCCCTTATCAGGGCTAGTACATTAGCAGGATCATTTAGAGGCTGAATTATCATTATTAAGGCCATCATAGAGTCATAAACACAGTCTAGGGAAATCCTATACAGGATATCATTATGGTATTATTTATACCTACACATATTTTCGAAAACAATTTTTTGTACAATTTCATACCGCTCTAGCAAAGCTGGAAAAGGAAGATGTTGCAAATCTTACAATGGTATATAAATATATATAGAAAATGAATTAAATTGTACGTGTTTGTTCAAAAAGACTTATTTGAGAATAATAAACTAAAGCTAGCCTGAGGATATGTATTAGCAGACACTAAGACATGTAAATGTATGAATGTATTTAGATACTAATACATATTAGGTTATATGAGATACAGGTGGAGATAGCTTAGTCTTATCATACACTAGTTTTTGCCCGCGGCTTCGCCCGCGTTTAGAAGAAAATAATATGACATACTAACATGCATAAAACTGAAAATTCGTACCTTCATTGGAACGACAGTGGCACCATCTGGCGAAAATTGGTCGTACCAACTCTGGAACCTTCGTGGGCTCATGCACAACAACTTTGCTAAAAATCATCACTTGATCAAATGCATAGTTTACGATTCAATACTTACTAATATCGATTAAGATAATCGATTTTTTGGTCCATAAGACCGATTCTCCGATTAGTCGATCTTAGAACGGCATCCCTAGTTCCCGTGGGATTTCCGGGATAAAAACTATCCTATGTCCTTTCTTGGGTCTCAGACTATCTTTGTTCAAAATTTCATTAAAATCGGTTCAGTGGTTTAGGCGTGAAGAAGAGACAACCAGACGGACAGACAGACAGACAGAGTTACTTTCGGATTTATAATATTAGTAAGGATAAGGATAATACGATCTTATCACTCCCTTCAAACCTCCCAACTCCACAGTTATATTACACCGCTGTTATAAGGCAGAAATAGTTAGATATGACACCGTGAAGGGTTCTACCACCTTCAATAGACAAGAGCCCACCCAGTTGTATCTCTAAGGGTGGGTTGTACCGTAAGGCCGGTTAAAGTTTGCGTTAAAATAACTATAACCATAATTCCAATGTAACAATTCTGTGTTGTGCTGAATTATTTGTCATTAACGTCATTTGTGTCTGTCACCACAATTTTCAATCGACGTTGATACGATGTTGACAAAAACAATAACTTTAAACGACCCAAATCTACTGGTTAATATTAAGTGTTAATTATGACGTAATTTCAACCTCAACTAACATGGTGCAACAATTTTTTTAACTTGATTTGACGGTTTAGGATTTTGTAAACGTTAAAGTTGCATGATGCACCCCACCGTAAGTGTTATACGACATATTTAACCATAGATGTGACGGTTGGTTAGACTTTTGTTCACGTTAATATAACATGGTGCAACCCACCCTAAATGTTTAGATGCGCCGTAATTACATCGCTACACGTGATTCCACTTAGCGCTAGAACTCGTTTGTCTGCAATTCAATTTAACTCAAGGTGCAGAACGCGAGGTGTTTCAGGCATGTATATTATGTCTACTTTATAGTGCCAGCTTTATTGCTATCTACAAAGGAATAGCTATTTATTGCGGCTTTTTTTATAATATAGGAGTGGCAGACGAGCAAGCAGTCCATCTGATGGTAAGTGGCTACTGCCGCCCACGGACATCTGTAATCCACTCCAGATAGGATTAGATATTCCTACCTGAGGTCGGTCACAGATGCACCGCTACTCCTGTGGACTAAGCTGGAACGCCTCGGAAAAGTATATCCCCCTTAAAACCAGAACACAACACTTAACACTGCTGTTATGAGGCAGAAATAGCTGTTGGTTTAATTAAGCTTTTTAGTAAGTATGTAGGTTTGTGAGGGTCAAATCTGGTACGTTAAATTTGACCCATTTCCCAGTGTGCAATTGAGCTGAAATTTTGCATAGACGTTTGGTGTGAATGACAATGCGGGAATAGCTTAGTGACGTCATTCTAAATACAATATGGCGGGCCAATTATTTTCTATGCACGCCCACGATATGGATATGGAATTGAAAGGTGTATTTAGATCTGAAGAATATAAAAAAACGTGTTTTTATAAACCCTTTTATTTCAATTATTTGATCTCTTTTTACTTAGAGCCATATTTATATCCCAAGGCTGTGCCAAGGAACGGCAAAAATATATTAAAAAAATCGTGAAGAAGATGAATGATTAATTATTAAAAAAAATGTAAGTTATGAATTTAATTCAGTAAGCCATTGCTATCTACCATGGTTACCTAGCTGCTTGTGAATTACCATCTGACATGAAATATAAAAGCAGTGATAGCCAACTGTAACAAGAAACTTTGCCTCTTGATCGAGGGGTCTCAGGTTGTAATCCCAGGTACGCCTGTGATTTTTCAAAGTTATGTGCGTATTAGAAATAAATTATCACTTGCTTCTATATACCTCAGAAATCTTATAAAATAAGAAAAAAGTATACAAAGGTATGTGAAGTCTACCTATTCGCACCTTGGCCAGCGCAATGGACTAAGGCCTAATCCTCACTCTGAGAGGAGACCCGCGCCCAGCAGTGGGACAGTAATGGGTTGATGATAATAAATCTATAACTCCAAAATAAATATACCAGTGCTCGTCTGAAATAAATCAATTCCGTAGGCACACCGAAAGCTCTATCATATTAATTTTGATATTGATGTAATAAATTCCACCGTATTCACGGCATGATCCAAGCTTCTAACCCAAAAGTAACTTGATTTATTACTCTAGTATTAGGTACAATATATTGCTTAGATGGAATATTTTTTGTGTAACAGTATTTTTACAGCTAGTTTATTTTCAACTGAAAGTATTTTAACAAAACTAGGTACTATAAATTATGTTCAGAACCACTAAGTATACTACTAAGCATAGCTAAAGACTACCCTTTATGTAATAGAAATAGAAAACTAGTCTTTTGTTTTATAGAAAGAGCAAACGACCAGGCTGTCCATCTAAAGATATTCCTACTGCTCATGGACATCCATAATCAATCTCAGATGCATTTAAAGTCCTAAAAAGGTTGGCCACATAGGTATGCGTTGCTTTACCTGAGAGCGATGTTGGAACACCTCGTATTTTCCCTTCAAACGAGAACACATCAGAGCTTAACACTGTTGTTATTAAGCAGAAAAAGGTGTGATGATGGTGGTGATAATTATGAGTTAGGGCAAGAAGCGTTCTTCCACTTTTAAGACCTACACTACACGTCAAGTTGTTCCTGTCGCCTATATTTATAAGCAACTTCAAATAGAACAAAAATCTTATAAAACACTAGCTGACCCGGCAAACGTTGTGTTGTCATGTAAATAAAAAAATGTTAAGGGTGAACAACCCTTATCACTTAGGGGTATGGAAAATAGATAGTAGCCGATTATCAGACCTACTGAATATGCATATAAAATTTGGTGAAAATCGGTAAAGCCGTTTCGGAGGAGTACGGTAACTAACATTGTGACACGAGAATTGTCTATATAAGATTAAGTACTGATACTTTTTACGACTGAGAACTAACGCCTTACAAAACAAATCAAAACACTAACAAACTCGAAACAGGAAATACATCCTTAGCAAGGATAGTTTCGTCCAGATTCTTTTGAGGCGTGTCAGCTCAATGATGTATCTTGCGTTACGGACAATGAACACTTGACTCACTTCGCTTAGATGAAATATTTTTTGTGTAACAGTATTTTTCCAACTGAAAGTATTTTAACAAAACTACTACTATAAATTACGCTCAGAAACACTATCGTACTGAGCGAACCTAGTCCTTTTGTTTTATAGAAATAGCAAACCAACAACCCGTCCACCTGATGATACATAGCCACTACCGCCTATGATAATGAACCCCAGATAGATTTAAAGTCCTAGGAGAAGTCAGCCACAAATACGTTGCTATCCCTGAGAGTGAAATAGGAACACCTTTTATAGATTTCTCATTTACTACCCTTCAAACGAGAACACAACAGCACTCTGTTATGTGTGCACACAGCAGCACACTTTTAAGGCCTGCACTACACGTCAAGTTGTTACTGTCGCCTATATTTATAAGGAACTTCAAATACAACAAAAGCCTATAAAACATTAAGCGATGTTAGTTTTTACGTCTCAGAACTAACGCCTTACAAAACTAATCAAAACACTAACAGACTCTAAACAGGAAATACATCCTTAGCAAGTTCCATCCAGATTCTTTTGAGGCGTGTCAGCTCAATGATGGATCTCGCGTTACGGACAATGGACACTTGACTCACTTCGCTAGGAAGCGGCTACCCTGAGTCATTCAACTGGGCTCTATTAGAAAATTGCCTTCTATCAACACTAACGATTGTAGGATAATAATGTTGTAGGTGGTATGATCCTCGTGGGTAAGTGTGGGTAGTTAAACATGGATAAATAAAATGTTAAACAGTCTTGATTTCTCGCGCATAAATAAAAAAAAACGCTTTCTACACTCACATCCCCACACTAGGATTCCCTGTGTCGTGGGTGCCATGAACACACATAGACAAATACACAAACACCCAGACCCAGAAACAGAAATCTAAATTCATTATTTAAATATCTGTCTGGCCGGGGATCGAACCCGGAACCCTTTGCGCGTCAGACCGGTATGGTGGACGCTCCGCCACGCGGGTCGTCAAATTTAACATTTTTTTCTAAAACCTTTATATTCAGTTACTTTACCTACAGTCCACAATGGCGTCAATTTATCAAAGTTTCATTTAAGTTTAAAAACACCATCTATTGGTGGAACACTAACAAATAGCATATAGTTAACAATTTTTCTACCACCAAAATAGTTGGGGTTGGTATTTATCATGAATGAACTTTTAATGCAATCTGTATTACTGTACCAATTACTTAATTTATAGCCTAAGGTCCTATATATTTTAAGCTAGTATTTTATATTTGTACTAGAACAATTCATTCAAACAACGAAACAAATCCTTACTACCTTAAGTACATTTCAACTAGAGTTATGGCTTACTTGATAAAGCGGGTTCTTAGGGGAATTTCGTAAGTAATGCTCTATGAGTTTTGCTGATACGGATAGGATAATATCTCATGCTTATGTGCTATTTGAATGCTAATGCTGCATTACCTGAATCCCGTGGAGCGCGCTCCGCCCACAGATATGCACTCAAATCTATCCCTACCTACCTATCCATTTGAAACCTACTCCACTGTTTACGAATTCAGAGGTTAATGTTTCTAACTATGGGAGAGACTCCGAGTTTGAAAAGGTGGCAGTCTTGTGTTTATGAACTCAACCAATTAATTGGGGAGTCCGAGGTTCGAACTCCAGGCACGCACATCTTTAATGGTAAGGATAACATTGTGAAGAAACCTGCATAAATGAGTAGAGTGAGTAGATCTTAAAAGAAAGTTGGCAAGGGTACTTGCACTCTACCAATTCACACTTGATCAGCGCGATGGACTATGGTCCAATCCTTCTCATTCTGTAAACAGACCCGTAGGTTTTACATGAAAAAACCCAACTAAGCCAACCCAATTAAAAACACACGTGAGCTCCTAAAAATGATTTTACATCCCAAAACTTGTGATCTGCGAAATAAAATACGAGATGAAAATCATGCGGGTCGCGTGGCCCGTTAATAATTCGCAAAGAGATATTTCATTCGAGCATCATAATGAAGCCCTCGGCGACGAATTCATAAAGTATTATGAATGTTTAATATCGTATAACCCTTTGATGTTGATAGCAAGTCACCCGAGCTCGCGACGTGTCAATGCACGGGACCACGATGCGGGCGATTGCAGTTTTTTCGTAAACGCAAGCCTGTTTACACGCACACAGATGTATATGATACTAGTTTTTGGGAGTGGCTTTGCTCGCATGTTTATGAAGTTAGTGGAAAATGTGCTGCAATATACCCCGAAAAGGATTAGTAGGTTTCACGCTAGATAACAAGGGAGAAGCAGTGTTAGCTTCGGTGGACGGATGTGGATGCCTGTGGTGTGAGGCTACTATCTTAGACATTCGGAGAGACAACACATCGATGGGCTTCAGGTGGAACCCCTGTTACATGTGGAGTTGGTTATTAATGTTCATGATCGCAATTGTCACTTGCCTCTAATCTAATATTAAAAAATCAATATATCAAAACAGACAGTCACACAGACCCATACATCTATATACAACGTCAATGCACAAACAAACGACTGAGGCATTTTTTCGTAAAGAGAAACCAGTTTACACACATAAAGACAGAACAATAAAGTCATAAACAAAACGCACAAACGACTGCAATAGGACACCACGTATTGCGAAATTTACGACGAATTCTATCATTACAGAATAATAACATTTGTTAACAATCGCAGAATTCGATTATATGGCGTCATTTGTTATGATAAATTGGCTACGTGAAATGAAATGTTTGATTGCGTTTATACAGTCATTGATCTCATTACGTACCTGCATGAATTTGTAATGAGATTCGTTTAAAACAACAATTACAATGACAATGATAATTATAAAACAGAAAACAAAGAAAAGACTTACGCCGTGTTAGTTACTCTAAACTCCTCCATAAATATAGTCTTCCGATTTAAGTAAGGGAGCTAATACATGAACGACAGCTCACCCTGATGAGCGTCGACTATTGTCGACTGTCGTCAGTGTCCGACAAGGTCGATAAAGCGGTGACAACTCATGGTCGTCGCTCCTGAACTGTCGCTAATGAAGCTCACTATCGTTCGTGTGTTACCTCCCTAAAAAAAGTAACTAACAATTTGTAACCCCCGTTGGCAAATACAGAAAAATACCTTTGATTTGTTATCCTTTGTTAATAAACTTAATGCTAAATATCTTACATGTTAGTTACCGTTCTCCTTCGAAACCGCTTTACCGATTTTCACCAAATTTTATATGCATATTCACTAGGTCTAAGAATCGGCTACTATCTATTTTTCATACCCCTGAGTGATAAGGGTTGTTCATCCTTAACATATTTTATTTATATGGCAAAATAACGTTTGCCGGGTCAGCTAGTAATTAATAAATTAACGTACCTAATAACTAAACATAACATATAGGTAAATTATAAATAGCGAAGCATAATTTATGCCCGCTATTAATTGAAACGCTATTAGATTTATCCATTCGCTGTCAATTCTAAATGCATCCGAAGTTGTACTTTAATTGAACTATTCAATCACTTCTAGGCTTCTAATATTTCTTGTAACCCTAGACTTGAGTTAAGCTGCCCATAGATTCTGGATGGGCTCGAATAAGTAACTGTCAATCGGTGAGGTCTCCGGTTTGCTAGAAGTACTGGGCAATCAGTCTCTGCTACTTGTATGGGATACGATCATTAATATATACGATTAACTTGGTCGTTGCTTAAGAATTGTTAGCCCGTGCAAGTTATGATCACAATCGCCTAACGGACCACCAAATTCTTGTTTTATCTACCTATAACGGCACAGTTACAATAACAAAAAGATCACAAATTGATATAAATGTATTTTTATCTAATGTTTTGTTGCATGAATTTAAAATGAGTATAATGTGGATTATTAGTGGACATGCAACACATGTAAGCTTTTCACATATAATGGGTAGGTTACATAATAATATGCTTAATATTCCTATTAATCCGAGGGAGTGGGATCCGAGTAGGGGAGTGATGAGATTGCGACTTATCGATACTCGATTTAGTTGATGTGATAAACGAGCCCATGAAGGTTGTTATAACAAAATGAATTTGCTTTACAAGATACCTGTTTTTCCTACGCCCTTATATTTTATATAAGCTTCAATTACTAATTTGATATATTGTTACGGAATAAATTAAAGTATTTACCGATAATTTTCTAGACACTCAATATCTCAAAGCACAGCCATAATTTTCAGCATAATTTATTTCAGCGTTCTAAAGAGTTTCTATATTAATAAAATATTATTTTATAAAGGTCATTAGAAAAAATAAACATTTACATCAGGTTTTATCTTGTTACAAATGAGCAAAATTAATAATTTTGACATGGTGTTTGCATTTAAAACTTCTTACTTTAAAACGATTTTTCACGCATAACAAGACATCTGTAAAGAATCAATAAAAAAGTCATACATATTAATATGCTGCGATCACTTAATTTATATGCAAATAATCTTTCTGACTGAGCATTACTGCAACCACGACAAGACATTAAACGTTACGAAAATACAATAAATGGAAAGAAACAAATAACAAAATATGTTTATTACGCCATTTGTCGACGTCTCAGCAGTTTGTCCGCCTACGTCTCTATATAAAACAAACGGTTATTTTTACATTATTATGTAAATAAGACATGTCATCATAAAACAAGTTTGGTCCAACATTAAAATGACTAGAATTTTACTAACAAATGACAACATCTATTAACATTGTTTCAATTTAAAGAACTAAGATTTTGAGTAATTAATTTTTTTTTTTAAACCTTGTTATGTTAGTGAATTTTAACTATGAAAATACTAATATATTGAGAATGCTTTAAAATCTCCAATGTTAGCAATATATTCAAATTATGTCATAATAGTATTATGTTAATTAATTATTTTGTGTTATATTCATGATGTGTTATTTTTATAATAATAAGTGCCAATTTATATAGTCACTGGCTGTATGGGTTACACGATTGTATGCATTAGCATAAAAAAAGAAAAAGAACGCGCTTGGCGCGAGACTTGTATTTTACGCGGGAATAATAAAAATTGTAAATTGGAAGAAGAAAATAGTTTATGTTATTACTGATTTAAATAGTATGAGTTTTCGAAATTTAACTCTTCGTATTTTGAAAACCAGTCTTTAGTAAAAAAAAAAATCTAATAAATCGTCTTTTTACAATGAAACTTTTTACAATGAAATCATATTGCATGTTCAGGAAGTACTTAATTAACGTTTTTCTTGCTATGCGACGTAACTTTTATTATTAATACTCCAATAATGAAAATGCTTATAAAGGTTATCAAATACTCATAAAAAATACTTTTTACTAACCACTATCTCATTCATCAAATTAAGTACCTGATTTAACGACCATCAGTGGTCCTAAATACAATATGACAATGTTTAGTGATCATAAATATGTGATGACAAATGTTACTATAAAACTGTCATTATGACAGAGTAAGACATCAACATAGAACTATCCATTTGTATGCTTGGAAGGCGCGTGCTATCATCATTTTTATCTGCCAAAACTTAAAGAAATAAATTATTATGTTATCCAACTTCCTAAACTTGCTCCACAATTTGTATAGAATCATAAAATAAAAACATGGTCACCTTCGATTTAAATAACACATATTGATTCAGCATTACATCATTTATCATCTGCGCAAATAGAGATAAGACGTTATTATATTATTTTACTTCTCTTTATTCCTTATTTTACGTGCGCTGTATACAATTTAGATTTTTGCTAAGTAGTCTTTATCTATTCTTAATAATCCCATCCAAACTGATTCAGTAATTTCTGAAAACCCCTATATACACCAACAGAAATACTTTAAAAATCGCATTAATGGTAACTTTTAGATTTAAATAAATCACAGTTTTTTAACTACACACAGACCACAGATACTACAATTTTATTTTTATCTGTGAAGGCCATCACATGGCATCGATCGAGCTTTTTCTACGTCTACGACGCTACGTGCTACGACGCTACGCCATCATTTATGTAGGCCTAGAACAATTTAAACGATACCTTATATGATAATACTCCAAAGTTTTCAGAAATAATTTTCTTAAGTAAAGTTCAATTTAGAATTTTTGGTATATTATTAAAAAAATACAAAGTAGTTTTATATTTTTTTTTTTGCGGTATTTTTATGTAATAAAATTTATATTCTCAAACGTATCTACACAAACTAAATCACCTCCGCCCATTGTCATCAGCAACCAACTCCAAACAGAAACGAACTGTCAACCAAAGTCGACCTTGACAACTTATTGAAAACGCCGGATTTAAATGTCTTACGATGTGCCTCAGAATGCAGGACCCTCGATACAAAACACAAATAACTGATAATAAAAATATAGTTCAAAAAACTAAAAAACACGCTTTTATGATAAAATTAACTAAAAAGTAGAAAATCTAAATGAATCTAGGAATCAATTAAGGAACAGTAAATAGTATAATTGTGAAATAAATCTACAAAGTTTGAACGAAATCTGGCCGTTTAAAGTGGGTCAAAATCGCGCCCAAAGAAGTCGGTTACAAACATACAAACAAACATACAAACATACAGGTGAAGCTAATAAAAAGCGTGTAAAATAGATAAATATCATTTGACTATCATGATCGTTCAAAGCGTTCATACTACCAAAGTCTAACCACTAAGATACTATCTATACACTGATTTACATAATTAAGAAATTAATTAGATTAGTAGACGTACTGGCTGTGTTGATGTAAAGTGACGTCACTAGGATGCTACAACTACAAGGTAATAAATTAACCATGTCAAATTCAGGCATGCATTTGCATATGGAAATCTATTTCCACCTTTAACCTCTGCCTCGTTAGCGTAATCGTTCATAATTACAGCAATATGTTGTTTTAATAACAATTTAGTATATACACTTATGTAATACTTAAGATGATTGAAAGTGGACGATCCGCGTGGCGGAGCGGCCACCATACCGGGTTCGATCCCCGGCCAGACAGATATTTAAATTATGAATACGTTTTGGGTGACACGAACACGTAATTGTTGTTTCTGGGTCTGGGTGTTTGTGTATTTGTTTATGTGTGTGTCCATGGCACCCACGACACAGGAAATCCTAGTATGGGGCTGTGAGTGTAGAAAGCGTTTTAAGCGTTTATTAAAAGTACGTCTTATTTATGAATTATTTATACTAATGATTAATTAGTCCCTTAAAATTTAATTTCTAAATTCTACTAGGAAATTGTTACCGTATTTTTAATACGAAGCAGTTCTTGCTATTGATGGTAAAGTAGTAAGTAAAGTAGATGCAGGTGGACTTTCAAATGAAGCGACCTACTTAATCTTAAGAAGTGGCAACGTATCTGTGATTGGCTTCAGAACTCCTATTCCATGTAGAGTTACTTACAATCCAATCAGCGCCCCTAGCGGATTGTGTCAGAACTTGAAAATTATATGGGCAAATACGTAAACAAATACCAAAACAATCATATTTGTCAAAACGTAAAAAATCATGATAAGGGTACAGATGCCCCTGGACAACAGCGAACATTTACATAGGGTGGACCGCATGTTCGTTTGCGTTTTGCGCGAACACGTAATCGATACAAAAATCTTTTTCACGCACATAATTAAAACTATTTCATTTATATACCGCCATGTAGCACCAACTCATAAAATATCTTCATTCTGTAGATACTAGTGACCTTCAATGGCCCTTCAAACATTAAGAGTACTTAAGTTGACCATGTTCTATTAATAGTCTTCGATAATTGAAATATATTTTATTACACTTGGTTAAGAGTATGAATGTATGTTTCATTCTTTGACACTTCCTACAATCCCAAATAAACGGACGAATTTAACGGACTTTAACATTGAGTCTAAATTGTGGACGTAACCAGGCTATATTTTAAAGCAATAAGTTTTTTGTTCAATAATTTCTCTATCGTTTATTAAGAAGTATTCTATCCAAATTTTGCGACTTACATCGAAAATGTCAAATTTTAGTATAAAGTGATTTTCAAATCTTTGATATGCAAAACATTGAATAGATTGATAATTACTAACTAGCGTATATCAAGAATAGAATTAGCTTCAGATACCACTAACAGCACAAACAAATCCGCTGACAAAAGCTAGGTTGACGCGGTCACGTACAATCGATACGCGTTTGAGCTAAAACAACACATTAATGATGAGCTGCAACACATTTCTGACCTTACGCTTACGTAATACGAGCGAATATGGTATTGACAGCTCAGATCAGTGATTGCGCGTCCATATAAGGCTAGCAGCTGCCTCGTATGCAGCGGAACGCAACATTTTATTGTTTATTTTCGTATGTTTATTATGAAACTACTTTGCATTCTTTAAAATGCCTTAAAGTTGTAGAACCATTAGTGGTTCGACTTCAGAGGCATGTTGATGCCTATTTCTGCCTTATAATAACAGGTTTAAATTCCCCTGATGCGGATACCATCAGGTAGTGGTGTCCTATGAGTAAATAGCATTTGCCAACGTGTACAGTTTACTACTTTTATAATATAATCACTGAATTACCTGTAACCTATAAAGTTTCCAATGGAACGCGCGTAATTTCCTTAATTTTATTAATTTTAAATAAACTAACATGAATTAGTTTCTGCACAGATACTGTAACGTCCATACATTCCATACGTATGGCACTGTATTTATTTATTTATATGACATCATTATTTCATTATGCGAAGACACAGACACTATGATTAAGTTGAAAAATAACAAAACACGTGCCATTATTACATGCAACGCAAATTACGTACATAAAAAGCCAAATGGCGCGAGTTAAAAATAATTCAAAAACTGGTCTCGTAAGCTCCTAAAGTTCCACCTAACCAGCGGGTTTAGCGCCCCTGCTATGTGACAAGCCGAGATGCCTTTATAATTCTCACGCGGTTTTATGTCGCTTAAGCAACCTAATTAAACCTCAAGGCGCTAAGGTGGTAATCTGTTCACGGTTGCTTGAGCACACCGCAATCAATGCCCTCGTTCTGTACCTGTAACAATAAGAACATCTTGTTAATTATGATATTTTTTTAAATATAACTTTAGTAGAGTTATGATCTATCTTCACATTATAAGCAATAGTGTAATGACGTCAGTACAAGTAGCTAGAGAAATGACGTATGTACGTAATGTAAGGATTGCGTGTATTTTATTAAACAAAGGTTTTCCATTAAGTTTTAATTGCAATCCATAGACTGAGATATAAAATAATTTAAGGTAGGGTGAAAGACGAACAAAAATAACAGATTAAAATAGCTGACATGAAACCATAGACAAGACCCTATAGGCAAACATACTTCCCCTATTCAGCCAAACCATAGACATACCTTTAATAATACAAATATTTATGCAAACACATACGAGTATTTCGAAAATTGGTGCGGAGTTCCATTGCGATGTATTTCGTTAAAACTTTGCCGCGTCGACACTGAAATTTATAGCCGCATTGTCAATGGCGGCGCCAATACAATAAGTGGTGGACTAAGTTTGGCAATCCATGATAATTGCGATCTATAAAGGTGTATTCATACGACTGAAACGCTATGTAAAAATAAGACCATTACCGATTTTACTGAGTTAAACAATACAACACTGTTTGAAGGTAGCGTACGTCACTACTTCATATCCGCCGACTTGTGTGGGATGACGGAATAAATAACTACAAAAGCTTAAGTACCTCAATAAGTTAGAATTGCCTTAAACTATCTTTATACCTTCTGAAGAAAACTGTAATTTCGACTACTATTTGAATTACAAAAAACAATCATAAAAAATCATTTTACCCCAATATATAAAATTTTAAGATCAGGCTTAGAATTCAGCTAACGAATAAGATTAGGACATAAACATTAGGATTAGAAGAATTGTGTTCAAAGAATCTTTATTTTCTCATAAGACATACATCACTTAAAATGAGAATACTTAAACTATTTACATAATAAAGCTGTGTCCGGGAGTCGTGAGTATTATATAGTGTAATAGTATTTTATGTGTGTGTGTGTGTGAGAGTGTGTGTTAATTAAGAATCATTGACGGTGGTCCGTGGTTATACGCTTAGCACCTTAAGTGTCTTGCATGTGTGATCGCATGTGCAAACTTGAGCGAAACATGTGTAGCGGTCTCGAAATAATTCCGCGGGGTAACGACACCGCGGCGTGCGCGGGCGCAACCGATTTAGAACGCGAGTTCTCTCGCCAAACAGTCTGCGCGTTACGAGTATAGTTTTGACAGTTTATGCGTAATACTTTTGTTTTTAATAACAATGTGACAAGTTTTCTATATTCGAGATGTTAATTTATTTGATGTATTTTTACCACGCTTTTTTAGCTTGACCTGTATGTACATATGTATGTAACCGAATCTTTGAACTAATTTTACCCACTTGGAACGGTACAATTAATTTAAAATTTTGAACACTTATCAAGAACCGATGACAATACATGATTTTAATAATTTGCCCCATTCAACAGGATCGTCAGGATTAACGATTTTCCTTGTGCGATCTTAGCGTTGTTTTTAGTTACAATACACACGGATTACATTAAAGTAATTTTTAAATGTAAGATACATACCTAACTTTCGAAGTAGAAGCTTACATTAAAGTGTAATACTTGAACTAAACGTAGGCCTATAAGTGCAGCGCGAAAATCGATGCCTCGCTCCACCTGACAGTCTGTCGCTGCACCGAACAATGGGCTGTTACAGCGAAAATCGCATATTAGACGATACATATGTCTCCTCGCGGCGCGTCGTGTTCTGGCGTCGCTTCGACATGCAATATCAGTCGAAATTTCGATCAAATTAGGGATGGCGATCTGAGACCGATTAATCGAAGAATCGATCTTTTGGGCCAAAAAAAATGATTATTTTAATCTATCTCCGGTAATAGATTCAGAGAATCGATCTTTGAACATAGCAAATCGAAAGTTGATCTTTTCAAAGTTGGTTGAATGTGTTGTATTTGTTGCTTGTTTGATCCTGATGACCTTTTTTCTTTTTGCTATCTTCGCCCTAATTCAGCTGAAAAGATCGAAGATCGATTTTTGGAGAGTAGATTCTTTGGGCTTCGAATTTTTTGTGAATCGATTTATTACACTTTAATTCGAATCGATTCAAGAATCGATCTTTTTGGAAATCGCCATCCCTAGATCAAATCGTCTTTTTGCTACGAATGTACGCCTGGACATGGAACGCCGACTTATTTGACACAGCGGCGGCGGCTTTTTCGATTATCGAACTTCGCATAAAAAGGCAACGTAGCGGCACAAAGGCACGCGGATTAGCAAAAGCAACAAGACAGCGGGCGACCGGCCAAGGAACGAGTTCCGTGCGTGAGAATGCACGTTAATATATGCGGCATAAGAACACAATGCGGCCGCCCGCCTCGCCCCAGCCGACGCCTTCAGTGACTTATACCTTTACACATGTCACAACCGCAAAATTTATACGCGCGCACCGACACCGGCTATTATTGAAATACCAATAGATTTCATAATAGCGCCCGGGAATCTGTCCAACAATAACATTCAACAATAAATTACAATGATCCTCACTGCATACTTTAAACATGAGTGCACTAAATGAAAACACTGCCCTCGGTGCATTATTTTAAGTAGTACCCTATCCATTTTACATCTCATTGTAATAGGCGTAAACAATTAGCCTTTAATCAAAAGAATCAACTGTTCTACATTAGCCCTCGACGACAGCTGCACACGTCGAACGACAGTCGTATGTAACAAGAGCTCGGTTCGTTAGAGGCGCAGATTTAAAATAAAACACTTCGCAGTGGGAACAAAAAGGAAACCCTTTGCGGTGCGGCGTGTGCGCTTAACCTGTAAATTGGAACGGCTCAACTGCACCGCACAAGTTTGCTAAAACAATCCCTGTTGCCACGGTAATAGGTACTATGTTTAGTAAGCAACGTGTTGTTTTAAATTTAATTTTCGCGATATCCAGCTGCAGTGTCGTTTTATTTCAATTGTCTCTGCGGGTGGATTGCCCTATTTCGAAACTACACCGCGAACAATTTTCGCCTGATCAAATCTGGAACGCTTCATTACGACGCCAGTGGTCAACAACCAGGAACCGGAACGTAATGGGAACGGACATTTAGTTGTGTAGCCAATCGGATTTTATTGAGCCCTATTTTATATTGAATCTTATATTTTGCTCTAGTCTCCGTACTCTATTTGACACTTACAAGCCTTTAAATTTTCTTATTTTTAAACAACGTCGTAACTCGTAAAGCATCAATCAATAGCATATTATATATTGTATGGCAAACTAAAAATATTCATCTTCTCAGATTCCTTTTAATTAAATTTCTACAAACTACTCGTATCTATATCAATATAATTTCAGTATAATTGTGACTGTGCGCCTAATTACTAACAAGAAATTGTAAACTTTACCGTGTTATCTACTCATAATTGCAAATAAAATATTCATATCTACGAATATATAATTTCTCTATATACCGAAATTATCTTACATACTCTACACTGAGTCCATGTCTATTAAATGTAACTTTGGTGTGTATTGTTATGTTAAATAATACATTACTAACCTATGTAGTTTAGGTACGAAACCGATGACACCATAGAGGAAAATACGTGTCAAGTTGCGAAATATGAACGCGAAATTTATAACAAGTCGTAGTTTGAATATTAAAATGTCAGCATTTTAAATTCATTCATGTTAAGGTAAATGAGGTTGAAGTACTTTATCAGCAACGATATGGAATTATAGACATAGTGATCCACGACTTATTACCAGTTGGTAATATGTTATACAGAAATATACCTATGTCAATCCGAGATACTATTAATATGAAGTAGGATTAAAGTTTTTATATGAAAATCTTGACTAAAATTAATCTCTGTACACGAAGAATATCCTTAGCACTTCATTACGGCGAATGCTTAAGTGTTTAAGAGTGGAATGGTAATGTAATCAGATAACAGACAAGGGCCGTCTGCCCGTTGATTGAGTGAAATTAGTCGTGATTGTGGATCACGTTACGCGGACGGTCAGTGTGATTTTCTGCCCTGCTGCCTCCCCTCGCAGACAGGGCGACGTCTTCCAGACTTTAATTCTGCCTCATTAAGTTTCTCGGTATAAATTTACTAGTTGTTCCCGCAGCTTCGCCCGCATTTGAAAGAAATAATATGACATACATAAAACGGAAAATTTGTACCTGCATTGGAATGACAGTGGTGCCATCTGTCGAAAATTGGTCTTACCAACTCCCAAACCTTCGTGGGCTCTTGGACAACAACTTTGCTAAAGATCATCACTTGATCAAATGTATAGTTTCCGATACTATAACTACTTACGAATTAAAAATTAATTAAAAAAAAACTTTTCCCACGGACTAAATTGTGAATCTAAACCATTCTCAAGTCCCCTTGAACACACACAACAAATTTCATCAAAATCAGTCCAGTCGTTTAGGAGGAGTTCAGTGACATACACACGCACATAAGAAAGAAATATATATATACATATATATATATATATAAAGATAAAGATAAGCTAAGGAAGGTCAGTGTGACTGCTGCAGAATAATGTCTTCGAGATATTTGTGACTCTTTTTAAGAAGCTAATAGGATGGCTAGTGCGGTTTTCTGCACTTCTGTATCACTCTACAAACAGTTTTATTAACATTAAAACTACTACAATATACAATAGACATAGACAAACGCCCATAGACAAACCTACCACACTATGTCCCAACTTAGTTGTTAGTGAAAAACCTGCACCTAAATGTATATTTGAATCAACTTTTTTATGTTTTATTTTGACAATTACATTGTTCCATCTTTGAATAAGAGTAACGTAACCATAGATTAGTAAAGATACTTCGCCGCCTTGAAATTGAATGAAGCCACAAACGGTTTATTATAGTAAGTTATTTTTTTGAATTCTTGACAAATAAAAACATTTGTAGAGAAAATTTACGAATAAATAACTAATACTGCGTAATTTACATAATAAATAAATAATTATTTCAAATATTTTAGGGACATTTTAGCACGGAGACGTGGAAAAACTTTTTTACGCAACTATTTCAATTCTCAAAACTGGGTTCATTTACTTGTTAGGAGTGAGTAATCTTTACTAATCTATGCACGTAACGCATTGCAGATGGACGTCAAGTAAACTAATTAGAAAAGTCAAAATTGTAAGACAAATTCCACAACTTTACTTTTCTCAGCTCTAAAGTTTGGTACTGAATTTTCCGCGCCGCTTCCTTCATTCCTGCTCCAAGGGAGACGAAAGGAAAAATGATCTTATTTAGGTCTTGAAAACAGCTATTAGTGTAATTAATATTTCTGTACATTACCAGATTAGTTCGTTTCGGTTACAGTATTTTTGTATCGTAATTTCTTACGGTGTTACATCAACCCGTTATTGTCCCACTGCTGAACACGGGTCTCATCTCAGAATGAGAAGGATTAAGCCATAGTCCAACGCGCTGGCCAAGTGCGTATTGGTGGACTTCACATGCCTTTGAGATTTTTTTATAAATCTCTCAGGTATACAGGTTTCCTCACGATGTTTTCCTTCACCGTTTAAGCAAGTGATAATTAATTTATAATACGCACATAATTTTGAAAAATCAGAGGTGCCTGGGATTTGAACCTCGGACCCATCGATCGAGAGGCCGAGTTTCTTAACCATTAAGCTATCACTGCTGCACTCCACTGTGTTTTATGGAACCAAATTTAATTTGTTTTCTAGCGAATGACAGAAATGCTAAACAGTTTAAATCTGAGTAATTATTTACACGAACGAGCTCGTAATTAAAAACAAACAAGCGTCGCACCGTAATCGCCTGTGAATTTATTTTAACGGCCTAATTAAGTATGCTAATAGACTGTTATCAGCAGATTTCATTGCTTGTGGTGATGAAAACCGTTATTCTTTTGTAAATAATCGCTCAATCATAATACACTTTTTCTTTATTTTTTATGTGCCTTTCAAAAATATTTTCTGGCGTGATTTAATTCTGCGTTTTGGTGGAGTAGTGTTGACGACCCCTGATTTGCATATGAGGCGACTATCATAGTTCTCATGAGTAGCGACCTATCTTTGGTCAGTTTCAAATAAAACCTCTTGTGTATTGGAGATATTTTTTTATAATATATGAGTAGCAGACGATTTGCATATTCGTCCACTTGATGGTAAGTGGATACTGCTGCCCATGAACATCTGTAATCAACCCCAGATAGGATTAGATATACCTGAAGTCGGCCACAGATGCGTCGCTACCCCTGCAGACTAAGCTGGAAGGCCTCGGAAAAATATGTCTCCCTTAGCACACCCTTCAAACCAGAACACATCAGCGTTTAACACTGATGTGTTCTGTTTATGAGGCAGAAATAGGTGTGGCGGTGGTGCCGCCGGAGTCGAACAACAAAGGGTTCTACCAGAATCAAAACTAAAAGAAAACTTCATGCTTGTATGCTTATCATGTTTCTGTACATTTTTTATAAATAAATCGGAAAAAATGGTAGCGAATGTACTGTAGGCATCTCTAGCTATTTATGTTATATGCTAACGTTGCTTATAACATATTCTTTCGTAAGTCGTCTTAGGAAATTACAAATCGAACGACATTACGTACATTACTATCTTAAATTTAATTCAATCGAGATTACATCTGAATATTAGTTACTCAATCACTCCGAACGATGGAACGGATTAAGGTTCAAGGGATTACCGTTCAATTTTGACTGACATAATCTAATTTCATGGAATAACATATTTGCTGCCATTTATCCCGAAATCTGAATTGAATTAAATTGTTTACAAACTGTAATAGCGTAGTAGCGTACTGTCAATCGAAATATTGAAGTTAAATTTCCAGGCATCCACAAATTATACAGAAAATCTTATTAAAAGTAAATTATATCATCGCTTGAATATATGCAATTTTTTCTAGAATCAACGTGAGATTCGAACCTCAGTCCCGCGATGGAGACATTAATCTTCAATCACATAACACAAAAAGACGCCTTCTACAATCACATCCAAATACTAGGATTTCGTATCGTGCGCGCCATGAACACACACAAAAACGAATACATAAACACCCAGACCCAGGACGGATATCTAAATTAATCATTTAGATATTTGTCTGGCCGGGAATCAAACCCGGAACCCTTTGCACTTTAGACTGATATAGTAACTGCTCCGCCACGCGGATCGTCGACATAGTCTCGAGTCGTAGATAACATAATTGCAAACAGTTCAGACTATTAAAATAAATATTAACCTATGTGTCTGTTGTATTATTACCTATGTGTTTATTAAATATGTGTATTATTATGTATGTGTATTTAAGCCTATGAAACAAAATATACCGTAAACAAAAATATGTTTGCAAAATACTAGGAAACGAGGCTCGCTGTTTTATTTCCTTTTATCATACGAACCAAACATCAAGAAATGTATCTACTCAATGCAAATATCTTGTCTTTAACGAAGCGTATTCCACTGAATGTTACAAATACCTTTCATGCGCAAACATAGTGCTTATTACGTCACAGGTGGAACGAGAGTCGCTTACGAGTTACAGTAGTTACTTAGTAGTACCTTAGTAGTAACAGGGATATTCGTTTCTCGAATAGAACCTCAACTAATCTGCGGCAAACATTTTTAACTTGAAGACTTGGAACCAAATTGAATCGATTTCCACAATATGTAAGTTCGACGAGTGAGAAAATTTGCTGGACTTGAAAGTGACGAACAATTTTGAATGTGACGTCATTTCGATTATACTTTTTAAAAATGAAACCTGTCTCAGTCAACTGTAGCAATAGACTGGACATGGAGCGAAAAAGTGTCATCCACGAGTTATTGATAGTATGCAATCTGAAATATTGGTCAACTTTCAATGAATCCGAGGCAATGTTAGTGTGAAGTGGGGATGAAAATTTGGTCTCTCTGACTCAGGGCTCTGCAGTCCATACATTTCATATTGCCAAATTAGTTGATACTTTGTACTCATAGCACCTCGAAATTGATTTCTAATTTGGTCTATGGTCACTTGTGTAACTCATACTGCCAAATTTTGGTTTACAAGCGTGTCACTAGAGGTTCTGTTGATGTTGATATGTGCCGAAACTTGATACTGAGTTTCGACTTACGAAAACGAAAAACACTCCTTACAAATAATATAATAGCTTCAACTACGAACATAAGCTGTATCCAGAATACTTAAGTGTCGCGGCCGCAGGTGATAAAGATTAGACTATATTTTATGGAGATACAGGAATATTTTACTGTATCCCTGGAGATCTAAATGTATAGAGCGGTTTTGCTGAATTTATTGCAGACGCTACATATTAAAGTAGCTGAGGACGGAATTGGAATGTCTCGTATAAGCCTGTAGCCAGCATATGTCGTGTCGCTAGAATAGCACTTGCTCTTGGGATGGCAAGACAGTAATAGTTTTAGAAATCTATTCTTCTATGCTAATGTTATAGACCCAAGATTTTTTTTTGGAACGTGTCAATCTCTGGAAACAACAGCCGAATTTAAAAAAATGAATGCAATAGGCCTTTATTAAATACTAGCTGACCCGGCAAACTTTGTACCGCCTCAAAATCTATTTATCAAATATATGTCATATAAAATTAGTCTATGTTACTCGTGGATAATGTAGCTTTCGAATGGTGAAAGAATTTTTAAAATCGCTCCAGTAGTTTTTGAGCCTATTCATTACAACCAAACAAACAGACAAAGTTTTCCTCTTTATAATATAAGTGTAGAAGATTCTAGGTAATGGTTCATAAAAATCTGCAAACAAGAACCAGAAAACCAGCTTGACCTCTCTGTAATATCATTTACTATGGTAATATGCACAGTCATACACGAGGGAGGTCAATGAAAATCGTTTTTTATATTTTTTTACGTGAGAAAGTGTGAAGGGTGAAAAAATTAGAGTAGAGATAGTGGAAAAGTTGGTAAAGGTACGGTCTCTATGTCGATGAAATAATACGACATATATAGTGAAATATATATCCAAATACTACAAGTTCCAAACTACAAAGTAATAAGCATTCACAATGTTTTGTTTCAAAGTTTCGGGACTGTTAACATTTGTTTTGCGGGAAGTAGAATAATGTCAAGTGGGGCTAAAACAACTATTGACCAATCTGGGCCTCTGCGTTTTATAACGAGCGGAGTTTTTGGCTATTGTGCATAAAATTTAACGTTGACGAACCTAAGCGATATTTTCTTCTTAAACCTTCCTAGTACTTAAGTTATTTTTGTTGATAGCATGGTTTAATTACTTGTTTCATTTATTACAGTAGTATTAAAACGCGAATATTTTGTGTTAATTGTGTGAAATTTAAAAACAATATAAACTTGTACATTTGTTGTGTGTGTCATATTCTGACGTATGACCGTCTATCCTTAATACCTCAGAGGAGTAATGGATTTTTAAGGCTTATTCACCTTCTTATAATATTATAAACTCCAACTTTACACGTCACGTCTAAGTTACGTTAAGGTCTACTTAACATAAGATAGCAAATAATCCATAAGACGAAACAAAAATAGAACAAAAACACTAACCCTTCATAAACACAAACAATTTAGTTCACAATCACCGCAGAGAACATCGCAAAACATCGTTCAAACAAAGCCCTCTGAATTATGGGTTCCGGCGCACGAAATACAATTTTAATGAATAGGCAGCAAAGTAAAAGGCATTTGGATGTGCGGCCTTAATTGCAAATCGATTCCCGCCAGCTGCCGTCTTCCGACGTACACCGCAACCGCACTGAATCGAATCCACCCTGTACCCTTACCAGGAGTTTTTACGTTTCGACAAATATGACTGTTTTGGTATTTGTTTACGTATTTGCCCATACAATTTCCAATCAGCGCCCCTAGCGGATTGTAACAGAACTAGGAAATCGTATGGACCAATACGTAAACAAATACCAAAACAGTCATATTTGTCGAAACGTAAAAACTCATGGTAGGGGTACTGTTTACGGTGGCTTGGCGAACACGAAACTCATGTTTAGCGTTGGAATTGGGTCATGGGTGTCAAAAATCAACTCTAATTGCAATATATCATCCGTCCGTCGAAGCGGGTTGAATTTTAATTCATAGTTAATCATTCGTCCTTTAGGCTTTTTCCATATCTTAGGCTTGCATTATCGCATTTCTAAATCGTACTATAGTGGAGCCACAAATTGAATAGAAATGATAAAGTAATATGGCGACTTCCCGCTACTCGTCAAGGGACGGCGCCACGTGTATTCTGAATCACGTTACCGAAGTTTTCTAAACATCTTACACACACAACATACAAGTTGCGAACTGAGACTGTCGGAGTACAGCGGCTCCCGGGCATGATCACCTTAGCCCGGCGGAAGATGTCCCCTTACCAAACTATGACGTTACAACTGGTCATGGCTAATATTACGAAAGAGATAAAGAGAGAGAGACAGAAAGTCCAATGGAGGGGACATAACTCTTTTTACCCCACTATTTAAACCATTCAAACCCTGGGCCATAGATTAGTAAAGATACTTCGCCGCCTTGAAATTGAATGAAGCCACGAACGACTTTTTAGTAAGTTCTTTTTTTGAATTCTTGACAAATAAAAACATTTTTAGAGAAAATTTACGAATAAATAACTAATACTGCGTAATTTACATAATAAATAAATAATTATTTCAAATATTTTAGGGACATTTTAGCGCGGAGACGTGGCAAAACTTTTTTACGCAACTATTTCAATTCTCAAAACTGGGTACATTTTCTTGTTAGGAGTGAGTAATCTTTACTAATTGCCCTGGGCTAAGAGAAACTATCTGTGTTGTGTCTGCGATATGCCATTGCAACTTGTGGAAAAGCCCAGCAAAAATATTTTTATTTTATCGCAGTTTCTCATTAGTCGTCATAATGAGGCACTAGATTCAGGTCAGTAGTTGCAAACAATTAAGGGTACCCTAATATTTCACTAAAAAGATAAGTGCCATTCTCATTGTTTTTAATGTATAAATAAATTTACATATTTTAAATACATTAATTGTGTGTAATCCATACAAATAATACATTCGATATGCCCGGAACTATTATCGAAGATTTTTTAAAGTTGGTGCCTTCTGAGCAGAACCAACAAAAACTTCAATTAATGAGTTGCTTAATTGTACATAGATCTACATATTTTACGAATGTATTATGTATTATGAATTATAAGCCATAAGTAAGGTTGTGACTTATTTTCCAATTAGTTACACTAATTTTCAGAGTTACTAAGGAAATACTTATATTTGTCGCATTTTCAAACTAGGCCTTCATTCTAGGCCTCTACAAATCTGTTTTTAATTATTTTTGGCAATTAAAATACGAGCTATACAAGTACCACGGGAACGATGACTTTTAAAAGTAAGTTTATGAGCTTCTTTGTAATTTGTATAAAGCCTAGTCAATTTGCAATTATTCTTTGTGTAAAACATAAAAGCTTAAATATTCTTCGAATAGAGAAAAATATAAAAATATAGGTACTGATGACTAAACATTTTGTGCCTGTATATCGAAGCAAGTATCAAAGCTTTGCGTAAAATATCATATATCTAAAACATAACTCTCAATAAAGAATAATAACTAAAATGGCGATTTAAGTATACCTTTCTCGCTCGCACAATAGACAACGAGCAAGAAGCAAACAGAAATGCCGCCATTTTGAATTACATCTCTATCGAAACGAGATATCATACCTACTACGTAAATACCATTACATACTGCTCAATTGCGAAACATAGATTTGCTCTTTACCTGAGAGCGGAACCGTGTAACGTCACATTGGATCACATCAGGATATTTATTATTTTCTGAATTAAATCCACTTGTAATAAAAGAGGGAGTGTGAGACATTTTTATTGTAATAATAAGCTTTGTGTGGGAAGAGACTTGACGCGTTTCGACTATTTTTTACAATATAGGTGTAGCAGACGAGCATGCAGTCCACCTGATGGTAAGTGGTGGCTACTGCCGCCCATGGACATCTGTGATCAACCCCAGGATTAAATATTCCTACTTGAGGTAGACCACAGATGCGCCGCTATCCCTGAGGACTAAGCTGTAACGCGTCGAAAAAATATCTCTCCCTTACCACACCCTTCAAAACGAAACACAGCAGCGCTTAACACTGCTGTTATTAGGAAGAAATAGGTATGGCGGTGGCGCCGCCGAAGTCGAACCACAAAGGGTTCTACCACCTTAGTGCTCAAGTGTAACAATGCATGTGTTAAATTCCATTTGATGTTAAATGCAGACGTCCGTGGGTAGCACTGACCACCTACCACCGTGGACTGACGTTTGTACCTATTTACATATATGTAATACGGAAATATTAGGAAGAAATAAAATGTCCATTTCTAATGTGTACCTACGAGTATATACTGATCATAGTCATAATCATTAGGTACTGCTTATTGAAACCTATACTAACCAAGTAACTATATGTGAAATACCGCTGAAATCATCCCTAGATTTGTTACAAACACTTGCTTCCCTGAGGACTAATTCAGAACACGAGTAATTAATTATTAAGCATCTCTAACTCACCTTTAATCAAACACAACACACAAAGAACCAACCCACTTATAAAAATAACCTCACACGTTATTTTCGGCCAGAATACGAATACTATTATACTTAAATATATCATTATATATACACAGACATCACGTGTTTGTTCATTCACAATTTAAAAATAAATCTGAATGATGCGCACGCCCACCTACTTTGCACCCGTTTAAAACTAAAAGCTTCTAGGTATTCATCATATTATCGGAATGTTACAGCTTTTAAATATATCGATAAAAGCTTTCCGCAGCTGTAATATTCGTATACGGCGTGAGTTTTTAAAACTAGAAATATAAATTATAACTTTTGCAAATAGCTTATCTTTTTTAGCCGAGTATGTTTGGTTGAGCATATGCACAGGTGCATACTATATCTCATTCTATGGAATATTTTACAGTCCAAAAGGCTTGCCGATTACTATCATATGTATGTACGGTTTGGTAAGTTATATTTAAATGTATTTTATGTGCACCAAATTTGTGATTAAATAAATAGAAAAATATATATGTGAGATATCGTAATATTGAACTAAATAGTGGGAGTAAGATGGGCTTTTCAGTTAATTGTTTAGGCAATCAATAACCCGATTGCCTAGTTTTAGAATGAATACTACGTCTAGAAAGGTTTGCATTTCTAGCAAACTACATTATATATGAAAATACGGAAACCTAAAAAGGGTTTCTAGCTAGATATACGGCTTAATTTCTAATTGATAGATATTGATGGGCGCATGACGGACACATGCCGGCGCTGTGAATCTACACAATGTGTTAGTACGTAGAACCTTTGTATGGGGCAACAGATAACACTACTAGCGGGAAAAGCTTTAGAATTTCCATGTGTATTTTTACCTTTCACAATCATACAGTGAGTGAGATATGTAGATATAATATCTTCAGTAAAATTCAGCGAAACATGCACAATATATATTTCAGTCTCTTTTGTGTAATTCCATTGGATTTCGCGGAAATATATTCAACCTTTACAAAATTGCAACAACACCTAACAAAGAAACAAATCCCCTGCACAAAGTAACATCTGTATTTGGATAACATTTTTAACTTTTTTTACATTCATACGAATATATTTATTTCCGCCAGATTTATGCCTACCATTACAAAACCAAATCATTTTTTTTTATTTTCATTTTACTCGACTACGGAGGGTAATGTTTTCGAGCATAAGTATGTATGTATGTATGTCTCATTCTTTGGGACGCCCTACAGCGCTAACAGTTTATCGGATTTTACCATATGAGGTGCCATTAAATTTGTCTAAACTGTGAAAGAACCATAGACTACATTACCTACTTCCCTTCTTAGTTATTTATTTTGAAGCATTTTTATTTTATTATTATAACTACTAGTTATCAAATCGTTGCTCAAAGCAAAATGCCAATTTCATCGTAATTAGAACAACAGTTTCACATTTTCGGCATATATTAAGATAAACTTTGCGCATGTTACACGGTACGTGTCGTGTTCTCCATAGATAATTAGCACAACCAGAACAGTTTTGCGGAGATTGCGCGAATATTCATATTGTTGGAATCCGTATGAATAATTCAGATTATTTGGATGTTGAAATCACGCCAGCTTGCATCAAGCTTACGGGGAGATTAGTCAGCAAAAAATGTATTGTTATATTTGTAAAAGTAAAAAAATCGTCCACCTATAAGTGGCAAGCGCTCTGTAACTAACTCCATTGATGAGAAGGATTCTACCTAATACCGATTATACATTTAAAATGTCATTTATTCAAAATTGATTAATATAGAACAAGTCAACAAACTACCGCCGCTTCGGTAGTATTACGGACGACAGCGGCCTAAGAATTTAAATGTAAATGTTGATTAATGTAACTTGTGTATGTAATTAAGACTATGTAAATAAGACATTTTATTGCAATAGATATAAGTCCTACGTAATAAGAATAGATATGTAAGAGTAGGATAGCAATAGAGTGTAAGCATAGAATTGTAAGAGTAAGACAGGCTATGTTAGAATGGGACGGCAATAGGACGCGGTTGCTGACTGAGCCTGCGCCTGTTGCGGTACCCAAAATAAGTACTTAAGCTCGCCTTTTTGTATGGAAAAGTGTGTACGCCTCGGAATAAAAACAAGAAGAAAAGAACTGAAGATTCAAGTTGGAGTTTTATTTGAAAACCCATAATCTACATTGGTCCTTCGAGAAGCCGGATTTAAAGAAGACTCAAGATGAATACGCCGATCGCAATGAACACAAGGGGTCGTGTTCGCTCCGAATCGGGGTACAGCGAGTCAGAAGCAGCCCCGGGCGCTAAGGGTGCGCCAGGGCCATCGCTACACCGAATTTATGAAGATTCTCCGCAGTCGCCGTCGACGGTCGCAGGAAATTCCCAAGAAAAAAGGATGGAGCACTCTCCGCCAGAAGGGGCGAGAGAGACAGCACCAGCGACGTCAACGCGGACGTCCGTCATGGGGCCACCTGCACGACCAGCTAGCACGCCACCAAGGCGTGAAACTTCATCGCCGGTGCGGAGACCTACATCGCCGGTGCGGAGACCTACGTCGCCGGCACACACCGCTCGCAGTAACACTTCAAAGCGAAGCATCGACGCACGTATGAAGATGGCACAATACGAAGCGGAGAAAGAACTCGCGGCTATAGAAGAGAAGCGGCTACTTATGAAAGAAAAGCTAATCAAATCGAGATTAGCCGCCGAAATGACTGCAATCGAAGCCGAATCTGAATATGCGGCGAGCTCATGCAACGAAAGGGTACAAGACTGGGTGGATAGAAGCATGGAACAACCAACGGCGACGAAATACAGGGAAGAACCGGAAGAGGTTCGCCCTCCCGTTAGTAAGCAACGGGGGGAGAACGCGAAATTCCAAGGCATTCAACGGCTAGCCGACACCTTAGAAAAACTAGTCGCCTCAAGACCGTTGCCTCGCCAAACAGCGGAACTACCTATATTCACGGGAGCCGTCGCCGAGTGGCTACCGTATAAGGCCGCCATGGAAGATTCTACAAGACTCTTTAAGTTCTCTCCAACGGAAAATCTCCTTCGACTGCGAAACAGCCTGCGAGGGGAAGCGAGAGAAACCGTGCTGTCACAGCTATTCACCGCATCTAACCCAGATATCATCATGCGCACATTAGAGATGAAATATGGAAGACCGGAATTCATAATAGATCGGGCCATGGAAGAGCTCAAAAAGATCCCGAAATTAGGGAGCGCGAGCACCGATCTGTATGAGTTCGCGGTGAAGATTCAAAATATTGTCTATACGATAAAAAGTATAGATAGAAGAGGCTACCTACGAAACCCGCTACTCGTTCGAGACGTAATGGACAAACTGAGTCCTCATCTCATAAGCAAATGGGCGGAGTACGCAGCCAATAACGAAGCACGCATCATGGAAGATAATGAAATGATAGTACTCTCCGAGTTTTTAATGGCCGAAGCGGACCTTATGATAAGGTACACCCACACAACGAAGCGAAGCGTTCCGGTACCCGTCAGAAGAGAAGTAGCACCAAAGCGGGTTGCTACCAAGGGCGTATACACTGCGGGGGAAAGTCAACCGGAAGAAAGAAAATGCTTCATGTGTCCAACTGGGGGACACTACACTACTGAGTGCGATAAACTCAAAGCACTCGACGTCAACGAGCGATGGAAGTGGGCAAAGGACAACAAGATGTGCTTCAAATGCATGAAAAGGAAGCACAGCAGGTTCACATGCAAAGCCAAGGCCTGCGGAGTCCACGGATGTACCTACCAACATCACGCGCTACTACATAAAGAAAAAGTAACGGAGTCTACGACTACAGTGAGCACTCCGGACGACGGCAGGGAAGACGAAGCAGCCGCGCTAGTAATGAGCGTCACGACAAGGAGGTCGCCTATTACATCAGTACTGCTCAAAACCTGCGAGGTGAAACTCAGCGGTCCACGGGGGGAGGTAAATACGTACGCCCTCCTAGACGAAGGGTCTACTGTGACGCTAATAGACGAAGAATTAGCGAAGCAACTCACTAACGGCGGACCGAATCGACCTCTGAACATAAGGGGTATTAACGATCAGAGAAGGATCGACAGCGAAGCGGTCAAGGTTCGTGTCAAAGGGGTACACGAACAAGAAGCCTACTTAGTGACAGCCCGCACAGTAAAAGGACTACAGCTACATCACCAACGCGTACCGCACAACTTAGAACGGTACAAGCACCTGCGAGTTGTACAAGATAGCATCAGTAAGGGAGAAGCTCGACCTCGCATATTGATAGGTGCCGACAACTGGCATCTAATAATATCGCGACAGCTGCGCGCCGGCAAGAGAAATGAACCCGCCGCGTCGAGAACGAAGTTGGGATGGGTACTGCACGGGTCGGTACCCAGGAAATCGATTTATCAAGACCAGGCGGCCGTACTTCACATCTGCGCGAGCGACGTCCAACTACAGAAGCTCGTCGAGTCACATTTCGACGTGGACTCGCTTGGCGTATCGACTAAAGAAAAAATTAATAAGCATGAGAAGAGAGCCAACGACATTTTCGAAGCGACCGCCACAAGAAAGGACGGCCACTTCGAAGTGGGTCTGCCCTGGAAGATAGATAACCCCACGTTCCCAGATAGCTACGAGTCTGCCCTTAAGAGACTACACACGCTCGAGAAGAGGATGACTAAGGAGCCGGCGTTTAAAAAGGAATACGCGGCTCAGATCGCTAACCTTATACAAAAGGGTTACGCGGTGCAATGCGACGGCAGCGAAAGGGATAGCAACGTAAAATGGTTCCTGCCGCACTTCGCCGTCACCAATCACAACAAGCCGGGAAAAGTTAGAATGGTCTTCGACGCGGCGGCTAAGGTGAAGGGAGTCTGTCTCAATGACTTCCTACTAGAAGGACCCGACCTACTAGCTTCACTCACAAGAATATTGTTCGGGTTCAGAGAAAAGAGAATCGCCGTCACAGCGGACATCGAAGAAATGTTCCTTAGGGTTAAAATCAGACCCGAGGACCAACCGGCACAGATGTTTTTATGGAGGGACAAGCCTACGGACCCTCCGAGAAGATTTAAAATGGTCTCCATGATATTCGGAGCCAGCAGTTCGCCATA
Organism: Epargyreus clarus; assembly: GCF_041222505.1. NCBI lineage: Eukaryota > Metazoa > Arthropoda > Insecta > Lepidoptera > Hesperiidae > Epargyreus > Epargyreus clarus. Next base: position 4,902,338 of record NW_027332222.1, on the reverse strand, counting down.
CCTCGCTCACAGCGTAAGAAACCGCAACGCCGTCGACTATGAAAGTAAATACCCAGAGGCGGCCACGGCGGTCAAGGAGCGACACTACATGGACGATTACCTAGACAGTTTCCCATCTGAAGAGGAGGCTATTAAAATGGTGAACGAAGTTACCTACATCCATCAACAAGCGGACTTCAACTTAAGAAGATGGAACTCAAATAGCAAGAGAGTTTTAGCTAGCATACCCGAAGATAAGAAGTCTGAAAGCGCGAATGTAAAGTTAGCAGCACACCAGAAGGAAAAGACATTGGGGCTGCGCTGGGACCCGAGCTCCGACACCCTCACCTTCAACACTGACATCAAGAGGGTTCCCGATGAGGTCAGACTGCGGTTGAGAGCACCGACTAAACGCGAAACCCTAAGCGCGGTTATGTCGGTGTACGACCCACTGGGGCTTATCAGTCAATATACGATCGTCGGCAAGATGATATTACAACGCTTGTGGCTCAAGAAGGTTGATTGGGACCAGGAATTGCCATCTGAAGACGCTAACCTATTCGACGAGTGGATAAGGCGACTCCCAGATGTCTCAGCACTAGCAATACCGCGGTGCTATAGCTACAACGTAACGCCGGAAACTCACATCGAGTTACACGTGTTTGTCGACGCAAGCGAGCAAGCCTACGCTACGGTGGCCTACTGGAGGATCGCACACGGCGATCACATAGAAACAATACAAGTAATGGCCAAGGCGAAGGTGGCTCCACTGAAGTTACTAACCATTCCGAGACTGGAGCTCCAAGCTGCGTTAATCGGGGCACGAATGGCTAACACTATAGTCAGGGAGCACAGCTGTTGGAAACCCAAACGAGTCATATACTGGAGTGACTCCCGCACCGTCCTTCAGTGGATAAGAAACGAGACGAAAAAATACACGCCGTTCGTCTCACATCGCCTAGCTGAGATCGCCGAGCTCACACATACAGAGGATTGGCGATGGGTGCCTACAACACTCAACGTAGCCGACGATGCGACCAGGCTTCAAACCGACGGGATCGACAGCCGGGACCGGTGGTTCACGGGACCGCAATTCCTACGAGCCACAGAAGAGCACTGGCCTACGGAGAACGGGGAAGGTGAAGAGACCGGGGAGACGTGTTACACCGTCTCAGAAGAGGACTCGGACCGCAACGACTCATTACCCGACATTAGAAGGTTCTCCAGTTACCTGAAGCTTATAAGGGCGACGGCACTTACTCAGCTATTCGTCGAGAAGCTTCGATCTAGAGACAAGACTCTACACTTAGAAGTGTCACACTTAGAAGCGGCCGAACGACGGTGGTTTCAACGCGCGCAGCGGGACTCCTTCAGCGAAGACTTAGCGCGGTTAAGTCACAACCAGCCGCTACAACGACACAGCAAATTTAAAAGGCTCGACGCAGTATTGAACGACGGGCTAATAACCGCAAGAGGCCGTATAGGTGCGCTCTATTCTACAACGCACTCTAATGAGCCGGTAATACTCGACGGGCAGCATCCCTTTACTCACCTGCTTGTCGAGCATTATCATCGCCGGGCGGGACACGCGAATAACGAACGAGTCGTCAACGAGCTCCGTCAACGATTCATCATAATGCGCTTGAGGCCTACAGTCAAGAAAGTAGCACGAGCGTGTCAATACTGTCGCGTGTACAAGGCGACTCCGACGACACCACCGAAAGGAGACCTACCTAAAGTGAGGTTGGACTCGGGGCACCGCGCCTTCACCTATTGTGGCGTGGACTATTTCGGGCCCCTAACGGTGACTATCGGACGAAGACACGAAAAGAGGTGGTGTGCACTATTTACCTGTCTCACCACAAGGGCCATTCATTTAGAGATCGTCCAGTCGCTCTCTACGGACTCAGCTGTTATGGCGCTGCGAAGGATGGCCGCCAGAAGGGGTTGGCCGCGCGTCATATACTCCGACAACGCCACTAACTTTAGAGGGGCCGACGTCGAACTGAGAAATACATACGGAGCATGGATCGCAGCACTACGGGACTACGGTCTGCAGTACAACACCGACTGGCGTTTCATACCGCCGGGGGCGCCACACATGGGAGGAGCCTGGGAGCGCTTAGTGCGTTCAGTAAAAACCGCACTAAGCACCACGCTCAAAGAAAAGTCGCCAAAAGAAGAGGTACTGCAGACGTTAATCACCGAGGCCGAGTACAGCGTGAACGCGCGACCGCTCACGCACGTCTCCGTGGACCCCGAGGACGAGGAAGCACTAACGCCGAATCACTTCCTCATCGGCTCATCGACGGGGCTACCGCGGACGGGGCCATGCACCGAGGCGGACCGCAGCACGTGGAGAAGGGCGCAGGCACTGGCGGACCAGTTCTGGCAGCGATGGCTGCGAGAGTACCTGCCTACGCTCATTCCGCGGGGGCCGTCCAACGCACAGGCGTCACAACTGCGGGAAGGCGATCTCGTAATTGTGGTCGACTACGCCTTACCCCGCAATACCTGGCCGAGAGGAGTCGTCGAGCGAGTTCACCCGGGACCTGATGGCATCGTCCGGTCTGCAGACGTCCGCACAAAGGGAGGTGTGTTCCAGAGGCCAGCGACGAAGCTTGCCGTCCTTCAGATGGAGGAGGCTTCGAAGAATCTACGCCGGGGGGAGAATATTACGGACGACAGCGGCCTAAGAATTTAAATGTAAATGTTGATTAATGTAACTTGTGTATGTAATTAAGACTATGTAAATAAGACATTTTATTGCAATAGATATAAGTCCTACGTAATAAGAATAGATATGTAAGAGTAGGATAGCAATAGAGTGTAAGCATAGAATTGTAAGAGTAAGACAGGCTATGTTAGAAAGGGACGGCAATAGGACGCGGTTGCTGACTGAGCCTGCGCCTGTTGCGGTACCCAAAATAAGTACTTAAGCTCGCCTTTTTGTATGGAAAAGTGTGTACGCCTCGGAATAAAAACAAGAAGAAAAGAACTGAAGATTCAAGTTGGAGTTTTATTTGAAAACCCATAATCTACAGGTAGGTATTTCATTATAGAGAAAAAGAACGAATAATATGATGCACAAATACGTTGCGACTCCTGAGGACTAAGATGGAGGAGGAGGAGGATTACCTCGTATATATGTAAGTCAGCCGGTATCCACAGCCTTCTAACACTACGCAGAGTTTCTTCACGCTAGGTATACACTACCACGGTATCCCCTGCCTGTCGTAAGAGGCGACTAAAAGGGTGCTTGGGCTTCCGGTGTTGCGGGCGGCAAGAGCGGGAGCTCAAACCGTCCAGCAAGCAACCCCGAGAAGGACGGCGGTATGTGTGGTCGCATACCGTCTTAAACACCAGACGATGTGGGAGGAGCGAAAGCTGCTCCCCCAGAGCATAGCTCGGATCGGAGTAATGCGCTTGGAGGACTCTGGTTGTGTTCCATTGGAGATCCCGGAGATCTCCAACAAGCATTGAGAACGGCCACGGTTGTAGTGCGGTAAAAATCGTTCCCACATCGTCGGGTACCTTTTGAAGGTTTCCCCCTCGTAAAAAAAAGAAAAAGGTAAACAGTACCTACCCGGTGAAATGATAAGGGTTTACTCCACGCCTATCTCTGTTGAGTGACCAGGATTGGGACATCAAATAACATGAAATAACTAATATGGCCTATCTACACTAATATTATAAAAAGGAAAACCTTGTTTGTTTGTTTGATTGTAATGAATAGGCTCAAAAACTAATGGACCGATTTTAAAAATTCTTTCACCATTCGAAAGCTACATTATCTACGAGTAACATAGGCTATATTTTATATGAAATATACTTGATAAATAGATTTTGAGGCAGTACAAAGTTTGCTGGGTCAGCTAGTATTGTATAAAGACGCTCGTTTCAATCTCGTCTATGCAGCCGTAGACTGTATATTATTTACAAGCTGACGTTGTAACGTACGAACAGATTTTCACTCGCCGAGTTTTACCGTCCATCAGCACATCGTTTATCAAACTCGACCTCGACCGTGTATTTAGTCTAGAATCTAGATTTTAAAACTACCTAAATAAACTTGAAGTGTTCGTCTTTTACAACCATTTTATAAATCGATATACTCATTTTCATTCATCCATCTAATATCAATTAACTTATAAATATACATATATATAATAGGTATAGCTATAAATTAGCTATAATATATTATGTTAACAAAGATTATAGTTATACTACGAATTATATAAACAATATAGAACGGTATAGAAGAAACAAAATAAAAGAAGAAGAAAGAAAAGAAATAAATTTGGCATATTATTCACAATAACTTGTAATCGGCTTTCCTTTTCTATAATAGTGTATAATTATGTATGTTTAAGCAAGCTGTAAGTTTTCCAAAAATAAATAATATGAAATAAGTATATAAAAAGTATTTATAAATTACCAAAAGAGACTTCTACCACAACCGTTACATCAATAATTTTTTTTTTATTATTCAATTATAATTAAAGTCACCCTTTAGATAAATAACATACCGATATCATAACATATCGTAATATCGTAACAGTGTGTTTATGTTCTCAAGTGTAGACCTATTACGAATATTCAGCGCCGAGATTAGATCTCCATTAGCGCTCTACGCTCCAATATGATATTATGCAGTCTTCAACCAAATTCGCACTTCGAAACATATGTGCCGTTCAAGGTAAATGACATATACTTTATGCGTTTATTAAAAAAATATTTTCACTGTGGATCTACTGCCGCCACACCAATTTCTACAATAAAATAATTCTGCTTTTTCGTATGGATGCCGGCTGACTTATATAATTATCAGGCAACCCCCTTATTCCTAGAGAGTGGCATCATATTTGTGATTGGCTTTAAATAGAAGCCCTACTCTTTATAGAGTTGTTTCAGACTTTTATGTGTAGCAGTGGCTACAACATCAGGTATCCTACATAATTTCGTACTTCAATGGTATAAAAAAGTACAACTTATTTTTATAACACTTCCTACAGTAGATAAAAAGGCATGACCTCATACTCAATGCCACACTCCAGATGCTCCACCTTAAACATTTGCATTCATTTGCAAATGTCCTGAGGCCGAAGGATGGCTTGGTAGCCAAAACACGTGCCAGACATCCAGGTCAAGGGCTTAGTTCAAAACCCTTCCATATCCCAACGAGGAAAATGACACATGATGAAGGCGCTTTGGCTAAAAATCCCGAAAAATTCACCTCGGAACTTTAGTAAGGGCACTAGTTTTTGCGAGGTCTTTGACGGTAAATTTCGGGTCGGGGAAGCCGGAAAATGGAAAATTCTAAATTTGAATTTACGATCCATTTTTATGGTATAACTTTTTAATTTTGCGATATTCAGGACTTAAATCATATGGGAAAAATTAGTGTCCCTCGACTTCAAAATTAATTATGTTCCCTATAGGTTTGTTAAAATTTTCGTAAGTTTGTTAGTTACGTTTAAGTTTAAAACAATTTAGTTAGAAATTTGCAAACTCAAATTATTTTAGTAATTCATGTTTCAAACAATATTGTTATGGAGTTTCGTGCACTAATTCTTCACCGTAGCCAAAACAGCTTCTAAATCCGTAACCTCTCGCCGTAGTAGACATAATAATTTCAGATTCAATAACAATTATTTCGAAATTTGCATTTTAGACTGTTTTCTTATAAATACTTGGATAACAAGAATTATTGCTTTAGTAAAATTCTGACCATTGTCAACAATATTTATCAAATATAGAGAACAGATATACACCGTGTCAGACACGTGTCGTAGCAGACAAAATAGTATGTCCTTCCAAACACAATCTACCGTAACATGACCTTGCGATACGAGCCGTACCTTCCAAAGTATACGGTTATTTTTTTTTTATAATATAAGAGTAGCAGACGAGCATGCAGTCCACCTGATGGTAAGTGGCTACTGCCGCCCATGGACATCTGTAGTCAACCCTAGATAGGATTAGATATTCCTACCTGAGGTCGGCCACAGATGCGCCGCTACCCCTGAGGACTAAACTGGAACGCCTCGGAAAAGTCTGTCTCTCTTACCACACCCTTCAAACCGGAACACAGCAGCGCCTAACACTGCTGTTATTAGGTAGAAATAGGTGTGGCGGTGGAGTCGAACCACAAAGGGTTCTACCACCTTCAAAATATGATTTTGTCTGACACGAGCCGTGCCTGACACGTTGAATATAAAGATATAAAGGGAGCCTTACTTAGAATACGATAAAATCTTAATTATCAAAACAAACGAACCCATAAATTACACCTAAACATTATCCTAGAAGATAATGACAGCGTCGCATACCATTTTCATACGTGAACGATGCATCATAATTGAATTTAATTGTTAAATTCATGAATATTAATAGTTCTTATTACGCGCTTGTCGACAGTGATTGATAACATCCTGTGTCGCTCGATTTTACCCACAACTATGAAACAATTATATATTTTGTAAACTATCCGCCACTCATAGAACAAACTAAAGTAGTTTAATAATATTGAAATTTATTACTTGAAATGTCATCACTGTGCAGTTAATTCGTAATTAATGACAGTAGTTGTATCTGTAGGTAGACACTGCTGACGAGCTATTACTATCTCGAGATTAAGATGGTTTACGCTAGTCAGAGCGTATCGGTAGACCTTACACACCTTTGAGATGTTCTCTTTGAAGAACGCTCAGGATGTTTTCCTTCACTGTGATAATGTTATAATTATTTTTTGATTTGCACATAATTTGAAAAGTCAGAGGTGCTTACCTGAGATTTATTACTCTCCGGTTGAAAGTACGGGTTCCAACCAGAAGGTAGTCACTGTACTGATCGGCCACAGAAGTGAGGACAACATTTGAACGCGTCATATGTCCCTCACCACAACAAGTAAAGCAATCTAAACTTTCGCATTTAATAACCAAAAACTCCTCAACTCTCTTAAAATAAACGCAAAGTTCAGCGTACAAAATATACACGGGTAAAATCAGTTAAGATTTGTTTTAATAAAAGTAGTAACTTAATCCCCTGTTTTCATCTTAACGCGATGTACACGTCGCATTTGCACGGAGAGAGGTCGCTACAACGACGTCTCTAGATTTAAAATAAAAGAGATCCGAGATAGCGCACTTAAATAGCGTTTGCTAGCGGCTTGGTCTATTTTAAGCGAAATAAGGTATAGGGTGTGTATATTTTACTCGTGTTTAACATATAAATGGAAATAGCGAAGCAATTTTGCGGTTTAGTGCAAGTATAATAGAAATATTTTTTTTAAATTAGTTACAAGTTGCCGGCCTTAGGGACAAAACACGAGAGTGAATTATACATCGTCGCTCATCGGCAACTGAAGCCCGTAGTCAGTCGTTGAAGGCGGCGACCGTCAACAGCCAGCGACGGCTGTCATTCGTTTATTTTTTTTTTATATATTTTTTTTTTTATAATTATACCTAAACGATGAGGCAGGCGGGCTACCTGATGGAAAGTAGTCACCGTCGCCTATGGACATTTGCAACACCAGAGAAGTCGCCAATGCATCGCCGGCTTTGGAGGAAAGGTCTTTTTACACCTTTTTTGAAGAACCCCATGTCATAGCGCTCCGGGAATACCTCAGAAGGAAGTTCATTCCACATCTTGCACGTCGGTGGCAAGAACGTCCGTGCAAACCGAACCGTGGAGGACCGCCACAAGTCCAGTTGGTGTGGATGGAACTTCATCCTTCGGCGAGTGGTGCGATGGAGGAATGGTGACGTAGGCAAATGGTATAGGTCAAATAGTTATTACCGCCCTTAGTCCTCGGGAATAAAAAGGCATCTGTATTATGTAGAACCTGTTATATGGAGTTGGTACCATGCCAATGGACAGCAGTGACCATACAATCTGGTGGAATGCAATATTATTGAATAATACTTATACTAAAATAGCATTTTCAAATACCTATTAGTTCGCGCATTGTATGATAAAAGAAGCCTACCTAAAATTATTAAATTTAAAAACATTTATCTTTTAGCAATTCAATTTCGCAAAATCCCCACTCCATTATTACACTTTAATATAACCTCTACAATAATAGGCCTGTTTCTGTAATAACATTATATTGTAGACGTTTAAGTAAGCTCCCGTCAACATTTTACGTACAATACACTATACTAACATTTTATATAGCTGTATCGTCTTATTGCAAACCACAACAAAGCTATCTACAGCGAACTTAAACCGCCTTTGTCTAAGATTTATAGTACGGGCCGTCTTTACCCGCCAACTGTTTAATTATAAGGCTTCATCATTTTACCTACAAAATAGACAACGCGCCACTGTCTTACCAAATTTGTAATTGAAAATTTAAACACGATTAAATATTATTTGTTTTTAGCTTGGTATTTTTACACAGTTTGTTTCTAAAAGATGAATTCTCTAGAAGTACTCTAGCAAACTTTATTCGCTTCCCAAAAGCAGGTATTCTAGTAAACTTATAATTAACAGTCAATTCTTATATGTGTAGGTAACAAATTCGGTTCTAGAGTAGGGCTATAATGATTAGGAGAAAAAATATATTTAGACTTTAGCAAATGTAACGCTAATAAAAATATAGTTCACAGAAATCATTAAAATTATATCTATTTGTAACGCCATCTCATTATAATAAGAGAAAAGTGTTAATAAGTACCTCTCTATCATATGTATAGTAAGTACATATCTATCATATCATACATAGCTCAGCTCCATGTCTGTATTAGTCGATCAAGGACGAATCAGCTATAACAACGGACTGATTAAATTTAATTAGAAGGGCCTTGTACCTACTTGTATACACAACCTAGCGAAACACGGCCCTGATCACGTTGTTTGTCTATGATGTATAGATGTCGAGGAAAATATACAAATTAAAGAAAAAAACTAGAACCTTTCCGATATTACCTACTGTTTGTTTTAACTCGCTATTTTTCGGATTTATCAATCATCATATCTATAATCTAAAACCCAATATCCAGCTAGATCTCTTTGATGGAATCTCATACACAAGGGAAGTCTAATAAATAGTAGTAACGCACGAAGGTATGAATCGTGAGACACTATTTAAAAATGCGGTTAGAACCGTGGGACATATCAAGCATTGTATATATTTGTCATAGATTAGTAAAGATTACTCACTCCTTACAAGAAAATGTACCCAGTTTTGAGAATTGAAATAGTTGCGTAAAAAAGTTTTGCCACGTCTCCGTGCTAAAATGTCCCTTAAATATTTGAAATAATTATTTATTTATTACGTAAATTACGTAAATTAGTTATTTATTCGTAAATTTTCGCTAAAAATGTTTTTATTTGTCAAGGATTCAAAAAAAGAACTTACTAAAATAAGCCGTTTGTGGCTTCATTCAATGTCAAGGCGGCGAAGTATCTTTACTAATCTATGATATTTGTCGGAGAATGTACAAGCTATATTAGGCTAGATTAGGTGTATCTAAAGCTCGTTCGAACATCTTCAGATCGGGTGGGCGATTACGTGAAGGTATTTACCAAAATAAAAATCTCACAGTGTAATCGGATCACTGTACTACTTGTTACAATTAACAATTACCAAAAATATTAAAAGATTAAACGAAAATAAATTACGATTAAGAGCAAATGGGTTTGACAGTGACAACTCCATTCGGATGTAGGTACCCGCTCTTAAAAATAAATGAATTTACTATCAACATTAAACTCAACTACCCGAAATTCTAATTTATTGATGTGAAACATCTATAGCCGCACGTAAAACCGATTTCTGGCGTGGCGACGCATGCCGTGGCGACGCGACGCCACGCTATACGATGGTATATATATACAGTCTATATGCAGTAGTGTGTACGGTGTGGCGACGCGTCGCCATGCGCAATCGAATTCAATAAATAGTCATCGTTATCTGGAAAAAAATCGTAATATTTTATTTTATCATTATGACATATTTAGTTCCTATCACAATATGTTTTTTTCTGCATATTACTTTTACAAAATAATGTCGATGTTTCACATCTGCCAGGCGTCCCGTGACGGCTCACATTTTTATGTTAGATATATTACCCCAGGTGGCGCTCCGGATGAATATTTGTAAGCAATGGTCAATGAAAACAAAGCGCGCGCCGTTATATTTATAAAACAATATCACCAAGCTCATCTAGTTCTACACATCCACGTTGACCGTAATTGTGCGCAGAGCGGTGCACGTAGCATGCGCAGGCGCAGTGCATCCTACGTCCTTAGCATAAATACCGCGCGCTGTCAGTCATGCGCTTGTCATTACACATACACTGAATATTAATATGGTCTCGTTTCTTTGAACGCATGTTTCTGCGACGCCCTTAGACCTCACGGCGCTACGCAAGATTACTGCTTCCTGCCATACAATTGCTTTTTATTATGCAATTTATATACGTTTGTTGCGATTGAAGCACAAGTTATGATAGTGTTGTTATGAATTTTGACTCTGCGTATTGATGGACGGAATATCAATTGCATCTGACTGGCAAAATGGCGTTTGCACCAATTTTCGTTATGATATTCGTGATCAGAAGGTCAAAATCTAGTTAGTTAGTCTACCAAATTTTAAGTCGATCGGCGGTATGCGCTTTTCGGAAGTACACCCGTTTTCTGTATAAAGGAATCATATTACTACATCGTTCAACCATCTGTTAAAGGCTTCGTATATTTTAAAGCTATTAAATATTAGTAAGTGGTGAATTAGAAGTGCACAGCGTTAGCAATAAAACACTTCTTGTTTTTGCTCTACCGTAAAAACGATGATGCACACTAGCGTCAAGCGATGTGATTATAGTGCAAACAATAAATCGAGTATAAAATTGTGCTAAGTATGAGTTGGTCTCACGCTAAGGATCCCGCACTGAATAAAAGAAAACACTTTTTTATTATGACTGTTATGAGATAGGTCTTAACTATTACTACTTATTTTCCCATGAATATCATACGAAGCAAGAATTACATTCAAAAGTTAAGTAATACACTCTTTCTACATCTACCGCCGTCCCAACAAATCAACTTCCTTTTTATCCGGCTGCGGAAGGTAATGTTTTCAAGCGCATGTATGTGTCTCATTATTTGGCCTTACAACCCATCGACTTAACGTATTTTAATATATTATTTTAACAAAATTGTATGTATGTACGTCTAAATATTGGGAGTGACATAGGCTATATCTTAAGCAGTCTGGTTTTGCGTAATAATTGTCTAATTAAAGGAGATTCTATATGGACAGCACAAGACTTCTAAAGGCAAATCAATGCTTAGATACATTTTAGAACCTTTAATAGGTATACATTTTAGATACTTTTTAAAATTCCTCTAATAGGTATACATTTTTTGTAATATTAAATAGACAAACAGAAAACATACAGATCTGTACAAAAAACCCATCTGATATGAAAACATTTATAACATCAAATAGATACGTACTCAAATACAAAATTTATGCAACGCAAAATTATTTTTGCAGTCCAGTGCGTTTATTGCACGGATTATGTACAGTCAGCTCCAAAAGTAGATGAACATGTTAAGGTTATAAAAATAGCTATACATCCGACGACGATCTCCGACGGAACACAACCGGAGTCCTGCAAAGCTGAACACCCTTTAATTCGATCCACGTCATAAACTGTCAAAAGTAGAACACTACAGTGTCAAAAGTAGCTGAACAGTGACATATCATATAGTAACCTTAGCTATTTTGCACATACAGTGTTCAGGTACTTTTTACGCGGTAGCGTTAATCTACTTTTGACACTTTACGATGTTCATCTAAATTGATGCTTGGGGTGTTCAGCTATCTATGAACGCTTTGGTGAATAGGTATTTTTGAAATATTCATCAGCTCATGCTACTTCTAAAGCTGACTGTACCTATGCTAAACTTGTTTGATTATTGTTAACAAAACTAAAACAAAGCGTGTTTATTAACAATGAAAGCCCAGCGAGCGTGAATCTCGGCTTATACACATGAATAAATACAGTTTGATGATAGTGACGCGGAATTTATACTGAAAAATAATGAAGTATACGTCTAGTTGTACTTACAATTTGCTTAGATGAACTAAGCAGTAATTTGCACAATTGGATATTGTATTACAGATACACAACATTATTTTTATTTTTCCGAACGTTCTGTAAGTAAGAAATAATTCGGATTGGACAAGACGTTTAATTACAGTAGAAGAATATGCAAGGAGATTTGGAATCCATTTTACCTTAAAAAATATATGCATCGTAAATCAAAAGGTGGAAGAACTCTTTTGTCAGCAAGGGACACCATTTTTGCTTATAAAATCTGCTGGGATCTAATTCAAATAAAAGTAAAGGGATCTAATTCAAATAAAAGTAAAGTGGTAAAGGAGAGGTATTTACTACGCTTTTACTTTACTACTCACTTTACTAATCTTATATAGTACCACGTCTGTGGCTGACATCAGTACCCTTACCATGAGTTTTTACGTTTTGACAAATATGACTGTTGTGGTATTTGTTTACCTATTGCCCATACATTTTCCAATCAGCGCCCAGAACTATAGTGTCAGTAACGTAACATTAAATGTGTAAATTAATAAAATGACGCTTTATGTTTTGTCTCTCTTTTTGCGAACATGTGAGGCAGACAAAAAGACTTGAGCACTTACGTATTGTTACGTTTACTCAGTCTACTGATGTAAACGGAACAGAATAATGGATTGAGTAAACGTATCGTAAAATTGTGGGATGTTTTGAAAACTCATGGTAAGGCTACAGTTAGGAAAAATTTAAGAGTTGATACCAGATATCATTACACTTTAATGACCACTTACCGTGACCATATGACCAGGTGAGCGACATGCCTGTTTTCTATTTTAAAATTCATAAAGAAAATTACTGAAAAAGAGACGGGTGAGTGCGCTGGATAACCCGTTTTAATATAAATTATCAGAGCGAAAATTACGTATTCAGCGTTCAATTATCCCCGTACTGGCCGGCCATAATTACAATCTGTATATGTCAAAGTTAAACAGATATTACATCTGCGTATCTTTTAATTAACCTTGGTTTAGGTTTAATGACCTTTACTTAATGTTTTGATTGATCCTATTATGGTATCTAAATATATATAACTCAAAGGTGACTGACTGACATAGTGATCTATCAACGCACAGCCCAAACCACTGGACGGATCGGGCTGAAATTTGGCAAGCAGATAGATGTTATGACGTAGGCATCCGCTAAGAAAGGATTTTGATCAATTCTACCACATAGGGGATAAAATAGGAGATGAAAATATTACTTCGTAACGCGAGCGAAGCCGCGGGCAAAAGCTCGTTTTTACATATAGTAGTAGTAAACGAGTGTGAAGTCCACTTTATGGTAAGTGACTCCTACCGCACATCTGTAACTCGCTCAAATAAAATAAGATTCATGCCTGAGATCATAGGTGCGTATGATAAGTTTCCACCCCTGTAGAACAAATTGGAGAACCTTGGACAAGTGTCTCCATAACCGCACCCTTTAAACCAGAACACCGCAGCACTTAACACTGCTGTTATAAGGCTGAAGTAGGTGCAGCAGTGATGACTAATAGAGTTGAACCACAAATAAGTTCTTAAGGGTTACCTTCAGACGCTCTTCGATAAGGTAAAATCCAGGCTATAACAATGAACTCAAATGCCTCCATATTTTGGTTTTAAATATTTGACTAAATCCAAATACTGAAATGCACAAGTAGAAATCCAAATCACCTCCAACACAAGAAATCTTCACACGAATAATTTTTGTCACACACCCACACTCTCGAGTTTACTTTTTTACAATGCCTATTACAGAATGTCTTAAATAAGTACATAGGTTAGTTAGGTATTTTTACAATTTTTATCATAGGATATCTATAACAAGTACCAGGGCATAAGCAACAGATGTAGGTTGCATCTGGCTCTGTTAGCTCACAAAAATCGCTCATAGTCACGCTCGCTGCCATACAAGGCACTGTATTATTCTATGACGGCACATTAATTATGAGTTCCGAGAATCGGCCGATGTGATCGCGATCCCGATGTAATCGCCGGCTTTCCTGTCACGCTCGTGGTACGGCTACAATAAACAACCGCTGATTGTCTTTATACAATGTAACAAGCGTAATGTTGAAGGACAGTTTATATTTTGTTGTAGTAGCTATATCTCTACTTCCGACATTTCAACGATTGCTGCCCAATGTATGAAAAATGTACAAGACATAACATACATATTATAGATATATATACCATTTAACTAGAATTAAAAAATACCCACGAGGCGCATTAAGTATTTCATTATTTTTGTTTAATTTTAAGTGGCTTTAAGTACATATTTTATTGATTTTCATTTAAGCATTTCTGACAGCAAAATGGCTTTAAAACTATTTGAGATTATTAATGAATTATCAATTTACTTATCACCGTTTACTAGAGTAACTTGAAAACATTGTTATTTTCTTGCGTCTTTATAAAATTTTATACCATATAGCCTATCTTTCAATCTCATACCTGCGCGCAAATCAGAGATTTCATTAAGCGCATATTCGCACAGGGACTAGCGAGGAATCTCGGGCAAATAAAAAACGCTGTAAAAAGCTAATTTACATAAAATTCCTCGGGCGACCTAAAGGAATGCATACATACGTACTACATTGCTACGTATTCCGGCACGGCACGACTGATGGGAGGTATCCGATTAAACCCGAGGTATCGAAGGTGCGACTGCGGTAGCACCACCGCCACACCTATTTCTGCCTCATAATAGCAGTGTTAAGCGGTGCTGTGTTCTGGTTTGAAGGGTGTGGTAAGATATACTTTTCCGAGGCGTTTCAGCGTAGTCCTCAGGGGTAGCGGCGCATCTGTGGCCGACCTCCAGGTAGAAATATCTAATCCTATCTGGAGTTGATTACAGATGTCCATGGGCGGTAGTAGCCACTTACCATCAGGCGAACTGCATGCTCCTCTGCTACTCGTATATTATTAAAAAAGCTGGTGTTGTATGAAATACACTGCGCAGCCTGACAAGGGTTCTTTAAATTTAATTCAAAGGATAAGCCGCCTTGCGAATAAGAAAATAAATCGTTCGCAGATAATGACGAGCGATAATTCGCGCGCCGGCGACCGGCGCAGCGGTCGGCGCGACGTGTGAACTTGCCCGACTGTACCTGCAAAGCCTTATAAAGCAATCGGAATTATGCTTCGAGAAGTAATAGCTAAATAAGTCATTTGTGACAGATGATGTTGTTAGTTTTATTTTTAGAATATCTATATATATAATAATAATGTGATACATATAAGTAAATGATAATATTATACCTAATACCTTTAGGCAATATTCGTTTTATATTATTTACCTTATACCTGTGTATTTTTTATCATCACAAACCTGTTTATCTAATTAAGAAAAATACAGTAATTACTCCACAATTATTTTGTTAAAAATAAATGTTATAAAATATAAATTTTCTGTAAATGTTATCATTACACACTTACTTATCGGCGCACACATATACTACTTCTAAAACTTTATATACATGCAAATTTGGGGAAAAAACCAAAGAAAATGAATTTATATTTATTTTCTTAGAAAATAAGAAAAAAAATATATTTATTTTCTCTGTTTACATCAGAAAATACCTAAAAATTATCTTTAAGTCTGAAACATTAACCATCAAGTTCAATTCTTACGCGTTACACATCCACAGTTCCGTTTCAAAGCGAAACGAATAAAAAGCTAATCCAGGCACAGATCATACGTTATACGTGTTAACGTCTGAATAAAGGATCAGAGTAATCATGACGAATGCCGGACAGTCGAGCCCTTCGCCCTAAACAAACAATCCGCCTCAAACATAAACGTTAACACACTCCAAGGGAATATTTCACAGGTCAACAATATACCAGTTAAAATAATATTTTATACTTTGCGGTTTACGCGTGTGTGCTTTGGGCTCGTAATTTTAATCTCGGATTAAGATGTGTTTCGGAAAACACGGACGGAAAGATTTTTGATTCGTGATAAAATACCTGAGTGACTTATATTAAAACTAAGTTATAAAAATAATGTCGTCAAAATAAAGTATTCTTTATTTCCTACTAGTGAGACAAACAAAAACCAAATTAGAAAATCCTACATAAACGTCTTTTATTGTGCCTGTCTTAATATATAACGTAATGGCTAATTCAAAAGATCTTTTTATATTTACAGCAAATTTTTAACACATGGGATAATTTTCCATGACCTGTATTAGGTGATATGACTGATACTTAATACTTGTAGTACTTAATACTTACAGTCATTTAATTTTAATATGTCACAGGAAATACAGATCTAATACTATTATAACATGTTACCTGCACCATACTGAATCGTGAAAAGAATATGTGTTATATCATAAATAATGTTCCCACAATATGACGGTCAATGCTATTACTATTTACTAGCTATAACGTTAGTGGTTCCAATATTAAATTTATGTAATATATGTAGGTATATAACTCGTAAATAACTGAGGTATCCGTGGAACTATGTCATGATTGCAAAACGAAGATTAGGGTTGGCGATTCATTCAAGATAATATCGATTCTTGAATCGATTCGAATCGAAGTGAAAAATCGATTCACAAAAAATTAAGGTACAAAGAATAAATTCTTAAAAAATCGATCTTCGATCTATTCAGGGATTCAGACGGGAAGCTAGCGAAAAAAAAAACATCAGGACTAAACAATCACTGAAATACGTATACGTCGGTCCAAAAAGTGTCCATAACATTTGTTAATGTTCAATCAACTTCGAAAAAAAACTCATTTTAATTTTCTAGGATTAAAGATCGATTCACAAAATCGATCTATTACCTGAGATCGATTAAATGAATCGATATTTTTGGTCCAAAAATCGACTCTTCCATTAATCGAGCTACGATTGCCATCCCTAACGAAGAAATAAAAAAAATATTACCTATAAAATCTGGCTCCAGCCCAGAAAACAACGAATATTTATACTGGAAGTCACAACATTGCCGTCATAAAGATATGTTTCGCCGATTACTAAGCGTTTCGGTGGTCCGCTTAATTAGTACAAAACCACAGATAATTAAGACCACAAGGCTCAAAATTCGATAAGGTTTATGGGATAATAATATAGGATATTTATATATGTATAATGTGGAAGAACTCTTTGCGGTTAGTATCCGTAAGCGCCACTGAGACACCTACGAAAATTCCTAAATTGTAACAGCAGCATTAAGCGCTGATATATAGTGGTTTGAAGAATGTCCTTAGGGAGGGACACTTATATTAAGCATTTTAACTTAGTCCTCAGCGGCAACAACTAGCATGACATCTATAACAGAACTCAAGTCTAATCCTATTGTTGCTTACTGAGGTCCACGAGTCATTATATTTATACATACATTGCATACTGCATACTCCTTTGCCCTCTGTATTATAAAAACATACCTTATACCGAAAACCAAATCGAGATATCGCAGTAAACTGTGATATCTGCCCAGTTTACGATGAGATCGTAAACTTCCTAATCTTATATCGGTCGCCCACGGTATTCAATAAACGTTATGAGCAATTCAGAGTAGGTTATAATATTATATATTGTATTCAATTATTTCTGCTTAATGTGTACATTGGAATAAAAACGCGTATTTTTGTTTTAACAATATGATGATGAAAGATTAATCTGTCCAGTAAAGCTAAGTCCAGTAAATATATTTATGTGTATTTGTAAAACATATAAACATATATTGTTTCAATTAGGAAATTTAAATCTTATCAAAGATTTTAACTTGAAATAAAGACAAATGCACTATACAATTAATGGTGTATCTGATAGGCGATGAAACAAATCAAACAAAGGTGCAGAAAGAATATAGCTGCAAATAATACTATTTGTTCCTAATACACTGACTTAATCTAAGCACCTCTTTCAAAACAAGCAATATATTATAGTAACACTAGAAAACTGTTATTACCCAAAATACATGACCAAACAATACTACAATCCACGATAAATAAAACTGCTAAAACGACTCGCTAGCATGAAATGGACATATCCGTGTCCATTTGGGAAATATTCATGCAATGCGAAAACCAGTATCTTTTATGGGGAAAATCGCCGACCGACCTACGAAAGAAAACAATGGGGTAGCCGCACCCATTCCGCATGATTACCCACTGCGGGTTATTTCACCATAAAGCCATAGCCTGATGTTCAGATTAAACATCAATAAGCCATGATACGGCAGTAATATAATTCAAAAATTTGTTCGTAGATATCTTTTTGATTTTCGTTTGTCACGAATGCTTTGGCTTTTGTTGGAATTGATTTCGAAGTACTGAAAAATATGGATTGAAAAAAACGTTTGATTTATTGCCTAATGTCCGAATTATATAGGCGTATTATATAGTTTATTTTGACAATTGATTCACTTATTGCAAACACAACATGGAACTAAGTTATGATATTAAAATATGTAAAGGGAGATTATTGAAAATATATGACTTCAGGATTGACTGGTAGAGTGTGATCAGGTAACAAAACCTTATTGCAAGCGGGGGAAATAATATTTTTAATAAGATTGATGTAGCAAACGGTAAATGCTCAATACTACTAAAGAACATCTGTAACAGATTCCAGATGGAACTGGAGTACTACCTGAAGCCGATGATAGATGCGTTGCCACTCCAAAGAACTAAATAGTTATCTCATATGTAATTCTGGCTGCATTGAAACCAGCAGTACTGAAATGCAGAATTGCTTCTCAATAGAAATATGTGTGGCCTCCTCGATACTTGTTCACACCTGACAAACTATTCATATATGAACGATAATATCATCTTTTTTTTTTTTTTTTTTTTATATGTTTGAGCCTAACGATAAAGCAGACGTGCTACCTGATGGAAAGTAGTCAACGTCGCCTATGAACATTTGCAACACCAGAGGAGTCGCCAATGCATCGCCGGCTTTGAAGGAGAGCTCTTTTTGCACCTTTTTTGAAGAGCCCCATGTCATAGCGCTCTGGGTGGCAAGAATGTCCGTGCAAACCGAACTGTGGAGGACCGCCACGGGTCCAGTTGGTGTGGATGGAACTTCATCCTTCGGCGAGTGGTGCGATGGAGGAATGGTGACGTAGGCATCAGGTCAAATAGTTCCTCGGAGCACTCACCATTGTAAACCCGGTAGAACACACAGAGGGAACCTATGTCCCTCCGCAAGCTTAAAGGTTCTAACCGATCGGAGGTCCTGGGGTCGTTGACGATTCGGATCGCGCGTTTTTGCACGGAGTCAAGTGGGTTAAGTTGGTATTGGGGCGCCCCTGCCCAGAGATGGGAGCAGTACTCCATGTGAGGTCTCACTTGAGCCTTATACAACAGAAGGAGTTGCCCCGCAGTGAAGTACTGCTTCGCTCTGTTCAGGACGCCCAGCTTTCTTGATGCCAACTTGGCCTTAACGTCCAAATGACCCCGGAACTGCACGTCACACGATATGTCAACTCCCAGGATCCCCACACTTTTATCAATGGTGAGTGGAATACCTTGGAACCGTGGCGCTATGACGAATGGGGTTTTTTTTAGCGGTAAACGCGCAGACTTGTGTCTTCGTGGGGTTAAACTCAACAAGGTTAAGTCGACCCCATGTCGAGACCTGCTCCAGAGAGTCTTCGATTTCAGACACAAGTCGGATTCTGCTTTCCTCCACGAGAGTCCGAGAGGTGTTTGCACGGCCTGTATATATCTTCTAGGAAGAAGATATATCGTCCATCCAAAGCAAGGAAATTAATACTTAAAAAGTTTTATTTTATAAACTCACTCCACGAAGCAATGAGCGCTGCCAAAATAACATCTTACATTAAACAAACACTTCTTGATAAAGCCGACATATTTCCGAAACAGCAATCTGCAGACATTACGCTAAAAGTTCAAAACTTCGTGACAATAAATTGCGGTAACGAGGACCCTGAGGAGTATTGATTTGATATGAGCGAGTTCGTAACCGCATCACGTCGGGGAAGATCAAACGACTCAGTCTTTTAAGCTTAAATTTCTTTTTTTATTCGAAGGTTAGTATGACAAATGTTCTTGTGGCTTCACAACGGGAATTCGTTTAGGATTTGCTAGATATATAAATAATGGTTTGAATAAGAACTTGCGTAAATATAAAGCTTTTCGAAGGTGTGTCCAGGATTTAAGCAGCAGTGATAGCCTAGTGTTTAAGAAACTCGGCCTCTTGATCGACGGGTCCGAGATTAAAATCCTAGGCACGCACCTCGGATTTTCAAAGTTATGTGCGTATTACAAATGAATTACCTCCCGTGCCCAGCAATTGGACAGTAATGGGTTGATGAAGAAGAAGAAAGTCCAGGATTTGTCACCAAATTCAGGGTTGTGATTAAGGTGAGATTCCTTTTGCAGGGCTACTACAATTAAGACAACATTCTACCGCCAATGACCAGCAAAAGAAACTTCTATGACCCGTTTTATGATCATATAGAAGTAGCAAACGAAAATGCAGTCCATCTGATGGTAAATATTGCCGCCCATGGACATTTGTAAGCAACCTGAGATAAGATTAGAGTCTTACCAGAAATCAGTTGCATACACGTTACTACAAACGACTAAGTTAAAATACCTACTACTATCAAAAAGACAAGTCAAATACCTATGTGGGGATTCGTGTATACAGAACCAAAACTAATCGAAAACAAACAATTCGCAACCGACAGCTAATCCGAAGCAAAGCTAAATCCCAATGTAGGCCAGATGTGCCTAAAACTCGACCATTAGGCATTTGGTAGCTGTGAGTGACATACAAAATACATTTAGTGTGCAGGATATATTCGCCAGGTTTAGGGTTGCCACCAGTATTCTATAATATATAATACCGTACAGGACTTGTAAAGTAAAATATAGTATATATTTTCAGCGGCAATTAGGCTTAAATTGCAGATGAGCCTAAAAAATCGCTTCATGAGTACTAACATTTACTGTGTTACTATTTTCTATGTTATGTGACTATTTTGTACATAGAAATAATTTTAGGCCTGCGACAGAAAAGATCGCTAGTCGATTATATTACAGTGGGTCGATAGTGGATGAAAAAAACGGTAATAAATAATAAAGTACGTAGTCTTAGTATAAATTGTAAGTCGACCAAAAAAAAATCCAATAAATATATTTCCTGGATTTCGCAAAAGTACAACTTTTGGCAACCCTATCCAGTTCCCACATCCGCTGCAACGGTTCATTATTCAGACCTATTTCTGAGTGGGATATAACGTAATCGCTAAAAGAAGACAATGAAAACATCCTATAGACATCATTTATGATGCTTGTGACTTCTCCAAGGTGAAGTTTTATTAAGCAACATTGCTATATATACAAATAAACATTTTTATAAGATTGTGGATGGAAATGAGCTTGCAATTCTCCTGATGGTAAGTGGTTTATACCGCCCATTGACATCTATGACCATCCCCAAAGGCAGCGTCAGTGGAGACACTGTCACAGCCAAAGATCACAAAGGGTTCAACGGTAGGTATAGTTAGCGCCAAATTGCTAGTCCGCTCTGAAGTTGTTGCGCGCAGGCAATACAATTTGCTATGGCGACGCGATTCATTTCTATATTCAGAGCGGACTAGCAGTTTTATGCGGAATACACTACATTCATTACCACGACCACGTTTATATGCCTATATGGTCTACTCTTAAACTCTTTCCAGACTTGCAACTAACATTTACTAGTTTCAACTGCCAAAATATATGATCAAAAGATCATACAAAGAGACACCGCTGTGCGTTATACCTCGCAAGACCATTAAATACAAGCTAAAGCTTTTATTACAAAAATAAAACAAAACAAAGACAAAGCAACCTTTAGCGCAGAGCGAATCAAATCAATTAGCCCCAAAGTATAAAACCTCACACGTATAAACCAATTCACACATCCGTTATTAAATGGCGATGTGTCGATAAAGCCATGGCCATGAGTCACTGTGACCCCATGACTCATGGCTCATGTTCTGCTAGGTATGTGGAAAATTAAAAAACGAGCATCGGGTGGTCAATGCTCTAAAGCCGACTGACTCGGGATTGGGTTTGCATTTTTAGGTGCTGTGTCAGGTTTTTGGCTAGTAGGACTGCTAGAAAATGTTTTAGATTTTATCGCTTTTTAAATACATTGAACATTGAATTTTGGCTTTACCTTAATACTTTGTAGTAGAAAATACTTGAAAGTTGGTGGAACCATCACCACCACCCACGGGCGGCAGCGCGTACCTACTCCCGTGTAGGATTTGTCAATATTTTTTCCCTAAATATTTTTGGGATTTAATTTGCATCATTGAAAACAAAGTACAACATACGCATACAAGTTAGATCAATTTGTTCCTAGCACAAGCAAGCATAAAAAAAAATTAAAGCCCAAATGTCTACTTCTTCAAAATGTACATAATTTATTTAAGTTTAGCACATACATGCAACCAAAGCAATCATATATACGTTTAAGATACATGTACCTATCAGAATCAAAATCGAACTTTCAATATTAAACGTTTCATTAAAAGCTCGTTATGGTTCACAGCGCGCATGCCTTCCAATTTCCATTCAATCGGATTCGTGTATATAATACCGCACTTGAATAAAACTCGTGAACACACACAAACAGCTCCAGCCTTCAATTGGAGTTCTCAAACTCAATACGTAGCCAATACAGAGCACCTGAACTGCCGAAATATAGGTACTAATATCTTCTTCTTCTATAATATTATAAAGAGGAAAATTTTGTTTGTTTGTTTGGTTGTAATGAATTGGCTCAAAAACTACTGGACCGGTTTTAAAAGTTCTTTCACCATTCGAAAGCTACATTATCCACGAGTAACATAGGCTATATTTTATATGAAATATATTTGATAAACAGATTTTGAGGCGGTACAAAGTTTGCCGGGTCAGCTAGTTATCAATATAAATACATATTATAAGTACTTGTCACTTGCTTTTACTACATACTTGCCTCATTATTTTAGAATCGTACATTACTACTTTAATTTATATAGGATGAAGCAAATAAACTACTGCAGTCCGTAGGCACATATCAATAATTGACTAGAACAGGGGTCCTATCCGAAGTAGAGATACGTTGCTACCCTCGCGAACTAAATAAGGACGCTTCATTCCCTTACCGCACCTTACAAACCAGAACACAGCAGCACGCCGCAATAAGAAAGCATTAAGTGCAGGCGCTACCGCACTCGAACCACAAAGTTATATCACCTATAAATTATTCGCCAACATGATCAGACCCAATCAATCTCCAATGGCGAATAAACCACAATACAAAGCTGGTTCTAGCTCTAGTGACTAGCTCATTTAAACTGATCTTTCGATATGAATGATTAGATCGATTTTCAACATGTGCAACACGTGCTCGGCCGACCCACGGTGCATGATTCATGTCGATAGTCATATGCACGTATTTCATGCTGCATACATGTCTATTGATATCGATCGGGCTTCGAAATACGAACGACAAGTAACATGTCATTGGTTTAATTAAAACGAACAGTATCTGTACGATTTTAGAAACGATTGGTTGATTTATCTGAGGCATTTGAGAGACCAATGAAATTATAAAGATAAACTCAATAGTTAATTTCTTTCTAAGACGAAAGTATAGTGACAAAGCATGCAACATACTACATGTAAATAATCACTACGGCCTATGAAATAAAAAACTCAGGGGAATCCATCTTGAATGTACCTATATGCGACAACCATACCGCTGTTATAGTACAGAAAAAACTGACACGATAGTGCATATGCACATTTTTTATTTACATTCGGGGATATATCTTGACATAAGACTTTCTAAAAAGGTGCAAAAGAGTTCTCCTTCAAAGGAGTTACGGATGTAAAGAGACATCCGTAACTCCTCTGTGTTGCAAATGTTCAAAGGTGATTGTGACATTCCATCGAGTCACTCGTCTGCCTTAGTCTACTATTATCTATGTTAGTTACACAAAAACCCCTTAATCAACCGTACCAACTTTCTCAAATGGTCAATACTATAATAAACCCATACTCTTTAACAAATGACAGCTCATAACTCCACATATGTTTTCAGAGATCATCGGAAAGCTAACCCAAATTCTGTTTTTAGAGGACGGCCTGTCAGGGCTTTACGGATAGCCGAACATTATTTTAGTTCTCGTGAATTATTCAGAGTTATTACCCGTCAAGCCCTCGAACCTAAAGGAAACTAGATAAATAAATGAGCAAAATGAAATGAATAGAAATTCGCTAAAGCTATTCGTTATAGTATAGAATGGGAACCGCGTGGCTCGGATGCCCTTAGCCTGTCAGGAAGCTGTCCTAATGATAGATTTAGATGTCCCATCTGGGCTTGGGTCCATAGATACTAGATACACAAACGGAATCCTTGTTTAAGTCTATCAATAAGGTTTTATCGTTGAAATTGAGAATAAGATGAATTAAGTAATACGAGAAGTAATTTGTTATAACTCAAGTGAAGTGATAAATAATCGCATATAACTTAGGTACATACAGGCATATCACTGTCATATTACACTATCACTTGACATATCAAAGCGCCAACAAAGAGGCATGAAGACTTATAATATCTGTCTTAACCGTGTGATCGAGATCGATTCAATTCGAGAATTTGTTCCAATATTAATAACACAAAAGATCAAGATATTGTAGCAATATCATACTACATAACTCTGAAATAAATCAATAATAACCCAAAATAAAAGCATGTTAAAAATCTAAATTAAAAATAAACACATAAAATTATGATATTGTAGCAAATAACAAAAATGTTGATTAAAAAACAAAAGTAAATAAAAGCGTATTTAAACAAGCTTTCTTATTCACATCAATGTTTACACTTCAACGCTTTCTAAAGATAACGACATAAATTTCAAACTGGGCTAAAAGTAGGTCCTTCGAGCCGAACGGAAACCAACCAGTTGATATAAATCCTCCCACATTTAGATTAATCCTTGCAAATATATTTGCAAATGCTTTCTCAGTCAACAACACACTTTAGAAAAACAAACTAGAATAAACTGTTTCGAAAAGACTCATAAAATTGTAACTTTTGGATTTGTGATCCAATTGTTTTAATCAATATACAATTACAATTGATTCTTACATGTTTTCAACATTATTCAATATGTTAAATTATTATATAACTTTTATTTCGCATCCATATAACTTATTACGAGTACTTAATAAACGGAAAAGAAATAAATAAATAATTTTTATTTAAATTTATTGCATAAAAAATATATATAAGCCTGCATTTTCCATTGCACCTGCAATTTACCATTGAACCTTAGGAACCTTGTAAGGGTTTGCCCTAAAAGTATTTTTTTAATTTCCCCTTCGAATGGCTAAATTTACAATGTTAGTTACCGTACCCCTCTGAAACGGCTTTACCGATTTTCACTAAATTTTATATGTATATTCAGCAGGTCTGAGAATCGACTACTATCTATTTTTCATACCCCTAAGTGATAAGGGTTGTTCACCCTTAACATTTTTTTATTTATATGGCAACACAACGTTTGCCGGGTCAGCTAGTTATTTTATGTACGGATAGTACGTTTGGACGTACATTTGGAATTGCGTGTAGTACCTCGTTGATATTTGACGTGCATGTGGCAAGATCATGAATATGTACGCGAATACAGTTTGCGTGCGAATATAGAATGAAAACAAAGTGATAATTTTCTACTTGGGTTTTAAGCCTTCCTTTGTATGCAAATATTTTGTCCCAAGACTTAGGCGTTACAGATTCAAAGCTTGAATACATATTCTAAATATTCTGTGTGAACTTATACAAGAGTCACAGAAAAGTTATAGGACTTGTTTTTTTTTTTATTTATTTGGCCCAGGATTCTTGTTTTTAAATAGCAAAAATATTAATGCTTTAATAAAAGAAACTAATATTGAATTAATATTTTATGCATAAAAATGTAAAATTTATGCACTTATATATTAAAATTAATAATACGTGTGAAAAGTTTATAAAAAAATATGAGGAACATTGGAAGAAATATGTATTTAAAGATTCCTTTAAATCATTGAATTTTGTATTGGGTTTATTTCAGAGGATTTTAAATCATTTCAAAGAGAAAACACTATATTTTATAATTTGACAACACTATTCAGAGACACTATCTAGCCATAAAACAATAATAGAAATAATCGGAAATTTAACTCCACTTAAATAATTACAGCACAAACAGGTACCTTAAACGGCCAATTAATGAACAAATATACGCAATATACATTAATTTTATAGCGACAATTTATACCAATATACATAATGACTATGTACTCCACTATGTAACAACGCAGTTCAGTGCCGGTGCATAATGTGCATACATAAACATGAAGCATATAATGGTCATGTGGACGGAAAATCTGATAAATCTCGAAGATAACATTAAATACCTTGTGGGGTTTTTCCTATACTAAAATCTATATTTAAAGGCAAGGAACGGAAGTAACGTACAGCTACATATGTATGTATGTATCACCAAACTTATTTGCTTCAGGTACACCAGCGACATCTAGTTTAAAAATATCATTACATTCCTCTATATTAGTAAACAAATATTTTTTTCAAAACTCTTCAAGTAGGTAGTAATATACAAATTAATCCTTTATTCCGTTACGTAATTTGAAAAGTATTTCAATTGTTTTGATGAGCACTTTAACAGAAAATTTAAGCCCTCGGTACTTGACAGAAAGTGACAGGCTACATTTTATCCCCAAAATTTTTGGGGAAGCTTTCACATTAACATTGATGCAAAAATAACCATTCCTGTCAATATGAGAGGGCACACCTCCAATAACGTATGCAATAAGCATATGCAATACGTACGCTATTGTCTCGAGACAAAGAGCACATTCGCCAACCGGCCGATGAATATTAACCATTATGTAAGTCGATCAGACATTATAATTTGAATGTACGACATGAGGCAATGTCCTAGGCCCTGTTTGTACCTTGATACATGCTTACATTAGCTGATTAGGTACATATATCTTACATAAGCCTTCTATCATAACTGACAACTATACGATGAAACTTTTAAAATAAGTTTATTATACTTTTTAAGGTTCTGAGGTTTACACACATATGTACTCCGTGGGTCAACTCTGGGGAAACCATTGCT
The DNA here is from genome assembly GCF_041222505.1 of Epargyreus clarus. Lineage (NCBI taxonomy): Eukaryota > Metazoa > Arthropoda > Insecta > Lepidoptera > Hesperiidae > Epargyreus > Epargyreus clarus. The sequence goes on along the minus strand of NW_027332222.1, from coordinate 4,875,104 downwards.
ACACCTACATCTGTTTTAACTGCAGTGTTAAGTGATACTTTCCGTTTTCAAGAGAGTGGTAAGAGAGAGGAAGATAAAAGGCTTCCTCAGGAATAGCCACGGATCTATCTGATTAAAAACAGATGCTCATCGGCTACAGATGAATATTCTACGTACGTATTTTAAAAGGCCTTTGGTTAAGCATGTAAAATTAAAAGTCTACCCCTTTGTTTAGCAAACTGTCAAACACGAAACGAAGATGTAAAAATCACTGAACATGTTAACATCTATTTACTGGCCTGTTACTAAAAATGTTTATCTACGTTAAATAAAATAAATACCTAGATTTGCTGTTAACTGTAAATAAATACGTAACGAATGCATTGAACAGCCAATATGCAAACTAACCATTACTCTGAAAGCTAACAGTGCGCTCGTTGCAAACCTATTTAGGTCAATTGATAGAATTAGATCTTACCTCGTGCCGTTTAGATATTTCTTGAATCTTCAATTTTCTTCAATTACAGCGAACTGTTAAAGGTAACGTCGTTCCTTTGAATTTAAATTGAAAAAATCTCAAATGAACGGAATTAAATAAGACTGTATTTTATTGTAACAAGTAGATAACTTCATAGCTTTCATTACCACGCTTTTATTTTAGCTTTACCTGTACGTATGTAACGGAATCTTTGAACTCGATTTTTACCCACTTTGAACACTCTGATTATTTAAAATTTTGAACAATTATCAAGAACCGATGAGAATACACGATTTAAATAATTTTATCCCAGTCACCTCATCAGAATCGTCAAGAATCAGGATTAACGATTTTCGTTGTGCGATTTTAGCCTGATATTTAGTTTTTAAACTATAATTATTAATATACTCGTATAACCCTTAGTACGTAAAATAACAAATAAATTAATTAATAAGTAACTATTTCATCTTAGCCATTTTTATGATGGCAAATAATATTAATTTGATCGATGGATTCATTTATGAGAAATGAGAGGCTTTTGTAACAGTCATTTTGCGAAAATTCGTTCAAAACGGACTTGTAATCGAAATTTGTGTCCTTATCATAAAACATTATCGAATTTGTGATTAAATTAATCAGAAATTCGGTAATTGTTAAAACAAAGATTATTCTTATCTAAGGTTATGTACTATCAGTGTTGCAATACATATAAGCTTTAATTAAAATGTTATAATTATGTTCTAATCATTATGTTATATTTTAATTGGTATATGTTTTATACAATGTAATACTTTTATTGCGATAATATATAACATCGAAATAATTGGATGATATGTGCCAAAGAAATGTTTAAAAACATTTTACATGTTAACGTATTCTACAAATATGTAGAATACGTTAATAAGTAATCAGCTGTTAATTTTTATTTAAAAAAATAAATCTTTATAGATAATTATTATAAAAAAACTAAAAAAAACGATTGCCTAAACAATGCCTTACATCTTAAACTTTTGGACTGCAGATCGTGCCAAAGACATACATATTATATACTTACGCTCGAATAACATTACGCTCCACAATTGGATAAAATGGCAGAAACTTAAATGCCAAAATAGGGCTATAATGATTATAACTGTGGAGACTCGGCCAGTAATGTTTTATAGTTCGTATCACTTCTCGGACCTACTAATAAGTGTCAAATATGGTAAACGTATAATCAATAAAACTTATTAAACCATTTCCATTAATATTGAAAGTCAGGCTGAAGACATTTTGGCGTGAATTGACAGTTTGATTAAGATTACGAAAGTAATCGTACACATACGGTAGTATGTGTAGGAGCATACGACATGTGGGTGTCTGAAAGTAATCCACATCAGTTGTCAAAACAGATAACGTTGTGAATAAAAATATGTGTTAAGTGTACTTAACCTTACGGAGATGATATCTTAAAAGAAATGTTGCAATGTACTAAACCGTGGGTAGGTCACTCAAAAGATTATCGGCATTTTGTCTGTTACCCTTTCTACATCCCACAGTGGGAGGAACTTACAGGAGAAAGTGAAAAATGGTTTACCCGAGACGGATTTTAAATCGCACATAAGGATTCTATCAAAATTAAATGTCATCAACAACCAATTACTATCAGGATCTATAAATAATCAGAAAAGAATAATCAGGATCGCCGGCTTAACATGTCCACATTGTCCACCCCTGTATGGGAAAACGCATGAAATTTGGTCATTAGTAACAGTAGTGTTCGCGCACTTTTTAAATTTTTTGGGTTCGCTCGTATAAAAAAACAAAAAACGGAACCCTTATTTTTCATGATAATAATCGAGCTAGTCATTAAATGCGCAAAAAATACTATAGGTATATATTAACAGTAGTGTTAATCGCTGCTGTGTTCTGGTTTGAAGAGGGTGGCAAGGACATACTTTTCCGAAACGTTGCAGCTTAGTCCCCTGGACAGCGGCTCATATGTGGCCGACCTCAGGTCGGAATATCTAATCCTATCTGAGATTGATTACAAATGTCAATGGGCGGCAATTACCATCAGGTCAATACCTATATATAGAAGCTAATTTTCTTACCTACACGAGTTTCAATCTAATGAAACAAGCATGTAAAACGAAACAAACAGTAATTTACGTAGCACATATACTTAAAACAACACTAAAATGTCCGTCCAGTAATAACTGAAACTTATGAAGAAATAAGTGCTCTTATGGCCTCCAGCCAAAAACTGAAAGGCCACAAAATTTAATGAAAGTAATTAAGAACATAAAATTTCGAAGTTGCCTCATGAAATGAAAAGTATGTTAAAGGAACTTTTTGTGCCACTACATTGAGAGATCTATAAAACAGTTTAATAGTTCTGACGGCTTCTAGACTTACAAATAAGATTTAAAAAAAATAAGGTTCATTACAAACTTTTATCTTTTTCAAAAATATACTATGACACACACAAATATGATCTAATATGCTCACATTGGATATCAATATCCGAAGAAAAGATAGATTTTATTACAAAGAACTAGCGCGAAAAAGTCCTGCCTCTATTTGACAAATAATTAAGACATTAAATTATATTGGCAACATTTAGTTTTGTATCCAATACACAAATGACATTAGCTTCTCGTGGTCTGAAAAAAACATATTTATAAACTTAGGAGGCATCCAATATCGCCTAATCTAAAAATGTATTAATAGTGGGATATTTTCAGTACGTGATCCCATTATTATGTTCAAGGATATAAATATTTAATTTATATTACAAGTATAAAATTTCATACCCACCGAAGGCCCGCGGATAAACTTTACCGAAAATATAAGTCTACATTATGGTCTTCATGCTTCGTAAATAAAGAATTTTTGTTTCATTAAAGTTTATAACTACAAATTGAGTTTGCGTCTGAAAAGAGATACTTTGGGGTACTTTTGCTCAAAAGGCTTTCATTTATAATGAAGTTATCAGCATTATATTCGGTTATTTTTAATATTAATGCCTGAGATGAAAAAAATATTAAAAAATCTCCTTTTTCTTAAATTTACTGGAAGGCTGAATATCTTATGCATAAAAATTAATTTATAGTTTATACTTGAATAAATTATTATGTTTTAAATATCTTCAAATTAAGGAATATGTGTCATCAAGCTTATTTGAAGTTTTACATTTGCAAGTTCTACATATCCAAATTGTAGTTATCTTAACTACAATACAATTAATTTAAGCACGTAAATTGATCAATCATTTTAATAAATAATCAATTTATAATCAAGAATTACTAATAGAAACATAATAGAGCAAAATATAGCGAAATTAGTCGGCAATTAATTGTTGATAAGTTTTCGTCCCAGATAAAAATCCTCCGTGATATTTCTAAATTCAAACAATTGCTCAAAGCAAATTTAATATTTACTTCGACGTCTGAAAACATTCCTAACTCTATCAAATATTCATCAATGATCTTGAGAAGTGGGTGGATTTTGGAAGTTAATTGTTCTGTTAAACCACGATAAGAGTCTTGTTAAACCTCTACAGAAAAAACGAGTAGCGAAAGACATAAACTGTAAAGTTTTACTAAAAACGTTAATACTTACTTCTGGAAAGGAAATCTTTACTATATTCAACCTTTCAGGAATTAGTGGATTATTATACAAAATAAAATCCGGGCTGCTTAAAAATAAAGCCTATCTATATCCCACGATTGGGACTCTTAGTATTTTAAAATCCATCAAGCCGTTTAAAACAAGGCCAACGAATAAGACATACATAGTGTGATGCCGTTAATGCGTATGTACTACCACTAAACTACATCTCTTTCCCATATAGAGTAATGAATGAATGGCACCACCCGCCGAAGGGTGAAGTTTCATCCGCATCAACTGGACTCGTGGCGGTCCTCCACGGTTCGGTTTGTACGGACGTTCTTGCCCCGATCATGTAAGATGTGGAATGAGCTTCCTCCTGAGGTATTCCCGGAGCGCTATGACATGGGGCTCTTCAAAAAAGGTACAAAAGAGCCCTCATGAAAAGCCCTAGATAAATATTAAAAATGAAAACCATATTACTCCCGACGTAACATTAAACACATTTTCAAATTTAAAGTGACTATAGTTCATCTTTGTATGTGAAACAACTCGGCTAACAATGAAACTTCCCACGGAGTAACCAGATCATTAAAAAAGTTTGAATTACTCACCTAGTTATACTTTGTTTTTGGGATTGCTGTCCTCCTAATTTTGACAAATTATAGGTTTGTTTTCAAATTTATGAGCTTGAACTAGTTGGGAAAATATCATAATAACTTAATAATTCATTGATAGGATTCAATATACGAATAGTTCAGACTTAACAATGATAATAACTTTTACTTGTTTTTTATAAGATAGGAGTATCAGACGAGCGTGCAGTCCACCTGATGGTAAGTGGCTACTGCCGCCCATGGACATGTGTAATCAACCCCAGATAGGATTACATATTCCTACATGAGGTCGGCCACAGATGCGCCGCTACCCCTGAGGACTAAGCTAGAACGCCTCGGAAAAGTCTGTCTCCCTTACCACACCCTTCCAAACGGAACACAGCAGCACCTAACACTGCTGTTATTAGGTAGAAATAGGTATGGCGGTGGTGCCGCCGGAGTCGAACCACAAAGGGTTCTACTACCTTCAAAACTCTATTATTAACTCGGTCTATTAACTTTATGCTTACACTACTTTTATAATCTGTGTACGCCTCTTAAGATCTAGTGATGGACAAACCAACTACACTAGGGACACTCACCTAACACAAAGTGTGAAAAATATCCAAAGATAAATACGTATAGAAACCAAAAATACGGATATAATATATTTATGTTTTTACTACAAACTAGCTGACCTGGCAAACGTTCTGTTGCCATATAAATAAAAAAATATAAGGGTGAACAACGCTTATCACTAACGGGTTTGAAAAATAGATAAAATATTTGAAACTGCGATGGTAGCGAAGTCTGTCGAATCCAATGTGAAACTTTCCAAAATCAACAACTACTTACGAATTAAAAATTAGTTAAAAAAAACCTTTTCCCACGGACTAAATTGCGAATGGTTTAGCATTCTCAAGTCCCCATGAACACACACAACAAATTTCATCAAAATCAGTCCAGTCGTTTAGGAGGAGTTCAGTGACATACACACGCACATAAGAAATATATATATAAAGATGGTACATACAATTACCAAACATATTTTTTAAATCCGTACAAAATACGTCTATAATATATTTAATTTTTATTTGCGTGTAGGTATATACCGCCACATAAAGTATTCATCTATTAGTCTACAACAAAATAAATCACTAAAAGTTATACTCTACCTACGAGTAGAGTACGAGTTCAAAAACGAATTTAAAACAAAAACATCTAGCAATTTATGGCTAATGAAGAAATCGAATGTAATTAATTTTATTGTCTGCAATCTATTCATGGTACGTATGAACGTTTTTATACAGTTACTTATTAATGTATCTCTTCTATAATAAAAAATATGTAGAAAAAATAAAGGTGGTAAATAGCCACTGCTTCTTATGGGTATCTATAAAAGAATTCTGACAAAGGTCGGTCAAGGGCGTGTTGCTACCCCTGAGGACTAAGTGGCAATACCTCCGATAACTATGTCTGCCTTATCGTACTATTTAATACAAAATACATCAGCGCTTAAGACTATTTTAAGACAGAAACTGCTGTTTTAAGACAAACGATTTCAATATAAAAGAACAGATTTTTTCTCAATTAAATCTCTGACTTTATGAAACGAAAGCTTCTTGTTTTTAAAGAGAACAAACACAAGGAATAAATTTTCCATTTTATTTTCCAATATCGTCTCAATGTATGGACAAGACAGAATTTACTCCATAAGCACAAATAACACGCAAACAGTCGCCACGTCCGGGCACGAAACGTGTTCCGAATGCAATGCACGGGAATGCCGCAACGGACCGCCTCCCTCGTCCCACGTAGGGAATGTCCATAATACTCTTTTATTTACTCTTCGATTTAGATGTATACTTCTACACATATAAATAAATCTAAAGGGCCTGCAATTTCACAATTAAAGAAAACCAGCTGGTAAACAGACGGACAAAAGTAAACGGGTTTTGCATGGCGATCTTGAATTCACGCTCACAAAATGGTTGTTATAATATGTATAATCACATATTCTTCGTTTTAAAACGCTTTTTTTTTCAAACGCTTCGTTTCTCATACTTCTACGACTCTAATTGGGTCGCACTGCTGGGCAAAGGTCTCTCCCTACTTCTTCCTCAGGTATGGATTCCCCGAAGCATTCTCTGTCACGATGTTAATTGATTAACAATTTATTGCACTTAAAATAATACTGCCATAGAGGTAAAACCGCGAGGCACGATTCCGTCAAGGTATCTTTACATCACGAAATTGCAAAATATTCCATTCAAAAGCCGCAAACCCATTTGATCGCGATCGTGACGCGGCCTTTGGCAAAAACAATTTAATTATTCACACATTAATCCCACATCTGCCCTTCGGGAATTACCGCTCAAAGTGTCGAGTACTTTGTGTTTAGCATTAAAACTCGAACGCAAAAAATATACCCCAATCAATTAAAGGATACAATGTGGAACATAATCTAAATACGACAACATACGACCTTAGATCGAAAGGTTTTTTATAATATAGGAGTAGCAGACGAACATGCAGTACACCTGATGGTAAGTGGCTGCTGCCGTTCATGGACCTCTGCAATCAACCCCAGATAGGATTAAATATTCCTACCTGAGGTCGGCCACAGATGCGCCGCTGCCCTTGAGGACTAAGCTGGAACGCCTCGGAAAAGTATTTCTTCCTTAATCACATCCTTCAACTCAGAACACAACAGCGCTTAACGCTGCTGTTATAAGGCAGAAATAGGTGTGGCGGTGGTGCCGCTAGAGTCGAACCACAAAGGGTTCTACCACCTTCCAGTAGAAGGACAAAAGTGAAGGCTCATCAAACGTGAGTTAGCATCATACATTATTAACTCTATCGCATTAATAAACCTTCGATGTAATGTGAATCGACTACCCTAATTACCTGACCCTTAAAAGAAATATTGGAATAATTCTACATTATAATCAACTTATTACTGATCAATTGTTTAGGGCGTTGTCTTGTGTTTCATAACCTCAGATTGAAGTTATGGTATACCGTCATGATGAAATGTCGCAGAATTCTCCAGGCTACAGATCTCCTTAAGTTATTTTCCTTCAGCGTTATGGTATATTATATCGTATAGTAAATTATATCGATAATCCATTCGACAATCACTATAACTATCTGTGAAATAGATTGAGATTCAGTAGACGGTACATAGTAATGAAATATAATATGCGTTGTGAGGTAAGCCCGAGATTTGAAGTGGGGACCGAACCAGTATGAGAGGCCGTTATTCATACTGGGCTGTCATTACATGATATACTAGCACACATACATGATATACTAACCAAGTATATTAGTTACTAGATTTCTCTATCACACTTAGCGACTGCTGCTATAATATTTAACAGCAATTTCTATGCCTGTATATAAAGTGCATATTACCATCCTACATAACGACTAATTATTATTGAACATTATAAATAACCTTGATAAATAGATACTTAGATAAATAAATTATTATTTCACAATCAATAAATAAGTGTTTGGGAAAATAATAAAAATAAAAATGTAGTTAATAGATAGGATTTATATTTATAACGTTCATGTAAGTAAAATGTATCTTACACAATCGGCAAGGTAGGCAAAAAATGTAAGAAAATGATAGAAATTATTTCGTAAAATAGCATTAAATGTTCTTTTAATGAATACCTGTTCACAAGTAACATTTTTTTTGTTATTTAAGGTAACGATAACGCAGACGCTCTACCTGATGGAAAGTAGTTAACGTTGCCTAGGGATATTTGCCAGACCAGAGTTGTGGTCAATGCCGGCTTTGGATGAGAGCTATTTTTGCACCTTTTTGAAGAGCCCTATGTCATAGTCCCATGTCATTTTGATTACTTGCCAGTTTTCCTAAGATTTAAAAAACAAAAGCAATAAATTGTTATCATTCATTGTTACCGCACAGACCGTGGCAGTACCTTCTCGTACAACGTTTTTTAAACGAACACTATTTTTATTAAACCTTATCAAACTGGTAGTATTTATAAATGCAATTGTGAATTCCGAACACACACGATTTATAGCAACGTTCAGCCACTTATACTACAAAGTAAGCGTTTATTGAACGCTAATACTTATTTATCGATCGTATCGTCGTGACAATCGCTCAATAACGCCGCATACAAAGTTACTAAAGACGTCTTTATCACAATTTATGATATGTGAAGCTATAGAGCAACCAACAGGGGACCTAGGTTTGACTTTAGGTCAGATATCTAACCAACGAATTTAACTAATATATGGTTTATATTCTAACATTTGATTGTTTCATTTAGAGACACAAGATTCTTATATATTTTATGTTACTTTAAATGGTGGATGGTGTCAAGTCGTGGGTTAGATTTTTGGTCAATTACATTACTTATTAATATATTATATATTTCATTTTTGGGTATGAATACAAAAGTATTAAATACAGAAAATTACTAGATATTTTCTGTAATTCACAATGACTGACAATCGCTGAGACTATCGCAAACGAAATAAAATTTTATAACGTTACCTTGCCCAAAATCAAAGCAAGCTAGTGAGTTTAGTTTATCGGAGTACGTCCCTCTATCAATATCAATCAGTACCGGTCAAACGCTTTAGCGAGCGTGGGATACTCCGTACCGGCGTCCGCTAGTAGGGTAACAAGTATAACATTACGTCGGAAGATAGTCCTACTTTTAAAAAAAATACGTTCTTTTTAGTTTTTTGGAGTTTACTCCTTAAGAAACGATTTGAGTTATAAGGCCCGGTACGGAAATTTTATGAGGAGTAAAATCAAGTGTAACACAAAAAGTTGAGGCGTAACGTAGAAAGAGACAAACATATATATCCACACTTTACGCGCAACACCAGTGAAGTCACTGAATAGAAATGTCATAATTTTATTTTTTTGTACTAGTGACGTGAAGGAATGCGTTGTATCGGTAAAATAGGTTCACAGACTACATATTAAAAGTATTTTTAGCCACAAATAAAACATAGATAATTTAAAATAAGCCAAATACGAAGGTGCTAAACTCGGACATGTATACATGTCCGTGGACGGTTACGGTACATTTCGTTTCGGACATGTATACATGTCGCTGGGCGGCAACGTATAATGATCCATTACAATCCCTCCTTTTTATTACAATCATCATATCCTCTCAAAAAGGAAGTAGCATTTTTAACCAAAATATGAATCAAGAGTGCTTTTATTAATTTAAAATACAGTAAGTTCAAATTAATTTAGATTTAATTTCTGGTGGAACACTTGGAACGACTAGATATGGTACAACTATTGATGCGGTGTTTTCACGATTCATAACTCATGTAACTTCCGAAGTTCACGTATCGTATTTCAGTTACCACAAACCTATAATTACAGTATTTAAGAATTATATTATAATTCAAAGTGAAAGAAATCAATCATCCTAAAATTGGATTTGTATAAATTGAACACAATTATTATTATTATTATTTATATTATTTTGTAACATACTTTATGTAATACGCATTATTGAAGTAATATAAATAATCCGAATAATTACAGATATATGTTTGTTTCTCTTATCATTTTAGCAGATGCGTTCATTTACCCTTTTTTTCTATTCGATATATATCATAATTATCGTTCGTAAAGAGTAAACTCCAATCGTGCGTCGTAGCTGACACACACACACTTTTTTTCTTCATTGTTTTTGTTTCTTTTTTTTTTTTTGCCTAATACCGATTGCGTTTCTTTTTCAAATTTCATAGAGCTCATAGTTTCATCACGATTATTTTTCAATTATTCGTAGCTACAAAGCTAACCCAAATTTAACCGGAAATTTAACCTTTGTCAAAAATAGTACAAAGTGTATTAAAATTAAATAAACTAGCAAATTCACTAGTTTATCGGAGTACGTCTCTCTGTCAATATCAGTACCGGTCAAACGCTTTAGCGAGCGTCGGATACTCCGTACGGACGTCCGCAGGTGGTGTTACCAAATAGTACCACTGTGGAGGTTCCTTCATTTTTCATAAAATGTTCTTTATTTTTACACGCTTAGCTTCACTTGTATGTTTGGCAGTGAGTAACTCCGTTTTTCAGTAGAAAGAGATCAACATACATTCTTATCTTACCCTGCATGTATGAAACAATGAAATAGAATACTTTTCTACCTTTTAGTTGATTTTATCATAAAAGAGTGTTTTTTAGTTTTTTGAACTATATATATTTTTTGTCGGCTATGTGTCGAATACACCCCTTTTTCCTTCTACTAAGAGTATAAGGACAAAGGAGTGTATTTAATACAAAAAACAATCGAACTCAAGTATGATAAGTAAATCTTCATTTAACTATAAGCCAAAAATATGTGTAACAACGCCAACCGCAGAGATACTATTAAGTAATCTTACTTATCAATTAATTCCCATTTTGTCTTGAAACCCCAGCCTATAGAAGGGACCGGCGGTTTATACGTAACATTGTGCGCCACGTGTTGCCGCGTTGGCCCAATTTGGCCATATCCAGACAAGGTTGTTAGGGCCATGGCCAATGTGAGTTAAATATAGCGTTCAGTTTATGGTACAGAAATTATGTCACAATATTATAAGAGACACATACAGAGCGTTAGGTCGTCATGAATAGCAACACATCTGTAACCGACCTACAATTCTATATATTACGAGCTTTTGCCCGCGGCTTCGCTCGCGTTACGAAGTAATATTTTCATCCCCTATTTTATCCCCTTGGGGGTAGAATTGATCAAAATCCTTTGCTGGATGCTTACGTCATAACACCTACCTGCATGCCAAATTTCAGCCCGATCCGTCCAGTGGTTTGGGCTGTGTGTTGATAGATCACTATGTCAGTCAGTCACCTTTGAGTTATATATATTTAGATAATTGATTACAGATGTCCATGAGTGGCAGTAACCACCTCATATTAGGTAGAAAACATGCAACAACATATGTTTTTTATTTTCATTTAATAAAAATATACAAGTGATCGCTACTGATATACTATGGACACACACGTAAAAGATGATTTCTATACCTTTTCTCAGATGAAATTGATAAACTGCTTCTATCGTTTAACATCAGGTAGAATATAGGTGCCTAATATATTCTAACAAAAATCGGCAACATGTGTTGTTACTTTCTAGTACTAATTTTAAACGTCAAATCTAATTAGTCCTAAACACCTTACACATAACTAAAACTGTATTTTATGAAAGAATTCGACTGCAGTCCTATTTATGTGTCTCTACTGAGCACAAGTCCATCCATAACTTGGGACGACCTGGACCAAACCATCACCTAATGCATCTATATTAACAATTTCCTGAACTGACAACTATATTGAGTTCATAAAAACCGTACAAATAACATCAACGCATAAAATCGGCGAATCTATAACCGCACCCTCAATCAAGTTCTATTCAGCACCTGAATCCACCATGACATTCACTTTCTCGATCAGAAATTGGGTTAACACGCGCTCAACGGGCCGTAAACTGTCCTAATTTATTACACAAGATAGTTTAATGCGGTACACAATGCGCTTGTTTCTCGCTAACAGTAATGTTGGATAGACAATAATCGGCACCGAGCACCGATAAATTGCAGAGGTGCTGCATTACGTATCGTGATAATAGCGACAATAGCTTTGGAGATATAAGAAAACGTCGCAGTGAACGGTGATGATGAATTTAAAATGATGATGAAATGTGGATGTTTCAGTGACTCTGAGTCTAATTGCCGACGAGGCGTTGTAAGACGGTATCTTAAACTAATGCTTACACCTCTACAATCATAGCCAACACACTAATGGGAGGACTTTGAATGTACTTTGTTCGTTTTTGTTTTACGTAAGAGCAATAGGTTTATTTAACTTACTATTCACTTATAATTATCTCTATACTTGTCTTTGTCAATTTTTCTCGGCAATTATTCTCAAATTTGGAACTCTTGGGTCATCATCATCATCTGTCTAAGCAATAATCATTATCACCTATTTGTCATGACATACACCGCACGTTGTTACAAACTTTAATGACCCTTTATATTTCTTGACTTTTTATTATACATGGCAATTACACAGGCATATACTATATTCTTTTCTCTCATTATTCCTCTTCAATTCTATTAACTTTCAAATCTACGCAAAAGGATTTCAAAAACTATTTCCACAATATTCTACATTGAACACAATACCTATATACTATATTTATTAGAAGCATTCACATAATATAAAGCGTAATAAAGCTTGTTAGAGCAAAAAGTATGAACTCTATCTATCACGCGTAACTGAACAAAGGTTAAAGCCATTGAACACCTATTGATCGCGGCAACAAAGGAGCTAATCAAGGTGATTGCTTGAAGCTTTTAAAGCGCAAAATGTTATGGCGACATTTAGAATTGAAATTGAAAATTAATGAACTTAGTTCTTTTCGCCATTAATTTGGTTGAGCCATAATGGGCAAAATCGCAGGAAAAAAAGCGAGTAGGGTGAAGGATAAAATCTTGGATGCGAAACATTCGGGAGTGGACCGGAATAGCAAGCGCAGCTGAACTGTTCCGCCTCTCAAAGAAGTTGAGGGATTTAAAAAGCTGATGGCCGACCTTTCTATCCTTCCCTTGTCTTAGTATCCACATCTCCTATTGTATTACAAGTAAAAGTGCCTTACCGCATGATACACTTAGAAAACATCAACGAAAAAACTGTAGTAGGTAAATAAATTTATTCAGATATAAAATTGAATTGTTCAATATTTATGTATATTGTTTAACAATGAATTACTATATCATAGCGAAACGGTCTGCAGAAAATTGATTGACCGTTGACACATTGATACCGACTTTAGCTCAGAGAAATGTGAAAGGAAAATAGCTACTCATATAGAAGAAACATATGACTGTGCTTATAAAAGCAGATTTTGCATCTGAACCAATACATAACAACTTTCCAATTGCCATATATAAAAGCTTTAGCGTACTTATAAATCTATAAGTACTTGTCCATTATCAAAATGCGTCCCTGTCTCCCCACTGACGCTACTGAGAAGTTTGTCATGGACAGTGCGCCAGCCATCAAACGTATACGTGCCCCGCATCAGGTAAAGGTTTCCAGTAACATTGGTACAAAGACAAATGCACGACATCGGTGATTAAGCGGTATTGGACATTACGTCAGCTCCTGGACTAGACACCTGACACTTTAAAAGATCTTTAAAGGAGTAGTCGGATAAATTGAAAGTTATAGGCTGGATAAGGGTCCAAAAAACTCTAGGGACCGCCATCGGGAAGAAAGTTCCGTGAGCTTTTTTGCAAATTTGCTAAAATGTATCTATTTTACTCACGATTACAAATAAAATAAATAACAAACAGGTTTTGACTGATTTTCCACAAATTAAGTATTGAGATTATACAAACCGCCGCGCATGATGCTCTACTCGAATCTCAATACTCACACACACACACGCACATGCGCGCGCACACGCATACGTACTGCATAACATAATTGTATGCAGATGTTTTACCACTGATCTAAATTGGAAATACTTTAAATTACATTCTACATAAATTGGAAACGTAACGCTAACGAATTTATAAATCATTGTTGTACCAATTAACTATTCAACGCTACTAAAACTAGCCATCGAGCTAGCTAAACAGAATTGTCCGATGATTTGCTAGCACTGTTTGTCCAATTTACGGCACAGAGACAATAAATAAACATGAAATCAAAAGCACTGTTTCGAATAAATCCAACGGCCATCGCTGTCCAATTAGTTCTGTCATTCAACAGTATTGATGCATTGTTTATATCTTTATTACTCTCTGTTATTTCACTTTTCTCCCCATTAATTACACCGTTTTTATATTGTGGTGTCGGTTATAAATTTGTATGAAACAGCCGAATTTTGTATTTGTGTAGCGTTAAATATTACGCTGATTGACTAGGATAAAAAGGTGTATACAGTTTGGTTAATTGACAGTCGATGTGCTAAGTTAATCCTTATATCTATAAAGAAATTGGTTGATTAGTCCTCGTGACATACATAACTATATACATAACAAATAACAATGGATATTGATCCATCAAATACATTAGTATTTCATAGTGACTTCAGAATTTAAACCCTTTTTGTTTATAAACGGACATGCATCGTTTAATATCGGGCGAGCCACATTTCATATATTAAGATATTTATAGGAAATATATTTATTATCTAATTATATGTATAACTACTCCGCTTCACCATTTAGCCATGACTACAATTAAAGCGTACATCAACATAAGGTTTTAAAAATACGTATATATAAAACTACTGTTGCCCATAGACTGTACTCTTAGTATGAGTTTTTACGTTTTGATAAAAGGTACTGTTTTTGTTTACGTATTTCCCATACATATCTAATCAGTTCTGATACAATCTGTTACGGGCGCTGATTGGAAATGTGTGGGAAAATACGTAAACAAATACCAAAAACAGTCATTTTTGTAAAAACGTAAAAACTCATACTAAGGGTACTGGTTCGTCGTGTCAAAAATGTCGACGTAACAAGAACACCTCATTAACGGAATGATAAAAGGCTGGACGCGTCATGAGACAGACAGACGCTTATCGATATGATACGTGAGACGCGACAGACTTGGCGTCACTCCTTTCTCGTGTCAGATTTTATAAGAACCAAACGTATTACGTCTTTTGAAAGTATGTGATATGTTAAATATCATACAGGTTAAATTACTCTTTTCCTTATTTTTTGAGAAAGAAGAAAATACTTTATTCTGGAAAATCCCAATGTACAGTACAATTGCAAGCTGACACCATAAATAGATACTAAATTGCATAATTATTTTTAAAAAATGTAAAAGGAACAAAGAAATAGTACCACAAATAAAGCACTTTTTAAAAATGACTCATGAAAATTAAAAAGTTATTTTTGTTTATTATGTATATGAAACTTATACAACGCGTAGCTGTTCATATACCTACAGTAGTTTTTGGTGACGAAAAGTACCTACACATTATTTTTAAAACGTGACAATTGATTCCCGATTGTTGTCCAATTATTGAATCACCTAAGATTCGTTTCGATAGTTTTCAGTCTCATAATTTTCTATGACAAACAATGCCACTATATCATTAAACAATAACAATAAGAAACAGAGTTACTATCATTTTTGTATAAATTGAATTGAAAAACAAGCCTAAACAACACACAATCCATCAAATAACACACACACATGTACACATTGTAGTCACAAGAGATTCCGTACACGGAACAAAACACCTACATGACATTGAATGCCAATCCAGTCTGTCTGTTCGCGTGTCCGCCGTGTCGTTAGTGACATCTGTCAGCGTGCCTCATTAGCATTGTAGCCGCCACCCGCTCCAAGATGTACAGTGGATACACGAATGGTTCTACTGGACATTTCTTATTTAAAATAGAAGTAAACGTATTATGTTTAATATAAATTTCAATTACAGAAATAATGCGATTTACACGTAGGGGTGTCACTTTCTTTTTTTAAAGGTGTTATTTCTTACAAAAACATAGTACTTTCTTATTATTCGCCGTCTCACGACACGGAACATGAATCTGAATTACTAATAAATATAGTATCCCATATTTAGTACACTAGTCTCTCAATAATAGACTATTTTAAAATATTTGCCTCGCTTTGTCGTTCGTACGAATCTTTAAAATAGATGTCTTACTATTTCGTTTGTATGAACAACATTAAAAATAGCTTCACCAATTTAAGCAGGTCTTCAACTTTAAGTTTTCACTACAGCTATTTTAACCGCCAAAATATATATTTCCAGACACAAACTCATAAACCTAACACGAGTAGCGCCGTGTGACTATTATCATTCGAGACAATTAACCAAATACGTCAAAAACATAGTTAAAGAATGTCAGGTTGTCATTTAAGCGACACTAAACATTTTATTACACCGCAATATTATCTAAAAGGTCATCTTCCAGCTTTGTATGGCAAAAGGTCATCTTAAATCTGAGCCTAATAAGTCATGAAGGCAACACAACGATTAATCCAAAGTAGAACCGATAAGATTCTTGTCGATAACGAGATCAAAGCTTTCTAAAGTTATTTAACTCAAAATAGAAGCAGAAATTAAATTTTGGACGTCAAAAGGAATTGAAAGCGAAGTTTGAAGTCGAAGAACAAGCCTGTAGAAGCGTAGAGCCCTTAGGTCATTACCTCTCTGCGGTAGAGCACGACTTATATGAGAGCAATGAATAGAGCAAAAAGGGGTGAAAACACGAATATGCAATATATCCACTTATGCATACCGGTCATTACGTCCACCATTCTGCGATGTATTGCACTGACTAAAAATAATTAAATACAATTGTAAGTAAGACTTGTGGTAATATGTATTAACATATTTAAATGTAATATCGCGTAGAGTATCGATTGTGGTAAGTGGAAAAGATGTAATAGTTTTTACTCACATCGGTTAAAAAACTAAAAAATATAAATATAATATTTCCATGACAATACTGGTCTTGCGCGCTAATATTTTAAGCTTATATTGGCTTACAGAACTATAAGCCAATATACTGGTTTAACTGGCTAATACTAACACATCCTAGCTTAGTATTTGTACAATTTATAGTGATTATTATTAGTAGAGGATAAAGGTACACGGCATTTTCAGATTAAATATTCTTAATTAATATTATAAAAATGTATACAAGTGTATGTAGTGTGTTAAGTAACGATTTACGAGCGCAAAGTCAAAATAATTTACTATCATTAACCAGATTAAATGTCCTGCGCTTAGAAATTAGCTCGCCAGCACAATTAAACTTAAGTTAAAACAAACAGTGTCTAAACAGTGCATAATAAAAGCTTATAAAAGTGGTTGAATGTTGACAGAAACTGTAATTAAAACTCAACGGTACCAGTTGGCCACGGCGAAACAATCCGTCTGCTACTAGGTAGGTACTTATTACGTGATATTATGACTGTTATATGGTAAGTGCCTGAATTTATATTATTATGTTACACGTGACGTTTGTTTTATTGCAATAGGAGCAAATGTTAAAAAGTAGTAGATAAATACTTCGTAAAGTTTTTGGGACAATTTATTTTTTTCTTTACCCGACTTGGGATGGTAAAGTTTTTAGAGCGTTTGTACTCGTATGTAGTTAGGTATGGCTAAGGTAGACGGAGGGTAATATATTAGGTATCATTAGTATGGCTAAGGTAGACGGAGTATGATATATAAGATATCATTAGATTAAATTGTGGGAGTGATATAGCCTATAGCAGTCGGGTTTTTGTGTTTATCATAATTTTAGTTCATGTATGATTTCAGTCCTATTTGATTCAGAACTTCTGTTCTACATAGTTCTTCAATTGTACATGACTGTATAAACAAAAAAAAAAGTGCCAAGTATACGACGCATAGAGAAATGATAAATTTTTCAATCAAACTCATTTTAACAATCGTGCAGTCAATAAAATATCACAGACAAACTGTCACATGACAGACTACACGAATCAACAGATGACCTCAATGTAATTAAGAATTGAACAAAACCGCATCGCAACCAATCGACGGATCAAAGTTTATTACCGTTAATCATAAATCAACAATCCGTCTACATAGACGGCCTTTGATTGGACCGAGATCTATTATCCGACAGAACAGACTAATTAATGTGCTCAAACAAGAGGCCTAGACATTCTAGCGCAGATCCTTTCAATAGCATCTAGGGCTGTGGAAATAACGCTGACAGTTGCTCGAGTTCTGGCTGTTTCGATGCATAATAAAGGAGAACTGAGGTTCACTGCAATCCCCTTGCGTAACCAATGGCTGATTGATCGAAACACGCCGATGTCGCTTAACAACTATCCTTGCTAGTCGTTTAGACAGCATTATTTATTGTACTGGAAAGTTTTTTTTTTATTTTTATTAGGAAGAAACGACGAGTGTGCAGTCTACCTAATGATATGTGGATATTCTGCAGTTAACTGCAGACAAGATTAGATTACTGCCTAAGATCGACCACAGACGCGTTGCTACCCTTGAGGACTAATTTGAAATGCCTCGGAAAAGTATGTCTCCCTTACCACACTTTTCAAACTACAGCGTTGGCTAACTACTGTTATAAGGCAGAAATATCTATCTCAGTGATGCCGCGGGAATCGTACCAAAAAGAATTCTACCATATGCTCCTTCGAATATATAATAATACGTACAATATTATGCAAGGTTTATGTAGTGTATGTATATACTTTACATGCATACTACATTAAACTTGTATAATAACCTACGAGTAATTATTTGGTATATTATAGTTGTCCGTCCTCAGCGTTGTCTAAGTGTGAATGAACTGGTGATCGCCCTTTGCAAAGGAGGTTACGCCCTCTACAAAACACCTTTACTTTTTTCATTAACTCCTCATCAGTCTGTATTAACAACATTCTTAAAAAATATTTTTTGTATGCGAAAGGCACAATAATTAGACAAAATGAACAGGAAAAAAAATAGTAACTTCTTCTTTGAGTGTATATAACTGTACAAAGTTGTTGTGAAGAACCTCGTGGTGCGGCAAACACTGTATTAGAAGTTTAACACGCAAAAGGTTTCACATTCGATTCCAGGCCGCAAATTAGTAATCCTATGGTAAAGTTTAGAGTAAGTTACTTAATAATAAAAAATAAGTAGCAATAAAATACATCGTAGAGTATTAAAATTGAATTACAAAATACAGTCACGAAAGAGAAATACTAGTAAAAAGCTTTTAAATACGTACGACTGTGAAGAATTAATTATATTTTAAAAGTCCACAGATAGTAAAATGACTACACAATGAAATTGTTATTTATTATTTCACATTTAAACAGTGGAGCAGGTGAGACAATAGTTATCAGATACCGCAATTAATGTAATAGCCTAAAAGCATTATGAGTGATCCCCGAAATTCCAGACCATTAAACTTTGCTAACGAGAACACATTAACTATTGTTCTGTCACAGTCGTAAGCCGCGATAAATATTACCTTTTCTCTTGTAAGCGTAAGGGAAGGGCTGATTCCAGTTATACGGTACCTGAAACAATAAGAAATATTTAGACTCCAGTTCCTTTTAAAGGTGATAAAACGGGTTCTGGCTTAAATTTGAATGGTTTTGAAAGTAAGGCTTTTTTTAATATATATCATGGTATTTTTATAAAAACGTAAAACTACTAGTCCGCTCTGCATATAGAAATGAATCGCGTCGCCATAGCAAATTGTAGGACTAAACCTGCTCGCAACAACTTCAGAACGGACTAGCAGTTTGGCGCGGACTATAACTACTTATTTACTATAACGTGGACTACACGTTCGTTTACTGCTTAAATATTTCTAAAACAAAAGACTATAATTCTGAATACTAAAGTTGGTGACCAATGCCCACAAGTTGTAATGTCCACTTAACACCAGGCGAATTGCTCATTTTCTACAAACATCATGCAAGCAAATTGCAAATTAAAACACAAAGCTTTCCCAACACAACACCCAACACTAAAACTTTCCCAGCTCAAAATCCAACTCTCCGGCAATATTTCGCAATTTTCAATTCAAATTTTCTACAACATCTCTTTTGCACGACCGCTCTCCATTTTTTCCCGGTCCGCCGTCGAATATAAATTTTGCAATTCGGACGACGAAAGTAATTCTTGTAATCAAAATTGTAAATTAAGAAACACTTCGAGCTTCAGTTTATTAGAACGTCGTTGATGATTATACTCTCTTGTTTTGTTTTATTATTACAGTAAATTAACCAAAATAACGTACTAGCCTTTTTAAATTGTAACGGAAAACAAAAAGTCAATTTACTAAAAAATGAAAAAAAAATGTGTATACGTATTCTTTACATATTTAGGTATAAGCAAGTTGGTTGTGTGATCTCGTATGTAATAAGCTTTTAACCAAGTTTTAACGAAAAAAAGTTATAATTTTACATTACAAGAGCAACAATGAGATAATCTTCAGAGCTTACTATTCTTATTATCACTGTCAAAAACGATTGCAAATATACAATAACTAGTTTAGTAGAAAGATAATAGCCAGCTCCAACTGAATCAATTATACGAATATCGAGTGATTCGGAATTGGAGGCAACCTGCCAAATCTTAATTAATCGGCAGGACCACTCAATAAGATTGCTTAGCGCTGTCTCTGGATAATAAATCGATACAATAAAGGAGAAGGAGACAATCGGGATTGTACCATCAATGTTGTTTGAGCCTATATCCGTTTTTACATGTATTATTCCAACACGTAATTTCTTAAAATAGTAACAACACCATCTATCGAGTATCTCAAAAAAATCAATAACTAATTTTAAGTAATAGTTAAGCGTTATATAATGATAGGTTTCATATTGATGTTACCATAAAAATTAGATGGTGTAAATAATCGAATGTTCTTATTATTAAATACAAATATATATTTATTCGTAAGCGAATATTACCTTCATTAATAAATAGGTGGTTATGGTACTAAAGTAGTATTTTTAGCTTCTATACGTTTTTTCTCTTAAATTCTTGAACGCATACTTAAACGTAAAATTAACATAACAATTAACAAAAGTTATATAAGAATGAGGACTCAGGTTAATTAAGCTCTCGTAAAAAGGCGTGAAATAACCTAACTTCAGACTTTATCTATCAAACAATCTCTATAAAAGCAAACTACTTAAGTCAGTAAATAGTTATTTGAATGCTTATCAAAGATCTTCAGCTGAGTGTGACAGAGGATAAACATAAAGTTTGTTTCTTTTTTTATGTGGTGCAATTTTTTTATAATATAGGTCTAGCAGACGAGCATGCAGTCCACCGGATGGTAACTGGCTACTGCCGCCCATGGACTGCAATCAACCCCAGATAAGATTAGATATACCTGGGGTCGACCACAGATGCGCCTCCACTCCTTAGGATTAAGCTAAGCGATTAACACTGCTGTTAGGCAGAAATAGGTGTGGCGGTGGTGCCGAGAGAGTCGAACCACAAAGGATTCTGCCACCTTAAATAAACGAGCGTGGATATCTGTCAGTAGACGTCCTGCATTTTTTGGTCCTGTATGCTGTCAATCACACCACACACAACACATAACACACAATGCATAACTACCGCTGAGGAATAAGTTTAAACCTTTAGTAAGTCTAATTTACGCTTCAAACCAAAATTATGTTCCTGTCTGAAAACCTCTTTATTATTGTTATTATAAGAACGTGTCCATCCCCACATTTGTGACAAATATGTTGCCACATATTTTATTATGATGGAGGAACGGCAGTATCGATGCCACTAACCGGCATGACTTTTACACCATGTTGCATGGCGAAATATCGATGTTTCTACTATTTACAACGCCTCTGACAAGGTTTAACGACTTGATAACAACCGGGACTTAACTTTTTATATTCAAAGCCTATATTCATTTAAAACAAAACAAAGTTCTTCGAAAAGGCTTAAAACTAAGACAATGCCATCTTTACCTGACTAAAGATAAAACTAAAGATGTAGAAACAAACCTCTCTAATACTCAGGGCATTGTTACCGCAATATTCCCAGGATAATGGTTTAAGAAGCGAAGAACTGTCGAGTGCCTCATTAAGCAGGTAGTTCAGCTAATAGGCAATGGCACTTGATGCAAATGACTGGCACTGAATGTCCTTTTCTAAAGATGCGAATCTTTTCGCAGCCATTACTGAGACGGCGTGCTTTTATTCGCTTAACGTGAATGCGATTTTAAATAAATTTGAAAGGGTTTTCTTGAATAGTTTACATTTAATACGACACTACTATAACGTTAGAAGTCTATATATGTGTATTAAATGTGAATATACTGCTTTATTAGAACACGGTTTTTTACCAAGAAAGGACATTTGATTTTGAAGGTTTTGAAGAGCAATTGAAGTAAAAAGTAAACATTTTTTTAGCTGAGATTTTGTTTCGTATTATTATTTTGTACGTGTAAGTATCATTATTAAATACAACGAAATACAACGAATTTACTGGGGGTCAAAAATGGTCTGAATTGCTTCGAGAAAATAATGGTATGGCCGTGCCGCTTTTTTGTTTTTTGGCTCGACCTGGCGGAGGCACTACCGTGCCTCCAAATTTAACAATATTTTCTTTCGTTTTGTCCATGTAATGCAAAAATATCATACACAGTTTACTAACATGACTAAGTATACCGTTTTATTTGAAAGTCAATTCGAATTTATGAAACGTTTTAATCTTTACGTGATCACAATTCTATCTGATCTCAGATCTACTTTAAACCTAGCGGTCAACATTTGGGTATCAGAGGTACATACAACTGGCATCCATATGCAGTTTAAAACAATAGATGTTGGCTTAGTTTGCTATTGCGGTCACCAAATAAACTTGGAATTTAAAGTAAAATAAAGTGTATACCTATTATTAAGCTTGAAATTAAAACTTAATTGGAAAGAATATCTGCAAAAAATGGGCTCTCGTTGTGAATATAATACATGAATAGATCGATATCGAAATACCGTCAGACAGTGGAACGGACGTATTTCATATTAAAAGACTTTTATATTGATTGATTGACTGGATAGATATTAAACTGACCGAATTGATACTAAAAGACCCTGAACTTTCATGCTATCATAGGCTGAAAGGTGGTGGAGCCAGTATGGATCGACCGAGGTACCACTGACGTACCTATTTTTAGGATGAAATAGTTTTACGATTCAGTAGTAGGGTGTAGATAGATGGTTTACTGCATATGAGACGTATCTTCATCTTCAGGAGTGACAATGCATCTGTGATTGGCTTCGGGTAGAATCAGTTATATGTGAAGCTAATCACAAATGTCTATGGACGGCAGAAGGCACTTTCCATCAGATGAACATTACTTGTATAGTACGTCAATCTTATATAAAAAAGTCTAATAAATATTTACATTTCCTATAATACGATGATCTTTAAATCACTCTATTGTAAGCTCAAAAACGGCTTACGTAACAGGACAATGGCACTGGTACCCGGCGAATCCGCAATAGAAAATCTCAACGTTCCGGAGTGCCATTCTCCGCTCATCAATGTAGATCCGACGTTTTCGGTCGGATTCTTATCGCTAACGAGCTATAATGTCAGTTCCGACGCGGCAGGAAGACGGCCATTTCACTGTCACGGATAAATTGATTTAATCTAATCACGCGATAAATTGCCTCTCGACTGGTACGCTCCTTGGGACGACACGGCACGACAGCGGCACCGATAATACGACACCAGCAGCTATTTCTTCATTTGTGATCGATACCAATACGACACCACACTGCACCACAAATAAAGGATTAAGTATATCTCACGGCTTTTAAGTGGAACTATAACGAAGTCATGATATGGGGCAAAACACGCTAAAACCTTTGGTATAATATACAGTACTGCATGTTTTATTGGAATTTAGTCACGCACTCCGAGCTTCTTGAAACCTACTAGTGTCCTCACAAATGGAATCTTATTTGTGTACACAATACATAATATAAAGATACCGGCGCCGGCGGTTCATCGACAGCAACAGCATGTTGGTGTCGTGCCGGGCCAGTGAAACAGAGTCCAGCACCATTTATAGAATTATGCATTCGTCGTCGTGGACGTGCTGGTGTCGCATCGCCGTAATGAAAAAGAGCTCACGACATAGAGTCATATCTCGCTAGCAAATCACAAGGTTTCATTCACGCCTCGTACAGCTGAAGACTTGCTAATAAACTTATCTAAGTTAATTTTCTTGATACTTGAATTAATTAGCAACTCACGCCTTTAAGGCTCCATTTCGGAATAGATTTTTAGACTTGCCGCGTCATTAATCTTTAGGATACTAGTGTAGATCCAGTTAAATCTGGATGTTTCTAATGAAGTTAAATTAACAAATGTAAATGGAGTCCAACTAATGGTATATGTAACTACCACTCATGGGTATCTGTAATCATACCAAAATAGACGACGTTGATTACGTGTTGAATCCCCGTAGGACTAAATAGGAACGACATATTTGTCATTACTTTTCCTCGTACTCCAAGCCAATTTAAGCGGTGTAGCCTTAGCAATGGAACCATGAAAGTTTCTGCTTCAAAGTAATTATCTAGTGGGTACTTTGTGCTAAATATTTTAGCACATATGTTATGAAATTTCATTTTTAAATTATGTGTCACATTAAAATAAGATTTTGTATTCTGCCTATTCATAACTTTTTAAGTAAGTTATTTGATCTCAAATTACTCGAATCCGGATATGATCAGTAAACCGCAGTTAAAACAATTAGTTTAAAATCAAACCAGCAGAATACTAATAATATATTTAAGTATTGTTGTCTATTTCTATACAATCTAGATTTAAACTACAGTTAAACTGGGAGCAATGAACCGAACAAATCAATTCCATCTATGACGGACTCTTGTTTTAATCGAACTATTTGATCTATGTAGGTTGTCAGTAGGACCAAGTTATTTGTCGCCTTATAATATTTATCATTCTACTTTATTGATTGGTGCTATACAGTCAATTAGATAGCGTGGGCTAATATTTATGAGGTGATACAAGACGGTGATAAGAAGTAATAGTCAATAGTATTACAATAAGAACTAATTTAATACTCGTAGTTGGAAAAGTTATTTGAATTTTACCAAACTTTGCATAAAGTAAGTAGTATCTTATATCTTACCGATTTTCACCAAATTTTATATGTACATTGAGTAGGTCTGAGATGTCATTATATTCGTCTAACACGAGTGACGAGTCACGTCAAAATAGCAAATTGTAGATATTAGGGGTAGAACTGCGCGGGGCCCGCTCGCCACGCGTCCGCTACCCGCTCTTGGACACGGATACACAACTACGATAGTGTGTCCTTACGTTGCTACGGAGCTCTCTGACTACACCTGCGCGCATGAACTTCAGAGCGGACTTGAAGTTTGGCGCGGACTATACGCGATTTAGTTTCTCGTTTTGGAAAACGTAAAATGAAATAATAGCTAAAGAAGTTTGAAAACCTGTATGACACGATGTATTCGAGCTCATACGTACATTAGCACATAAGTATTCGTGTGTATCCGCTATACTTTGTCACTGGCGCGGTGCGGCACCGTAAAATATATTTAGCACATCCGCCCGCGTCACGGCGAACTGAAAAACCACATGCCGCCCGCGACCGCCAACTTTGAAATCTCTATTACTTTTTTGAAATAGCATACACATTTTCATCTTGTACGTTCCTTCATTTTCATACACTTAAATAAATTATATTCATAATTCGAGATCTGTTTAAATTGTTCATAAAATAAATAACTAATAACGCATTCCTGCCTTTTCAATGTACGCATTCTTAACCCAATTTAAAAAGAAAAAGCAAAAGCTTTGAGAGAAAAAATACAAGTACCAAAAACAGGGCGTACAGTAGAAAATACAGATTATAAGGTGCTGAAGGTGACACATGTAACTTTGGTATTTTTTTTTATTTGTTTTTTGGGCTGTAGGGAATACAATAGAATGAGACAAATATACATTCATACAAACGCATAATCATCATTTCGTAATCGCGTAAGAAATCAAAACTTTATCGTTGTTAGTCACGACACAAATCTATACTCCAATAAACGGCTGAAGTTTGAGTTTCAGCGCAATTCAGTAGGCGTCAAACGCTCTGCAGCATCGCGTCTATCACCGGAAACGATGAATTAAATCGCTTGCCACTGCAACCATTACCGCTGTCTTAATGGCTTGGCGAATACCAAGAAGGCTTGCAAACGGGGCCACATATTGTGTAAACTGGAGCGTGACCGGGCGACACCCACTAAGATCGTTTCGTCCTCAACGAAACGGCGAATATTTCGTTCCGAGCTAGTAATCCGCAACTGATACTCACATTCCAGTCCTAGGTCGTATGACCGCCTTCACCTACGGATATCTAAGTAAGCGACTGAAACGTAATCTGTTTTGGGTCCGCGCCAACCTTACTAACAAGGTAGTATTTAACCGCAGACGAGTCAGTGCATTAAAATAATGTGACATAGTTTTCGATAATTTCACGCGCGGCGAACATGCACTGCTTCGAAAATAAACTTGTGTTTATTCGAGATTGCTGACTCTTGCAACAGAAAGATTCGTCTTAAAGAAGTAGATCCGTATAACATACTACAACTCAATATGTAAATAAACTCAATGATAGAGAGAAATGATAGAGAGAAAAATTGTTTTCCGTTAAGTAATATTGTTGTAAGATGTACCTAGAAGATATTCCTAGAATTCCTCCTAGAAGACATCGATTGCTGGAACTTGAATCACGGACAAAATTGGAATGAAAGAGACAATTCATTCTCTGCAACAAGAAAATTACCTAAACGTTATAGTTAACATTACTTTTGATTATTTTGGAGCTTCCAAGCAAATTAATTATGACATACGGATGGACACACGGGCAAAATTATAATAGAGTTTTACCATTTGGCTACGAAATCTTAAAATGGATTTGGCTACGAAGTCTTAGCACCGTGCACACTAGCACACATGATTTTGAAACCACTGTCAGTCTTATGTATTTTATTTATTTGTGTAAATTTATAGATCTTATTACGCAGAAAGCTTTTAAAAGAAAATGTAATGTTTGTCGCGACAGACTTGACGCAATATCGTCTATTCAATATAGTCTGACATCGATTGCTGTAACTCCACGTCAATCTTGTTTCACCCAATTCCATTGAAACAGAATGCCCTGATAAAGTCAATTTATTTCGAGTAGGCCTTACTAGGTCTTTTAGGACCTTATTTATTTCGAAGGTAATACTCAATCAATTACTCCCAGCTTGCTGGTGATTTAGATCGATAAAAATAGGCTTACGTTAACCTATTTTGAACGTTATACGAAATCCAATCTTAGGTTTCATTTCTTACCTTTGCTTTTGAACATGAGTTTGTAAACATTTGAGACTTGGACTTGTTTTTATTTATGAAAGAGGTTAAAAACGAGCAGGTAGTATTTTTAACAATTTACAGTAACTGACGCCTACCAACTACTAAAAATATCCATTATTTGTATTAAAAAAAATATAACATTAATATCTAATCAGTCACGTTACGCGTATGACCCGTACTATATATTTTTTTTTCTTGTAGTGGTGATTAAATCATACTTTTTTGACATTGGATATTATAGTAATCAGAAATCACGAAATCACGTACCGTAATACAATGCTGGGGCATAATCCCTGCTCAGTTAGTCATTTCCTCTAATGACATGTGCACCGTAACATCGTAATAGTATTGATGCCCAATACACGGCGGTTCGCAAGAATTGTTCATTAAACTAATATAGGGTTGCCACTGCATTGTTGTTTCATCGAATGTACCCATACATTTGTCACTTTAGAGGATATCTAGCGACATTTGCTTTACCCTTTCTAGGCACGCCATCAAACTCGGCGAAGCTCTATAGTCTACAGCCAGAGGAAATAACACAACTAGTGAATGAATCACAATGCTAAAAGTAGATGTTATATATTTTCAACATTATACCTATTTGATTTGTCGAAGCAAGTGACACACATACCTATCAATATAAATCAGTATCTACACTTTCAAATGTCATTAAGTAGCATACCTATAGTCCTCATTGGCACATATGTACGAGTAACAAAAACGCAAACAAAAAGAACATGATCATCAGACATAGACCTTTAAAAGTGCAATAGCGACAAGCAAATACATAATATTTCCAATAGCATAGCTATATTAGATTAGATTAGACTAGAAAAAAATTCTAAGTATTAGATGGTGACCCTACAATGAGTCAGGGGTAACCCGAGCCGGGAAGCCGGGGGTCGCTGAAGCCGGCTCGCCACACAACCACCTGTTCACAACACCGTTTGACCGTAAGCAACTAGAGGTTAACTTGGTTACGTGTACGGTGTAACATAATACTGAGTTCGTTTATGGTTTTAGTTAAGTATTACTTCGTTTAATTAGTTAATTGTTTACTTTTCTGACGCGGTCTTCAGTTGCTGGTTAAATGTTTAATTTGAAGCTTGATAGCGTAGCGGTCTCCGTATTCAACTGATCCGTTTCGGGTTTGAGCCTCGGTTAAGTAGACGCCTAAATAACGAATTTAGATTTTTTTCTGGGTCTGGGTGTTTTTGTAGTCGTTGTGTGTGTTTATAGCATACAAACATAGCTTAGAACAAACACAGCTTGGAAAACATAGTTTATTTACTTAACATCGAACATTAGAATCAAGAGAAAAACAAAACAGACAGAAAATAACCAAAACTTTAATATATTATCAGTACCACTGCAGGACAAGTGTCTCTTGACCGAAAAAAAGGAAGTATTTTATAGTCCACCGTGCTTTCAAAACAAAAACTTAAAATAGTTAAAAATAACTTAAAATAGTAATTATAAAATAAAATTAGAAAACGTACTTAGCCATTAATAATTTAATAATCTATTCTCCACATAACCCAAATATAAAATATATTACACGTCTTATAAACCAGGATTCGCATCCTCAAAGTTAGATTTACGTAATACGAATTTCCATCGGATAACCGCTGAGCCTTTCGGTAAGCGTAATATCTTTTTTATGAAATATTTAAAAGTGTCGCAGGTAGCCGGGGAATATACCCTACTTCGTTAGATACGACCCCGTGACCCGCATTCGAGATGGCTTTAAATGTGCTAAGGTTGCTCGTTCCCAATCCCTTGGGATTAATTATAGTCTGGAAGGTATTGGGAACTTGTAACCTTTGCAAATAAACTCAGGAAAATTCCTTTTATTTTGGGAGCTAAAACTTTCGGCAGCGCGGTTCGGCACAAATGGTATCCCGCTGTTGGGTCCCAACAGCAGCAGCAACAGCGTTTGACACTGCTGTTATTAGACAGAAAGAGGTGTGGCGATGGTGCCGCCGGAGACGAACCACAGAAGGTTCTACCACCTTCAAACCTTCACGGTACTCCAATTAATAAAAAGAAGTCAACATATGTAAATGTTTGCAAACCACCCATAAGGCGTCCAACAAGACAGTCACTGGCCAGAGTGGCCAGACAGATGATTCGCGACCAGAGAAAACCAGTGGCCAACAGTGGGACAATATTAAGTGGACCATAATCATCCATGAACTCCAACTTGCACCCAACGTTATTAAACTTTGTTGATGAATTATGAGTTTTTGCAAGTGCCCTAATCATAAGCTTCAAAACTCTTTTTCTTTTGACTACGTTAAGATTATACACGTACTGTATACTATTAGCAGTACTATACGATTAATATTATACTTTGGGTAATTGCAAAGGTTGGATAATAGGAAGGCAATAACTTATAATTGTTAATGCTAACAAGACGCGCCATTGTAAAATAAAACTATTATTTTTAAAACTTTATAAATATCGCCGATGCAACTGGCCATTATT